>NC_139544.1:36505478-37194290 GCF_965153285.1 Podarcis tiliguerta | reverse complement strand
CGTAGAGCACATTGCAGTAGTCCAGGCAGGAGATAACTAGAGCATGCACCACTCTGGAGAGACAGTCCATGGGCAGTTAAGGTCTCACCCTGCGTACCAGATGGAGCCTAGGCACATTTTTTAATTTGAAAACGTTTAAAGCAGTTGAAAACATTAAATTGTTGCAATAATCTAATGAAATTTGTAATTTCTATTGAGATTAAAGATGCACCAATATTTTACATGGATTTTGAAGATATATGTTTTATATTTCATTAATGTCTTCTTATCATAGTAATGTTTCAGTTCCATGAAGACTTTTTTTAAAAAATGCAAACTGACGTGGAAATGGTGGGCAACTGAACTTAGGAGTGGAAAAATGGGAAGCATTTCCATTCCCATTAGTCATCATTCAGTTCAGACGGGCAGCTCAAATATATATTAAAAGGAGGAATTGAGAATATAATGAAACATTTTACTGTTTCCATGTGCCATGTGATGTTTATGAGGTCAGTAAACATTGCTTGTGGTCATGGCTTGCAGAGCCATTTCATTTTGAAGATTATAACACAATCATTCTTACATATCACTTCAAAGTTTGTCTGGGTCAACATGCTCCAATATTTTGTCAGATGGCCAGAGCTGACAAACCAATGCTCTGCTTTCCCTAATCTCCTTCTGGGTCAGATAAGGAGGAAGAGCCTCCAGACTGGGCTGCACTGATATTGGGCATTCTTGCTGAGAAGCAGCCCCACTCCTTTGGCAACCTACTTAGGTTCAACAAACTTTATGAAGGCTTCAGGAAGGATTGGTATCAGCTTTGGCCATAAGACAAATATGCCCACCTGGAAGTGAGCCAGTCCAAAGCTAGAGAACAGCAGATGGGGAGGTGGCACCAGTATCAGAGTTCATACTCTTCTGTTTGAGAGTTCTTGGCTCTAAAAGGTGTGCATTCATTTCAGGACAAATGGAAAGCAGTACTGAATGGGGCTCATTTGGACCAATCAGCATTTGTCTTGAAATGAATGAAACGAGCCATTCAAGGCTCCCATTCACTCCATACATTCAAGGGTGCTGGGTATACCTGGATCCAGCAGCGGTTGAATAGACATTGGTGACCGCTAATAGCTGCCATAAGCCCCTACCAGAATGCCCTGCTGCAGTGCTGTTCCAGGGAATTTTGGAAGGAAAATGACACTCCCTCGTTTTATTTTAGGCTGGCAACTATTCCCACCCCCATGCCTCTTAACTGTGCTGCATTCAAGCAAGATGATTGGAACCCTCTAGGAGTGATTTAGGGCTCACTGAGAACTTGTGTAACTTTTTTTAATCATAAAAAAAGGTTGACAATCATGTACAAAGTATTTTTTCCTTACCACTGACCATGCATTAAATAAAAAACAACCCCTGCACATTAGGTGTTAGGTTTAACTACTTCTAGGGCAGCAAGAGTGAGGCTATATAGATTTACAATTTTAGTCCTGGCACAGTAATATTATCTTCCGTCAGGATCTCCCTTTGAACGGGTTTGTAGGTCTGTCCGAGTATGACTGAAGGAACTGGTCTCTCTCAGTATGCCTGAAATCCATCCCAGCTTTCCAGTCCTGGATTTCCCTGGAAAGTCACTTCCCTTTCTTAAAAGCACAGGTAATTTCAAACTCCTTTTGGGTTGCCTCTTTCATTTGCTGTGGTAGCATGGACTGCGGCTGCAATTGAGAGAGATGGGGGGGGGGGGCGGGGACCGGGAGAGAAGAATGTGGTCACTCTGGCTGAATGGAACAGACACGCTGATCACAGATAACAAAGAGCCACAGTGTGTGTGTTTGTATATGTAACTACAAAGGGTCACTTGTGTCAAAGAAGAACATGTGAGCAGATGCCCCAGTTTGAGCATGGCAGGCCCATTAGTTAATCTACTTTCTGTACTCTAGTTGGGAACATTTATTTATCCCCGTCTCTTTTATTCCTGAAAGCTGAGTGCCAAGGAGACAAAGAGAAATCCTTTGGCTTCTTCTTCTGCCACTAATCAGCTGTGAAAGCACAACAGGCACCGTTGTGTTTTTTCAGAAAGGAACAAAATATATGATTTCCACATCCAGGAATTGGTTTGGAAATCCGATTGATTTCAGTGGTAATTGCAGGTGCTCAGGTCTTCTCTGAGTAGAAAAACAACAACCCCTCCCTTGGTTATTATTACTGCATTTTCTGGTACAAAAACAGTCAAAGGTACATGAAACCAATCAGGTTACTTTAATGAGCAGTCCTTTTATCCACCCTTACGCATTTAAGGAAACCATGAGATTCCTGGCACTCCTTTTAGCAGCTGCCAAGCCTTGTATTAATAGATATTATAGGCCAAGGGAGCCCTGTTAATAAAGAGTTCTTTCTTGCATTCTACCCATAATATTTATTTTTTTAAACTAAATTCTTAACATACTGAAAGCAGTATTTTATGTTAGCAAAAAAGAAAAGAACGACACAGTAGTTACCTTGCAAACTTTTAAGGCCAGGACTCTGTCCCATCTGCTGCATTTCTGTGGTGTTCAGTAGGAACATATATGCTTTTGGGGGGTGAGTTTCCTCATGACACCTGCACCACTCCTGCACACTTGGACAGGATTTGGGTGACGCTGAACAGTGGTGAGGTTGAGGCCATGAGGATGCAGCCTCCTTGCTTCAACCAACTTCAACCTATTCTCTCACTTTTGATAAGTTTCCTGTTTTGAAGTCAAGTGTGGCTGTGCTGGGTTTTCTTAGAAATCCTCCAGTTACATATATTGTCAGGGGTTCAGGAGCAGAGTCACAGGAGAGGGAGGAAATGGAGAGCGAGGGGGAGGAGTCCGAAGGAAATGTCAGTGAGGACAGCAGTCCGAGGTCTCTGAGTCTCTCCAGTGACTCGGAGGATTCACAGAAAGGGGCCCCCATAGTCAGGGCAAGGGGAGTGCCCAGGGGGACACCTCGGGAAGAAGGGGCCAGAGGGGACTCAGAGAGTAGCAGCTGGAAATCCGGACCAGCGTCCCCCCCAGAGTGCAGTAGGGGGGAGGAGTCCCAGGCATCGGGATCAGGTGGCGCGCGGGCAGCGGGAGAACGTGAGGCAGGAGTGACCACACCCTCGTCAGGGAGCGAGGAAACAGTCATCAGGAAAGTTAAACGCGCGCGCGCGCCAAGTTCAAATGTACAGGAGGGCGGCAAGGTGGGCAGCCCGGGTAGGGAGCCAGGTCCTAAAGCCCGCCGAAGAGAGGGGGAGGAGTCAGAGGGGTCAACGTCTGCGTCAGAAGAGTCCAGGAGGGAGGAGACCCCGGGGGGTAGTAGGACCCAGAGGAAGAGAGAGAGAAGGAAGAGGTGGAGTAAGATTAGAGTCTTAAACTGGTGCACAGGGGGCGGAGACTCAGACGGAGCTTCGCCGGTCTAGACTCCAGACGTAGAGCTGGGACGCTGAGGCTTGGAAATGGAAACTATTCTTCAATAAAGACTTTGATACTTTACTACCGGCTAGCGTTGGTCCTTGGTGAGCTGGGACCAGGAGTCAGCTCTGACATATATGTTGAATTTGATAGTATTATGGTCACTGTTATTGGTTCAACAATGCTTACCTCTTGCACCAGGTTCCAGAAGGCATCAGTCAACTTTTAAATTGAGAATTGTGCACCCTCTGCTCTAGGGCACAAGGTATTTAGGGTATTTAAAATGGAAGGCACCCATTATTTCAGCACTGCTTCCTTGAGAGGCCTCCTTGATGTCATTATCCCTTTCAAGATCACCCTAGACATCATAGGGACACAAGAGTACGTCTCCAGGGCCAAATTACTATTGGGGCCGGCATTACCACCCACAGTGATTCTGTGGAAGAGCCCCCACACTTTTGGGGATTTCTAGCTGCTAGGACTCTATGTCACACCACCTCCAATACCCCCTTCCCTGTCTTTCCCACAGAATTTATATCCAGAGATAACAACTATGTCCCACTGGCTCTCTCCATTCCATCATGCTTCCACCATGCCCACTTTATATACATATATACTCCCCTCTAAGATGAAGCTGTCTAGGTTTGTCATTGCTTTTCTCCCAAGAAGCAAGTGTCTTTTAATTTCATGACTGCTGTCACCATCTGCAGTGATCATGGAGCCCAAGAAAATAAAATCTCTCACTGCCTCCATTTCTTCCCCTTCTATTTGCCAGGAGGTGATAGGCCCAGTGGCCATGATCTTCGTTTTTTTGATGTTGAGCTTCAGACCATATTTTGTGCTCTCCTCTTTCACCCTCATTAAAAGGTTCTTTAATTCCTCCTCACTTTCTGCCATCAAGGTTGTGTCATCTGCATATCTGAGGTTGTTGATATTTCTTCCGGCAATCTTAATTCCGGCTTGGGATTCGTCCAGCCCAGCCTTTCGCATGATGAATTCTGTATATAAGTTAAATAAGCAGGGAGACAATATACAGCCTTGCCGTACTCCTTTCCCAATTTTGAACCAATCAGTTGTTCCATATCCAGTTCTAACTGTAGCTTCTTGTCCCACATAGAGATTTCTCAGGAGACAGATGAGGTGATCAGGCACTCCCATTTCTTTAAGAACTTGCCATAGTTTGCTGTGGTCGACACAGTCAAAGGCTTTTGCATAGTCAATGAAGCAGAAGTAAATGTCTCAACTAAACAACTAAACAACAACAACAAAGATGAAGCTCTCCAACTCGCCCATCTTGCCTCAGAGGTTTCTAGCATGAGCATATAAACACCTGTACACCGTGTCTTTCTCCAAATGTCTTTCACATGTGTGTTTTACGCCTTGAGGCTTTGACCTCTCTGAGTTGCTCTCAGGAGCGCCCCTGTACTCAAAATGTCTAGTTCTAGTCATCCCCAATTTCAACAACCATAACCTTTTTACGCTCATCCCTGAGGGACAATTTGTTCCAAACAGAACACTCCTCAGCTCCTGTCAGCATTCTCTTCTCACGATTAGTTTAAAACCATTTAGAAGCTGCGTTTAGACTGCTGTTTTAGTTTATTATGGTAGTGAGATTTTGTTCCTTTTTAATGCCTTTATTCATGCTTGTGACACATGCAGATACCCCTGTTTGCAGAGATTTGCCCTGGGAAGGCAGCATAGAAATATCTGAAATAATAATTATTGTATTTCAGAGTTTTGTTAGTTCTTTTGGACTCATTCTCAACTCCTCTCTAAGTCCTCAAAAGACACTTAATGACAGCTTTCACAACAAATATGTAAATATCTGGTATCAGCCACCGCATCTTCCGAAGGCAAAACGAATTCCACACATACACCCTGGTATCTTATGCAGCAATATAATTATCTCTGGGCTTTCTGTCGTCAAGGAACTGGTCTTTCAGGACACTCCTACCACTGAGGGAACATGAGGATTTCACTCTTGCATGAGGAACAAAACAATCAGGCTCGGAGTATTTTTCCATGGCTCCCTGCAGAGAGACTGAATCTCTGACTGGGTACACACTCCCATGTACTCTGCATCCAGTGGCGTGTGAAGCTGTGAACACACAACTTTAGCAACAATCCACATCTCTCCTGTAGTTTCTTGAAAAAAATGCATTTTGCTGTATTTCCTCCTGCCACACACCCAGCTCTGATCCAGTTTGAAAATACAAACCACACAAATACATCCACGCCACTTCTTCACTCCCCTGATGTGGGCAGAAAACAGACAACATGGAAACATATCCAACCGTGCTGATGTGCACAACCACGGGCAAATATGCTTTGATATTCAGCTGGGAGAAATCACCTCACACTACATTTTAAGCCAGTAACTTTGGGTATAAGCAACTCTGCATGGATTGAGCAAGGTTGAGACTAACAAAATATACTTTGTAGTTTGCCAAGCTCACACTCTCCTGCACGAGGCAGCCATGCATGGTGGCTTAGAATCCTAAGCCATCCTTGTAAATATGAATAAATGGTAAATAAAGAATGCTTTACCATTTGAGGCCTACGTGTGTTTTATTTGCTCTTTCAAAGCAATGCGAATCAAAGTGAAGCAGAAGACAACATTTTCAACCCATTTGTCATAGTCCGTCTCTCACTCTTAATGGTGAAGGATTGCCACCACTGTTCAGTAGTACTCTCAGCACCGAAGAATAAAACAATGCTTTTCTGGGAGTACCAAACTGTGTGGGGGTGGAGGTAGGATATTACAGTTTTGAACATCACTGTGTATACTTTGCACATAGGAAGCTGCCTTGGTCCATGCAGTTCTGTATAGTTTACAGTGGTTTGCGATGGCTCTCCAAGCTTTCAGACAAAAATATTTCCCAGACCTATCTAGAGGTGCTGTGGATGAAATCTGTCAGACAGACTATCCCTGGAAAATCAGGACACCTGGAGGGTATGTATGTATGCATGGAGAACAGCGGGAGTGGCTCTTAGGTTTGGTGGAGGGGGTCATGGCTAGCTGGTACAGCGCCACAATCCCTTTCATGTAAACCTCAAGTGTGTGGGTAGGTCTGATCCTCCCTCGTTAAAAGCTTTATATGCTGAACAAATGCATAAACTGGCGCAGACTGTTGTTAATCCCATTCCCAGCAGGCCGGTGCAAGAGTGGGCGTGTGAATATTGCTGACACAGCAGAGTTGGTACCAGCTGCAGCAAGGAGCTTGGAATCCGGTTTGGTTGGGTACAAGGCCAGTGTGAAGATACACGCCGTTGTTTAATGGATTTCTTAATAAGAGGAGTCCCGGCACTGGTGCTGCCTAGGAGCCACACTGTTCACCATGGAAAGCCATACTCCTCATCAGAGATATATGGAGGCAAACTGCTGCTACCAAGTGGTGAGGGAAATTATGTTTGCATTTGCCCCTTTATGATATAATATGTTCTAAGATTTGGTGCTGGCATTTTTAAAAAAACACACACACACTCAAAAAACCATCCAGGTTCTGAGGGAAGAAGATACCACAGATTTTTATTTAACAACTCTGCAAGCGCAGAGGTTCGTGGATAGCTTTTCAATAATGAATATTCATTAATAGAACTGTGCTTCACAGTTAGCAGCTATCTTCTGCTTCAGCCAGAAAGAAAGCACATAGCCTGGTTGGGTTTCACTATAATAAGAATGTTCTAGTTTTGTGTTAAAAGCATCTTGTTGAGCTGTTTTATCAAAAAACCAAGAGGAGCATTCTGCCCACCTTCTCCTCCTCCTCCTCAGTACCCTCATTTCTTCAGTCTTGTAAACTACTCTTCAAGTTTATTTCTTTATTTAATACCACACTTTTCTCCCAGTGCAGGACCCACATTGGGTAGATGTCATGGTCTAAACCACTGAGCCTCTTGGGCTTGCCGGTCGGAAGGTCGGTGTTTTGAATCCCTGTGATGGAGTGAGCTCCCGTTGCTCTGTTCCAGCTCCTGCCAAACTAGCAATTCGAAAGCACGCCGGTGCAAGTAGATAAATAGGTATCGCTGTGGGAGGAAGGTAAATGGCGTTTCCATGCACTGTGGTTTCCGTCATAGTGTTCTGTTGCACCAGAAGCAGTTTAGTCATGCTGGATACATGACCTGCAAAGTTGTCTGTGGACAAACACCAGCTCCCTTGGCCTGAAAGCAAGATGAGAGCCACAACCCCAAAGTCACCTGTGACTGGACTTAACCGTCCAGGGGTCCTTTACCTTACATAACAAAATAACCCCTGTCACATTTTAAAATGCTGGCCAAAAGGCTGTATTATTACTATTCTTCCTGTTGTTGTTGTTGTTGTTGTTGTTTACAGTCTGGAGACCAACTCACATTCTGCATTCTGCATGCATTGTAGAGCCTAATATTTGCTCGAAGAGAGCAAGATTCCTCAGAGCCTGCTCTTTAATATTTGGTTGTCGATTAAATTCCCAGCTAGGTACCATACCAACTATGAAATACTGGATTACTTAAGTTGAGTTTTCCACATGCCCCTTGGGAGCAGTTGGGATGGTGCAAAAGGGCTTTATAGACTACAGTCTCTGATCTATAAAGCCCTGCCTCATGCAGTGCCTGCACAGGAAGCCGACTATCATCACATGCAAATTCTGAGTGACAGCGAAATGGAATAAGTGAGGAAAACCTGGGCAGAAGGTATCCTTTTGCTATTTCAAACCTGCCAGACCGCCTTAAGGGTGGACTTGGCAGTTGCTGCATGGGTAAATAAATCTTGTTTGACAAATGAGATCCATTCTGGGAATTGTACTGCACTCATTACCCCCTCAGTCTACACCCAAAACCAAAATCTCATGCCAGATTTTATGTGCCTCATAACAATGTTTGAAATATAGGATTTGTCCAGCCTCTCAAGGAGGGTGCCCTGTATTGCAACATCTTAGCATTCCCGGCTTTATGACTTTGAAAGCCAAATGTTTCCAGGTACATAGTACCATGGTGGGGACTTCTATGGGAAGAGCATAAAAATGTTAGAGCCCTGGATGCATGCAAGTGAGAACAGGTTCACATGTAGTTGATATCAACGTGTATAATTCAAGGTTGGGGCTGATATCACTCCACACCTTCACATTTACAGGACTGCGAGGACTGACTTTTGAGAACAGGTGGGATTTACTTTTTTAAAAAGGTCTGGCATTTAACTCCTTAGAAAATTTATTTTAAAACCTCATTAACAGCAACAAAATGAAGAGTTCCACATGTATTATTTGAGGGAGTGTAATATCGATCTACTCCCGATGGTCTTTTGTGCTTGACTCAGAATTTTGGAGAGTCAGCTGCTCCAAAATTTCACTTTCTCTTCTCCCTCTCTTTTATATATTTTAGGAAACTGTGACAGCAGACCACACTGCTGTGGTAGACTCCACATGGAGATACAACAAAAATACCACATGAGGTTTACAAAACCCAGAGAATCAAAACAATATGTGCTTCAACTGAATCATTCCTAGGCACTGTCATAGGTGGAGAGGAAGTGCGGAGAAACACATTCCTGGGATTTATTTATTTTAGTGCAGGAATGATGACATCATCACCCAGGGCACCAGGATAATTGGTGGTGCCTCTTCGCTCTGGCAAGTGCATGAGATGGTAAGAAAACTTCCATGTTTTCCTGTTGTTCCCTATTGTTCATTAGCACAAAGAATGGGGACTTCTTTCCTTTTCTTTGATGAGGTTCCAACTTCACACTAGCAATAATACTTCTTTGCAGGATTGTCTGCTATTCTAATTTAAAGCTAAAGATTGTATGAAAGCTCACTGGAGATTTGTTCTTAAAGCTCAATGAGTTTTACAAGTTCCATCTATTCTGTAAACATCTATTCTATGACTGTTAGCTGATCCTTGAAAACTGGGTTTTATGCAATTTACTACTGCCGTTTAGGGAGGGGTACATCTGTTTGCATATTCATATATCAGTGGTGGGAACCCTGGCCCACATTTGTTTTCATGGCCCTGGCCTCAACATGGTTGCTTGCTTACTGCTTGGAAATGAGTAATAGCTTCATTAGTTAGGCAGACTGATTTGGTTAATCCACCATATTCCAGTTGACATAAAATCCTGAGGTTTTGTGTGTTTTTTAACCACTTCTTACATCTCCATGAAAATTGCCTCCAGGTCTTTCCTCCGTCCTGATTCTGTGGCATCCATCTGTTCACAAATGCAACATTGTCCTTTCAGAAACAGGATAGAAGGGAACTTGCGAATATTCATGGTTTAATACTTGGAGTGGCAATGTTTTCAATAACCTATTTGCTTTAGCTTGATGTTTGCTATATTGCATAGTTGAGTAAACACTTCATTTGGGTTTTTAAAAAATGCACTGTCATGTCACTGTGATATCTTTGCTAGATGGTTTGCTGACAAAAGTCATAATCAGGCATTTATTCCTCCACATGATACTATTCATGTAGAGGCAAAAGTGGAGATGAACGCTCTTGACCTGTCCTTCTCTGTCTTGTTTCCATTTGTCCTTTATGAGTTGGAGGGCAATTGTCTACATCAGGGAGTCTGCACGGTTTGTATAGGATTCCTGTTTGGTTCAAAAATCTGGTTTTCCAGGGTTCTCCCACCATCTCTTAACAGTGTTCAATCTTCCTTTTTTTTTTTTTTTTTTTTTAATAAATATTTTATTCGTTTTTGCATAAAAGACAACAAAGCAAAACAAAGCAACAAACAATACACCAAAAACATACAGAATTACACAAACATAACATACTACAAAAAACAGAAATAAAAACAATCTTATCTTCATATTAATCTTGCATTAACTTGTTTCTCTGACTTCCCCGAGTCTCCCTTCCCTGTATTCCAATTCATACAATTAAACAACAAATCCCTTCCCTCTGTCATAATTAACCTCTTTTCTGATTTGAATGTCTTAATATAGCTTATTCAATGCTTAGAACTTAGAATGTTGGGTCTTCTAATCCTTAAAATTTTACTCCAATAACCTTCTACATTCAATCTGATGTTATTTTAACATTCATTAATCTTGTAGTGTTTCTGTAAATAGTCTTTAAATTTCTTCCAATCTTCCTCCACCGTCTCTTCACCCTGGTCTCTGATTCTGCCAGTCATTTCTGCGGATTCCATATAGTCCATGACTTTCATCTGCCATTCCTCCAGCGTGGGTAATTCTTGTGTCTTCCAATACTTTGCAATAAGTATTCTTGCTGCTGTTGTGGCGTACATAAAAAATATCCTGTCTTTCATACGTACCTCTTGGTTGACCATGCCCAGGAGAAAGGCCTCCGGTTTCTTGGGGAATGTATATTTAAATACTTTCTTCAGTTCATTATAGATCATCTCCCAAAAGGTCTTAATCCTTGGGCATGTCCACCAGAGATGAAAAAAGGTACCTTCAGTTTCTTTACATTTCCAACATTTGTTATCGGGCATATGATAAATTTTTGCTAGTTTGACTGGTGTTATGTACCATCTGTATATCATTTTCATAATATTTTCTCTTAGGGCATTACATGCCGTAAACTTTAGCCCAGTGGTCCATAACCGTTCCCAGTCGGCTAGCATTATGTTGTGACCCACATCTTGTGCCCATTTAATCATTACTGATTTCACTTCCTCATCCTGTGTATTCCATTTCAGCAGCAGATTATACATTCTTGACAATACCTTAGTTTTGGGTTCTAGCAATTCTGTTTCCAATTTTGATTTTTCCACCTGGAAGCCAATTTTTCTATCCAATTTATATGCCTCCATTATCTGATGATAGTGGAGCCAATCACGGACTTTACTTTTTAATTTGTCAAAACTCTGCAGTTTCAATTTATCTCCATCTTGTTCTAGTATCTCCCAATATTTTGGCCAATTGGCCTCCATATTGAGTTTTTTGACTGCTTTTGCTTCCATCGGAGATAACCACCTTGGAGTCTTGTTTTCAAAGAAATCCTTATATCTAATCCATACATTAAACAATGCTTTCCTGACAATGTGAATCTTAAACATTCTGTGAACTTTAACCTTGTCATACCATAAGTAAGCATGCCACCCAAACGCATTATTGAATCCTTCTAAGTCCAGTATATCTGTATTTTCAAGAAGTAGCCATTCTTTCAGCCAGCAAAAAGCTGCTGCTTCATAGTAAAGTTTCAAGTCTGGCAGGGCAAAGCCTCCTCTTTCCTTTGCATCTGTTAATATTTTAAATTTTATTCTTGGCTTTTTGCCCTGCCAGACAAATCTGGATATATCTTTCTGCCACTTCTTGAAACAGTCCATTTTATCAATAATCTGCAGTGTCTGGAACAAAAATAACATTTTTGGCAATACATTCATCTTTATCACAGCAATACGACCTAACAGTGAGAGTTTTAGATTAGACCATATATCTAGATCTTTTTTTATCTCCATCCAGCATTTTTCGTAGTTATCCTTATATAAGTTCCCATTTTTTGAGGTCATAATAATTCCCAGATATTTCACTTTTTTCACCACTGTCAAACCTGTCTCATTCTGAAACCTTTCTTTCTCTTTTTCTGTTAGATTCTTTGTCAAAACCTTAGTTTTTGTTTTGTTGAGTTTAAAACCTGCTAATCGACCAAACTCTTGAATCAGTTCTAGAACCCTCTTCACACTGGACTCTGGCTCCTGCAATGTCAAAACCAAGTCATCTGCAAATGCTCTTAATTTAAATTGTTTAACTCCGACCTGTATCCCTCTTACCATCTGGTCCTTTCTAATCATATTCAGCAACACCTCCAGGACCGATATAAAAAGCAGAGGGGAAATAGGACAACCTTGTCGTGTTCCTTTTTCTATTCTGAACTCTTCAGTCAAAACATTGTTAACAATTAATTTTGCTTTTTGTTCAGAATAGATTGCACCTATACCATTTTCGAACTCTTGGCCTACCCCCATACTATGGAGATTCTTTTTCATAAAACCCCAAGAAATGTTATCAAAGGCTTTCTCCGCGTCCACAAATACTAAAGCTGCTTTTGTGTTTATTCTTTCCTGTAAAAGTTCCAAAATGTCAATTATATTCCTTACATTATCAGATAGGTGCCTTCCTGGGAGAAAGCCTGCTTGGTCCTTGTGAATCTCCTCCGCTAAAACCCTCTTTAATCTTCTAGCCAAAATGTCAGCAAAAATTTTATAATCCACATTAAGTAATGATATAGGCCGATAGTTCTTAAGTTGGTGTTTTTCCGATTCTGTCTTTGGTATGAGAGTCACAAAAGCTTCTTTCCACGTTTCTGGTGTCCTTTTCCCCTGTAATATGTCATTACATATATCCTTCAAGGGTTGAATTAGCCAGTCTTTCATTGATTTATAATATCTTGCCGTCAACCCATCAGGTCCTGGGGACTTGCCAAGTTTCATATTTTGGATGGCGCTCTCTACCTCTTGTTCTGTTATCCTGCAGCTCAATTTAAATTTACTTTCTTGAGATATTTCCGGTAGCCCATTTTCTTTCAAGAATTCCTCCATATCTGCTTCCTTCTGTGGTTGTTGTGAATAAAGCTGTTTAAAGTATCTTTGAAAGGCACTCCTAATTTCCACTGGGTTCTGAATAATTCTTCCTTCCTCTTCTAAATTTGTTATTGTATTCATTTTCTGTCTCTTCTTTATTTGCCATGCCAATAACTTTCCACATTTGTTTGCTGATTCGAAAGTTCTTTGTCTCATTTGTCTGACCTTCCATTCAATCTCTTGATTTATCATTTGCATGTATTGTACTTGATATAACTTTATCTCTCTCAAGATTTGTTGTGATTTTGGATTTGATCTCAGTCTTTTTTCACCTTCCTTAATCTTTTCCAATATCTTTTCTCTTTTTTCCTGTTGTAATCTCTTCTTGAGTGCGTTCTGTTGTATCAAAAATCCTCTCATAACAGCTTTACTTGCGTCCCATACAGTTCTTTTTTCCACCGTAGTGTTTAAATTTATCTCAAAATAGTCTTTCAGAGTTTTCTGGGCCTTCTTGGTTATTTCCTCATCTCTAAACAGAGAGTCATTCATCCTCCATCTGAAAGAACCAGTTGGTTGTAAGTTCATTACCATCTTTACAGCATTGTGGTCGGAGTAAGTCTTTGGGCAGATTTCTACTTTTTTTGTCTTTGGTGCCAGTCCTCTTGTGATCCAGATTTGGTCAATTCTTGTCCATGTCTTTTTGGCTTCAGAAAAGAAGGTTCCTTCTCTTTCTAAAGGATTTTTGGTTCTCCAGATATCCACCAAGTCCAAGTTATCAGTCAGTTCAAAAAAGGTTTTCGGTAGTCTCCCATCTTTGGTGACTACCTGCCGTTGTGCCTTGTCCATATTTGTAGAAACAACTCCATTCATATCTCCCATCAAGATCACATTGTACTCCAGATAGTCCATCAATGTCTCATGTAACTTTTTGAAAAATTCCGATTTTCCTTCGTTCGGTGCGTATACGCCAACAATCAGATATTTCTGTCCATGGTGTTGAATTTCAATTGCCAAATATCTTCCTTGTTCATCTTTGAAAATTAATTTTGGTGCTAGGCTCTCTTTTGCATATACCACCACTCCTCTTTTTTTAACTTTGTCCGATGAAATAAACTCTTGACCTAGTCTTTTATTAATTAGAATTTTTCTATGGAGCCTAGTTACATGTGTTTCCTGTAAACAAATCAAGTCCAATTGTTCTTTTTTTAAAATGTGAAAAATTGATTTTCTCTTAGAAACCACGTTTAGACCGTTGCAGTTCCAGCTTAATAGTTGCAGAGACATCTTGAAATTGGTCTGCTATATTCCTCCAGAAGCTCCCAATGTGTCTTCTTTCTCTTCTGGTCCCGGTGGTGTCGTCTTGTCCAAATCCAAGATTGCTTTAGCTATATCTCTCCTTTTTCTCTCTTGTGTATCGGACGGGTCTTGGTCTTTAAAGAATTCCTTCTGTAAGTCCTCCTCGTAGTCCTTTAAAAATCTGTCTTTATCTTCCACTGATTTTATTTTTATTTTCCTTCCTTTTATACTAAACGAAAGCCCTTCAGGGAACTCCCACCTAAAGATGATGTTGTTCTTTCTCAGCTGTGTGACCAAGTCTCTGTAGCTAGATCTGAGGTCTAAGAGATGTTTGGGGATGTCCCTGAACAATTCCACTCTTGATTCACCAACTTCCAAAGGCCTTTGGAAATGTAGTCCCAAAATTTTATCTCTCTCCTCTTTAGATCCAAAGGTGACCAAACAGTCTCTTGTCTTGATTCTCCTGCTTGTTTTACCCAGTCGGAAAGCACTTACTATTTTGATTTCTTCTTTATCCAGATCCAGTTTCCAGAAATCTGCAAATTCCTGTGCAAGAAATTCCTTAAGACCTTCTTTTTCAATTTCTGGCAAGGATCTGATCCTGAGATTCGTTTGTTTATCTTTTAATTCAAGCATGGAAAATCTTGTTCTATAGTCCTCAAGTTGCCTGTTAATCGGTGGTATTTTTTCTTCTGTGGCCTCTGCAGCTGCTTTAGCTTCTTCTGCAATTTTCCTTGTTTTTGATGATTCCTGCAATAATTGCTGAATTAAATTCGTATTTTGTTTAATACAAGCTGTATTTTGATCTATTTTAGAAGATGTCTCTGACACCTTTTTGTTTGTTTCTACAACCTCCTCTGTCAATTTATTTAATGATTCTTGAATTTTTGCAAATCCTGTATTGAAAAGGTCCTCAGTTGAAGACATAGCTTTTGGTTTAGGTTGTACAGATGCACCTCCAATTGGGTCAGGTATAGAGGCTCTTCTTCCTGAGTAAAAGGTTTTCCCAGATCTTGTAGTCTTCTCCTGCAGCTGGTCTACTTTTCCCTTATCACTTGCCATACCACAGCAACTTATTTCAAGGTCACTCTCAGCTGAGGCTAGCTGTCAGACTTGAAGTCAAAACAGTGGAAAGTCCCCAGTCACTTTCCCAGCTGCAGCAAGCTGTCAGATTTTAAAACCAAACAGTGGAAAATTCCCAGTTGCTTTCTGTTTCTTTGTATCAGTCTTTGTAACAATCCTTATGTCCACCAGGGGGATACAATAGCCCCTGGGAACAATGGCTCCCGTCTTCTCCTTCTCCTTCCCAGCAACTTTGCAGCTAATTCCTCCCAGTAACAAGACTTAAACAGTCTCAGCTTTTAACAGTATAATCCAGTTTGCAGAGCTTAAAATCTCAGAGTCTCTCTCCGCAGTCCCTCCTTTACCCTGTGTTTTCAGATTGACAGATCAGAGCCAGGCGCGCCGGGCGGTGGTTCTGGGCGCGCCGGGCGCGCCGGGCGGTGGTTCCCCCACAGTCAGCTCTTTCTTACGCAGGCAATACAGTTTCCAGTCCTTCCCCCCCTTTTCCCTGCCACTTAGGGGGGGAAAAGATCCTTATCAAAACGCCAGATTCCGTTTCTTCAAAAGCACTTTTAAAGGTTTGGCACGCAAAAGTCTTTGTTTCCAGCTATATACAGAGCGGAAGGCTGACTTCCTGGTTAAACCTTACCGCTTCGGTTCTAATTTAGCTTGCTTTTTTAACTTGCCAAATCCAAAAGTTCCTTAATTTGTTTCTTTCCCTTTTAAAATTTGTAATTCTCCTACTCACGGAAAGTTCTTTTATAATCCAATTTGTCCCAAGAAGAAGTTGAGCGCTCCTCCGATCACGGCTGTGCGACGTCTCTCCGAAAAAGAAGCGATTGACTCTCAGCACCGCGTTACCCCCTCCACACTCCGGAGCTCTTCCTGAGCCCCAGAAACGTTTTAGGGGATCGCTGTTGGTGCCCGCCGAGTCCCACGGACGTAGGCTTCCTCCGCCTACGTTTTCAGGGGTTCACCACGTCGCCGTAGCGGTAGAACCCTGTTTTTTTCGGAGCTCCCCCTCCGGTGCTCAGCAGGGGGCCGCCATGATCGCTGGCGCTCAACTCGGAAGTCCCCTCAATCTTCCTTTTTTGGCCAAGGTTCATAAATAACCTTGACTGAGCAAATGTCAGGAATCCCTAGATGCACTGATTTTTTTCAGTGGGTACTCAGTGGTAAACAGTAACAGCACCTTTTCGTTGTTGTTAAAAAGTATGGCACTTACTACAACAACTTCATGGTGAGTACCGGCATCTATTTATTTTTTTTAGAAAAAAAGACTGCCTAGGTGATACATTTTTCCTTGGCCCTTTTCGTTCTGGCATTGGAACTGCTTAGAGTAGCTCTACTGGATGACATTCAACTGGGCAGAACTGGCCAATGTGTGGTACCCTCCCAATGTTGTTGGACTGCAATGCCCACCAACCCTGACCATTGACTGTCAGAGAGAATGCCTCCTTGTGTTAATTCTTTTTTGTCATGTTGGCAACTTCTGGCTTTTGACATTAGATTATTGGATCAAACACCCTCCACTGATGTCTTAAGGAAAGCCCTTCAATGGGTTTGTTCATTCTTCTTTGTCTGATCCTTTTAAGAGTGAGAAACCTGAGGCTGCTCACTCTATAGCAAGGAGGGAAATGTGCTATATTTGAATTGATGGAAAGGCTGCCTCTTGTTTCTGCCTGAGAGGAGCAAGTAGAAAGCAAAAGGGAGGTGGCATGTAGGCACGTGGAAGATGAAGTCCATGACCCCTGCAAACAGAGCTATGAGAGTTGTGAGGAGAGCTCCCATCAGATTTAGGGCAAGTGCTGGAGATCATAGCCCCACTTTGTCTACTGATACAACGAACCAATGATTTCCACTATAGTTAAAGCTATGGTTTCCCCAGTAGTGATGTATGGAAGTGAGAGCTGGACCATAAAGAAGGCTGATCATCGAAGAATTGATGCTTTTGAATTATGGTGCTGGAGGAGACTCTTGAGAGTCCTATGGACTGCAAGAAGATCAAACCTCTCCATTCTTAAGGAAATCAGCCCTGGGTGCTCACTGGAAGGACAGATCCTGAAGCTGAGGCTCCAATACTTTGGCCACCTCATGAGAAGAGAAGACTCCCTGGAAAAGACCCTGATGTTGGGAAAGACTGAGGGCACAAGGAGAAGGGGACGACAGAGGACGAGATGGTTGGACAGTGTTCTCGAAGCTACCAGCATGAGTTTGACCAAACTGTGGGAGGTAGTGGAAGACAGGAGTGCCTGGCGTGCTCTGGTCCATGCGGTCACGAAGAGTCGGACATGACTAAACAAAAAAAGCTTGGACTTGAGCTGATTGCACAGGAAGCAAAAACTGGCATGGACAGACAGGTTAGCTCCTTGAGTGGGTGGTGTAAAGAATGAAGTAGACCTCTTATCCCACAGTGCGGGTGGGGGGAAGAGAGGGGGATCATCTGGGAAGCGGAAATGCTTCCACTGATGGTATGGTCACAAGAGCACACCCTTGAATTCCTCCTCCCTTTCTTGCCAGTCACAAAGAGAAGTTCAGCATCGTGTAGCCTTCAAAATACTTCTTGAGCAGCTTCAAAACAATGAGAATGATACACATGATTTTCCATCTTTTTTATTCTTACTCATGCTATGATTCAGTTGCACACTTCTGCCCTGCTGCCTAAAAAAACCACCACCAGCAGGCATACAAACCGTTTGCAGCAGGAGGAGAGTGAAACGACAGAGGAAATACCATAGTTTCCCATCTAGAAAATAAGGAGATTAAAGGTAGTCTGGAAGCCGGGCCCAGGATCTGCACCCTATTTAAACCAGGAATGTTTCATTATTATGCCTAAGACATTGCCTGAGAGTCAAGCCAGTAGTCTGGATGGCATGACATTTTAATAAATAAAAACCCTTCTAATCATCCATGAAATAGCTTTCTTACTTATAAATTCAAAAACATTTACAAGCAAGGGGAACATTTGCAGATTGCTTTATGTAGTAGGAATTCCCAAGGGGGTGCTGAACTCCACAATCAGAAGGGCTCAGGAAATCAAAGGGATGGAAAGTTTATTGAGCAGGTCTGACAATTCATAATAAAGATCTCTGCACTGCTGGGGATTGGGAAGCAGTTACAGGACAGCCAAGCTTAATCCAGATGACATTGCAAGAAGCAAGGACAACAGTCTTTGCTTTAATTTTTTTTATAAAAATAAACATGACCTCAAATCCTGCAAATATCTTACTTTCTGGTATGCATGGTTTTTGATTTAACAAGCAAGCAAGAGGAGCCTTGATTGATTGCAGTTATAAAATGTTTTTTTCTATAAAGCTAGCAATAAAAGAACATGGAGAATAGGCATGAAACAAATGTTTTTTACGGGTTAAGGGAGTACCTGTGTTGGAATTGAATTGGGCAGTCATTCAGGGTAGTTCTGCAATTGCAATAAACTCAAAATCCAAATTCCAGGCAAGTCATAAAAAACTGAATTGATTTATGAAGCATTTATGGCTCTCCAGCGAATGTCTATTTTGCCTCTCTGTTTCTCTAATTTTATTTGTCTTTGTCTTATGATGCATAGTCACCAATTTTGAGTGGGGACTTT
Organism: Podarcis tiliguerta; assembly: GCF_965153285.1. Taxonomy (NCBI): domain Eukaryota; kingdom Metazoa; phylum Chordata; class Lepidosauria; order Squamata; family Lacertidae; genus Podarcis; species Podarcis tiliguerta. Next base: position 37,175,500 of record NC_139544.1, on the reverse strand, counting down.
CAGACATTCCTGAAATTTCTTCTACAATACATGGTTTAAACCAAAGATGTTGGGACAACTTTGTTGAGTAATAAGAGGTGCTTTTCTTCTGTCATTTCTGATTTGCTGCTGGAAATTACTAGAAAAGAGGTTGTGGGCCTTTTGGGACCAGTGGGCACATTTTGACTCGTGGGCATGGTATAACGAAGCACAACATGGCTGCCTGGAATAACACAGAAATAAAAAGAATACTGTCATGCTGGATTTTTTTCCATAATTGCAGTTCCACACCGGGAAAGGCCTAACTCAGGCTTCCTCAGCCTCGGCCTTCCAGATGTTTCTGACCTACAACTCCCATGATCCCTAGCTAGCAGGACCAGTGGCCAGGGATGATGGGAATTGTAGTCTCAAAACATCTGGAGGGCCAAGGTTGAGGAAGCCTGGCCTAACCTGTTGAACAGCCTGCCATACGGCTGTTAAAGTCACAGGAAACTCGTTTTTCTTCAGTGCCAACCCTAAACCAAACTTAGGTTGCTATCCTGTATCCACTTATCTGGAATTAAGTCCCATTAAACACCAAAGGACTTACTCCCGAGTAGACATTACACTATTGTACTGTGTGAGGAAGGGCCACAGCAGCAGAAATTTGGTTTATCTCAGTGGATTGGGGCCTAAAAATAAGCCTGGTGTACTCTGGGACATATTCCCCATTGCCTCCCCTGACCCATTTTGCCCTGACCCCCTTGTCTTCATTGAATGCTGCATAGCACAAAACACAGACATCCTGGAACACTGTCAGTGGAACAGCAAAGGAATAGCAAATTGGCACCTTCAAAAGGAGTACCTCGAAATTCAGGCCTTGAAGGATTCTTATCTAGTCCTGTTGGCAAAGCACTTCCCTAACTAGAGGTGAGGGAGCTGTTAATCTGAAAGATGTTAACAGGGCCGGCCCAAGACCTTTTGACACATGAGGCAAGACGTGCCACTGATACTTCCCACCCTGCCCCAGAATCCAGGAGGGAGGAGCATGCTGCCCTAGTTGGACTGCCTCATGTCATCATTTTGGTGCACTGGCCATGCTAGGCCACTAAGCTAGCTTAAAGGAAAAGGTAAAAGGACCCCTGACCATTAGGTCCAGTTGCAGTGCTCATCTCGCTTTACTGGCTGAGGGAGCCAGCATACAGCTTCCAGGTCATGTGGCCACCATGACTAAGTCACTTCTGGCGAACCAGAGCAGTGCACGGAAACACCGTTTACCTTCCCACCATTTATCTACTTGAACTTTGATGTGCTTTCGAACTGCTAAGTTGGCAGGAGCAGGGACCGAGCAACAGAAGCTCACCCCATCGCAGGGATTTGAACCGCCGACCTTCTGATTGGCAAGCCCTAGGCTCTGTGGTTTAGACCACAGCACCACCCGTGTTCCTTTCCACAGAGCCACCTGTGTCCCACTAGCTATGGGAAGGGCAAACCACAAGGCACCACAAGGTAATTAGGTTCATCAGCCTGTCTATCTTGAAGCAGATGGTCACGACCCTGGCTTCCCTGGAGCAGATTCACAGGCTTCAGGATTAATTTCTGCACAGCAGAAGACCTCAAGCGTTCAAGAAGAAGGAGACTTCCTCCTTGGTATGGCCACAGTGGATGGTTATGTTTCTTTCTGCTACTTTCCACCCCTCAGAATTTGTCGCCTGAGGCTGCTGCCTCGTTCTGCCTCATGGTGGGGCAGATCCTAGATGTTAAGGCAGTCAGAGCTGGGTTTCACATGTGCCTGGGACAAGGGAGATGAGTCATAAAAACTCAGAGCCTTGCCACTTCCCAAGGAAGGTAAGGGAAACATTCTTGCCATGATTCTCCTTTCATTTGGCACCACAAAAACCCTTCCCTCACTTAGGGTCTGGAGCTCCTACCTGTGGGCACTAAGGAAAGCCATTGCAAGTACAATGATGCCTGTAGACACCATGTTGTGACTCCCTTGGTTCAAGATAATGGAGATAATCTGACTCACATGCACCTGATGAAATGGACTCTGGATCACAAAACTTTATTCCAGGGATGAGGAACCTGCGGCTCTCCAGCTGGTGTTAGATTACAGCTCCCATTATCTCTGACCACTAGCCATGCTGGCTGGGGAGGATGGGAGCTGGAGTCCTACACCATCTGGAAGTGCAACAGGCTCGCCATCCATGGCTTATGCCATGACAAATTTGATCATCTTTAATGTGACACCAAGCCTTATTCTGGAAGCAACAGTTCAGACTTTTTTATGCCTCTTTGTGAGTCAGGTAGGGCTTGACCTTGGTGTCAGCTGGCAGATGGGACCCGTTATGTAATGGTATTAATTAATTAATGCACATAGAAGGGATGAGAGCAATGCATGTCACCCCAAGCGGTAGCATGCAGTGAAAGCTGCTTTTCTCTCTATATGAATTAAGGAAAAGAAGCCTTCTGGTTCTCCTCTCTCAGCAAATGTACCCTTCAGGCATTTCTGCTCGGTGGGAGGTAGAATCAGCTTGGCAGGCAGACTCACTGTGAAGGGCAGAAAGCATCCAAAGTGTGTGCGCGTGTGGATGTGCTGTAAAAGCCCAGATGATCTGCAAACCAAAAGAGCAAATTCTTTTCTTCTTTTTCCATTTAAGGAACTTAAATGCACATTGAATATGGGGAAAAAGGAAGGAAGGAAGGCAGATATGAGATGAAAACATGGAATGACTGTCTTTGAGGAAGACACAGGCAGACTGCGATCTACTTTGTTCCATCCTCAGGCTAGTCTACTGTAGGAGGTTGTACCTTTGAGGGCCACAGCTATAAAAGGGCATTAGAAATGGAGAACGAAGCTATGAATGGTTACTAGTCTTGACTATGTTTGCACCTCCAGCACTGAAGGCGAATACCAGTTGCTAAGGAATACTAGAGTGGAGAGTGCTGTTGTGCTCATGTCCTGCTTGTGGACTTCCCATGGGCCACTCTGAGAACAGAATGTGGAACTAGATGGGCCTTGATCCAGTAGGGCTTTTATGTTCATATCTTGGAAGATTGTTCAGAAACTGAAGTCAATCCAAAACACAGCTGCTAGGCTACTAACTAGGCCAGAGCATATCTCAACAGTGCTTAAAGAGCTTAACTGGCTTCTTGTCTGAACACAATTCAAAGTGCTAGTGCTTAGTTTCAAAGCCCAGTATGGATTGGGATTGAGTGACTGTCTTCTCCACATCAACCATCTTGCACACTAACAACTTTCTTAGAAGCTTTCTTCTGGGTTCCTCTGCCATCTGAAGTGAGATTGGAGGCCTGGGGCACAGATCAGAGGGTCTTTTCAGCCATGGGGTCACACTAACTCTAGAGAAGTACTCTAACATAACTTAGGCACCTGTATTTCTTCTTGTGATTGCTTTTGGCACTGTCTTTGTACTATTTTCTTATGTTTTCATTTGTTATTGTAAACCAGCCTGGAAATTTTGAATCAAAGGGTGACATAGATTCAATCAAACACATCAGTAGCTCCTAGAACCCTGAGGTCCTCCAGCCAGAACCAGGTGATAGTGCCAAATAATGACTTGGGAGAGAGGAGCCCAATGCAAAATGAAAGTTCTGGAAGTGACCCCAGCTGTCTACTGATGTTTTAATGCCCCACATTGAATTGTCACTGTGCAATTTATGTATGGATTTCATAATTGATTTTATAGTTTTGAACTGTTTAGAAGTCATTTTGGCATCTGAGTAGTATATAAAGAAATAATAATGAGCATCAAGCAATGGCTGTGCAGGGCAAAGCTATCTAGTATCCAACTATACTTATTTAATGCTCTCTGGGTGAATTTGTTGTGGATTTTTACCTTATTTGTAGAGGGATGGTGTTGTTTTTCTTCTGCTTGAATACCAGATCTCACAGTTTTGCTAAGATATAACTGAGATGCTTGGGAAGCTAGCCAAGAAGCTTTGCTTAGAGTCCCGATAGTGAAAGAGGTGAGGTTGGCTGGAAATTAGGGCAGATTGATACATAGCAATTTTAGCTGACAAGGAATATCTGACGAAGCCCCAAGACTCTTCCGTGCTAGGAAACACTTTGCTTCCACTCTTGCTTATTTTATTTCATACTTAAGTTTCTGGTTGGGTGAGCAGCTAATGTTTATAACAGTACAAAGTTTGTAGCATCTTCAAAGACTTAACTATTACAGCACAAGCTTTCATGCACTTCTGAAAGGATGCTCCACCAGACCCACTTCTACAATTTCTTTTAAGTATTCTTTCCCAGGGAAAGCATCTTCTGTTTTCCTACCTCATTCTCCAGGAGCTTTAGAGATCCTGTTATAATTTTGGTGGGTACTGGGTGATGACCTTGTGATCATGAAGTGGCTGAGAGTGGTGTGTGTGTGTGTTTTCATTAAACATTTCCCCAATGGTCTGCAGCCTCCCCAGGTGCCCATACTTTCTGATATGAAAAATTGCCATAGGATGAATTACCCCTGGGCTTTAATTGAAGATTGGGAGAGGGAAGCTGACTACCAAGAGCCTGAGACCAGTACACACCCTTACTTTGTTCTTCCTTTTACCTCTTCTCACACAGATTTTTTCAAAAGTAAAGACTGCACTAAACATTTATCAGATGCACTGTAAGCAGCCTTCCCACCTTCCCATGTCTGCAGCATAGGCCAGATGAGGCCATCATGAGGTTCTCCGGAAGTGGGAGTATCCAAGAGGGCTGCAGAATGCAGGTGACCAGAGAGATGATTTGGTGAATGAAAGAAAGGACACCTCAAAAGTAAGGTAAGTGAAACAAAAACCATTCACCTGACCAATGAGACTATCAATGAATTTCCTCTCCCTCTTGAGAATTTTCAAATGCAATTTCTTATCTCCTTAACTAATGGGAAATGGGGGGCGGGGGGAGCTAAAGAAAATTTTAGCACAGCCCTAGACCAGAGTCTACAATATGTTAGTTTTAAGATGCTGCAAGATTTTGTTGTTGTTTATGACAGGCTATACAGTTTAAGGAAAAGGGCAAGGCATCCGATGAGTTTGATCAGCACTGGACAAGAGCATCAGGCCCTATTTTCCAGGGACATCCCTGATTTAGAGAAGCCGTCCCAGTTTCTGATTTGATCCCTGAATGTCCCACTTTTCCTTAGGATGTCCCTATTTTCATTGGAGAAATGTTGGAGGGTATGGTAGGATGTCCCTATTTCCCTGGAGAAATGTTACAGGGTATGGAGTTATCTGATCCGTCTGAAAACAATCCTGTATAGGGAAGTTTTTAAAAAAATGTTTAATGTTTTATTATGTTTTTATATATGTTGGAAGCTGTCCAGAGTGGCTGGGGCAACCCAGTAAGACATGTGGGCTATAAATAGTAAAATCATCATTATGGAATGGGACGTCCCTATTTCCACTGGAGAAATGTTGGAGGATATGGAGCATAAATCTCTCTCTGTGTTGCTGGGGCACCTGCAGCCATGGAACAGAATGAGCAAAGGGAGACCCCATCAGGATTCTGCATTCGTAGGATGAATCAAGATTCGGATTGGCAGACCCAGCCTTCCAAGATCCAATGGGGAACAATATTAAATTGCCTAAGGTCAAGATAGTCCATTTCTCCCAGCAATTCCTCAGATATTATAGACTTATTCTGCAGTGGTGAGGAGCATATAAATTATGTCACTATTTTGACAACGTTTCAGTTTCACCCGTTCTCTCTTGTCTGCTTATTCTCTTGCTCATAGCTTTCTAGCATGAAACGCATACGGCACAGGTGTTAATGCAAGACAGGAATCCAAATCCCATTCCAAATCCAGGTCAGAGGTGAAGCGTACAAATCCACAGACAGATTTGAGCAGCTCTAAATGTAATTCAGCACACCAGCAAATGCTCTCAAGGGCTCAGACATCCTGCATTTGTGACTGGACTTGATTGCAGATTTTCACTGCAGGGCAAGAGGCTGCCTGTTCCAATAGCACACAGCCTGTCCACAATAATGCCTAAATGACAGATCAGTCTTGCTTTCCTTGGCCTATTTTGCAGGTCTTCGGCAATGTTCATGTGCTGAGGCCAGTCCATGAAGCAGTGGAAGCAAAATACTGCAAACTGTAAGTATGATCAACAGTAAAGCCATACATAGCATCAACATACATAAGTGGCCACACGTGTTTAAGCTGCAGTTGCAGCTAAAAATTGAAACATTTTATTTGCTTTCCATCTAGATTCTGCTAGGCACATCTTAGACCTTTTTTTCCACAGTAACCAGCTCTTGATTAATGTAGCACATCCCTGTAATAAATCAACAGACAATTTCCCCATTCTCTAAATGGGGAATGGCAGAGGCTATTTTTTATAGTTATATAATTTTCAAATAAACATGAATGGGAACAGTAACAACCACCCAAACGCACAAGTACATCACATTTAATTTCCACTGGCCAATGTAAACATTTTACTGTATTTCTTCTTTTTCTACTAAAGGTAAGGTAAAGGGACCCCTGACCATTAGGTCCAGTCGTGGCCGACTCTGGGGTTGCGGCGCTCATCTCACTTTATTGGCCGAGGGAGCCGGTGTACAGCTTCTGGGTCATGTGGCCAGCATGACTAAGCCGCTTCTGGCGAACCAGAGCAGCGCACGGAAATGCCATTTACCTTCCCGCCGGAGCAGTACCTATTTATCTACTTGCACTTTGACATGCTTTCAAACTGCTAGGTTGGCATGAGTAGGGATCAAGCAACAGGAGCTCACCCCATCACGGGGATTTGAACCGCCAACCTTCTGATCGGCAAGTCCTAGGCTCTGTGGTTTAACCCACAGCACCACCCACGTCCCTTTTTCTTTTTCTACTACTACCATTTAATTAATTTATATACCGCTTAATTGATGAAGTGGTTTCTAAGCAGTTCTCAAGTGTATAACCATTTACCAAGGACACAAACCCACATAATTAAAATACACATTAAAACAATTTAATCAAAGCATTAAAACCGCCACCCGCAATTGAAGTGCACAACTAAAAAAGTCCATTAAAAGCACAGCAATAGAAGGCGTTAAAACAGCTATTCAAACTGCAGGTTTGTGTCAGAAGAGATGGGGAATGCTTGGTCAGTATTGCAGAAAGAGTTCAGTTCAGGCTGGGTCTGCTGGCTGCTACAGAATAAGGTCCCTCCAGAAATGTTTCTGCAGTTCCGTATAACTTCTGCATAGGTCAATTTTGACATTTTTCAAAGATGTTTATTTAACTCTACCTCAATAATGGGAAGCAAGGCGTGTTTCTGGAAGTAATATTCAGATTGACAGCCGTTTATTAACACAGCTTGAGGCCTGTTAGCCAAATGTCAGTGTCTTTGAAAACCAAAGAGGGGAACAAGCTAGTCTTCCGCTGCATTCTTCCTTCTCCTGTGAGCTGCCACGCATGGGGCACCCCGCCAACTCTTCTCCTTTCCTTCCCACATACACAGAGCTATGTGTGGGCATTTCTATGTACATCTTCATTTATCTAATATTTCGTGGAATACCCCCCAATGTTCTTTAATACATGAACAGACTGCTTCTCTTATATTTAATGAATACAGTGGGAGGAATTCAACATTGTGCTATGGCGACTGTTCCATCAGCTTTTGGGCTTGTCTGATAGAATGATTCCCTCCCATGCAGTGTACAGGGACAGGGTGGTTTCTCTAGACACCCCCTCCAGAACCAATTTTGGGAGCATGGGAGGCATGCTGGGAGAGGAGAGAGGTGAAATCACCATTTCTCAAGTGGATGTCCTTGTCCAGGGCACCTGCTGACAGGACTCATTAGTTTAATCCCACCCAGAACTTCCCATAGAATACTAGTGATTTTTTTTTTAAAAAAGCAAAAACCCTGAGAATGTTTTCTGCTAATGCATCCTCTTACTAAGTCAGATCATTGGCCTAGCTAGTTCAGTACAGTGCCACGTCTGGTTACGTACTTACTTCGTTCCGGAGGTCCGTTCTTAACCTGAAACTGTTCTTAACCTGAAGCACCACTTTAGCTAATGGGGCCTCCCGCCACCGCTGCACGATTTCTGTTCTCACCCTGAAGCAAAGTTCTTAACTCTGGGTTAGCGGAGTCTGTAACCTGAAGCGTATGTAACCCGAGGTACCACTGTATCACCTACTCTGGCTGGCAGCACAACTCTGAGGCCAGGCTGGCCCATGACATTTTGCTTCCTGAGGTGGAGCAGAAAATACACATGCACACACCAACGCCACGGTGCATAGTAGCAGGTGCAACTGCACTGGTGGCCAGTTCATCTCTGGGCCCAACCAAAGTTGTTCACTTTAATGATTTAAGCCCTAAGTGGTCTAGGCCCCAAATATCTCTGTGCCTGCTGCCCTTATCAGGAGTTGTGCAGAGGGGGCTCTCTGGGTTATTCCACCATCCTCAGTGAGCAGCCCAGGAGAGGGCTTCATCTGTGGCAGCTCTAAATTGTGGAACTCCCTCCCCACAGAGATAGTACCTGCTGCACCTTCATTGTACAGCTTTTGTCATATGCTGAGGATGCATACCTCTTGACCCTGGCCTTTGTCAATTAAGGTGTTTTGTTTTGGGGAAAGCACCTCTTGCTCTGAGTTTCTACTGTGCTGTTCCATTTGGAACAGCTTAACTAGTTTTAGAATTGTACATTGTTGAAATGCAAGCGGGACTCAGTGGTGAAGGTCAGGTAAGAAATCATATTCACGCGCGCACACACAAATCTGCTCCCTCAGGTCACTTGTTCATTTCTGTGCACTCACTCAGTTCTGCACGTCCGTTGCTGTTTCATCTGTTTACTGGGCTGCCTCCAGACTTTGAGGAATCCAGAGTTTCCTTAAAGTTAAATATTTATGTTAAACTGAACCTGAGCTAGAAAAGGAAGGAAGTCACAAGGTCAACACTGAAATTGCAATAAATGTGTCTCAAGTATAGTAATTATGGTCTTTTAATGGTTATTAACTAGCAAAATAGATTTTGCTCAAGCAACCTCCAATCCTGGGACACAAATATTGAGAGGTGAGGAGTTTGAAGAACTTTATTTTATTTTCCCCATTGATAAACTAAAGGTGGTAATAAGACATTTTAAACATAGTTTCTAGGAGCATGCCGAAGGGCATTTTTCAAAAGTAATAATAAAAATCTAAGTTTGCTGTGGAAAAATTCTATGTGGAAATATGAATTTGAAATCTCAGAAATTATACTCACACAACCACAGAACCTGCTCCCCCCATATACTTATATACATACAACCGCACCAAATGTGGTTTGTATTAAATCTGTAAGTCAAACCCTGGACCATATTGCCCTCTTATCCATTTCATTGGAGAAGGTATCTGTATTTTATTTCTGTTACTCTCAAAATCAATTGATAACATTACAGAACAACAACATAGGAATTGGGAGCAGCAGTATAAAGCCATGGCACCCTTCTTTAACAATAAATGTTGGGGATTGGATCTCCTTAAATACTTCTTAGAGTCTCTGCCTGTCCTACTGAAGCTAAATCCACCATTTCCCTGTGTTAATTTCTGCCTTATCATTGAGCTTTTGCAAGCAGTAAAAGCCACTTCCAGAAATATAGGCAAATACAGTGCAAGTTTAGCACTCATTGCCATGTTATTTGCTTCCGGAAAAAAATCCATTTGCATATAACACAGAAATGAGTGCTATATTCTGCTATATTTCTGGAAGTGACTTTTACAGCATGCAAAAGCTTAGTGATAATGCGCAGAAATTAAGAGTTTTGAAAACGTCAGGAAACTGGAACAAACTGCATAGAGCTTGCCAGTCATGCTCTAACATATCCCAATGCACATGTTCACAGCAAGGAAAGAAAATATTCACACATATTTTGCTGGCTATTGAAATCCTTCTCCTAGGAGCTAGCTGTCAGCGTGATTATATGTAACAGCACTTCCCTGTATCTGACCTTTCATTTATCCAAATATTTTTTTGATGTGCCCCAAGACATTTGAAAAAATGAACTTCTATTATAATTTAAATCCACGGGCAGAGGTAAATTGGATCATTTATCTTGTTAACCTTGGAGAAGGCAGCTGCCATGTTATTTAAAGAACCTCTCATTTAAAATCAGTCTTTCTTGGCCCTGATCTGATCTGTTATCTGCTTACATTTGAGGCTGGACTTGAGGGAAGTGGGGTTATGAGTTACTCTCAGTGGGACCATAATATTGGAATATCCAGTCTCTCTATTCCATTTTCTTGTCCTCCCCACTCAGTCCCACTTTCCCATTTTTTCAGTGGCCAATGAGGACTCTCAGCCTTTGTTGGTCTGTTTTGGGTTCCACCCACCCCTCATTGCCTTAGGGTTCCCTCTTTCTCTCTTTTTTTGTACTTATACAAATGTCAGGGCTCTCTCAAGTCTTTATCCCTCACTTGTACATGGGTTTTGTTTCATAGACAATGGCGCCCCCCCCCAAAAAAAATACAAAGTTGATAATCCACATGATCCAACATCTTACTGAAGTGGAACCGTTCCAGAATCTCTGGTGGCTTATTGACCCTTGTGATGCTTTATTTCTCATGCACTTCAGAATGCTTGTTTTTTGCACAGGACATCATGTTGCTAATGGACTGGTGTCAGAAGGATCTGGAGGTGGGAAAGCTGAGGAGTGGCATAAGGAAGCCATACGCTTCACCAAGCCATGCTTCTTGCCAACAACCTGGGGAATGGCTTCAATTTTATGACAAAACTTAGAGGCATGTGCTTGAGATGCCCCCAGTGAGCTGAGGGCTTACAGGACAAGGTATGATATGTGGAACAAAGGATTGGGTGCAAGCACACAGTCTGGAAGTACTCTTGGGTCCAGTTCTGTTACTGGAGGTCCAAGTGTTGTCAGTAGCTGAAAGTGCCAACTTCCAGATCCAATGTCAGCTAGATGGGTGGCTCCATTTTTGGGATAACCCCAATTTCCCCCCTAACCACCAGCACATCTTGGGGTCCTGAATTCTTCAAGTCAGTTCCACATTGTGGAAAGAAATGCATTCTCAACCCTTTCCCCGTCATCTTCACTGGATGATCTGAGTTTTAGTACAGAGGGATAAAAACAACAGTCATAATTCTGTAAACCTTGATCATGTTCCCACTTAGTCATCCTTCTTTTCAACTAAAAAGCCTCAAACACTTTAGACTTGCCTTGTAAGGGAGGTGCTCCAACCCTTTGATCACATTGATTTCCCTTTCCAGTTCTATGGCATCCATTTTTTCTTTTTCTTTTTGCAACAACTTTAGGACTCTGGTGCCAAACAGTTTTGACCTTTTGATTAAAAAGTAAATCAAGATGTTTGTGCACTGAGTCTAATTGAGAACATGCAACTTTGGGGGGGGGAGGGGAGAGAATAAATTTTTATTTACTCCTAACAGAGCCTGACTATTCGCTGTTAAAAGCTTACATTGTTCCATCTCATTCCTACAGAAACAAACTCACTGACAGTGGTGGCTGCATTGTCGCTCCCTCATTATCAGATGGAATCAAATGGTCATTATGGAGCCAGAACAAATGTGGTCTAAGTGCAGCACGAAATAGCCCTCCAGTTCCCAAAATAAATGTGTTTACATAACATGCGCAATCTCCCAATCTTTGCCTCAGGCCCTTTTAGCAGAATAGCTCATTACCACTCACAAAACTGTGTGCTAAGTGGAGATAAAAAGGCTAGGTTTGTTAACAATGTATTTGGTTTCCAATAATGCTTAGTTGGTTAATCACGTGCATCCACGGGGAAGTCACAGCTGGGCAATGGGATGCAAAGGAAGTAGGGGTTGTGTTCTCTCCTTGTTTGGTGATAGGGAGAACATTATTTCCCTGGATATTTCACTCGAGACAAGAGGCTTACTGATGATGGCGCTGCCACGTGGGAGGGATAATAGGATCTCCTGATAAATCTCGAATATTTCTTGGACTGATCCACCAGCTGGAGCTATCATTGATTTGAGAAAGCTGCCTCAAATTTGTCTAGTGGTGAAAAGCTAGAAAGGTTCCCGCTTCCAGATGACTCTACTACCAAAGCGAACACCCCCACCCCAAAAACACAAACCCATAGCTACATGCTTATTTACTTAAGACATTTCTGGTCCGCCACCTTTCCATTTTAAAAGCCCTCAAGGCACCAATAAAAAGCAGTATAAAATATTGAAAGAAATGTAATGAATGCAGTTACAGCAGAGGGCAGAATTCAGCGTAGTGCTAAGTGGAGTTTTTGTGTGGGGAACAAGGTTTGCTTGTGCAACAGGACTTCTCCTTCTCTTCTCACGCCACATGTACTCACTAAACCTGTGGTGATGGTTTCCCAGACCCACCAGAGCAAATTTAGGGGCATATGTGGGGAAGAGAGACAGGAAGTCCCAGTTATGTGAGTGGACCTCATTCCACTCACACCACAACTTAGTTTATTCCCACTCAGACATCTTAACGGTAAAGGTAAAGGGACCCCTGGCCATTAGGTCCAGTCATGACCAACTCTGGGGTTGCGGCGCTCATCTCGCTTTATTGGCTGAGGGAGCTGGCGTTTGTCCGCAGACAGCTTCCGGGTCATGTGGCCAGCATGACTAAGCCGCTTCTGGCGAACCAGAGCAGCGCACGGATACACCGTTTACCTTCCCGCCAGAGCGGTACCTATTTATCTACTTGCACTTTGACGTGCTTTCAAACTGCTAGGTTGGCAGGAGCTGGGACCGAGCAACGGGAGCTCACCCCGCCACGGGGATTCGAACCGCCGACCTTCTGATCGGCAAGTCTTAGGCTCTGTGGTTTAACCCACAGCACCACCCGCGTCCCTCTTACACACCTTTGAAAATTCAGATAAACAGGACATACCTAGCCTGATAGTAATAATGGGACTTGGTGAATATGTCTTAGGAGGATTCCATAGTCGGTGCCTTCCCCAATATGGTGCCTTTCAGATGTTGTTAGACTACAGCTCCCATCATCCCTGACCATTGGCCATGCTGGCTGGGGCAGATGGGAGTTGTAGTTCAATGACATCTGGTAAACACCAGGTTTCTAGGGTAGACAGTATGGTATACTCCATTTGTTGTTGGACAACAACTCTAAGCAGCCCCAGCCAGCAGTACCTGGGATCATGGGATTGTCGTCCAACAACAGCACTTTTTCTACACTTACTGTAGGTCCTCTCTCTATTACTACCTGCCTAACTTCCAAATATTAGGACACTGGATGCAGATCCTTTGATAAACATTTCAGCTGACAGGTAACCCAGGTAAGTGGCTGCTTAGATACCCAATGACAAGGGCTTAAAGTATATCCAAAAGAGTCAAACACACCAAGATTGGACCAAGATTGGACATACTCTATTCAAATCTCTTCCATACAGTTTCTGAGCATCATGCTGGGGTTAACCTATCTGTCCTGCTATCTTCTGTAGATACACCTCTCCTAAGTTCATAAGTGATGCTGAAGGCTTAAGTGGCAGCCCTGTAATTTGGGCTGTAGGGGTTCACCAGCACAGCACTTCCCTACCCACTCAGTAGCCAAACTTGGTTGTGGGTGGAGTGAGCCAATCTGTGAAGAGTTCAACACATATGGATCCATTGTAGGAAGGTTTTCTGCATTACACACAAAAATGAGCTCTTTGTTAAAACGTACGCTGTTGGAGGCAAGCACTGGAAAATTATATGTGCCAGGAAACTGGGAAGGCTTCCAAGAGCCAGTATGCAGGCAGGAATATGCACAGCTGTTAAATGTGGCATCCAGATAAGGGCTGATGGGGACCCTATATTCTTTTTTTAAACAAAACATTTTTATTAGTTTTACATCAAGTTGTACACAAGAAATATAACCATTCCAAAAATAAAAAGAGGTTCTTTCAGACCTTTAAACCTCCTTCCCTCCCTCCATGGGTTCCATTTCTAAATTTTATTCCTGCATCTTTTACTGTACTCCATCTATTATATAATCATGGTAACCTAAGTTCATGTTACTTTGCAGGTGTCATTGTATTCCTGACAGTGATTTCAACTGTTTACAGTGGTCTTTCAAATATATTAAAAAAAATTATTCCAGTCTTTTAAAAATACTTGGTCTTCCTGGCTTCTGATCTTTCCCGTCAGTCTTGCCATTTCCCCAAATTCCATTAACTTGGTCTGTCACTCTTCTCTGGTCGGTTCTTCTCATTCTTTCCAACTCTGGGCCAAAAGCATCCTTGTTGCTGTCGTCGCATACATAAACAGTCTTTTATTTTATTTTGGTAGTTCCTCACCCATGATGCTTAGCAAAAAACAACAACCCCACCTCTGGTTTTTTAACAAAAGTTATCTTAAACATTTTCTTCAACTCGTTATATATCATTTCCCAGAAAGCATGACCACCACATATGACAAAAAGTACCCTTTTTCTCTTTATATTTCCAGCACACATTCAAACTGGTTCTATACATTTTTGCAATTTTGCTGGGTGTCAAATACCAACGGTACATAATTTTCATATTATTTTCTTTTAACAAACAGCAGGCTGTAAACGTCGAATCCTCTTTCCACAACTTTTCCCATGATGCAAACTGTATATTATAGCCAAAGTCTCTTCCCCAGTATATCATTACTGATTTAACTAATGGGGACCCTATATTCATATGAGTCAGCAATATGGAAGCAGGGGTACCTACTCCACTGTAAAGAAAAATCATAGAATCATAGAAGTGTAGAGTTGGAAAGGACCCCAAGGCTCATCTAATCCAACTTCTTGCAATGCAGGAAATCAAGTGTCCCAACTTATGCAGTTGCGGATTCTGCTAATGACAGATCCCTCAATCACAGAGCTTAGATGGAATGGCCAAATTTTGCCGCCCTCTTTACAGGCTGCAGACAATGTCTCCTACTAACTGGGCAAGTTTTCAGAAGGCTCTGTTGCACTTATTGGCAAGAGTGATTCCACTGCCCACTATATGGCACCAGGAAGCATTGCCCTCACTCTGAGTTGGCTTCGTGATAACGTCCCATAGCCATGAAAGTTTGTGATGCAATGATGTCTGAAGACGAATCAAGAGGACAATGCAGTGAGGATCATGATCACTGATGCCAGGATTACCAGCAGGCAGTGGAAAGGTGTTTGTTTGTTTGTTTGTTGTAAGAAAAGGGGTGGCTTTCATGAAACCTCCCCAGAGCCAAAATCAGCCAAATATCAAGAGAAAAAAGTTCATTTAGGGGTTTGGAATCTAAGTTTTATGAGGATTTTCACCAGCTACAAGCACAGTATAACTGCCACATGGAGTTGCCACTAGATCCTGCATGTAGTGAAGTATTTGGGGTTAGTTTGGGGAAACCTCATGCAGAAGTTGGAAGTTCCTGCTTGGGCATATTTTTGGAGGAATACTAAGAACTATTTTTTAAAAAAAGTTCATACGAGGTTAACAAATCATCAGAGGTGATTTTTATACATTCCTAATAAGTATGTTTTTTGCTGTTGTTCAGATACTGTGTTGTCTGAATATTTGCTCTTTAAAAAACAGTTCCCAGTTGGTATATGTACTGGATCTGAATTGATTTTAAATATTGTTGTTACACACACACACACACACACACACACACACACAAAATTGTTCTGTTTTCATGAGGATGCCTCATGAGAAGCATTTCATAAATGAAATAATAATAATGCAGGAGTGGTTGAGATGTTGACACATGGAAGAAAGCATCCTATATGAACAAAACAGGAGTCAAAGCTTATGAAGGAAGGGTTACACTGAAAGAGCTGCTCTTGCAAACCTGCCTTTAGTAAAATCATCCGTGGAAGACATTCTATGCTTTTAATAAAGAAAATGGAAGCTTCATACACATGAGGTTCTTAGACAGCATGGCACAAATAGCAATAAAAATAAAAATCCTGAGAGAAACTGGTTTTAGCTGGCGAGAGTCCTTGTAATAACAGGCAGTGAAGATTTTTCACTTTAAAGACTTGAGTTCAACGGCATTCTGGAAGCATCTACAGCAATTTGTATCCAAAAATGATTTAACTTCCCCAGTTAGTGATGTGTACAAATAGCACACACTATTAAACCACACTCATGCAATGTAAGAATTCCCTCATTCCTGTCTTCCCCTTTCAATTTTTTTTTCCAAACCTTTTTTTCCTTTCCAGAGCTAAAAGAAACTAGTCAAGACTGCAGTGGGATGCAGTGCCAAAAAGGAATGGAAAGAGGGGGGAAAGAACCTTAAAATCAGCAGTTGGTTTGAATTACCAAGCGTTTTGTTTAGATGCTTAGTGCCATCACAAATATTGTTTCCAACCATGGTGATGGAACTTTTTTTCCTTCCAAAGAGGCATTTTTACAAGATAGTTCTAAATTAGCTTTTCTATCACTCCAGATCAGGGATCGCCAAAGTGGCGCTGGTGGGCACAATCATGCCCTTGCCAGTGCCAGTCCCCTCATTCATGAGCTGCGGAGGGTGTTTGCCATTTTCTCTCTTGAAAATTACTTGAAGGAGCAAGTGACGCTTTCTCCCAGTTCCTATTTCGGGTTGATGTGCTCTTTAAGTCTCAGATTAATTCTACCGCATTCGGCAAGCAAATTATGCACACTTTCTATTTTCTGTTGCTGTGTGGGGGTAACTGATCCACGGGAACTGGGAGAGAATAACTAAAGAAATAACAAAATCCCAAGTGTGTCCATTGCTGCCTCTGCTCCAAATACTTTGGCCTTCAGCTCCCATTAACCCCGGTCATTGACCCTGCTAGTTGGGGGGCTGATGGGATTTGAGTATGAAACATATTGAGGACATTTGGTCGAGCAAAACTGTTCTAAATGTTTTAGCAACCAGTATTGGTTATGATTACACTTAGGTAAGGTAAGAAGAAGAAGAAGAAGAAGAAGAAGAAGAAGTTCCATTGCTTTTAGTGGGAGAGAATTCAACCCTAGATTGTCTTGAAAAGGTTAAAGAGAGGTTGGAAAAGATGCTTTGTTTCTCAAGTGAGCACTTCCTGGTTCATCCACTGCTTCTCAAAGGCAAGTTTGCTTATCTTGGAAGGAGAAAAAGGGAACTGGCAGGGAGACTATCAGCATGGATGGGGTCAAAATTCATTTGAGGCCAGACCCAAATTCAAAAGGGTCAAGGTCTAGCCAAAAATGTAATGAGTTTTTTTCTGTAAAATGTATTTTGAATTCCTCCAAATTAAAACTCACTTCTCTCTCACGCTCACCCCTCTTCCAGTAACTAGAGAAAAACTGAAGGTATGCTGAGCTTTGCCATTAACATCATTCAGTCTGTGATTGAATCCATAAGCTCTAAATGCCTCTATTTACCAGTCCCAATTTCTCAGGACATGTCCCTGGAAAATCACATTACTTGTTTTTCATTTTGCACAGCTGGAATTCCTTTTGGGATTGTTAAGAGTTAGTTTACTCGAACTCGCCTTCTTAGGTTTCAGCCCCACTGCCAGATATGTAGAAATTACACATCTCACCTAGAGGTGGGGTTGAAGGGTAGATGCATGCTGCCTCCGCACCTGTGGAGCACCTGTGGCCTTCCAGATGTTGCTGGACTACAAGTCCCATGATCCCTGTTACTGACCAGGCATCATGGGACTTAGATTCCAAGAACATCTAGAGAGCCACATGTTGCCCATGTTCGTGGCAACATGACCAATGTCTATTAGAAGAGCTAAGTGCAGGAGCTGCTGTAGGAGGACCAGTGTGATTTTCCAGGTGTACTGGAAAAGGAATTCCACATCTTCAGCATAGAGCAAGTTAATTCCAGAGAAAACACACATAGCAACTAGAAAAGGGTCTTCAGTGATATGTTATAAAGAACAGCAGTGCATGGTATAAGAACTGCAGTACAATCATCTCTGTATATGCCTATTAAATTGAGTTTATGCTTAAAGAGACAGGTAAGTGGGTATAGGATTGCAACCACATTTTCATCCGTGAAAAGTTGGAAGGTTTGTGCTCATGTTTAATACTCCAGTGTCTTCATTCATGCTTTTAAAAATCCTTCCATAATTCATGTACTTGAGATGGAACACTCTGTTACCAAAAATACCTTCCCTGGGACCATCATCCTATTGACTCTCCCATCTCCTTCCCCTCCCTTTCAGTTTTACCTTCTCCTCTGTAGGCTCAAGACCGGAAGGCAGCATATTACTGCCTCCTCTAAATCCTCGCTGTAAATCTCCCTGCCCATCAAGCCACTCAGCAAAACCCGGGAGCAGCGCAGGCAGCGAATCTCCTCCAATCAGTGTAATGCCTGGTGATCTCAGCCCACTAATGCAAAATTAAACCAGCAAAGTCACCAGGCATTCCTACGTATGCTTCTAAATGGGTTCCCTCTCTGGAGAACATGTCAGCATGATTAGTACTCTCTTCAGGACGCAATTTGCTAAAAACAAATCCTCTTCGAGCGAGCACTAAAGCCCATTGCTGTCTGCAGTTGTTTAAATAAAATGCAGGCAGAGAATGAGGCACAAGGGCTCCTCTAAGTGCTTTAATAATGTCAAGTAGAGCATATCATTAAGCACGAAGAGAGGATATGGTGCATTTTCTTTTCTCATTACCCAGTGGCATTTTCCAGAGTTCTTGTATGCAACAGTTAGATGAGAGTTTCTCATTTCTTGTTGGCCATGGATTGTGATTGCCCGCTAAAGTTCTCTAACTTCTAAATGTCACAAGTACACTGTTGCACTGCTCACTTCTCATTGAGAAGGAAGACCTGCTCTTATCTGGGAAGGGGTGAGGACAATGCAGAAAGCTGGCCTTAGGGAAGCCAGGTCAGTGCTAGGAGTGGATAACATGAAAGAAGAGTCAGGTGAGCATAGCATCATCTGCTTAATTCCCAGATGGTACCATATAGACTGATGAAGAGCAATAGTCATAGAACCCCTTATCCCCCCTTCAAAAGTGTCCAGGTTCCCCAGTCATCTAACCAAGCTCACCTGTTCGCATATTAAGCACCTTGACATTTGTGGGATGGGTTTTAATTGGTAGGAAAGGATATATTAATTGCCATTTATTGCTATAGGTGCCCATGTGGGTGGATGGAACAGAGTTTCAAAATCCCATCCCTGGCAACAAAATTAAAAGCATAGGAATTAGGCTGCAAAACCTTGTGTTGACTAAGTCCAGCTATGAAGTAAGGTAATGGTAAAGGACCCCTGGATGGTTAAGTCCAGTCAAAGGCGACTATGGGTTCTGGAGCTCATCTCCCTTTCAGGCTGAGGGAGCCAGTGTTTGTCAACAGACAGCTTTCTGGCCACATGACCCAGAAAGCTGTCTGTTGTGCAACAGAACACCATGATGGAAGCCAGAGTGCATGGAAATGCCATTTACCTTCCCGCCACAGCGGTATCTATTTATCTACTTGCACTAGTGTGCTTTCGAACTGCTAGGTTGGCAGAAGCTGGGAGCAATGGAATTTCACCCTTTTGTGCAGATTTGAACCACCGACCTTCCGGTCGGTAAGACCAATAGACTCAGTAGTTTAGACCACAGCAAGTAAGCTGGCTTCTCCCTTCTTACCCTGCTTAGCAAAGCATCAGGCAACAATCTGAGAAATAAGATCAAAAATAAGATTTACTTAGAATCATTCATTGGTTCACAGCAACAGCAGCAGTAAAAACTATGCAGGCAAAATACTTATATTTAGAGTATAACCAGCTTTAGGTATGGTTTGGGAAGAGTTCTGGAAGGTCACATTTAACAACAACAACAACAACGGGAGGTTCCCCACCCCTGCTGGACTATGTGATCTGTTTCCATCTATGATTCCGTGGTTAATGTTGTGAGAGTTTTACAGCCAAACATAACCAATGCATATTCTTGCGAGTTAGCATGAGAAGGGGCTAACACCACAGAGCTGTTTTGCTGCTAGGCAGAGAGGAAGGAACACACAGTATTTCCTGTTTTCCCCTCCCTCTCTCTCTTCGTTTGACCAGTGATGGATGCAGACATGCCTCTGCTTGCTCCAACTTTAGTCACATGCCAGTTTTGTATCTGCTTATTCCTTTGTGCAGAGACTAACTTCTTTGTTTTATGTATCACATTGGAGGATGAGCAGGTGAATGATGAGCTGGCGTCTTGTCACTTTCTCTTCTAAATTTGTCATGTAGTAAATTATTCTTGCGTCCTGCACAAAAATTATTCTTGTTGACCTGCTTTTTTACTTTATTAACTAGCCAGCACATTTCATGGCTTGAAACCTTCTTCTCCTTGGTACCCAACATGGCTAGGGATGATGAAAGAGGACGCCAGATCTTCTATTACAATACCAATGAAAACTTCATTATGGAAATTGACCAGTGGTTAAGGGAAGGGGACTTAACCCCTTTCATCAACCACATAGTGATTTCCTCCCACCTGATAGGGTAATTCCTATAATATCCATTGCTATAGCTTCAGCCTTTGTGACTCATGCCTTATCTTACACATTTAAAAATAAAATAAAATGGGAGATGTGTAGACAAGTCAAACATGGCAAACTGAGTTCCTTAGCAAAGGCTGTGATAACATTAAATAAATCAACCACCTGAACAGTTGGCTGCCTTCCCCTTTTTGTTAAGATAATTCATCATCAACTTTCACAGCCATCTGCCTTATCGGTCCTGGATACTAACCACATTTTTCTGCAGGGTGTGTATTTTACATTTCCACAGTCTGGCATGAATGTTTCATTACTGAAATGGGTCACAATTACAGCTGAATTTTTAAACTGGATACGTGAGAGTATACAGACAGCTTGGACAAAATCATTTCATTCCTCCTTGTCTCCATGCATCTTGCATACAGCCAGCTATTCTCCTACAGCAAAGGAATAATTAATTTATAGGAACCACATCTGCTCAGATTTTCCAGGGCTGGAGTAACCGTTATAGGAAGTATGCTATCACACAGGGACCCTGCTATGACTGTGAACACTTAGGACAGCTCAGTGTGCCCATTCTGCACATTGTCTTACCAGGGCAGTACATGCCCTGGTTATCTCCCGCTTGGACTACTGCAATGCACTCTATGTGGGGTTAACTTTGAAAGTGACTTGGAAACTACAACTAATCCAGAATGCAACAGCTAGACTGGTGACTGGGAGTCACCACTGGGAACACATAACACAGGTCCTAAAAGAACTACATTGGCTCCCAGTACGTTTCTGAGCACACATCCAAGTATTGGTGTTGACCTTTAAAGTGCTAAACAGCCTCGTCCCTGAAGGAGCATCTATACCCCCATTGTTCAGCCTGGACATTGAGATCCAGCTCCGAGGGCCTTCTGGCAGTTCCCTCATTGCGACAGGTGAGGTTACAGGGAACCAGCCTGGGGCCTTTTAGGTAGACACACGCACCCTGTGGAATGCCATCCTAGCAGATGTCAAACAGCTAAACAGCTATGTGATTTTCACCCACCAAAGGCAGTTTGCAAAAGGGCCTTCTCAGACCTGGAGCAGCATAAAGACCTGGAGATGACATAAAAGTAGCCAAGAAGGCTGAAACCCACTTTCGTTAGTTGTAATTGGCAGAAGTTTGAATATATACAGACCCTCCAAGTGTCCCTATTTTCCAGGGACATACATGATTTAGAGAAGCCATCCCAGTCTCTTGTTTCAGCCTGGAATGTCCTGTTTTTCCTTAGGATGTCCCTATTTTTGCTGGAGAAATGTTGGAGCCATCTGAATACAATCTTGTGTAGGGAGGGTTTTTAAAAAAATGTTTAATGTTTTATTATGTTTTTATATACAGTGGTACCTCGGGTTACATATGCTTCAGGTTACATATGCTTCAGGTTACAGACTCCGCTAACCCAGAAATAGTACCTCAGGTTAAGAACTTTGCTTCAGGATGAGAACAGAAATCATGCAGCTGTGGTGCAGCGGCAGCAGGAGACCCCATTAGCTAAAGTGGTGCTTCAGGTTAAGAACAGTTTCAGGTTAAGAACGGACCTCCGGAACGAATTAAGTACTTAACCTGAGGTACCACTGTATGTTGGAAGCTGCTCAGAGTGACTGCGGCAACCCAATAAGATGTGTGGGGTATAAATAGTAAAATTATCATTATGGAACAGGACGTCTCTATTTTCATCAGAGAAATGTTGGAGGGTATGTATATAGGGACCCAGGAAACTACCTAGAACTGAGTCAGATGATTGGTCCATCTAACTGAGTCCTGTCCATGCTGATTGGCAGCAATTCTTCAGCGTTTCAGGTGGTGGTCTCTCCCAGCACTACCTTGGGGTGCTGGAGATTGAACCAAGGACCTTCTTTGTGCAAACCATTTGCTCTGCCATTGATCTACCACCTGCTTGCTTGCCATCCTGAGAGTGCTGGCTAGAGTGATTCTTGTCCTCAACTGTGGAATCATCATATTTATTCAGGTTGTAAAGAAGGAGTGTTTCTTCTAAATTAATTTGAAGGCTGCTATGTATTAACTTTAGTACCTTTCTGTTTCGGTACTATAGGAAAACATGGGCAACTGACTCATATTCAGGGTTTGGTTTTGTTAAAAAATAGTCACTCCAGATTTTATAATGCTCCCAATGACCACATCTTGAAAACAGTACCAAAAAATGTGAAAGTAAAAGCGATAGAACCACAAACGCAGAAACAGCATAGATTTTGTTTCGCTGCTGCTCAAAGGTACATTTTAAGGGAATTCAACAGAGAGGATTATGTCGCAGCAAAAATTTCTGCCTCTGCAGGGTAGAGCGAAAACCATAGTCACTGCCAAGCAACTTGATGCCATGATTACCGAAAATATGTTCTCATAAGAGAATGCTGAAGGCCATGGCACTTTCCCTTTCTCTGTTCTTTCCCTCCAGCTCCCACATGAAAGGTTGGCACAATTAATTACACAAATTATCTTCCAGGAACATTGGAGGAGTACCCTGTGAAAGAAGGTAGCTGCATATACCAGACACAAAGAGCAAGCAGCAGAGACTGCAAACAGTGAGGTTAATCCCCCATAGCAATGCTCCAGTTTTGTATTTTATTTTTTTTTGTACATTTGGCGGGGGGTGTCACTTTCCCTCTTCTGATGCATGGGGTCAGTGGTAGGGTCTTTGCTGCAGCTCCATGGTAGCTCAGAAGGGCTGCCTTAGCTCAGTGATGCATGCAGAGCTGGGTGGAACTGGGAAGTCACTGTCAGCCAGTGTGCGTAATACTGAGCTAAATGGACCAGTGGCCTGATTCAGTATAAGGTAGATTCCTATGCAACTCTGAACATGTTTTTTTTCCTTTATGCTGGTTCATAAGTGAACAGCCACATCTCTAAATACTTGCAGTGAGGTACCATTATGTGTGGATGGGGGGAAATGTTGGAAGAGACACTTCTCCCATCTCTAAACCATAGGAGCACTTCATGTCCTAGAAGTATGGTTTGCCACTTTAAGAGCTCAAGATCTTGAGCTCTATATCTTCCATGTCCAATTGTTAGGTGCCCATAACTACTGACATGCTCTCTGATACACTTCTAAACAGTCAGGGCTGAGCTATAAAAGCATAAGAAGAGGCCTGCTGGAGCAGTCCAAAGACCTGAGTAAAGAAAACTGCCTAGACATCTGAAGTGAGGTGAAGATGAGGTGCCACCGTGGAGAAGGCCCTGTTGCATGTCCTCGTACCCTGAATCAAAAGGGGGGGGGGGACATCAAGCTGAGTCCCTCCACTGATCACAAGGTTCAGTACTGGCTGCTATTGGAAGAGGCACTCTTCTGCAGATATTTTGGTTCTGAGCAGTTGGGGATTTTAGATGCCAGTGCCAGTGCCTTCAATCAAGCCCAGTAGCACACAAGCAACCAGCCCAGTGTTTTTCGGATCAGCATCACATGTTTCCATCTTGTCTGCCCTAGCTGCTAACTAGGCAGCGGCATTCTGCAATCGCTACCACTTCCAGGCCATTTTTAAGGGCAGTCCCTCATTATACAAGGTCACCCAGGCATAAATTACTTATGTCAGACTATTCCGGTCCAGGAATGGTCATAGAGGCCAAGGTAGCCATTGCTGGAAATAGGTACTCCAGTGTGATAGCATTGAGTAAAAGACTGCTCCCAAGTTCTTTGTAGCTGCTCTTTGAAGGGATGTGCTCCCTTGACCATAATAGGCTATTTCCCCAATTCCCAGACATGAGAGCTGCCTATCCACAGCACCTCCATCTTGTCAGGATTCAGTCATACTTTATCGGTCCTCGTTGCCTCCAGGCACTAGTCCAGCACAGCTACAGCATCTTCTGATTCAGACTGAATGGAGAGATAGAGCTGAGTGACATCAGTATAGTGGTGGCGACATCACACTCCAAATCCCTGGATGACTTCTGGGTTCTGATTGGTGCATGCTGTTCATATTACATAAATGTTATTGCAGGATCAAATGTTCACATGGACAGCACGGACTTGGGGATCTGCTTCCAAGCCTTGGTTATAGTTAATGTCAACCCACGGTGGTGTGTGTTCCCATGGAATAGCAAACCATGGTTAAAGACGGGAAATGAGGGGACAAGATATTTACTTCAGTGAGGGGAGGCAGATTGGGGAGAAGGTCCTTGAGTCTGCGATGCTCTCCTGCCCTTTAAGGATGGTAAAGGAATCAGAAGTATCACACTGCCCTAATCCATTGTCATTGAAAGAAGGCTTGCGTGAGATCATGTGGCTAAGAGACTGAGCTGCAAAACAGGAAGTTCCTGGATCAAAGTTCACCTGTGCCATGAACTCATCAGTTGCCCTTGAGCAAATCACTCTCTTCGCCTCGGTCTTCCAGCCCATCTACTTGCTGCAATGTGGAGGATAATAATATGGGTTTGTAACGAGATAATAATACATGTAAAGTACCCTGAACACTTGAAAGCATGAGACAAATGCTAAGTATCATGATTACTGCACAAAGGTTAAATGATGCAAATGGCTGTCTTGACTGATGGTAATGAAAGGACCTTGAGAGGGAAGGGGAGGGAAGTGTTTTTAATCTAAATTTGTGCTGGTAAAAGGAGGTGCAATCAATTCAATATCAGGAGCATTTTGGTGGCTGCAGCTTGAATAGCAAATGTTGCATTACGATTCCGTGACAATCACATCAGACGAGTTTGGAACATCATACTTAATTTGGGTGAGTGATTTATTTTCAGTGGGCTTCTCAGAGAAGGGAGAGAGCTTGAATAAGACTTTGAAGTCATTTTCCGCAGCTCCTCTTTTCTTCATCGAAATGACGTGCGTCTCTTGTGTTTGTATTATAATGACATGTCTTCGAAACAAGCAATTACTGTCTTATTTAAGAGAAGCTCACTGCTGGAGATAAGCTATAATCAAAACAGCAAATGTCTGGGGATGTCTAGTGGGGTGGGGAATTGCCCCCAAACTTTACACAGTGTAATTTTGCCCTCTTTTCTACCCTACAAATGGTTGTGGTTTTGTAAAAAAAAAACCCCTGATAAATTGCAATGCAGCAATTGAAGCCTGTGAGATTGTGTATTGTGTGGAGCAGGGAAAAGAGCTGGGCTGGCAGAAACGGGGGAGTCTTCCTTCTGCACACAGGCAGAAACAGAATAATTCAAAGGCAGAAATGTGCTTTCCCCCTAGGATCCATATAACCTCACTTCTGACAGTGAGGGAACCTCCAGAAGGCCCTCGGAGCTGGACCTCAGGCTGGAGTGGAGACACTCCTTCAGGTATAGTGGGCCGAGGCCGTTTAGGGCTTTAACGTATACAGTGGTACCTCAGGTTAAGTACTTAATTCATTCTGGAGGTTTGTTCTTAACCTGAAACTGTTCTTAACCTGAAGCACCACTTTAGCTAATGGGACCTCCTGCTGCTGCTGTGCCGCCGGAGCACGATTTCTGTTCTCATCCAGAAGCAAAGTTCTTAACCTGAGGTAATATTTCTGGGTTAACGGAATCTGTAACCTGAAGCGTATGTAACCTGAAGCATATGTAACCTGAGGTACCACTGTATAGCCGTGTTTCTGTTGCTTCCCTTTCCTGCTCCCCCAGCCCAGTTTTATATTTTTAAACCTTAGCAGTACACTTGGAATGCTGCAAGCATTTGAACAGGGCATGAGGAGCAAGGGAGATGGGCAGTTGTCTTATATCCTGTCAGACCACTGGTCCATCTAGCTCACTATTGTCTGCACCGACGGACAGGAGCTGTCCAGGATTTCAGGCAGGAAGTTTCTCCAAGGCACACTGGGAGACGTTGGGGAACCTCTTCATGCAAAGCAGTTTGCCACTGGGCTATGACTCTTCCCTCAAATGCTTCTTAATTCCTTTGGTGCTGAAGTCCCCAAAGGAGGGATATGAGCAGGCTCCTCCTTACCTTGATCTGCCATTGGTATCACTTTTTATACCCATGTTAAAAGGCCTCATACCTGTGGGCAAACAAAGGTGAGCAGAAGCAGTAGCAATTTTAGGAAGCAGAGTGGATCTGCCCACCTCAGTTTCTCTCCGTGTCTCTCATTTTCCCAATCTTGAATTCAGTTCACTGCATCTTTGCATCTGCTTGCGGATATTTTTTTGAAGCCCTCATGAAGATTTGACTGCATTTCAGTGCACAGTTCTCTTACTAAAACTGTTTTCGCAAGCTGTTTCCCCCAATAGAATTCCTTTTTGTTTGTTATTTTCTCTATTATTTCTGGGCATATTTTCCACTGCTATACACATTTGTGGGGAAGGGGAGAATGCTGGAGAACAGTATCACAAAATTTGGAGAAGTGCCGGTTTTTAAGGACAGCTGAGTTTTGGCTTGCATATTGTTTCTGGAAGTGCGAATTACAAAAGCATAACAAGGGCCTCACCATTTTGCAGTTGAAAAGGGCAATGCCCATAGTTTCCTGCCCTACATGAAATGAATATCTCCCCCATCCCTGGTGCCAATTGCTACTGACAGGGTCCCAGCAGAGCATCTTTCCCCAGCAAAGCCTTAGGAGCATGCATCGCTGCCAAAGGTCTTATCCACAGTAGAAATGCCTCAAATTATATAATTTTCCCACTACAGAGTCTGAGGCTGGTACTGGCATTGCAGCCCCATCCCTTTGGGAAAGAATCTTCCACAAGGGCTGCTTCCACCTTTTCCTCCCCCAGCTCTAAAGATAAATTCTTAGACCTTCAGGTCAGGGAAGGAGATGGTTCGAACACTCACAATAAACGCAACCCTCTCCCACTTGAATAATGGGATGTTCTTGTTTCCCTACAGCTGAATTTGCCACACGCAGAGGGAAAATCTAACTGCCCTTGCCAAGAACAACAGCTGCTTAGCTTCTCGTTAGCTGTGCTCTTTTATGGCCTAGCAAGCTCCTGAAAGAGTGAGGTGGCGGCAGACTGGGGTTTGGTGGGGGGGTAGGTGGGGGGGGGGTTAGGTAGTTGATGGCACTGTTATATTACACAGTGACAATGTGGGCCAAGCCGTCCCAGAGTTCAGCCCAACTTGCTGAATAATATTTTAAAAGATTCATACAGTGATTTGGCATGTTATGAGAGGATTTTAATAATCCTTGAGTTCTCAGTGTATTAGATTGTAGCAGTCATAGAAGTTTGGATGTCCTGAGGGGAAAGTCAGAGTATTGTTGCTGATACATCTTTTGCACTATGAAATGAAATGAATTCCTTCTGTGTAGCAGTGTGTGTGCATGAGAGACAGACAGACAGACAGACAGACAGACAGACAGACAGGACCGTGGCATACTACAGGAGCCACATAATACCCATTCTGCTGAAGTGTTCCTGTACATAGCTCTTTGCTTGTCCACAGTATGGGAGTGGGGCCATAGGTGAGTGGCCCTGCTTGGCATACAGAGTGTCGAGCGTGAAGAGTCCTCTCCCCCTCTGGTAGCATCAAAGGCAAGAATAACAAACAGTTTGTATTACATAGTCCTTTTTATTCAATCATCCGGTTGCATGAATGCCAAGAATCCATGTCTCCACACAAAGAGAGACGTTGGCTACTCTGAGCCCTCCCTCTTTTGTCCCCAACAACATCCTGAGCGCCAGCGGGAGTCCCACCCCTCAGCCTCCTCTGTTCTAGGATGCGGAAGGACCGACGGGCCTGTGGAGATGGAGGATCCCCCATACTCTCCAGGGAGGTCTCTGCAGGCTGCGCTCTCACCTCCCCTTCTTCCTCCACTATCTTGTAACTAGATAATTCCTCCTGGGATGGTATGGCATCTCTCTCTCTCCCTCTCCTCCTGAAACTGTTGTAGGCAAGGGGAGGGCAAAACCTCCCCCTCCTCATCGTCTTTGGACAGAAGCTGATCAGACTGAGTGCACACTTCCCAGTCTTCCTGTTCTGACCATTCCCTGACACAGAGGGTGTCGGATTCAACCCCTGGTATTGTCAGTTCATGGTACCCAGTGATGGGAAGCACTCTCTGCCTGAGACTAGAGTGGCCACTTAACGCATTGCCCCAAATGAGGAGATGCATCGCTGAAAAGGAGGACCTAAGAGGCTTGCAAAAAGCTTGCATGTGTTGATGCAAAGGTGCAAATTTAGAAATAAATGTTAGAATTTAAATACAATGCACAATAGTATAAAATCATCCACATACCAGACACCACCACCTCTTCTTTTCTATTTCTTTTTTTTTTTGCGCATTTAAAAACATTTAAGATTTTTGTGGGATCAGGAATGCAAGTGTAGGAGCAAACCACAGCTACCTTGAGCCTAGGCCAAATCCCTTCACAAAGCATAGATTAGTGAACAAAGTCCCAGATGGACTGATAAAAATGGGGAAACAGAGGTGCACTGTTAAGTTGTTTATATCAAGGTGTTAACTAAACCGAGGAATTGTTTAGGGAGTAGTTCTATGCAAGTTAATGCAAATGTGCCATCTGGGCCTCTGTAAGGAAGCCAAACGCTAGAGATTCTTGCATAAGGAAGAGGCACAAAAAGCCCTGGATTGCACTCACCAACAGGCTGGCCCTAAACAATGACTAGATAACTTGCAATCCACCACTAGCATATGGGCATTTCATAAGGTGGGGAGAGGAGACTTTGACCATGACTGGGATATACATACTACCACTGCTATTGTTCCGAAACATTCAGGCTTAGGATGTCAGGACCACTATCTGAAGCAACAGAAAAAGGTGAACCTCCAAAACTGATGGATTCATGATGCTCTGGCATCAAAAACTGGCAAAACCCATGGCTTACAGTCGGAGTACATTGCATGAAAAGACAGAAGGAGGGAACGTGCTCTATGTCAATAAAAACCAATTCTCTTGGTTCTGTATTGTGCATCAGTTAGGCAAATTGCGCATACTCAATGTGAATTAAGTGGCAGGATCACAGACAATTCAAATCCCAGCCTACTGGAAATCCCAAACAGTCTCCCACGAGTAAATCTCCACCCCGCCCCCTTTTCTCCCACTTCCTCATTCGTCAAAGAAGACAGATGCCGCTTAGGGCCATCTGTCTTTGAGCTCTTTGCTCTCCTACTTTTAAGGCTCACCGGGTTCTGGGAGGGTCTGGAATGCTTTCTAGTGATGACATGTCATTCGGATGCTCCAGCTCTGCCTCCTCCTCTCCCATTATTTCCCAGTTCTTCCCCTCATCTTCCTCTGAGCTGTGACCTTCCTCAAACCCTGTTGTAATTCTGAACTGCCTTCTTCTCTGGAAAAGTCAGGCTGGGGAGGCGGTCTCGACCATTCCTCCTCTGCCCAGTCCCTGAAGTGGGGCTTGTGGGTTCAGTTAAGGGCCCTCTTCCTTTCTTTCCCTTCCCTGCTAATTTGAGCACTGTTGATGGCAGATCCTTTCAGAAGCAGGCTGCCCATCCTTCTCATGATTGTCAGAAACAAGTGGCAGCTTCTCAGTTTTTTGCTAGTAGCAGTAAGGAACATAAGCTGGATAGACACCAACAGCAGGATGGTCATTCAGAAAAAATCTAGACATTATTAAATTCCTCAGACATTAAAAGAATGGAATAGCATCATCAGCTACTGCCAAAACACTGTGAATCATGGGAAATCACTTCCAGAATTTATCCCTTCAGAAACTAAGGCCAAAGGTGGGAACCAATACTGTAAATCAGATTTGGATGTGGGGAATGGCCCTTTGCTTTTCTAAATCAGTAGAGAACATGTTCAAGGACAGTTTATCCGTGCAATAATGTGATCTGTGTAGCCTTGGCAGTGTCTGCCTGTGAGGCCTGTACCACAATCCTGCTACACAAGCGATGGCCACATAATTTAAAGGTGCATGGGAGCTTGTGAAGTAAGTTGCGTGCCCAGGTCTCCAGTACAGGATATAATTTAAAGCAGGCCATTTGTTCATTTCAGACTCCTAAAAAAATAAATAATAAAAAGCAGACGGAGAAAGATTATCAGAAGTAGAGCTCAGAGTTGTGGTGTTGGTTCATGTCTGCACACGCACTCAGAGGTTGCTGGGGGGGAGGGGCAAGTAGGCTTGGGTTTTTCTTGGCCAGATAATTTAAATAGTTTCAGCTCACTATCTAATAGGTAAACATAATAAATCAAATGCACATTTAGAGGCAGAGCAATCTGATTGCTCAGATAAGCAAACCAACCTCCACACTTACTTCCTTTTCATTCCTCCCTTCTCTCTCTCTCTCTCTCTCTCTCTCTCACACACACACACACACACGCACCACCAGTAATTCTGTTGGAAAGACATCTCTTACACACGCCTTGCCAAGTTCACAAAGTATGCTACAACCTAGCGATGGAAGCCAGTCTCTTTCACCTCGCAGCCTGAGTTGTTAGTAATAAAATACAGTGGAATGTGTGGCCCATAAGCTGCCAGATCTATAATGGGTATGCGATGGGAGGGAGGGAGGACTTGCTAGGTTAAAGCAGTAGTTAGAAATGTTTGAGAGTGCAGTGGTTAGATGCTGGTGCCAGATAGAAGGCATTTCATGTCCAAGGAGATGACCTGGGGACACATGATACAGAGCCGTGCTGAAGCTAAACAGGTCTGGGTCTGATCAGTGCCTGGAGGGAAACAGCCTGGGAACTTAATGTACGCCGCTCTGAGTTCCATCAGGCTAGAAGGGTAAGATATACATGTAATAAGATAAATACATTAAAATTCTTCCTCACACAGTGTGCCAATCTTGGGGCTGCAAGGATCTGTCCTGGCTTTCCTCATTTGATGATGAACAGGGACTCATGGCTCTGGTTTTTGCCAAAGACTTTTATTTTCAGATCGGAACAGTACATAAGGCAAGTTGCACAAGAGGTCAAAACCATGGCTAGCACAAGCTAAGCCAATGAACCAGTAAGCAACATGCTCACTGCACTTTCCTTTGGGAGGATGTGGCAGGCCCAAAATTTAGCATGACAAGCGGCCAGGGACTGGGCAAGTAAATGGGCACTCCTTCTAGTGGACTGGCTAGGGGAGGGTCATGGATGCTGGCATTGGTGTCTCTGTGTCCTAGGTGATGGAGGCAGAGCGGATGTTGGCTTGGCATCAGGTTTACTGATGGGCCTTCTGGTGGCTCCCTCACTGTGAGAAGTGAAGTTAGGGGAAACCAGGCAGAGGGCCTTCTCGGTAGTGGCGCCCGTCCTATAGAACGCCCTCCCATCAGATGTCAAAGATATAAACAACTACCTGACATTTAGAAGACATCTGAAGGCAGCCCTGTTTAGGGAAGATTTTAATGTTTGAAGTTTTATTGTGTTTTTAATATATTGTTGGAAGCCGCCCAGAGTGGCTGGGGAAACCCAGCCAGATGGGCGGAGTATCGATAATAAATTACTATTACTATTACTATCACTATCACTATTACTTACTGCTACTACTACTCCTCCTCTCAGCTGCCTTCCCTGAATGGAGAGGCTCCTGTGTCACAGAGGAAGGCGGCAGAGCCAGCTCCTTGGCTGGAGAAGCTGAGAGGTGTGTGTCTGGAACAGAGGTTATGAAGGGTCAGCACATCACATTACTCCAGTTGAGGCAAAACAGGAACATGCCACACACACACATCCCACTGCCACACCACCACCATTGCCCAATCTCTCTTATCTGTGTTGTGTAGGCTTCTCTGCTGGTGGCGGAAGTTGCAGGCTGGGTGGTGGAGGCAAGGTGGACACTGTCTCTTGGACTTCCATCACATGAGGCAGGTGCCTCTATGGGCCAAGCCTGAGGTAATGATATAAACTTCTGAGAGTTTGACAGATCCTCCTTCAGAGGACGGCTCTCCAGTTCCTAACCTCTGGGGACTCTCATCGGAATCAGATATCTTTTGGAGTTCAACACTACCCTCATGCCCCTGGGACCTTCCCCAGAGTCCTCCAGATCTATCTCCCCAAGCTCCTCTCACTTATAAGGATCTGACCATGCCCTCCGTCACACCTCCATGTGACTCTTGACATCATCACCTCTCCCAAGTGCTTCCACACACCCTGGTCATTGGGATTGGGTTTCTCTGGATAACGTTCACAGCTAAGTGGGAGGTATGAATATTGTCTGTGTTCTTAGACAGATAATCTTCTGGACTCCAACCCTTCCAGTGGATCAGGTATTGAAGTCTACTGAGATGACAGCGAGAGCTCAGGATCTGTTGTGCTTCAAACTCCTCCTGTCTGTCAACCGTGACTGTGAGTAGTGGGGTCTCCTCCCCCTGGGGAGAGAAGGGAATGATGAGAAACAGGGTGCACTTTCTTGGATACAGGGAACAGCAATCGATACGCTACCAGGCTGATCTGATCATCCTGTCTTTTCAGTTGTTCAATGTGACTGGTTTGAGAATGAAGATATTTTAAATAAAACTCTTTATGTTTTATTATGTTAAAATTTTCTCTCATAAACCAGAAACTGGGGACAGCGGTCTAGAAAGCTAAATGGAAATTACCGTACTTTTCGCTCTATAACACGCACCCGACCATAACACGCACGTAGTTTTTAGAGGAGGAAAATCCGTAGGCATGCCACCCGTAGGCATTTCCTCCATAACACGCACAGACATTTCCCCTTACTTTCTAGGAGGAAAAAAGTGAGCAAAAAAATACGGTAACAAGTACGTGAGAGAAGGGAGAGAATATGTGGGTCAACCCTTGACACGTGAATAACCTGCAGTTGTAATTGTAACCTTTTGAGTCTTCCTGCAAATAAATGTGACCTGAGTGCTGAAAGCTGAGAGCAACTGAGACTTCAAAACAAGCAGGTGAAAATTTGGTAGGTGAATAATACATTGATGGGAACACATTGTTCTCTCTCTCTCTCTCTCTCAGAACAAGAGAGGGAGAGATTCACTTAATACCACACCTCATTGTGTATCTCTAGATCTAACTGCCTCGGGTACAATGGTTATAGAAACACCTTACCAAGCAAGTTGGCCCTAATGTGAAAACTAAAGTGTAATGGGACCGCAGGGAACAAGACAGTTCATCTAGTACAACTGAAGCATGAGATTCCAACATGCACCTAAAGCGAGAAAATATTCCACATCAAGAATCCATCTTGCAGGTATGAGTGTCAGTGACTTCTGTTTGCAATCATTAACTCATCCTTTGCTACATTTAGTTTCTGCCATACAGGCTACTTACTTCTTGGAGAATGGAAGAGGCTGGTAGATAATCAGTGAAAAGGAAGCCATGCAGTCATAAAAGCCCAGATTCAAACACTTGCTTCAGACAATTTATTGCACAACCACCACATTTAAAACAAAAGTAACAAACAGAGTTTATCTGAAATGACACTTTAATTACTTTATTATATTGGAGAATTTTATGTACAGTCCCAGCAAGGCTTTATCCCTGCCAAAAGAATTTTTTAAATAATGCAATCTATTGAATTTCTGAAGTCTTTGATGGCATTCATGCTCTGCCCATTTTCTGAAAGTTGCCCTTGTGCATGGTATAGACTCACAACAGATTTTTAGAATGGATGCAGACACATGGCACATAATATATTTATAAGCTGAGGATACTATAAAAAAACTAGGTCCTAAATAAAACACCTGAAATGAATGGGACTAACACTAACAATGAAACTAAAAAATCAGAGCAATTAGAGATAGGCAAGCCAAAATAAATGAATCATATGGATAACTCCATGGTCCCTGGGTGTCCCAGAAACCTTAGGATACAGGAGACCTCTCCATAAGTGGAGACTGGTGAGGAAGTGGAAAGATAAGCAGAAGACAGAGAATGGATGATTGAACAGGGTGCCTTCTAAATGTTTACAGCTCCCATCAGCCCCAGCCAGTATGGCCAGGGTCAGGGGGAAAAGGGAGGTGGAGCCCCAGCATATCTGGAGGTCACCTTGTTAACTATCCCCACATTAGAGAGGAAGTAATAGAATCTTAAACTAAATGTGAAACAGAAAAAGAAAGCAATGATGAAAAGATCAAAAGTGCATGCAGAAAGAATGGGTGACCGATAGGGATCTGTTGGACCTTACAGGGAGGGAACCCAGACTGAAACCAATGGAAGACGTAAGGAGCTGAGTTACTGATTGGTTATAGTATTCCTGGACCAAAGCTCACAAATTGGAAGACAATTATTACAAAATAAGGACAAGCTATTGTCCAAAATGTATAACTTTTTATTAGAATGGGAAACAAAGGATGAGCTAGTCAAAGCTTTAATGACACACTGGGCAATAGGTATAGGACACAACATAGATTTAAACCTCTGGGAGAAACTTTGGAAGAACGATTTGAAATTTGCTGCATGTTATTCACTGAAAGAGAATTATATGAAAATGATTCACAGATGGTATTTAACTCTGAGGAGGTTGGCCAAGATGTATAAAGCAGAATCAGATATGTGTTGGAAATGTAAAGAAATGGAGGGAATGTTTTTTCACATGTGGTGGACATGTAAAAAGGTAAAAGAATATTGGGAAATGATCTATAATGAGTTGAAAAAAATGTTGAAAATAACTTTCCCCAAAAGATCGGAGTCCTTTTTGTTGGGAATAATTCAGACTGAGGTCTCTAAATGTCAGCAAAATTTATTTATGTATGCAACAACGGCGGACTAAGTTTTGTTAGCCCAAAAATGGAAAGTGAGGTAGGTCCCAGACAAAGAGGACCGGCAACTTAAGATGTTAGAATATGCAGAGCTTGCAGGTTTAACATACAGAATAAGAGAGTGAGAAGAACGTATATTCAAAGAAGAGTAAAAAATATTTATTGAGTTACGGAAAATGATTGTACACAGCTGAAAACGCTGGCAGCATTAAGATAAAATCAACAGTGTAATTTATGTCTGAGTGATGTAAAAGTTGAAAACTAAAATGGTTATAGCAAAATATGCAGGAATGAAAGATAAAATCGTTGGATATCTGACAGTACATAAAATGTTTATTTTAAGATGTAAAATTGAAAAATTTAATAAAAACCTTTATATAAAAGTACATGCCGAAAGAAATATGGTAGTGGGTGGAATGCAGAACAGAATGAGAATTGGAAATAGGAGCAATAAAGAGGAATGACTAAGATCTCATTATAAATTAGTCAATCAAGAGAAAAATGGAACAACAAATCAAAGTAAGAATGGAATTAAAGAAAGTACCCAATTTGAACAATATTTGACAGCTGAAAATAACAAGACTTAGCCAGTTATGGCCTCTGAGAAGAAATGAAGGGAAGGCATAGCACCAGCCTCAGTAGCTTGAGGAGAAAGATAAGCGGGAACATCATCAACTGACAAAGTAACAGAAAGAATTGGAAAAGGAAGAAGCGTCTGGAGGAATGCTTAAACAAATTTTGACTTTGACAGGCTTAGCTTCAAAAAATCTGTACACAGCTATGAAGAATTCACAGTAAGACAGGATAAATGATCTACAAAAGAACAACACTAAAAAGGAGAATAAGGAAAGACAAGCAGAATGAGCACAGATGTCATAACTGACACTAAAAGGCAGAGGAGTGCCTCAACTCTGTGTGCACCCTAAATTAAGAGTTGAATCAGGGTGATTTGGGGGAGGCTCTCATATTTCCAAGTCTGACCATGTTATTAACAAGGCATCTCAAGTGGATCAGGGACTCCCTAACCTTCTAACTTGCTTTGCGTCTGTGCCTGTCAAAAAACCTTTCCTCTTCTTACAGACAAAGCAAGCTGACTGGAAAAACACCAAAAGCTCAAGAGTGGAAGGAGCAGAGAGGCAGGCAGACCTGTCGTGATGACAGACAGTGCTAGTTTTCAATCAGAGGGAACTATTTCCCCAGTGATTTGGGGAAATTAATTAAAATCTGTTTATGTTTCGGGTGGATCGATGCCTTCCACAATGCAAACCAGCAGAGAGATGTATCCCCCAAAATCCTTGGAGGAAGTAGAAGCCTTCACAATGAACCTAGAGCAGTGCCAGATTTACATATAAGCTAAACAAGCTATAGCTTAGGGCTCCAGTGTCTTGGGGCCCCAAAAAAATTTAAAGGAAAAAATACTGGATCTACATTTCCAAAATATAAGATAAAAAACAAATAAAATAAAACCTACATACAGCAACAGTGTTTTGTGTTGTGTATGGACCTATTAGGTCCATAAATTACCATATATTCAACACAAAAAACCAGCGACAATTTGTTGTTGACAAAGGACAGCTGGACATATAAAGGGCCCCATTACCTTCAGTAGCTTAGGGCCTCATCAAACCTAAATCCGGCCCTGCCCTAGGCATAACAACCCTTCAGGGTAACATTTTCCCCACTCAAGTCTTTATGGGGATATTCAATAGAACTGAGTCTTAATTTGTTACATTATCTCACTACAATCCCACACAATCCCACCCTGTCATTCTTCATGTGATCTTTTAAATGAGATTTTTTTTGTGGGGGGGGGGAGTAAAAAACCCCACCCTTAGGCATAGACCGACAGTATGTTCATTTGAGAGGTCTTCTATTTGGGGAGTCGGGGAGGTAAGTCATGTTTTCTTACATCAGGTTTCAGCCCTGAACTGCTGGGTGACTAACAAGATACATATAAAGATATTGCACCCTCTGCTCTTATTGGTTAAGAACTAAACCTACCAGATGGCTCAGTAAAAAGATAAGCAGAGGGAGAAATGCCCTCCATAAGACATCCCTCCCCCATGGAAATGAAGCATGCAACATGGAGAGAGGCAGCAGCAGAGAGAGTAGGGGCCTGGATCAGTTGGGAAAGGAAAGAAGTGAAACCGGATTTAGAAAGGAGAAAGGCTGTGCATTTATTGTGCAACAAATTTCACAGTAGCCTTTAAAGCTCTGTTCCTTTAATTAACTTAGGAACAGTAGCAAAAATGACCAACCTTCGTGATACAGTTGCCCAAACGCTGACCTCGCATGTCTATTCATTTGTGCATTCACTTACCGCAGCATCAGATGGCAACTTCCATGAGGGACACAAAACCAAGGCTATTGGTGATGCTACAGCCGCCACACAGTTACATATGAAAAAGGTGTACAGTGGTACCTCGGGTTAAGTACTTAATTCGTTCTGGAGGTCTGTCCTTAACCTGAAACTATTCTTAACCTGAAGCACCACTTTAGCTAATGGGGCCTCCTACTGCCGCCGCGCCGCAGCAGCACGATTTCTGTTCTCATCCTGAAGCAAAGTTCTTAACCTGAAGCACTATTTCTCAGTTCGCAGAGTCTGTAACCTGAAGCATCTGTAACCCGAGGTACCACTGTATATGGAAAGTGGTATGGAAACGATGGGGAACGATGGGAAGGGATGGAGAATTGATAGGTCTTTGGGTTCCAATAAGTCTAGAGGTGCCAGTGAAACTCTATACTAGCCTCGGAGAACAGAAAAGTCAGAGACTGAGTGGAAAAGGCTACTTGGGAACAGGGGACTAACTCCACCTGAAGGAAAGTCTCTCTCTCTCTCTCTCTCTCTCTCTCTCTCTCTCTCTCTCTCTCCACATACCTTTCCTGGCTGAGCCCGCCCCCAAACTCCCCTGATTTGTCATGGGTAGAGACG
The DNA here is from genome assembly GCF_965153285.1 of Podarcis tiliguerta. Lineage (NCBI taxonomy): Eukaryota > Metazoa > Chordata > Lepidosauria > Squamata > Lacertidae > Podarcis > Podarcis tiliguerta. The sequence goes on along the minus strand of NC_139544.1, from coordinate 37,137,755 downwards.
GACGAGGAATTTGATTCAGTTCACATTGCAAAGTGAATTTGCCTAATTTGCAGTTTCTGAAACAATAAGTAAACTGGAACTCACCATGCAAAAGGCGCACCTCTCTGAATTTCTCAATGAAGTTCTCTAACAAAGTAATGTGTACAAAAATGCATGCACTAGCGCAATGTGTGCGTAATGCATATAAGTGAAAGCAACGTACAGAAATGCATCTAAATTAGGGGAAATTGCTTTGTGAAAAATAAATATATTAGGAGAGAGAATCTCAGGCACTGCTCCTCTTAGGACGCAGCTATACAGCTGCAAATAAAATGTTTTAAGTGTAGTTTAAGTGCAATGTGCAATGTGACACTAGATGGTGATGGTGAGCCTTATGGAAAATTCAATGTATTTTTAAAAACGGTTTTTTAAAAAAGCATTTACAGAACTTTTTTAATATGTGTGTAGATTCCACCTTAGTCTTCTACAATTCTTCCCCTGAGAACCAAAATGCATTCCTGCACGTGGATCCACTGGGATGGCTGAACTTGCAGGGAGACCAAGAAGACATCTAGGAAATGCTTCAGAAAACCACAAAGTTTTCAAGAAGACCTGATTCTCTATAACAGTCTCCCTTATGGAATTAGTTTAACTTGGATAAGGAGTTTGCAGCATGGCCTGGTAAAAAGGGAGAGAGAATGGGTCCCTTCCTCTTTCTTTATATTGGTGGGGAAGAATAAAGAAGAAAAATGAAGCTCTCCTCCCTCCTTACTGTACAAGTGGCAAACAAACAGGTCCATTTCCTTTTATCCTCCTAAAACAAACAAAAAGAGGCCTCCTCTTCCCCTTGGCACTACCTGATAAGTGAGGCCGTGGGCAGAGTGAGCAACCAGGGCAGGTGGGACAGCAAACAGTATTCTGGGGTATCAATGCCACTAGTGAAATGTGTCTCCAGTGAGGCTTTTGTGCAGCCTGGAGAAGCCATTGCCAACTCATCGCTTCAGAGGTCTTAAAATAGGTGAGGCAGGAGCCTAGCATAGCGTTGTTGTTGTTGTTTAGTCGTTTAGTTGTGTCCGACTCTTCATGACCCCATGGACCAGAGCACGCCAGACACTCCTGTCTTCCACTGCCTCCCGCAGTTTGGTCAAATTCATGCTAGTAGCTTCAAGAACACTGTCCAACCATCTCGTCCTCTGTCGTCCCCTTCTCCTTGTGCCCTCAGTCTTTCCCAACATCAGGGTCTTTTCCAGGGAGTCTTCTCTTCTCATGAGGTGGCCAAAGTATTGGAGCCTCAGCTTCACGATCTGTCCTTCCAGTGAGCACTCAGGGCTGATTTCCTTCAGGATGGAGAGGTTTGATCTTCTTGCAGTCCATGGGACTCTCAAGAGTCTCCTCCAGCACCATAATTCAAAAGCATCAATTCTTCGATGATCAGCCTTCTTTATGGTCCAGCTCTCACTTCCATACATCACTACTGGGAAAACCATAGCTTTACATATATGGACCTTTGTCGGCAAGGAGATGTCTCTGCTTTTTAAGATGCTGTCTAGGTTTGTCATTGCTTTTCTCCCAAGAAGCGGGCGTCTTTTAATTTCGTGACTGCTGTCACCATCTGCAGTGATCATGGAGCCCAAGAAAGTAAAATAGCATAGCATAGGGAATGCTAAAAGGGCGGCATACAAATTTAATAAATAATAATAATAATAAAATCCCCTGGCCTTGCACAAAGAGGCAAGCCTGTGGCTTGAACCTCTTCAATCCACTCTGGAGTTTTTGGCAATACAGAACGAATCCTTTCAGCACCCCAACACTAGTTTTAGAAAACTGAAGAAGAAAAAGGTATTATGAGATATACACAACATGTAGAGGAACATTCTGCCCTTGCCCACTCCCCACTCTTTTTGGAAAGGATTGCAATTTTTTCCTTTATTTTTTTAAACAGAAACAAAGAAACAATAATTCTTTGTGTGTGTTTTTCGAACCAGGATAAGGAAACTGGAAGCCGCTGCACTAAATCCCAGTCAAGGCTTCAAGTGGTTATTAGACTGAAAATAGAACAGACTTTTAAAAAGAGCTCAAGATTGTACAGGAAAAAGTTGATAGATCTCCAAAAGTGAAGGTTAAAAGGTATTAAAACATGCAGAGACTAAGAGTGCAAGTGAAGATCCGGAGGCAAGCACAGGCAAAGAAAACCAAACGGTTGTTGGAGGAAATCTGCATAAACTGTGCCAGTACATTCTGCCCTCCATGTAGGGGCAACTGAGGGCATCATTAGAGAAAACAAGCATAGTCCTTATGAAGAAAAGAAAGCTCCGTAAAATTAGCAAAGATGCAAAAAGACAGATAGCAGTTAAGCATATTAAACAGGCTTCAGCAAAACTCTCCAGCTTGGGGCTGCAGGCTTGAAAACTGAAGACAGATGGACTTACTGAGTGAAATGTTTGTAAGATCTGGCTGCGTAGACTAGACACATGAACAAGCAGGTGAGTTTTAAAGAGACTCATTCTGCCCATATCTAGCTATGTTCAGAGAATCGTAGAAGACTTGCCTGCAGGCCTCCACCAACCATCCAGTCACAGCAGCTAAAGTTGCTTCATTGCTATAGTTGATAGAATTCATTGTACCAGCTTTGAAAAGAAATGCCAGAGTGATTCCTTGCATATCTCCATTCTTTTCAATGCCCGCGGAAGGCTCTGAAGCACCCACAGTAGTTCGTAGCCCACTAAGCCACTGTCTATTGAATTAATGGACCAAACTTTGTTATGTTCATGAATATCAATGAGTGAAACATAGTTGATTATTACCTTCATAATTTTTGAACTTGGCAGGGAATGTGTAAGAGATATCGAGAGTGAGCCACCCCATTGTGCTTTCCCATTATAATTCATGAGGTCTCAGCCTCAAGCTGTAAGCTTCCTTCAAAGGCAAAACTGCCAGACACCCAGAATGACTATCCCCCCCCCCCAATGCACAGATTGCTCTAAAAGTTGGAAGGAAGTTTACCTAAATAAAAATCCAGCATGTCACTGACACATGTATAATTAGCTAAGAATTATTTGAGAGAGGAAACACTCTCTTTTTAAAATAATATATATTTAAAATAATATTTGTATGAGTTTTCAATTACAGTTCAATAATAGCCTCATTATAACAATACCAATTTATACTACAATTATTAATACCAACCATTCAAATACCAAATTATGTAATTAATTAAAGTGCCCCCCGTGTGCAAGATTTGTTGATTTTCTTTATTTTTGCATTCCAAAATCTTATTAATTTCAATTACATTCCCATCATAATAATAAGCGCTCATACAACAACAGCAATATTAATAACTTATATTTGTGTTGACACATTAAATGATTTATAAAAGTACAAGTGAGGAACATAAACTATATCCTTGTTCTTCCTGTGTGTGGCAATTATTCTGCCTGTGGTGTTTCTTCCTGTCCTTGTAAGATGTTATGTCTTTCTTTCCCCCGGTTGTTGCTGTTATCCATCATGCCTTGGGCAGAGCTGATATCCCATGGTTGTTCCAGAAATTTCTCCATCGTTCCATCCTGTGCTTTGTTGTTTTTCAACTTTAACAACAGCTGCAAAAGTCACTCTGTCCCAGGAAATGTTACCTGTTGACAACATTTTTCTCTCAGCCTGGGAAGAAGAGCAGTCTGTTGAACTGCAGATGACTCAGTAAAGAACCTGATTGGTTCCTTGGCAGTTCACAGACTCCTTTCATCCTTCCTTCCAATAGAAGATATATGAGCAATTATATATCCAATTAAATTAAATACCAAGTCCTCTTAGCATTATTCAGTTTACTTCATTAATAAGAAAGGATGGGGAAGAGTCAGCTCTAAGTTTCCATCATAAACCTTTTGCAAAATAGAGCTTCTCTCCCTTTTTCCTTTTTTTTACACACACAGTTCCATTTGATATTATATTTCATATTTATAATCAATTTCTTCCATCCTCGCTTGTACAAATATAATTTGAACTAACATTCAGAAGAGGGTTGCTGAATCATATATGTAGAGAAGAAAACTTTAAATAATGAAATTGCAGGCTCCCCTCCCTCCACCGTCTTTTGAACTGAGTGAAGTCTTATCTCAAGTTCTAACCTTTAAGTCCTTGCATTTAATTTGTTCTGCAGATTGTGATCTCATCTCTTCTAGCACACACCTGTACTTTAATCAAATTAAGCTCTAATTAACAGGAGAGCCTCTGCTTCGTAATGGCAGCATTGGAGGGTTTTCAGCAGGTGAAGTCCTTTCGCACTCAGTGCCTCCCTGCCCCCCACATTCCATTCCGGAGTGAGAATCAGGTACCCAGACAAACTGCAAGTGAAGCCCATTCCTTCCTGTCCCTGTGGGGAATTTGCAAGGATAATTACCCTCAATCATCCTTGTTTTTCCTTCACCAACGATCACCTGCTCTCGTGGGGTCTGCCTCCATTAAGGCAGAGCAGAACTGGAAGCCCGGGAGGAAACACTCTCAGATCTAAGTTCCTTTTTATTTTCTTAGAAGGAAATGTAGAAATGTTCAGATGGCCTGAGAATATGATAACCTCTGAGATATTAAATTGCACAAACCTCAGAGTCTGATCCACCTTGTTATCAGCAGTATTATCTCTCTCTCTCTCTCTCTCCTCCCTCCCTCTCTTGCAATTTATATGTTGCCATTTTAATCAAAAGATCAGTTCATCAGGAAAGAACTTGCAATTTTAACATTATGAAGATGTTGTCAGCAAAGGTTTTCAGTGGTGTTTTTAATTGCTTGGAAAGTATTTTTGCTCTTCCTTTTCACACATGTAATTACATCAGTGTTGCTCCTGCAATTTATTTGAAGGAGCTAACCCACAATTCCTAGGTGGTGAACATGACTGGGGAAGTGGTGTGGGGCTTGCAGATTCTGCCTATGAAAGTTTCAAGTGCATTTGTGAACAAAGCAATGGTCTGGTCTGTCAACATTTTCTAAGAATCTCTTGCTCAATTTTCCTGTGGCTGTCAGGAAGGCAAGAGTGAGGAAAGGCAGGGTGACAAAAGCCAATATTAGAGGAACAAGAATTTAATCCATGCTATAGAAACTGTAACTGTAAGCTGGGGAAATTAATAGGGGCTTTCCAATTACGTCTCACGACCCCCTGGAGCTGCCTTGCCAGAAGATCCTGGATGCTAAAAGTGTTGTAATGTACTGGTATATAAACCCTTTTTGGTGCTTTTGATAATAAATTTATCGAAGTCCTCTGATTTCATCCACTAATAAACTAGGGCACATCTGGATACTGATTGTGTGCGTTTGATTTCTTGTTTTGCTGATTAATGTTATATTATTGTTGTTTTTCCATTTGTATCTTCTTTTCTTTTGTGTCACTTTGGGGCCTTTTTAGCCTACAAAGCAGTCTATACAAAATATCCAACTTGAATTGTTCAGCTTCTCCTCTGCAAATGAGGTAATTGTCTTACTTGGGCACTTACTGTAGTCTACTGTGACACTGGAGCTGCCATAAATGTGGCTGGTATAAACTGTCTTGGCTACTGCTAGTATGGTTGTTGCCCATTCTGAATTAAACCATGGCGTACTGGGATGGCTGCTTGGTTCTCTCTAGTCCTTTTAGCTCAGCATGGCAGCTATGCAAAGGTTTGTCTTAGCATATCATCTGCACCCAGGCTTGTGTCATGCCCTCTCCTCCTTAACCAAACCTTGGCTAGAGTAGGTGGTTAAGGAGCAGTTAACTTAACCACAAGCCCAGGTTTGGGCAACGCAATAAAGCAAACCTTGGCTTAGCTGCTGGTCTACACCAAGCTAAAAAGATCACAGCCGTGATATCTTCCCTAGGACCCCACATTCATGCTAAGCCTTGGTTTGACTTGGCATTATGTCCCAGATGAATCACCTTCTCTTCTCCTTCCTCTTTATCAAGACAGCAAGTCTTCTGTTTTTTATGTTGTTGTTGTTGTTGTTGTTGTTGTTGTTGTTGTTGTTTTCATGACATAATAGTGCATTCTCTATATCATGTGCTTTTTCTATGTTTTCTGGTACAGTCTCTTGTTTTGATGCCTCTGTGGTACTGGGACATTTTATGACTGCAGACTAAGGTTGAATGAACAGAAGCACCTTTCTGTGGCCTGGACTTTTGTTTGGAATTTGCTTATGAAATCTCTCTGGGTCTAATGAGGCTTTAGGTGTAGATCCTCTAAGTTCCTCAGTGCTGCTTCCATGGCTGTTGCCAATTCCAGAGTTTTGACCCAGACCAAGTTTACTTCTGCCATTAACAGGCTTTGATTGTTCTCATCGTTCGGTCGACAAACAAATCTATCTCTCAGCAGATCCTCCAGGACACTGACAAACAAGGAGGGTTCGGATAGCTTTCTGAAAACATCAATATATTGAGATACCGGCTCCTCTTCTCATTCTATAGTGAATTTTAAGATGTCCCTCAATAGTGTCTTCACTGTACTCCATGCCCTATGCAGATTGGCAGTTTATACATGGGGAGGGCAGAGGCTGGGATCATGTCTGCTTTTCTACCCCACCCGGACATCTACCCTATATGCATCTGGCTCCATATGAATGATCTGCACCAAGGGAGGGGATAAGAATTCAGTTTCGTTTGCATTCATGCTTATACACATGTTCATAAGGATCATAGAATTGAAGAGTTGGAAGGGATCCTGGCGATCATCTAGTCTAGCCCCCTGCAATGCAGGAATATGCAGAAGCCCCACATGGGGATCGAACCTGCAATCATGGCGCTATCAGTACCATGCTGTAACCAACTGAGCTAAGCTGTACTTCCTGAAACAAAACACAGCAATCCTTCAAAATTTGCACTTCTCTGAATTTTGTGATGCAGTTCTCCAACAACAACAAAAATGCATGCATTTGGGCGTAGCATGTGTAAAAATGCATATATCGTATTGAAAATAACAAAAATTAATTACATTCTGAAAAAATGCATGCGAAAATGTGTATATTCAAGACTGAAATGCCGAAGAATTTTTATGAGGATTTAGAAAGAAAACAACAACTGCAAAATTTTGCAGAAATGTGGTGAACTGAATTTAAGATTGGAAATATAAGCAACTGGGGGACACCAAAACTGACATGCTCATCCATCCCTATCAACACATTTCATTCTTTATTTTTGCATCTACAAAGTCAATGCATGAGAGATGTGTATGTAGACCTTTAAACTCATGCATGTCAGAAATGTTGAGGGAAAAAGGAAGGAAGAGATTGGGTAGACAGGTCAAGGTTCCCCTTTGGGAGAAAAAGGTATTTACCCCATCCAACTAAAAAGCCCAAGTTTCCTAGTACCATATATATATATGTGTGTGTGTGTGTGTGTGTGTGTGTGTGTGTGTTTTCCCCTCTGAAAGTATTTTACTCTTTATTTGCCCCCCAAGTATTTTTTCAAAGTGCTGTCATTCCACACCAGCAATTTTCTAGCAATGATTTTGCTCTGAAACACTTATCTGACTCCCCCACCCCACCCCCATTGGAAGGGTGTAGGCAGTAAAACATGCAAAGGAGCTAATCGTGCAGAATACGGATGTTTATTTTGTTCTCGCTCTGCCAAAAATGTGATTTCTTTTACTGCCTGGCATCATGTTCTTGGAAGCCTCCTCTCACTGAAACAAGAGATAAGCTTCATCTGTGGGAGCAGGGGAGGAACCGAAACAGGCAACCATCCATTCCATCGCTGGAAGAGCCCTCGCTTCTCAAGTCTGCACAAGAGTGAACCAAGCAGGGAAAACAGTCATAAAATGAAAGAAAACCAAGGTGGATTGAAAAGGAAGAAAGATCAAAGAGGTCTGAAAACAATGCTCTACATAAGAACATCGTGTACACTTAATGTAAACATGGAGGGGGGTGACTCTTAACACCAATTTCTTCTTTTTTGGTTTTCATTTTTAGAACAACAGGTGAGAAACTTGTGGCCACCCACAGGACTTGACTCCCATCAGCCCCAGCTAGCCTGGTCAGGGATGATGGGAATTGGGGTCAATGAGGATTTGTTGGGCCACAGGTTCCCCAGGCCTGCCTTAGAGGGATATATCATTCTCTGTGCAACCTGTATATGGGGAACCTCCAGTCCGCAGGCCTAATTAAGTTCATCAGGACTCCCCATTTGGCCAGCAAGTCCATTTTAGACATGCTATTCCAACCAGCTCTACACCGGGTGTCATGCAAGATGACAGGTGAAGACATGGCACAGGGTTTCACAAGCTCTCGTGATCAGCCAGTGGCTGGATCTTGAGGCGGCCTGGCCTTCACAAGACATGACAAGCAGTAAAGTGCTGCTCTCTGGACTTTGCTGATTGCCAGGCCTTGTGAAGCTCAGCGCATGGCTGGTAGCTGGATCTTGCAAAGCTCTATGTATAGTTCTCTGTAAGTGCCAATGACCAGCTGATCCCCAGTGTTTGGTGGGCTGTGCCTTTGCCTGCACAGATTCATTTCAAACCATGTGGGCAAAAAAGGGTCGCCTGATATCATGATACCTGGTGATTGGTAAGGTGGCAGTCCTGCCCTCCTGTCTGTGAGGTTGAGGGGTGGCAGAGATAATGACCTGGCCCGATGGAAGGTCAGTGTGGTGCAAATGCACTGACAGGCATGTCAACCTCCCTGCCACCTTGTCCCTCTCCTGCCACTCAGCAACAGCAACTCCTGTGCAAGGAAGCCAATGCAATGCCTCTGCACCACCCAGCAAGCTGCATCTAACTTTATAGGAATTTACAATTATATGATTCCATGCCTACTGCTTCACTAAGCTGGAAGAAAATCAGCAACTTGGTCAGCAGTTTGCTTTTGAGTAAGTGCAGGGAATGGAGGGAACTGTTGCTGGTGTGTGTGTGTGTGTGTGTGTGTGTCTGCTTTTTTAATTTCATTGTTAGGACAGCTTTCAATGGCGTGTCACTCGTATTTTTTTAATTTGTAAACCACCTCAAGTTTGATTTTGTCATAGAAAGGCAGGGTATAGAATGCCACAATACAGAAATAAATAAGAACCCTCCTAAATCTAATTCTGGCTCCTGTTCCTTATATGCCTCCTGTCTCTTACAAGAAGTTACCATAAGCCTAGGAAGGGGGGGGGGGAGGCAGATGGCCCTCCCCAGGGGGTGGACTTATCCCAAAGGCTGCTAGTTGCAAGACCCAAGCGTGACCTAGAAGAGCTTTGCTTTATTTCTTCGTCTTCTTTTCCGGCCCTCCGTTGCCCTAAGAGTCGATTGCCCCCTCTTTTGTTCCTTCCTCTCTGTCCGTTGGAACATGTTTATGCCAATAACAGCACAGCTCATCTTTTATAGCTAGGAATGTGCATGTCTGTGTCTCCTCTTGCAGCACCAGGAAGATATAAATACTGAAGTCAGTCTCCAGCTTCCCAGCTTTGGGACTCAAAGTCCAACATTACCGTAAATGTTCTGAACCGTGTTTACCATGGTCATCTCGGTTTCCCTCGGTTCTAAAAATGTTGTAAAGCTGCCAGCTGCAGCGATACACATCACCTAACTGGAAATGTGTTGTTGTTGTTTAAATTGACGGTGCTGACATGTTTATGGAAGCAAGGTGATATTCAAAGAGCAAACAAGCGTTTTCCATTAAGGTGGCGATACGCTGGGTTAAGGATGTACATCTTTGCTAGCTGCCATTGCAATCTTCCAATTCCATAGCTGGGAACCTGCTTTCATGTGGTTCTTGTTTCTGCCGCTTGCTGCTAGCTACTGCATGTAGCATTTCTCCACTTCTTTTTGAAGGCATTTCCTTTCCAAAGAGGTACACTCAGAAAACTTTCGGCTCTGTTTGCCCTGCTATCGTGTCCGAAAAAGAAGAATCCTCCAGGTTATCTGTTTATGCATTTATAAAAATGCTTATTTACCACATGTTTTAAAAAAATAAATCAATGCAATTTACAATGATAAAAAAAATACAAAACAAGCCATATTATAATTTTTAATACAGACATCAATTAACCCTTGTGGGAAAATGCGTTCTTAATTGCCTGCATTGGCCTGGCAGAATAGAAAAGCTTTCAGCAGGCATTTAAAAGTTGGCACAGAAGGTGCCAGCTGAATATCTATTGGCAGAATATTCCACAGGACTGGGACAATGACACGAAAGACTCGGTTTGTTGTTGTTGTCAAATAAGCCTCACCAACTCAGGGAACGACGCTCCTGCAGATGATCTCAGTGATTGAGCTGGGACATAAGGGTTCAGGCGATCCCTGAGGTATGCTGGACCTAAGTTGTTCAGAACTTCATAAATTAAGACAAGAACCTTGAACCTGGTCCAGTAGAAGATGGGCAGTCCATACAGCTGTTTTAATAATTGTGTCATGTGTCCTCCACCAGACGCCCCCATCAGCAGTCTGGCTGCCTCATTCTGCACCAGCTGGAGATTACGAACCAGACCCAAGGGCAGCCCCACATACAGTAATCCAGCCTTGAGGTTACCAGTGCATGAAGTATAGTTTGTTGAGCATTCATCCTGGTTTGTAAGGTGGTTATACAACCAGTAGTGTAGTGCGAGTTGCCAGTGCCTGGTGCCAGGTGGAGTTGGGTGAGGTGGGTGGGTGGGAGGGAAATGGACAGAGTATACATGCACATTCAATTACCTAACAGCATCCACATCACCCAGGAGATCACAGCCACTTCCTGGTTTGTATGGAGAAGCCATTTTTAATGGAGCCCAGTGACGGAAGCAGCTGTATTGAGGCAGCACTGGGTGTTGAAATTTTGAACCCCTAACATTTTTGCACCCTGGGCAACCACTCCTGTGCCCCCCCCCCATGCTATGAATTGCTTCCGCAAAACAGCAACCATCTGAAGGTAGCTGGAGTGTACGATCCCCATTTGAAGTTGGTCTAAACTATGTTTAGCTTTTTTAAAAAAAACACACACACAAATATCATGCCAGACTTTTCATGTTGGTGACACACTTGTTAGACATGCACCATTTCATGACACAGTGATTCTGTTTTACTAGCAAACCAGAGGTTAAACTGACCCCTTCCCAGCCCCAGGAAGAGCGTGGGGAGCGTTTGCACGACACACCTACACACTGCAGCCGACACACTAACATGTTGTGACACGCAAAATGGAAAACTCTGGCTTAAGGGATTACCCTGAGAATCGGCTATACAGCGGCAAATAAAACGTTTTAAGTGTGTTTTAAGTGCAATATACAATGTGACACTAGATGGTGATGGCGAGCCTTATGGAAAATTCAATGAATTTTTAAAAATGCCTTTAAAAAAGCATTTTCAGAACAGCTTTGATATGTGTGTAGATTCTACCCTGGCTGGGTGGGTAAGAAGGAGGTTTGGTGGGGAGAACTATTCACCCGAGTTGATTTAGTCCAGCCCAGCAAAGACGTAAGCAATAGAAGACACAATGCAGAATGACTGTGCTGCTAATCTCAGCCTCCCTTCCTATTCGTTTTAATTTCATTGCTCCAATGCGGAAAGAAAGAAATCCGCTTTTTTCTTCATCAGCTCTCCTTTTCCTCTGACTCACAGCCAGTTATAAATCTTGTTTATCATCAGGACGACACTGAGGGCACTTTTCTCAAACTCCATGAATTTAAAGAGACAGGAGCTGCATAATAGCGCAGAGATCTAGGGATGTACATGAAAGAAATGATACAGAGCATTAATCACAATTTAAATTATTGCTGTTGATTTATGTGCAATAAAACAAACTCTGATATCTTGCCGGGCTTTTTTTTATTGAACCCTGCATGATTTTCTTATCTTTTTGAAGTTTCATTTCATGGGGCCTTGTTTCACATGAGATGATCTTTTATTTTATTCCAGTGTGTTGTAGAGGGTATGGGAGAGTCCTTGTGTTGTGGCTGAGGGAAGAGAGAGAAAGAAAACGTGAGCTCTTCAAAGTGCAGAAGAAACCAAACGCTCTTCATTCATGTGATCAAATCTATCCCATTCTTGTGCCTTTTTAAGGGGGAATGGGAAAGCAGAACGACAGCCCACAAATGATGTTTAAAGGCAAGGTCTGAGCCGTCCTAGGAAGAGCTCCAAACCTCCACTTCTTCTGTGGAGAGTCTTTGGCTTTTTGCTGCAGGGGCAATTCTACGGGGCCTGCATGAGCAGCATGTGGAATGACCCATAATCTTCACTTCTTCTGCTAGGTTGACTCTGCCACTTGAAGACATCCTGAGGGAGACAGATGCTGGAGATGTTTACAATGAAGGCCACCAAGCTGCCTACTTACAGGGCATTAGTCTGATGAGGGACAGGGAAGGCCAACAGCAATGGTGGTGGACCATTACGCCTGAGGACTGAATGTGGCCTTCAGGTCTCCCTGTCTAGCCCTCAGAACTCTCTTCAGGCCACACACCCTATCCTTGCCCTGACTGGGCCTGCTTCACACCCCAAGGGCTTTACCTGGATGGAATGTGCCCTTGGACTCTGGTGTCTCCTGCTTGTTTAGATGGAGGATAGAGAGAGGGGTGTGTGGGGAAACTAGCCGACCGTACAGAGATAAAATTTACATTTGTTGCTTGGCCCTCAGCTGTCCCGGGACATCTCATTTTCTTGTGCGAGAGCACAGTGGCCATTTTGGGTGCCATGATCTCACGCAATTTGGGGCCATGATTTCACCCCCCCCCCAAAAAAAATCATTTTCTGGGCAGCAATTTTGCAATGCACTCCAAAACACTCAATTTAGGGTGCTGTGCACTTTTCCAGGGCCATAATTTTGCACAGGTCACATGACTTGTGTGGGGGTGCCACCTCAGAAGATGGCATCCCAATTTTGGAACACAGCATGTTGGAAGGTATGCATAAATACTTTGAAGACATTAGAAAGGGTGGCCAGAGGCCAGTCCCTAAAGGGGAGGAAAAAGAGAATAGGAATGTCTTTCACTGTACGCAACAGGGAAAATAACAAACACGATTCCACTCATATGAGGGCATCAGGTGTGCAATATTATTAATGGAAAAGCAATTGTACGTAACAGCTGGAAAAGTTCTGCAAGCTGCTGTGATAGTCAGGTACATTACTATTTCAAGTGTTATTTGAAAGGTTGTTATTACAGAGTATATGAATGATAAAAATTTTGAGACAGCTAGTCATTGGATCACAATGACTTTCCTGTCCCTGATTTTATTTTTCATTAAACAAAATATTGGCTCTGTAATTTTTTAGGCATTGAAATTTGGGAGTCAAGGTTTAGCTAAAAAAGAAAGAAAGCCAGACCTTAACAAAATATTGTTATCTATATATATATCTGTGTATAGTGCTTGAAATGAAATAATTCAGGTGAACTGAATTAATTCAAAAATCTCTGAATTACACCTGGAAATAGTTCATATAATTTCAAGGTGAATTGAACAGGAATTAAGTTACTTTTGTGATGGAACTCTGGAAGAATTTTAATTCAAACCAACTTTAATTTTAATTCAATAATTTATATACATTTCATTAAATTTAACTCTGTCTTTGATTATGGCCATCACATTTGCCATTTTTACCTATCCAAGAAGAGATGCTGCTGTTTATCCCTGAAGATCATAATTGTTGGGGGAAAGAAATAAAACATTTATTCACATTACACTGTGGTTTTTTTATGCTTTCTTAGTCTTCTTGTGTATATTTTATGCTTTAGGACAGCAGGTTGTAAAAGTCTGCAGGGTAAAAAATAAAACGCAGAGGAGCACTTGAACAAATCATGAATTGAACTGTAAATTGAGCAGGAATAGAATTACTTTCTTTGGGTGAGCAGAATGGAAGTAATTCTTTCTTAATTTGAGCTTTGCAAGCACCATGTATCTGTAGCAGAGTCCATGTGGCCAAAAGCAGGAATTTAAATTAAATATAATTTTAATTGTGAGATTTTCTTTCCTTATGTGAGAAATCAGAAAAAATACTTTCACAGAACATCCATCAATTAAATTTCAGTAGCATGTCAGGTCATGGACCTTCACTTTTTCAACTTTGAATAAAGCATGTTTCTGGCACATTTGCATTTTGCTCACAGACACACTGCACCATGAGTCTTGTAGTCTTATCTTAAGGCTGTATAAACAGGCCACAATCTTACACACATTTATCTGTGAGCATGTTTCAAAGAGCTCATGGGTATTTGCTTCTGCCTAGACATGCATAGGCTGTTAACTTGCTTAAGTTTGGCACAAAGTGCTAACTATCACAAGAATTAAGACTAATTGGTACTAAGGGATTAAAGTATGAGAATCCAGGTGGCTTTCTTTGAAAGAGGCAGATTGTGGCAAGAGTGCTATTGGTTTGCAAAAAAAAAACACTGAAATATCACAAAAAATTGGGTACTGTGATAATAAGTAAGTCTCAAGTGAATCTCAAATTGGCTTCCTAAATCAGTATTTGAAAGTGATGAACATCTGCAGTATTGGACCTTAATATTCTTGCACTTTTCACTGGTGAACACAGAAACCTATCCAGGGCTGGCCCACTCATGAGGCAAGGTGAAGCAACTGCCTCAGGCGGCATATTCACTGGAACAGCAGAACCCCATGTCGATCTTCCCTCCCTCCTTGTTCTTGATGTAGATCTTCCCTCACCCCTTCTTCCCTGGCAGGGAGAGGATGTCTGGGATTACATCTAGGACCATCTGCATGAGACATATGCTAGTGATTTTCGCTAGGCTAAGTAAATGAATAGCAACAATATTATAGGTGCTCAGTGCCTCTGGATATCACACATTGGGAATATGGAAGAAGAAGAAGAAGAGTTTGGATTTGATATCCCACTTTATCACTACCCAAAGGAGTCTCAAAGCGGCTAACAATCTCCTTTCCCTTCCTCCCCCACAACAAACACTCTGTGAGGTGAGTGGGGCTGAGAGACTTCAAGAAGTGTGACTGGCCCAAGGTCACCCAGCAGCTGCATGTGGAGGAGCGGGGAAGTGAACCTGGTTCCCCAGATTACGAGTCTCTCGCTCTTAACCACTACACCACACTGGAGCAATAGCCTTACTCCCTCAAGGGCATAATGTGGAAGCCACACACCCTAGTCAATGCATGATCAGCATTAGTTTGAAGGAAGCATGCCTACATGTGCAGGGTTTCCATCATGAGAACAGAAACCCAGGTCAATCAGGTTTCCCATCTCTGTGTAGGAAAATCTGCAAGCATTCAGACTGATGGCAAACACACATCTGTCTAGAGGCACAGCCAGTTCATGCCATTAAAAGCCATGGCCCATGCATTCCTGCTGGGTCCCTAACACATTCCATATCCATGGGTACTGAATGCCTTAAAAGGTAAAGGCAAAGGACCCCTGGACGGTTAAGCACTCATCTCGTTTTCAGGCTGAGGGAGCCGGTGTTTGTCCACAGACAGCTTTCCAGGTCATGTGGCTAGCATGAATAAACTGCTTCTAGCACAACAGAACACTGTGACGGGAACCAGAGCGCACGGAAACACCGTTCACCTTCCTGCCACAGCGGTACCTATTTATCTACTTGCACTGGCATGCTTTCGAACTGCTAGGTTGGCAGGAGCTGGGACAGAGCAATGGCAGCTCACCCCGTTGTGGGGATTCGAACCGCCAACCTTCTGACTGGCAAGCCCAAGAGGCTCAGTTTAGACCACAGAACCACCCGTGTCCCTCCTGGATGCCTAAATAGGGCTAGTGCTGTTTGTTGCTCCAATGTAAAGAAATTATGGGGAGCTGAATACTGATTACTGAAACTCTTGGATTATTTCAGCAATCGTATAATAGTCAATGTTGATTATGTATTTATTTTTAACTTCTGGGCCCAAGTGCTGGTTTTGACCCCCAAGAAAAGCCTTAAGTGGCTCAGGACTGCAGTACCTCAAGGACCGCCTCTCAGCATATAAACCGACCCAGACTCTGTCTTCATAGATTATAGAGGCCCTTCTTCGTGTACCCCTTCCATGCGAGGTCCAGAGGCTGCAACATGAGAACAGACCTTTTCTGCAGTGGCTCCCCATTTGTGGAATGCTCTTCCTTATATAATAGAAACTATGCTTAGTATTTATCTTTCTTTGTAATGCTTCTACTCCAGCCTTTGTAATTATGAAAATAACTTTGCTCCTCAGCACATATTGCATCTGATGCTTGTTGGTCTTAGACTGAGGGAGCAACCTTTAATCTGTGTTGTCACACTAACAACATTTCCATCATTAGCCCTCCCAATTGTTAATTGGGATTGCAGTGACGGTGCCTGCCACAGCCAGCTAGAGATATAAATGGGAGACATGTGCATTCAGAACAACACTTGAAAAATCAATTTAGCAGAAAATTTTTAAAAGTAAGAAAAATGAAGCCTGTCTGATCTTGTAAAGTCTGAAGCCCAGAGATGTCTATCATACACTGTCATGTGGCTTTCTGCCCTTCTCACAGTTCATTAATTGGGTTCATCATGCGTTAAAATGACAATAAATACTGGCCTGTGGCAGTGCTGTATTGAGTACTGGGGGAACACTGGAAGGAGAGTGGTTTTGCTTGTTTGTTTGTTTGTTTGTTTGTTTGTTTGTTTTATGTGTGGAGCAAGTTGCAAGGGGCTTCTCAACCTTCTCCCTGACCTCTCCATAGACTTGACTGAACTTGAAATCAGCGTGCCAGCTCTTGCATGGATTGTGGAGTTTTTGACTTACAGAGTTGTCCATGTAAATGGAAAATCTGGATCAAAAGGGGAAATAATATGGGACAACGTTTTGATGAGGACAACATCATGTGTATATGGCACAAAGCTTGGATTGATTGATTGATTGATTGATTGTTACATTTCTATCCCATACCTCCTCCCCAAGTAGCCCAGGGCAGCAAACACACGAGTGATAAAACAATCAAAACCATCTCAAACCTCCCAAGAGCAATTCCAACACAAATGCAGACTGGGAAAGCGAAAGATCTCTACGGAGAAGGCTTGTTGGAAGAGGAAGGTCTCCAGTAAGTGCTGAAAATGCAACCAAGATTGCTGAGGCAGCCGGTGTTTGTCCACAGACAGCTTTCTGGGTCATGTGGCCAGCATGACTAAACCACTTCCGGTGCAACGGTACACCAGAGCACACAGAAACGCTGTTTACCTTCCTGCCCCAGCGGTACTTATTTACAGAATGGATCTGCTTCAAAGATAATATCTGCAGGAGGCTCCCACCTCCAGTGATTGACTAGGTCTATAAAAGGACAGATAATTTTTCTGTCCCAAATGTATACACCAGGACCAGAGCCGTGAACTTAGTCGAGTAGCTAACTGGCATTCAATGCAATTCTTTCGGCAGTGGCATAAAATGGAGGCTGTATCCTGTGAGCCGCTGAGCTGCCACATTTTGTACCAGTTGCAACTTCCAGACCAGCCTCAAGGGTAGTCCCACTGCACTGCAGTAATCCAACCTGAAGGTTATCAGCACATGAATAACAGTAGTTGGGCTATGCAGGAGCATAGCTGAGCCTATAATGCATTACTGTGTGGAAGTGCCCCCAGCTACATATAAAGGAAATTATAGCACTTCCATGAATATGTACATTTTGGTGATGAAAGAATTCATTATGTGTACTGTACCCAAGGCTGTATTAGCTGTATTTTACATCTCCCATTCTTTGTCCCAGAACAAGGCTGTTTGGCGACTGCCTGATTCATGAACCTGCATATGCTAATGACTAAATTAGGCAGGAATTACTCCAACAGAAATTTTGTTTAGGAATTCAAAACCAATACATCAAAACGCCCAGTACTCTTACTGCTTCCCGTTACTTTTTACATTACATGAAACAGAAGCCTTTCCCTTGGACCGCTAAAGAATAAACAAACAAACGAGCAGCAGATGTATATAAGAGGAAATAAAAGATTACACTTTCAATATACTCTTTCATTTCTCAGAAGCTCACTTCATTGCCACTGGAAAATGTTCATTGGTAATTCCATTTGGGTGAGAGGATAATCTTTTATACCTTTAAAAAAAAAATCTTTCCCTGTGAGTACACAATGCTGGCATTTTTCTAGTCTAATACAGTGCTAAACTATGCTATTGACAGATACTTTGCCAGTTAGTGATTTCCCTTGGGAAAGTATATAGACTTCCTTCCTCATCTTAGTGGAGGCTGAGTGTGTGTGTGTTTGTGTGTGTGACCTAAAATATGTTTTTCCAGGCAGCTGGTCAAGGAAACAGGTGTCAAAGGGACTCTAAAAGTTATTCCGTGTAGAACACCTCCCCCTTTCCCCCCGCTGATGTCAATGTCTTGTCCCATAACTGTTCCCTTTCTCCACTGATCTGAAACACATGCCATGTGTAATTTGACACACTTCTCCTTTGCTGTTTATAAAAAACCTGCTCCAGTTCACGTTGACTCAATTTCCTACAATGGCTCTCTGTCAGACCTGGGAGTTAATGCTTCTTTGAGAACTGTCCGGATTCACTTTTAGAGGTTGCTTTTCACTCTGAATTAGCATCTTTGTGACTCTCCTACTACGCACACACACACACTATCTGCACCCCATGAAAACAGCCAGGGCATTCTCTCTCTCTCTCTCTCTCTGCTTTTCTGGATCTCTTCCAGCCTGAATCACATGGTCCCATTCTCCCTGCACCCCCGTCCCTGCATTCCTTCTGCTCATTTCAGTACCATCCTCTTTAACAACACAATCTTCTCACTGTCAGATGGACAGCCTTCTCCTGCTGCTGCTGCTGCCATCTGGAACAACCTTTCTGCCTCCCTCTTTGCTTTACTAACGCCTCCTCTCATTTTGAATCATGTCTACAAACATGACTGGTCTGTTTCATTTGATCAAAAGGTGCTGTTTTTATCACCTCCAACTATTATTATTCAGTATGATCTAGCAATGGAAAAAATGCAAGTGCAAGCACATTCTTTAGCACTTGTTAGAAAGTAGTTTGCGCAGGTCGTTTTTAGGGATCAGGGAGAAATTTGAGTCCATTCACATTTTAAAGGCGAACTCAACTGATCCGCACTTTCCAAAATAATAAGCAATACGAAACACAGATACCCTTCAAAATTCACACTTCTCTGAATTTTGCTGTGTGATTCTTCATCCGAAAATGTACAAAAATGAACATAAGAGAAACCCTGCTGGATCAGGGCAATCTAGTCCAGCATCTTGTTCTTCCAGTGGTGAACCAGAAGCCCACTGGAAAACTGCAAGCAGGACCTGAGCACAAGAGCTTTCCAGCAACTGGTATTCAGAAGCATACTGCGTCCAACTATGGAGGCAAAGTATAGCCATCAAGACTAGTGGCTGTCAATAGTCATAAAGGTAAAGGTAAAGGACCCCTGATTGTTAGGTCCAGTCGTGAACGACTCTGGGGTTGCGGTGCTCATCACACTTTATTGGCCGAGGGAGCCGGCATACAGCTTCCGGGTCATGTGGCCAGCATGACTAAGCCGCTTCTGACGAAGCAGAGCAGCGCATGGAAACGCCGTTTACCTTCCTGCCGGAGTGGTACCTATTTATCTACTTGCACTTTGATGTGCTTTCGAACTGCTAGGTTGGCAGGAGCAGGGACCGAGCAATGGGAGCTCACCCCATCGCCAGGATTCGAACCGCCAACCTTCTGATCAGCAAGCCCTAGGCTCTGTGGTTTAACTCACAGTGCCACCCGCATCCCACATCGATAGTCATATCCTGCAGCAATTTGTCTAATCCTCTTTTAAAGCCATCCAAGTTGATGCACATCACTGTCCCTTGTGGGTCCAAACCCCATAGTCTAACCATGTGCTGTGTGGAGAAATGCTTTCTTTTGTGTGTCCTGAATCTTCCACCATTCAGCTTCCTTGGTTATGTCAACCATGTGATAAATGACTATGAAATAAGTACAATCTCTCACTTTATAGCTTTGTTTTTTAAAAAAATACACACACTTGACTAAAAGAGGAAGTTTTATAAAATTCATATTAGTATGGTGAGAGGGATTCCCCTCTCCTTTTCCTGTATGTCAAATATGCTGCCGGCAGTATATTCCGAACCAACAAAAAGGAAATTGTGGTTTGTTAGCAGACTGGTTTGCACAAACCATGGTTCTCTATATTTGGAAGCACAGGAGACAGTGGTTTGTTACAAACCACAAATTACTGTTTCCAACATCCTCCCACACGCATGAAGGAATTGCATAGGGGAGGGGATAGTGCACAAGTATGAGGTACGTTTTGTAATAACAAAACCTGGCATGCAATGGCTTCTTAATTTTGCCATAGACTCACAGGCTCTCCTTGCCTTCCTAGAGGATGGTTCTGGAGGTTTCGAAGTTTTGGACCCTGGAATCCTAGTACATGGATGTAAGTCGATAGTTTCATAACCCATTTATCCCCTGATCACCAAAACATTGGCTCAGGACTCAGAGTGCAAGAGCAAGAGAGATCATTTTAACATAAATACATAATTTCCTAATCATCAAGCCATAATTCTTCAATCAACTCTCTATTTGTATGACAAATCATGATTCCAAACAGATAATTTCCAGAGGCAAAATTATAAATTGAAGATGGGTAAGTTACTTTTGGACTTGTTTTGGGTTTCCTACACTTGTTTGTTTTTTTTTGTTCCTCAAGCCCTGACAGATCTCTTTGATTAATATATGAGGACAAGCTGCAACAAGTCCATTAAAGTACTGGAGCCTGATTTACACTTGCAGTTTCTCCTGCTATTTTTTCAGTATAAAAGCTCTATTTGTCTTGGCGGCTTACACCCTAGCCTTCATAGACTTCTCACTTTAATGGCCCCAGAACAAAGAAAAGCAATAAAGGTGGAAAAGGGCTGAATGATCACGGTGTACAGGAAATGCAGGAGAGACTTGGAACATGTTAAACTTCTATAATTAACAATGGCAAATGTCTTAGGGTATTAGCAGAATCCAGTTAGACATTTCTACAAAACTTTGTTTTAACTCAATCTGCCGTATCATAAGATGGGGTTTGTGGCAATAAAACTATGGGGCAACTACTACACACTAATCACAAGTTTGTAACAGAGCCCTGGGAATGTGAAGTTTTGAGATGAGAAGAAGCACAGGAAAGCCCTGTCTCTACGTGACATTTCACTATTCGAAATCACCCCCATGCAACTTCCCTGCCCTGTTCTTACGTAGAGTTCAAAATGCATGTTTACCACAGTTAGCTAGGACCCTATAGCTAGTTATATACAGCCACTGCCAGCACATTTGAGGGCTTCTTAAAGCACCACTTTCCCCCTATGAAATCACAACAGGCAAATGACCTGCCAAAAATCCCTCTTCTCTTAAACAGAAAAAACCCACCTCAGCTTCAGGACAAGCGAAAGCATTTATTGCCTCTTTTGATTACTTATAGTTCTGTGCTGTGAGCCTCTCAGTATCAACATTCATTATATTCAGAAGTCATGTTAAAGGTTTTAAGCCTTCATTTTGTTATGTCCATTCTTTTTTTTTGAGGGCTTTCGCTGGGTCAGAGTTTCTTAGTTACAGGGTCAGCAGTTCCAAAAGGTGGCTGAAAAAGTGAGAGTCTAATGAGCACGTATTTTTATTCTGAGCTCAGTCTACTGCTTTCATGTACTTCCATTGCAGCTGATGGTGTAAGGCTGGATTCTCGTCTGCTCCTGGGGCCTCTCAAAGTGCTTTTTCATGTTGTGTGAAATATTTTAATGGAAGATCAGAAAAGTATTCCTGCTGATGTAGATGAGGGAAGGGACTTTAAATTCCTTTGAAAATGGCGTGACGCTAAAGTAACCAAATTAATATATGATGAATCAGAAAAAGGAACAGCTATTTAGGTTAGCTTAGTTTATTTTATTTTAGTTTTTTATTTTAACCCAGCTTCCTCTTTCCTGGCAGTAGATCCAAGAAGAGGAATTTCAGTCTCTGAGCATGTGCACTTGGGTTAAATTTTGCACAGCAAGCAAGCTGTGAAATGTGACGTCTGAGCGCAATTGTGGCTAGAGTCTCCTTTGCGCATTGCTTACGTTGAAGCAGGGGGCAAGTCCTGGAGAATGGGACCATGCTCCTGGCCCTGACTCTGAGGTCAAACATGCTTGCTTGGCGCAGCATCTAGACATCAATGCATTAGAGTGTCTGCCTGCAAAGAAACCGCCTGCACACAAGCAGCTGCCAGTGGGCTGCATGCATGAAAATCTATGTGAGGTGTTGGCTGGTTTACATTGGGACTGGAGAGGTGAAAAGCAGGGAGCCCAATGATAAATGGAGCCAACTAATCCTAGTTTTGTCCACACCCTCCTCCCTGCTAAGTTCTACATGGGCGATAATGTCACTGATGAGGAAGGAAGATGACAGGCAGTGGCATCCCTGGAGTGGCCGTAAGTAAGGAGATAGGCAACTGGGGGCCGGATGAGAGCAGACTGAGGCTGGTGTGACAGTGGCCCATTCTCTCCAAGGGCCCAAAATCCATTTTCTTAGCAGTGTCGCATGTTGATGTGTGATTAGGCAAGGCCAGGCAGGAGCAGGAGTGAAACAGTACTCATGTGATGCTTGTGAACATCCCAGTCATGGGGTCGTCAAATTACCATTGGTTAGAATTTCCAAAGCAAAGGAGGACAGAACATTTTGGGGATTGGGACAGGAAATTATTCACACTTGTCTAGCGTTATTCCCAGGGGCACATCAACCTGCTTGTTCAAGCAGTTGTATTCTTCTTCTTTTTTATCCAAATAATTGTATTGGTTTTCATGTTAACACAAAAACAACATATAACTACAGTAACTTGTCCAGTGGCACATTCTTATTAAGTTTCATATGCAGTACACAGTACACAAGCAATATGTTTATTTATGCATTAGCCATTCAAGTATCCTCTCCACAGAGATTTTTGTGTTGTGGGTGGAATAAAAGTATCTTCTGTCTCATATGTAAAGGAAAAGAATGGAAGTCTCGCCAAAAGTGTCTATCTTTGAAGTGCCTTTAATTGCCCTTCTATGGAGAGTAAGGCATTCCAATAGAGCCACATTCCACATATTATTTACCCAGATTTCAATGGGGATTTCTATAGCTTGTTTCGAGTATTGGGCTATTGTTAATCAGGCTGCTGATAATAGAAAAAAAACCAAATCTCTGCATTTTAGGTTATTGTTTAAATTTGAGTCTAAGGATAACAAAGCAAGAGCTGAATTGAGGGGAAGGGATTGCTGCATAGTTTTGGAAATAATGCAGAAGACCTTTTCCCAAAACGAGTATACCAACATGCAACTCCACCATGTATGAAGATATGTGCCAACTCCACCATGTATGAAGATATCTCTCTGCAGCCTTTCCAGCATAGGAGAGAGATGGCAGTGTTTATTTTAGCTAGACATGATGGAGCCCAGTGCCAGCGAAATATAATTTTAAGAGAAACTTCATGCAAACGAGCAGAGATTGTTCATAGGGAAAGTTTGTGCCAAATTGATTGCCATTTATTAACTGCAATGATGATCCCTCAGTCTCTTTCCCATACTGTCCTGAGGCCTCCTGTATCACCTGCAGTGGTATTCTGTGCCATTTCTGCCTTCTGGACTATCTTTAAAAGAAGCCTCACACAGAGCTGATATAGGAGTCAACCTGAGAAGATACGAATGAAGGGACAATATGGCCAATTCTCTTATAGATTGTATGGAGCTGATTTAAAAGGCATTCCTCACTATCGTGACAAACTAAAGTTTGCCCAGTTGTGCACCCAGATGTAAACCCAGGGGAATTTCCAGGTTGTTTCTGATCCTAGTGTTTTAGGAATGCAAATTCCTAACTACTGGGCAAATTGTCTGAAGCACAAAGTTGGTAGGCTAACTGGTACAGACATTTCCTGAAAGTTCTGCTTGATCTGGTTTAATATAAAACATGCAGACTTAGCGATACCATGAAAGACTTGTAGCAAGTATGTGATCTTATAACACTGCTATTGTTTTCATATACATGACCAAACAATTCTGATTTTTTTCTCTTGATAAGTGAACAGGAGATTTTTGAGTGCAAACATGATGTGAAAATGCATAGCTCATGTTTACAAACTCTGCACATCTTATCTTTCTTATAACTAGCTCACTGCAGATTGTTTAAAGTTGTTTTAAATCTGAGTAAATATTACATCAGCCTTGGTTTTATGAGCCAAAGCAAATTAATTTTGGACGAGAGAGCCCTCAGAAGTGAAATTCATGGACCTCGTTTGGCTCCTTTCAAATATGTAGATGAATATCTGGAGCAAGCTGAGATGGATTGGGACATTATTCCTGGAATCCTGATTTCTCGGATGCTTGTATACTTGGGGTGAGCAGGGACCTTTCACGTAGAAAGTAACTTTATAACTAGCCGGTATCGTTCAGTCATCATTCTCGCCAGCTGGACTGAAACAGCTCGCTGATCCAGTACAAATCCAAAGCCATACCAATCAGAAGGAGCTTTACTTATTTCCCCTGAAACCAACCAAGAAACAATAGCAACGCCCCACGGAAAGGCTCCAAAGAAATGAGGCACCAGATGAAAATTACAGCTATGCACGCCAAGAAAGCATTTCTTCAGGCTGTACAAAATCTGAATTCTATTTTTAAAGTGACTTTATAGCGATATGGTTGATTTGAGACAAACTATGTGGACATCTTTCTCCAATTAGGCAACGCCACTGCTCATAAGAAATCTCATGCACGTTCACATTGCAATAACCTCACCAGAGGGGCAGCAGGCCAGGTCTCCCCAAAGTTCTACAGCTGTGCCCCAAGCCAAGACATTTTTATATTGTAGCTCCAAGGAGCTGAACTGCCAGTCCTCATCGTTCGCTTGGACTACTAAACCTTGATCTCATTTTAAATGAGTGGAGGACTTGATACTGTTCCCCAGGAGTCATTCCATGAGAAGTTATTAGCACTCTGCATACTAGCCCAAGACCTTTACAAGATGCTCGCTCAACTACAGCTTGAACATCTGCTTTGCATGCAGAAGATCCCAGGTTCAAACTGCACCATCTCCAGGTAAAGGTAAAGGGTAAAGGGACCCCTGATCATTAGGTCCAGTCGTGGCCGACTCTGGGGTTGCGGCGCTCATCTCGCTTTATTGGCTGAGGGAGCCGGTGTACAGCTTCCGGGTCATGTGGCCAGCATGACTAAGCCGCTTCTGGCAAACCAGAGCAGCGCACGGAAACGCCGTTTACCTTCCCGCTGGAGCGGTACCTATTTATCTACTTGCACTTTGACATGCTTTCAAACTGCTAGGTGGGCAGGAGCAGGGACCGAGCAACGGGAGCTCACCCCGTTATGGGGATTCGAACTGCCGACCTTCTGCTGGGCAAGTCCAAGGCTCTGTGGTTTAACCCACAGTGCCACAGATCTGGGCAAAACTCCGATCTGAAATCCTGAATGGCTTCTGCCAGTCAGTGTAGATAGTAATGAGCTAGATAGTCCCATGGTCTGACTCTGCATAAAGCAGTGTTATATGTTCCTCTGATCCTAAATAGCATGCCCACCATTAGCTCCTGCATGTCCCATGGTACTGACTTGTCCATGCTAAGAAAATGGTGATGCATAACCAATAATAAGAAACTACATGTGGAAGGGCCATAGGTCAGGGCTAGAGCCCATGCTTTGCAAAAAGGTCCTATGATCTATACCCATTAGGAAAGACGCCGATCTAAAACGCTGAAAAGCCTCCTCCCCTTTGTGTAGACAATATTCCGTTTGATGGGTCATTACTCTGAGTCAGCTTCCTAAATCCCTAAAGTATAACTGAGTACCATAACTGTCACTAGAAGAGAAAAACATATGGAAAATAATGAATTTCTAGCCCCCACATTTCTGGATACTATTATTTGAATTGCTGTTTCCCTCACTGAGTATTGCATTCATCATATTCACAAATTCTTCACATGCAACTTTCTTTTCCTTCTGAAAACAACCTTTACTCCTGTTCACTTTAGGGTATATGTGTACATATAGCACTTCATTTATGAGTGTTTAAATTTAAGCATTTGCAGAATGCTACTGTAACCCTACATATGTCAACATGAATGTAAGCCGTGTTAATTTCAGTGTTGTCAATTCAGTTATGAAGCAGTCTCACTGACGTATATGAAATAAATAGACTTGAATTTCATATACGGTCTCCATGGTCAGAGACTAAGAGCAAACTACAATAGTTCCATATACCGTAAACACAAACTGCGCATATGCTAACGTTGCGGCATGCATTACCCTTCCCTGACTGTGGTGAATCTTGTCTTTCCCCCCTGAAATTTCAATCCTGACTTCTGCTTGCCATTTTTCCTTTCTGTTATGTCTCTGCCTTTGACAGAAGCCTGCTTAAACCATCCTTTTTCATTCCCTAGCTGTCATTTCAGCAAGCAGCTGAATGCTTATGCAGCAAAATGAAGTGTTGAGTAAGAAAGCTATATAGCAAATACAAAATTGCAACATATAGCATGTGATTCTGATTAAGGAAAATAGGCCCTTGCAGTGGGAAGCTGTGGCTTCTCCAGTTGGTGGAATATAAGCAGAGACATGTCTCTTTTCCTTAGAAGTAAATAGCAGCAAGTTCATAAGCAGCAAAAGGAAATAGTCAATTAAATTTTTATTTCAAAAAGATATCTCTGGGATTAAGCCTCTGCATCTCAGTAAAATGTCCTTTCTAAAGAAGTGCTAGACATTTTCTTTCCCTTATTTTATTTTATTTTAATGCAAAATCAAGCATAAACAAAATCATCACAGAATACAAGTTTGAGCTATCAAACCAGAACCAAATGGGGGAGGGGCGGGGTCAGAGAATCAGCAATGCATTCCAGACTTTTGGTATAATATAAATTATAACAAGTCTATAATTGCAACATGTCTGTTGCTCTCCTCTGCCTTCAGTTCAACTGAAGGTGGTTTGTACTTCTATTCAAGGAGCGAAGGGAGTCTGTTCAACGTCTCCATGCCAATTCAGAAGTGTGGTGGCTCCTTATCCAATTAATGTTTTTTGCAGATGATGCAGCCTTGACACTTTGAGGAAGCTCTACAGAGATTCATCAACCATTTTGCCCACCCAAGCCTGCATGAAGTTCGGCCTCACTATCAGCCTGACAAAGACCAACATCTTGGGTCAGGGCATCATCAGCACTCTGTGTATCAGTATTGGTGAACACACGCTTGCGGTGTCTATCTGGGCTCCACCATAACCAGCAACCGTTCCATTGATGCTGAGCTGGATAAGCATACAGTGGTATCTTGGTTTAAGAACAGCTTAGTTTATGAACAACTTGGATTAAGAACGCTGGAAACCCAGAAGTAGGTATTTTGGTTTGTGAACTTTGCCTTGGAAGCAGAACATGTTTTGCTTCCTGTTGAGTGTGTTCCATTTGTAAATTGAGTCCCCCGCTGCTATTTGAAACAACGCCTTGGTTTAAGAATGCTTTGTTTTAAGAACATACTTCTGGAATGGATTAAGCTTGTAAACCAAGGTACCATTATATTGGCAAGATAGCTATGGCAATGGTTCGCCTCTCTGAAAGGAATAAAATAATAATAATAATCCTTCCAGTAGCACCTTAGAGACCAACTAAGTTTGTTATTGGTATGAGCTTTCGTGTGCATGCACACTTATTCAGATACCAAAAGGGTTTAGGAGAATGTGATGCTAACAACCAAACCCAAGGTCTATCAGGCTTGCATGTTGAGCATGCTGCTTTACAGAAGTGAGTTGTGGACAATTTACAGGAATGGTGCCTCAATGCCTTCCACGTGAGCCACATCAGGAAGACTTTGGGCATCACATGGCAGGACAGAGTCTCAAACGAAGATGTGTTCTTCCAAGCCCACATTCCCAGCATGTTCACACATGATGTCTCAGCGATGTCTGCTGTGGCTTGGTCATGTACACAGAATAGAAGATGGCAGGATCCTCAAGGACGTGCTCTATAGGAAGCTGGCTTCAGGCACCAGGCCTTTGGGCAGACCATCTCTGCAAATGTGACATGACGGCTGGCAACATTAACCTCATTATATGGAAATCCCTTGCAGGTTGTGTATCCACAGAAGTGACCAGAGGAGGAATGACCAGAGAGAAAATGCCAAGGTGCACCTGTAGCAGCAAAACTGTATCCCTTCATCTGCCCCACCTGCAACATGTATTTCACGTCTCAGTCTCTACAGTCACAGCAGCTGCTGTAACTCTCCAACATTTTCACTTCACCCCTGAAACTGCACTCTTCAATTGTCTCCCAAGACAGACAGATGCCAAACTCTAGCACTCAGCCTCATTATCCCCAAACACCAGATGGAGGAGAGTTCAAATTGATCTGTCATATAGGACTGTGTAAGGATTACAGTCACCAGTCACAGATACTGAGTTAGTTCAGACATAACACCAAAGTGCAGTTTGTGCTAATAATACTTCCACAGCATGGCTTGTGTTTCAGAGGTACAGGCAAACCATTTATTGTTCTATTACCTTTTGAGATTTGCAAACTGGCTTCAAACCATTGTTTAAATCCTGGTTTTGTCAGGTTCTCTTGGTTTAAACACCACAGACCCAAGCATATATCTCACTGCATATGAAAACACTTTGAGTACTACAAAAGCACCATATAAATGCCAAATATTATACTTATAATTATGCTTATTATGCGGGTGGCGCTGTGGGTAAAAGCCTCAGAGCCTAGGGCTTGCCGATTGAAAGGTCGGCGGTTCGAATCCCCGCGGCGGGGTGCGCTCCCGTTGTTCGGTCCCAGCGCCTGCCAACCTAGCAGTTCGAAAGCACTCTCGGGCGCAAGTAGATAAATAGGGACCGCTTACTAGCGGGAAGGTAAACGGCGTTTCCGTGTGCGGCTCTGGCTCACCAGAGCAGCGATGTCACGCTGGCCACGTGACCCGGAAGTGTCTCCGGACAGCGCTGGCCCTTGGCCTCTTGAGTGAGATGGGCGCACAACCCTAGAGTCTGTCAAGACTGGCCCGTACGGGCAGGGGTACCTTTACCTTTACCTTTAGCACATTCTTACATCCTGCAAGCTTACTATATACCAGGCAAAACAGTTCTGTCCTTGCTTCATGCAGGTGTAGCATAAATAGGGTTTGGGGGGGGGGGTTAGCTTCATGAGTATTTAAGTTGATATATTGGGTTCCACCAGAGGTCCTCAATCTTTTTGAGCTGGAGGGGGCACATTTGAAAATCTAAGAAACTTCCAGAAAGCGCAAGGAAACATTCATTTCACAAAAGAAAAGCAAAATAGTGGTGCTGAGGGCCACCCCTAAACAATAGGCAAAACATCTACACATACACCAAACTGACGAGCATAGACAAAAAAGGAGGCAACACTTCCCACAACCAAACAACAACAAACAACAGCAACCCCACCTCTTTAAAATATATAGGTCTGGCCAGGAGGTCCTTGCAGGCACCAAAGAAGGTGGCTGAGGATGCTATGGTGACAACAGGTACAACATTGGGAACCTGAATATTAAACAAGCTTCTGTTGCTGGGCAAAATTTCCTGTCACACATAGCTTGTTAGCAAGCAGAATTGACAGGCTGATAAATACTAGAATAATAGAGGAGAAAGCAACACTGTTTACATTAAAACCTAAGTGTGTCCTGTCACCTCACGTAATGTGGCATATTCATGTAGCTTTTAGCACTGAAATATAATGCGCGCACACACACCCTCCAACAGGCCAGGATCCATCCACTTTCTCCAGGGACCAAATGCCACACTTCTGTCCTCAGCTGAAGCCACAGAACACATTAAGACTGTCTGTGATGGTCTTTTCAATTGCACTGGAGATTAGAATTAATACAGCATTTAATTTCCTGATGACAAATAATACCACAGATTAAAAGCATGTGTGGATTTTATTGAAAGTCAAATGGGTGGGGATTATGCTATTTCCAGGCCTTACTCACAACGGGAGAGTGATTGTTATGATTACATGACGAAGATAGCGGTACTGAGAGACGCCACATCTGTGAGTCATTCACAGAAGCTCAGCAAACAGCCTGGAATAAGGGGATTAAGAGGGCAAGACTGCAGAGATGCTTTGGAAGGATGTGTGTGTGCTTGTTAGGTGTCAAGAGAGATAATTGAGGATTATGCTGCATTAAGGAGATCAAGCGGGACCCAGACCACATTTGCACACCAGATGCCAGGCTAAATTGGTCACCAAGTCTGCAAAGGGCTTTGCTTTCTCCACTGTTACCTTTCCCTGCTTTCCTGGAGAATCTGTCTATGAAGCGCTTCACACATACATGCTCAGGAACACCTCATTGATCATTGCGGCAAATCTGAAGTGGAAAATAAGGTGTCAGGGAGTGCCTAAGGTTTATGCTACCTTTGGGGCTGTCATTAATTGAAGGACCCAAGTTGATAGGAGGTCTTGAGCTGGTGGCCAAGGATTGCAGGCAGAGATTTTGTACGTCACCATTTTTCTCGGACCAGATAATAGAAATGCAAGGAGACCAGCCAAGGTAACCTGGGCAAAATAATACTACTCCACCAGCTCCAGAGAAGCTCCCAGATCTGGACTGCTGACTAATGTGATGAACTACGAGGCTCTCCTCTGATTACAGATTGCTTTCACCTCAACTACACAGGAGCTGAGTCTAGCAATCACTGTAACTGACCATGCAATTGCATCATCTCTTGTTTAGAGATAATGTCCCGCCTAGCAGTCCCTCTGAAGTAAGCCGGTGCCAATAGGTGTGTTTTTGTTTTAACCATAGAAAAACAATCCACCTGGATGTTCCTCTTGATCTATAATTGTGGTTTGTTTGACTTATGCATTGTATGGACTTCTGGTTTCTCTCAGACACCTTCAAGCAAATGCTGAGGTTTACTGAGTCATGTCTTTCCAGAGGTTAATCTTATTATCATTTTTTGTGAAGGGTTTCCATTATGCACTGCTGTGGAAATGAGCCATCTGGGAGGATGCCCAGTTACTTAATCTACCTGCTTACATAGCTGGATATGAGCAGGCCTCTCATGTGGGGCTATTGGTCTTAAAATTGGCCTGGACATTTGTCATCAACATGTGGTTGTTACTCAACAGCTTTTCTGTTTCAGTTGCTCTAGAAGGGGCATTGGGTATCCTAAATGAGTGCCTGGAGTAAAAAAAAAGGGATGAAGATTTGAACTCTGGTCTCCTAGGCCCCGGTCCATCACTCCAACCACTACACCACATTGGCTCTTCAGTGTCATGTCATCCCTGACCATTGGTCTTGATGGCTGGGGACTGGTGAGTGCTTGATGCTGTGTAAATATGAGAATATTCCTCTCTATTTATACGCATTGCTACCAGGTGCTGTAGAAATTCAAAGATTTCTTCTTCATCATCTTCAGCATCATTGCTGGTGAGTGTACAGCTGGTGCTGTACAAATGTGGAAAATGTCCTTGCTGGGTTGCATGGCAGGGAGGAGTGTGTTTTGTGGTTCACCTCAGGTACCAATATGTCTTGGACTGGCCCTTGTAAGTGAGGTCTGCATTTGTGAGTTTGTTATGTCTGTTACAGAGTGGTTTTATTAACTAAGAGTGACTGTTCAACAGCTCAAATTAAGAGAGTCATTGTTGATCTCCTGAAGACTCTGACTTTCTTTCAACATGGTGTCAGCAGTGGGGCACATAGCTAGTTCTAGAACCTGACACCAAACCATCCTCTTAGTTCAGCTTTTACCTTGGGAAGTAATGGGACTGATATTTGCCCTAGCTGTATGGACTACATAGGCTAACAGCTCCTTCCCTCAGCCTTGTCTTTATTGGTGTCATTTTCAAAGTTCTCTGTGAGGTCTGTCATTACTGCAGTATTGGTGTTATTGAAAAATAATATATTTGCCATTTTTCTTTGCCTTAGTCAGCAGAGCTCACTATTCTGCCATTCATACAGACGGATGGGGTATGTTCTCCTGGGAAGGGAATCAGCATCCCAGTTCAGCAATACCTATATGAAGTCCAGAACACTTAATGACCAGTTTGCCAGAGACTGTACCGTGCATTTTATTAGCATTGCACTGTATTCATTTTCTCCCTCCGCCAAGGTCCATGGCCGTTTTGCTGTGGGGGTAAAAGCATAACTACTTGGCTAAATGAGTACTTTGAGGATATGAAAGCTTGTTCATCAAACTACTATTTTTGTTTGCACGCTAATGGGAATGTTCTGCACTTTTCCCCTCCTGTGGGAAATGAGAACCTGCTTGAGAACTGCATTAAAGCACAAAGACAGTCAACTGTGCCCTACAAGTAGGAGCAAGCCGGAATATAGAAATTTCCATGATGTGCTCCACAAAAATGTTTGAGACTTTACACACAGAGAAATGGGTGACAGGGCAGCATGCAAGAAGGGAGGGACAAAAATCTCCCTCCCCATGTGCTTTTTGAATGCAAGGGGGGGGGGGCAGGAGGCTGCCCGCTCACTAGTCATGCCCCTCCAGCAGCAACATGGTCATCACAATGAGAATTTGTATAATTTTAAGGCCATCTAAAATTGTCACCCCTTGCTCTGTCGTTCTATATCCCGTGGCATTATTCTTCATCATGAGTACCTATATCTCTGATCTGGTTCCACATACTTAATCCAATGTACTTTTAATTAAATACTGCATCCTTTCACAATATTTTTGATTATTTCAATAGCCAATTATGTATTTTAATTATTTGCTGTTGGCTTTATTTGCATCCCCCCCCTTTACATTTCTTTACACTGTTCTCCCATCATGGAAGCCAAGGTGGCCCACACAGGGTTCCCAGAAAGTCTTCCATCCAGACCTGCTTAGCTTCTTCAATATGGTAATCTCATGTATCTTCAGCCTTGGCTAGCCACTTTGAGTACAGTTTCTGTACTCAAAAACTGGGGGAATAACAATGAAATGGGTCCATATCCTAATTCATGAGTGAGCAACACTCTTGTTGAAGGCCACATTCCCTTAAGAGTAATCAGTTGGAGGCCACATATTAGTGGGAGTGGCACCTGGAGTAAAAAAATGGGTGGGACCAGAGCCAAAGGTGGCTTGGACCACACCCATTCCTCTCTTTCTGCCACAACTCCCCCACCCCACCTTTCCCTTGTTTCATCCCTCCTTCCCATTCACATTAGACTAAAGGCTGAATGCAGAGACCTCACAGCGGCAGGTTGTTCTCCTCCACCTTGAATAGTGATGGTTAGTATCCCCATGGATCATGTCAGCTTGGGCTCAGAAATAGATTGACCCATGCCCCACCCTCCAAAATGGAATAGTTTAACATTCCATTTTCCATGCCATTTTCCATGCCAGCACTGAATATGACACCAGGATATCTCAAATCCTTCACGACACTCCAAATCCAAACCCCTGATTCTCCAAACCCTCTCTCTGACTCCCTTAGACACTACTGACAGCAACACTCTGCCCAAGAAAAGGAGGAGGAAGGAAGTGTCTCCCTCTCTTGCTGTAGCTTTCCCAAGGGCCACCACATTGCAAGCTTCCAAAACTCATTTCTGAGCTCTGGGTGAATCAGTTTCATTGGCATCTCTATTCCTAAGTAATCATACATGCTGAAAATCATGTGGTCAGTGGTATCTCCAAATCAGGACTTCGTAGCAGAAGTCCAGGGCTCTCCCTGCTCAGCAAAATACAGCAGGGCTGACGCCACATTTTCAAGTAATGCATGCTGCCTTCTAAAGAGGGGAAACCCCATGAGACTATTCAGTCCTGAGTCTAAAATTACCCAACTACACTACTGAACCTGGAATGGCAAGGGCAGCAATGAACAGGAACAGGCTCCATTCCCAACCTGCACATATTCATTTTAACACATTCATTTCTGAAAAGAGGTTCCTTGTGGATACTTGCAAACAGCTGGAAACCTCCCCACCCAGTAAGGAAGCCATTTGTTTCATATTTTAATGTGACCATCCAAATGCAGTTCCTGAAATGATATGCAAACTGAAACACAGCTCTCCTGGGGAATTTGCACTTTGCAATGCCATTCTTGAACCTAATAATGTGTATATTGGTGAAAATAATGTATACAAGTGTGTTTTATTTGGAGAGAATTGCTTGCAAAAAGGCTTACACTAGGCAAACATACACACATATTATGTATGTAATGCAAATTTTCCTATGGACTTTAATTACTGTTATTAATAATAATAAGATATGTTGAAATGGGGCCAACCGCCCTTAAGATTTGGGGAGGGGGGGTGTGAGAAACAGAGAGAATTCAAAATCAACAGAGTCATTCATCCCCAATGGTGAGGTGCTTAAACATGTAGGTTAATTTCAGGCAGGTAGATTTGGACAGCCCCTGCCGTCATGGCACCACCAAGCCAAATCCATGTGCACTCATTTCTACACCAGATAACAGACACACATAAAGAGGGCTAAAACAAATCTCATTGCTTCAATAGCATGTGCTTGTTCTGTGTTGAAGACATTGCTATAGTTTCTGTGATGTATAAAATAAGATGCTCTGAAACATTCTGAATACGTTGCTTCTCTGCCCTCGTCCCCACCTGAGGCTGACCTGGAATGTAGACATCCCTTTGTACCTTTGGATCTAGTGAACTGCTCCCTCTCTCCCACTGAAATCTGAAATGGTGCCCCTATGTACCATGAAGAAGAATTTGGATTTGATGTCCCGCTTTATCACTACCCGAAGGCGTCTCAAAGCGGCTAACATTCTCCTTTCCCTTCCTCCCCCACAACAAACACTCTGTGAGGTGAGTGGGGCTGAGAGACTTCAGAGAAGTGTGACTAGCCCAAGGTCACCCAGCAGCTGCATGTGGAGGAGCGGGGACGCGAACCCGGTTCACCAGATTATGAGTCTACCGCTGTTAACCACTACACCACACTGGCATGATGCAAGAGAAGGGAAGAGAGGGACCCCATTCTCTTGACAATAGCTGTCACACTGGCGAATGAAATGAAGAGGATGGAAGAGCCTTTGAAAAGCCAGTTTTTCAAAATGTCATTGAGTAGGTTTGGCCTGAGCTTTACAGAAACAATCCCATGAATTTCACTCCTACTCTGTGGAGCAAGGATGCCTTGTTCTGCCTCTATTTTCTCTGGCTTAATGAATGTCGTTGTCTCATTGAATGTGAGCCTAATGAAAACTGAACAGAGCGAGCCAAGCGATATGGGTACATCCTTGTGGAATTAAGACATCCTATAGGAGAGCTCACAAGCCAATCATTCCAACTGTACCACGCTAATTGAGAAAATGTTTGGGTTTCAGGTTGTTTTTTAAATTGTTTTCCCTTTTATGATAATGTGCAATGGGAGAAAATATATTAACTGATATAAACTTGATCACAGAATTTAATTTAAGGAAAAGTAGTTTGTCTGTGTGTGACCTTGTCTGGAAATACTGCTAAACTATGGTGAATGAGGCTCTAACCACCACCACAGAGAAGGGCAACAAAGATAGAGATATAGGAAAAAAACCTATGGGAAAAGTTGAAGGAAAAGTTGAAGGAGTACTGTGTCCAGTTCTGGGCACCACAGTTCAAGAAGGACACTGACAAACTGGAACATGTCCAGAGGAGGGCAACCAAAATGGTCAAAGGCCTGGAAACGATGCCTTATGAGGAATGGCTAAGGGAGCTGGGCATGTTTAGCCTGGAGAAGAGGAGGTTAAGTGGTGATATGATAGCCATGTTCAAATATATAAAAGGATGTCACATAGAGGAGGGAGAAAGGTTGTTTTCTGCTGCTCCAGAGAAGCGGACACGGAGCAATGGATCCAAACTACAAGAAAGAAGATTCCACCTAAACATTAGGAAGAACTTCCTGACAGTAAGAGCTGTTCGACAGTGGAATTTGCTGCCAAGGAGTGTGGTGGAGTCTCCTTCTTTGGAGGTCTTTAAGCAGAGGCTTGACAACCATATGTCAGGAGTGCTCTGATGGTGGTTCCTGCTTAACAGGGGGTTGGACTCGATGGCCCTTGTGGTCTCTTCCAACTCTATGATTCTGTGATTCTGTGAACTTGATAAGTTTAGCAGTACCTATTTATCTACTCGTGCTTTCAAACTGCTAGGTTGGCAGGAGCTGGGACAGAGCGAAGGGGGCTCACCCCGTTGCATGGATTTGAACTGCCAACCTTCCGATCAGCAAGCCCAAGAGGCTCGGTGGTTTAGACCACAGCGCCATGTGTAGAGAGGACATGTATCTCTTAAACGTCTTTCTCTAGCAAAAGTATGTGAACTTATAGACACTCTTGTCTTAAATGGCACACTACTGTGTGGAGCTACATCCTGTGATTATGACATTTTCCGTTTCTCATGTTCAGAAAGTTGTGCTGAAATATTTAGCAGCTAAGATTCCGCTTCAAAACACATCAGCCATTTCATATATTCTTTTGGAACACGAAAAGTAGAGCAGCTTTCAAGACATCGTATTCCTGTTGTTGCTTTGGATTTCATACAGCCCGGAGAAAGAGCAGCCAATTTAGTCTCTCAGGGAAGAGGGTGGGCAAGCAGGGAGACAGTTTGTGAAAGATCAGAGCCAGCATGCATTCAAGCTCTGTGGGGTTGTCAAAAATGCTCTCGCTTTAACCTTAAAATAGGAGTGCTGGGTGGAGAGGGGGGTCTCTTTGAATTCACTTCACTGCTGCATAGAAATGGAGCTGGCTCAAGGATATGGACTGCTTGTCTCATTTGAAAAGCCCTTTTCTTGTGGTTTTTCTTTTAAAGCTACCTTGCTGGTTACCTGGCTTAGCAGTTTTTCACCAGCTTGAACTACCAGTAGTTTCTATGAAAGTCACTGGTTAGCATCTAAGGAACTACGGCTATTCTTTGCCCTTATTGAAATCTGAATTCTTTATGTAGCTGCTGAGGCTGATCAGAGGCAGCATAGCCCTTTCCACCCCCCACTTCAGGATAGAAATTGAATAAAATGCACATTTAAAGTTGGATCTACCCGATCTGCACTTCCCAGAAGAACATGTGGAACTGAGACATCCTTCGGAATTTGCACCTATTCAAATGCTACAGTGCAGTTCTCCAACCACGTAACGTGAACATACTAAAGTGCACATAAGATGCACATATCAGTGAATGTATCATGCCAAAATGCCTTCCATTTTGTGGGAAAATAAGCTTTGCAAAAAATGTGTGCATTTGGCAAAATTGCATATCAAGAGATATCCGCACTAGAATGCTGGTGAATTTTTATGAGATTTTTTTAAAAAAACACACACAAAAATTCAAACTGATATGGAAATATGGAGAGCTGAACATAAGACTGGAATAATTAGAGAGAAAGCAAATGGACAGGTTGTCCCATCCCTATCTGCTGCCTTGCAGACAGCAGCAAGTGCCAGGTAAGAGCTGCATCACCTGATGGGGAATATCAAGCAGCAGAATCCTTCTTTAATTTGTATGAAGATGAGGCAGGCTTAAAAAGATAATTAATTAAAGGTCTAATTGAACTCACAAATGCTTGGATGATCAATTGGTCTCAATGAAGACGGGCAAGGCCCTGGTGTTGCCTTCAGGGACTGTCTGGGCGTAAAATGGAAGTGATTCAATAGGGATTGGATTGCTTCATTAGTGTCCTGCCCTCTGGTGCACTTACTTAATCAGAATCGACGGCTGTTGTAAAGAGGATATGGACTGCTGGTCTAATTTGGTAAGTCTTTCTTTATGGGTTGTTTTAAAAAAAGAAATCATGAAAGTCAACAAGCTTTAAATCAAGACTTCTTCCTGCCGAGACAGCGCTTTTGCTAAGTAAAAGCAAGCGCTAATTTCCATTTTCCTCCCATCTCCCCCTTCTCCTAGTCAAGTAATAGATTTGCTGCATATGCCAATATCATACCTATGGGCCTGTTGCACAGACACTGAATCTGATGCATTCATAAACATCCCAAGTGTAACTGGGAACCACCACATTTGACTTAGCAACGTGCAACTCTTGCAACAATTGATATCAAAATGGCTGCTGACTTAGGTTTCAGTTCTCTAGTGGTACTTCCCAGAGTTGTTTCCTTTCATGGTTCCTACCATCATTATGTCTCAGGCTCTCCTTTTAAACGAAAATATAACATTCGGTATCTGATAGCTTTGCTTATCACCCTGCTTCTAGTTAGATATCTCAGCATCCAAAACCATTTTGGAAGGCACACAGCCAATGTTGTGCTACAGCAGTTTCATTTGTTCTGTCTTAACCCTCTGGCTTGCCTGTATCTGATGTTGGCACACCTGCATTCGCTCAGTTGCTTCATCCATCATTGGCTTGGGACATTTAGTGCTCTGGAGATCTTGTCTGCTTCTCCTGTAGACAGCTGCATAATCCGTCTGAACAAAATATGATCATGGGGTCATGCATTGCTCAATCACTTTTGTGGGTTTCCACACTTCACTTTGACAGATGGTAACCAAATCTCGCATGGGCAAAAGAGAGGCAGGCTTTTGCGCCTTTGCCTTGTGTCTATTCCTGTTATCTCAATTTCAGTTGTACCTTACACTTCGTTTTGCTGAGGTTGTAACAGTGGTGCTGAGATAGGCAGCCTGGTTCTCAAATGCCTCCCCATTGTATGTAAGAAACTGTTGCCCAGTACTACCCAAGCTGACTGGCAGTGGCTCAGGTTCCCTAGGGTTTCAGGCAAGACTTCTTTCCAGTCCCACTAGGAGATGCCATTGATTAAACTTGGGACTCCTGATATGAAAAATGTGTTATATCACAGAGCTACAAAGGGAGGTGAGTCAGGAGGTTACTTACTGCCTGTCTTCCCTGATCAAGAGTATTCCTGATGGTGCTCTGAGGGTTAATCTTAAACTGAATAACCATGCCGGCCTTGAATCTATTTCAAACAATTATGAGACATTGGTTGGGGGTGGGGGGACAAAGAAGCAAGTAGAACTAAGGTTTTGCTCTTGAGTAGAAAACATGGCAATAATCCCAAATCTGTAGGATGCAAAGCCAAGCATTTCTTCCCAATGCGCTAGAAAATAAAGCACTTTTTTTTAAAAAAAGAGTACAGCCTTTGACACAGTATGTTAGACAAAGCTTCCTTCATTCTCCCACAATGCATCAGCTGCTGCTGCCAAGCATGGAATAATCACTTCATCGTTTTCAAGTTACATTCAATGAATAGGTGTTTTGCCCTATGTGGAATGACTATTGTGCTGCCAGAAATAGCTCTACATTTCTAAATGTTTGCATAGGTAGACCTGTCCTGCAGTGCTGGGATGTTGCGCTTGCAGTGTCAAGGTAATGCATGCTCCATAAGCAGTCTTCAGGCCCTGATGGTGGGACCAGGGAAATTGCTGTTAGTAGAAGTAGACCCTTGTTGAACTGGCCAAGGCACTGGGCTGAAGCGAACTCTTTTCGGTGCCATGCTTAATGGGCTCTGGCAGACCTCACCTTGCTCTACTGAGCGCAGCCAAGGATACATGGCCCCCTTTTATCTTGCCTCATCCACTTCTGGATTTGCCCTGGGAAAGTTCATACCTCATTAAAGTGTGCCTGGACAGATTTTGCAAATGGCATTGTTCCCCGTTTGTCAAGGGCAATGTCTGATCCAGGTAGTGGAGAACCCCTGGCTAAGAGATTGGCAGTGGGCCCTCACCCTCCTCCTCACTTCTGTTCTTGATGCCCATTCCCTTCCTCTAGGCCCAATCTGTACAAACACCCAGAGGAAGAGTGCGAGTCAAGCAAAGCCCTTCCCGATCTCCTCACTAGGCAGTGCTAGGGAGTAGGAGTAGCAGGGCCAGGAGGCTCTGGGAGTTGACATTTGTCCCCATCTCCACAGTGGTGTGGACCTTAGCAGGTGCCCAGTGATGCCCATGCTTGATGCTGGCGCTGATCAAGTGTCATTCTGACACTGTTACTTATAAATAAACTTGATTGTGCTGGAATTCCATTTCAGACCACTGTGTTGCCACACTTGGTAGAAAATTTATTCCAGAAGGGAAACAGCAATGAGCTGCATTTTCATTAGTTTGTGTCTATGTCATCTGAAAAACAACATGGTGGCATCTTTGGTTTCTCCTTCCTTCATTGTCTTTCATTGTTTCCCTTAAACACAAGTCCTTCAGTTGTGCAAAGGGGGCAAAGAGACTGCGACTGAGAAAAGTTTGGAGAAAACCAAAATCAATTTAGGACAGTGTTCTTCAACCATGGGCCTTCAGATGTTGATGGACCAGAACTCCCATCATCTGTGACCATTGGGCTCAACTGTCTGGAGATCATGGGAGTTGTAATTTAACAACACTTGGAGACTCAAGTTTGAAGAACATTGGATTTGGATACCCACTACTGTAGGTTCCCCATAAAATGTTTCCCTAGCCTTTACTTTTAGGAAGATGATTCCATGGTGGGTTGGCTGGGTTTGTAGCTGCCACCAGTTTTTAAGGGGCTATGGCCCGGGTTCAATTAACCCAGTGCACTAATGGAAGCCGGTGCAAGGACTCCAATTATGCAGTGGGGCTTTCCCTTCTCCTCCCGCCCCCAGTGCCTCACATACCTTCCCCAAATCCACTGTAGAGGGAGGGAGAACCCCCAGAACAACACATGGGGGGGGAGAGAAGAATGCTCTCTGGAAAGCAGAAATGCTGGTACTAATGGAACCATCATGTTAGTGCATCATTTAATTCTACCCCAATATTCTGGAAGAGATCACAGCATAGTGATCACAACCTGTTTTACTATGTTCTAATATATGCTGAAAGCTGCCCAGAGTGACTGGGGCATTATCATCATCATCATCATCATCATCATCATCCTCATCCTCATCATCCTCCTCATCCTCATCATCATCTTCATCATCACCAACCACATTACTCAGAACAGACTCTACCAGTATATTTCATTTTACTTTGAAATATTGTCACCCTTGATTTCTGTAGTTTCCATTGCTACTATCCCAAGCAGCCCAGTTAATACTGGAAACCGCAGTGTATGACTGGAATAACAACTGCGGACAAAAGAGAATGCAAGCAGGGATGTAACAAGGCACCGTTTTCCATTTTGTATTCATCACATGCAGCACAGTTTCCATTTTATTGCAGTTCCTCTTCTGCCCAAAACTATGTCATTCAACTCGGTGTCCATTGAGGCAAAATTATGTTGTTTACGTCATTAACTGCATATAACGTAAGTTACGTCGTCATTACATTATTCCACCCCATTTGTTTCAATGCAAAGGAAACACAATGCAAAGGGAGTGAGGTGAGTGTAATCAATTGCGCACTGAGTGCAGACTGAGAGCAACAGCAACAGTCAATGCCGATCCTATTCACTTGATTGATTTCTGTTTCAGTCATGGAAGGAAAAACTGAATATTGGCAATTTCTGTTCCACTTTCCATTTTCATCAGAATTCCCCAACATCCCTAAATGCAAATTTTCCATTGTCAGAGAACTCTTTGCCATATACACAGACGATGGCTATGCTACTGAAAGAATGGCCATGCATACCCAGATGCCTACACAAGCACATTTCTGCAATGCATCCTGTTCTCTGGGAACCAAAAGGCCACAAAAATGAGCCGTTTGTTCTTCTTAGTGCCCACACTCTCGCCAACACCCAGCCCTTTAGACCCGGCTTCTGATTGAGGCGATTGTGTTGCAGGCTGCGCTGCTCCTTTTGGGCGCTGCTCTCTGTGCCCTCCTGCTGCACAGCTATGAGCTCACTTTATGCTCCGCGCAAGACTTCCTGAGAGTCAGCGAGAGGAAGCGCAGGAGTGTGCCAGAATGCCGACTCAGCACAATGGTGCAGCTGGCCTGGTGGATGAACCCTGGAAGAGCAGAAGGGAAGAGGAAACTTGGTGCTGTAGGAGAGCAGCGCAAGAATGAAGGAGCCCATTAAAACATTAAAAGAATGAACAAAGGAATGAACAGGCTCAGGAGGACAGATTCAATGAAGAAAGGAATGAGCAGGCTCAGCACGACGGAATCAATCCTGGCAAGGGCCAAGATTCAGAATCAAGCTGTACCTGAGAGACTAAACAAACAGACATTTCTCATCCACATCAAGAATTATTAGGTTTCCAAAGATTAATGCTTTTTTACTCTGTCAAAATTAATACAGAG
The DNA here is from genome assembly GCF_965153285.1 of Podarcis tiliguerta. NCBI lineage: Eukaryota > Metazoa > Chordata > Lepidosauria > Squamata > Lacertidae > Podarcis > Podarcis tiliguerta. The sequence goes on along the minus strand of NC_139544.1, from coordinate 37,095,886 downwards.
TACAAATGGTGTGTGTGTCTGTTTCCTCTCCCTGCCTTTATAATCAGGTTTCTGCAGGGCCCTGTTGATGGAATACAAACCCCTCCAATAACAGACTATTCAGAAGAAGCTTGCTTTTACAGCCTTTGTAATATTGGGGCCGATGGGAATTGTAGTCCAAAACACCTGGAAGGTGACAGCCCTTTATATATTTGAAGGTGGTTACCCTATCTCCTCTCGGTCTCCTCTTATTAAAGCTAAACATACCCAACTCCCTCAACCATTCCTCATAAGAAGAAGAAGAAGAGTTTGGATTTGATATCCCGCTTTATCACTACCCGAAGGAGTCTCAAAGCGGCTAACATTCTCCTTTCCCTTCCTCCCCCACAAGAAACACTCTGTGAGGTGAGTGAGGCTGAGAGACTTCAAAGAGCTGTGACTAGCCCAAGGTCACCCAGCAGCTGCATGTGGAGGAGCGGAGACGCGAACCCGGTTCACCAGATTACGAGTCTACTGCTCTTAACCACTACACCACACTGGCTCTCTGGCATAAGACTTGATTTCCAGACCCTTGACCAAGGCAGAATAGAATAGTACTATGACTTACTTTACTTTGGACACTACACTTCTGCTGATGCAGCCTAGAATAGCATGGAGCCAAAGCATGGAACCGACCATAGTGTTGGTCCAGTGGCCTGCTCCTTCTCCTTCTCCTCCTCCTCCTCCTCCTGCCATGGAGGGGAAGGAGGGTTGAAGCAGCCTCCCGCCAGTGGCATTATCAGGAGGAGGAGGAGGAAGCAGGACCACCAGCAACATCATTGCCCCCACCCCAATCACCCTTGCAAGCCAGCACCTCTGCTTCCCACTATGGAGTTTACACATGTATAAGCATTGGCATATCTTAACTTGGTAGCAACATAAAGAAGGAGCAGAGGGGGAAGTCTCTCTGGTTGTTTCCTACGGTGATTCTAGCAATATGCATGATCAAAGAATATGAAAACAACCACCTCTTCTCCTCTCTCTCGCTCTCTTTAATCTAAAGATGTGGGCTTTGTTTACAGCAGTGCCCCTCGTGCATTGAATCTTCCAATAAGGCTAGCTGAAATGTATCCTCCAATGGGGTCCATCTGTCCTACAGCAGATAAACTGTGGGACATTACTGATAGTCTAATCAGGCCACACACTGGCAGAAAGCCACCCTGCTCCTGAGATTATCTACTATCCCAACTTTTTGACCTGCAACCATGTAACTGAAGTGTGACTTGGCTCACTTCCCAGGATCCTCTAATTCCCACCTTCAAGATACAGACTAGAAGTTGGCACAAGTAGCCTTTAGCCTCCTCTCCACAGCTAGCAGGCAGACTGAGCAAGGACAATGAGGAGAGACGTCCTTCCTTATATTAAGGACAGTATCGTCACCTATGTTGAATCTCTCAAGGAAATGTATTGCTGCTCTTGGCAGGGTGGAAATAGTAGGCCAATGCATAAACAGAGCATGCTCCTGAATCCTCTGTGCCAGAGTCAGAGCCAACATGAGAAGCCTGGACTTGTGCATGTCCTCCAGCATCAAGGAGACTCCTTGAATCATGCTGCCCCATGGGACTGCCTGCCCACTCTGCCTATATGATAGACTTTATGAATTGAGAGATTTTACTTTCTTGGGCTCCATGATCACTGTAGATGGTGACAGCAGTCACGAAATTAAAAAACGCCTGCTTCTTGGGAGAAAAGCAATGACAAACCTAGACAGCATCTTAAAAAGCAGAGACATCACCTTGCCAACAAAGGCCCGTATAGTTAAACCTATGGTTTTCCCAATAGTGATGTATGGAAGTGAGAACTGGACCATAAAGAAGGTTGATCGCCGAAGAATTGATGCTTTTGAATTATGGTGCTGGAGGAAACTCTTGAGAGTCCCATAGACTGCAAGAAGATCAAACCTATCCATTCTTAAGGAAATCAGCCCTGAGTGCTCACTGGAAGGACAGATCGTGAAGCTGAGGCTCCAATACTTTGGCCACCTCATGAGAAGAGAAGACTCCTTGGAAAAGACCCTAATGTTGGGAAAGATGGAGGGCACAAGGAGAAGGGGACGACAGAGGATGAGATGGTTGGATGGTGTTCTTGAAGCTACCAGCATGAGTTTGACCAAACTCTGGGAGGCAGTGGAAGACAGGAGTGCCTGGCGTGCTCTGGTCCATGGGGTCACGAAGAGTCAGACACGACTAAACGACTAAACAACAAATGTATTGAGGCTCCCCTTAGTTTCACCTTCTAGAGCTCAGGCAATTCTGTGGCTCATACAAATGCTTCATGAACCTGGTGGGTTGCTTGCCACATGTGTGAAATACAGCTGTCTGCACCCCTCTAGGTAGCCCTCAGAACTCTCCTTACCTCACCAGCATTGCCTGCGCCCTTTTGAGTCTTGGAAGGCTGCCCAAGAGAGGATGTGGCTCTTAGACTGATTCCTGATTTATCAGACAACTGCTAAAATGATATAAAACATTTTCTACTAATCTCTCAGGAACTATTTCTCCAACACCACAGTTGGGCTTAAAGAAATTATCATTCCAACCCTGTTGTGGAAATTTCCACCTTTCTTTTAGCCGAGCCTGCTGAAATGGACGTCTGCTTTCTAAACCAAGAGTGGAAAATCAAGTTGAACCGGATGAAGTAGATGTTTGCCATCAGCAATGCCCTCTGGAGCAGCTTTGTCCAGTTTTGTCCTTGGGACAATCTTTTGGTTTGTTTCAAAACTCCGTTTAAATTTCTAACATTGCAATCCTATGCATGTTTGCTCAGACATATATCTGACTCCTCGGAACGGGACCTTCGAATGCAAGGTAATCAAAGAGAATTTGGAAAGCATTTCACAAAGGATTGTGTCTCACCTCTTTCTTGGTTTGAACTGGGTATATGCCATAATTTGCTCTACGGAGCTAAACAGATAGTTCCCACATTACTTTGTGAGAACAGGATGCTGGACTAGCTGGGCTGTTGGTCTGATCCAGCAGGCTCTTCATATACTTCAGTATCAGTTTACAGCCTGGGTTACTGTGATGCTTGGGACAACTATAAATACAAAGAAACCCTGTGATGTAATCCTCAGCCACTTATTTAATATACGTGGCATGCAACTGCCACTGAACTGAGGCTCCAAGAATACTAGAGCTAGTGTTTTTTGTTAAGTGGAATTATAATCCAGTTCTCACTTCATGCAGGCAACTACTTGCATCAGGGCAAACTCCTGGCAAGATTAAAAAGGTAAAGGTAAAGGTACCCCTGCCCGTACGGGCCAGTCGTGACCGACTCTAGGGTTGCGCGCTCATCTCGCTCAAGAGGCCGGGAGCCGGCGCTGTCCGAAGACACTTCTGGGTCACGTGGCCAGTGTGACAAAGCTGCAACTGGCGAGCCAGCACCAGTGCCGCACACGGAAACGCCGTTTACCTTCCCGCTATAAAGCGGTACCTAATTATCTACTTGCACTTAGGGGTGCTTTCGAGCTGCTAGGTGGGCAGGAGCTGGGACCGAACGACGAGAGCTCACCCCACCGCGGGGATTCGAACCACCGACCTTACGATCAGCAAGCCCTAGGCACTGAGGTTTTACCCACAGCAGATCCACCAAACTGAGCAGCTGATCATGGAAAGCTCCACCTATACCGCCCATGCATGTAGGTAGCTCCATCGGTGAAGCAGGTCCAAATTGTATGTCAGTTACAGGTGGCAGCTGAACCAGTCGCATTTAACTAAGCATGTTTTCCTTGGCACTCCTCAAGGGATATCCTTGCTTTATTCAGCAAGTTTTTATCTCTTTTCCTGAGCTTGCATTTAAACGGGCCAGCTTAAAAGCAGGTGAAAGTGGAATTCAGACAATTCGCTGCAACGTAACAGTGCTGCATGCAAATGTAACTATGGGAGCCAATTGTAAATTTCCATTTCCAGCAATGGAAATATATGGAACCATTTTAAAAATGGAACGGACTTTGTGACTGTCAACCTTCACCTTGTTTATATTAGACCATTTCTTTGGAATGACATACACAGAAGCGAGGCAATGCTCATGTCAGTGAGAATGAGGCCTAATCTAATTTTATGTTGTGTGATGGGTGTGGGCCTTTTTACAGATGAAAGGGCTGGTTTGTGTTTTACTCGGCCACTGACATTGGCTATTCAGTGGCATTTCTTCACCTTCTTGATTTTTGAAAAAGAACACCTAGGTACAGTCATGTGTCTGCATGTATACACACTTCAAATGCTTGACAGCGGCTCCAGCATGGGGGACTGCAAGAAGGTTCTTAATCGAACGACTTCCTTAATGTCAATCTACACTTTTTCACACAACAGGATAGAAATATAAAAAGCTGCCTTATACTAGACTATTTGTCTGTGTAGCATTGTCTTCCTTGAGTGACTTTGGCTCTCTCCAGGGTGTCAGGCAGAGATCTTTTGCATCATCTGCTACCCAATCCCTTTTTATCTGCAGATAGTTGCACAACTGTCAGGTGAGGGGTATCAAAAGGACAGGAAGGATAGTTCCACTGAACCACACTGGCAGCAAAATGAATAATCAGGGGCAGACCTTGGGGTCTTACATTTCAGCAGTGCCTTGTGCAATGCCAAAATTTGGCAGCGCCCCCCTGCCTCTCGCACTCCATTCTCCACAATAGTTGTGGTGTCCCCTGCAGTGCCCCCTAGGCTCCATGCCCAGTGTGACTGAAGTGGTTGCTCTCCTCTAAATCCGCCTCTGTGAATAATCCTTAAATACTGGAAAGCCTAGACCACAACAAGCACAGAAAACAAGCTGCAATACCTCCTGCAACCATGAGACAATTCTACTCTATGAACTACATAATCCGTCAAGTTTCAAAGAGTTTGGGGGTGCATTTTTGAAACTCTTCACCAAGTGATACCCACTTTATGCCTCCTTAGCAGTTCTTCTATAAGTGGAAGGAGGCACAATGTAGGGATGGAAACCTCCCCAACTAAATGGATGTTAAACTGGGACTCCAGCAGAACCCTGGCACTCATTATCTGAGCCTGCAGCATGCTTAACAACTGTACAACAGAGATGAAAATACCGTAGTTAAAAAGAGGGCATGAGTTTGAAGAGAAGTAAGGAAGCTGGAATAGGGGAGGAGGAATAAAGGACTGTATTGTTCCATTGTAATACTGTGGAAAACCCTGTTATAATATAGATAAAACAACCACAAGGTTGCAAGGATTACAGCAGGGACCTTCTCCAGGTAAAGCACTGAGACATCTATAATCCCGACCTATTCGCTGGTATTTTTAATTTCTTCTAATTCACAACCAACCAGAAAGGATCTCTATCCCTGGCCAGGCAATTAGGGGGAAGGCTTTTCACTGGCTTCTCCTTGTCGTTGGGCAGGTGGGGGGGATCTCACCCAGCCAGCCAGCCAGGGGCGGCAGCACCCGTACAGAGCTTGCCCCTCCCCATTTTGGAGGCAGCAGTAGGGTGTTTAGTCTTGTTTGCTGAAATGCCTCAGGCCGCCCCTGAGCTTATCCTCCATGAATTTGTCTAAACCTATTTTAAAGTCATTCCAGTGGCCATTACTGAATCTTGTGGCAAATGAATTCCCCAGTTTAAACTATGTGATGTGTGACTAGGCACTTCCTTTTGTCTGTAGTGAATCTTCCCATCTTCATTGGCTGACCCCTGGATTCTAGAATACTGAGAAAGGCCTGTCCACTTTCTCCACTTCTTGCGGAATGTTATACTCCACTATCATGTCTCCTGCCATACTCACCTTTCCTCCCCCGAAAAATAAAAAGGCCCTTTCAAAAGTCCTCCACAATGCCATGTAAATTGTCAACATAGTCATCACATTCCAAAGCAGCGGGACCGGCAAACTGGAGAACCTGTTGCTGTGTGTCATCATCAGACAGTTATGTGGTGATCTCATTCCCATCCAGGAAGACAAACCTAGAAGGTAGCGAAACTAGAATCAGGGAGCAAGAAAAAAGCCAAAAGAGGGTGCTCCATTTCAAGGTCTGGCCATCTGTTTGCAAGGCCCAGGTGCCTGTCTCGGCTCACTCCGAGCAATGAGGCTCCCCAATGAGGCTTCCGTATTATTTATGCCAAAATGTACACATAAAACTTCCTACCAATGTATGCATTCATTGCAAAGGTCAAGTATGTGCTCAGTTTAACTTTGCTGATGGCTCGTGTCATGAGGTAATAGGAAGTTTATAAATATCTCAGTCCTAGCCTGTGCCACCCAACAACATTAAAAGAACAAAAAATATTGGAGCTAAACGGGCACAGGGTATTTTTTTTAACCCCTCATTTTTTATTATTTTTAAAAGAATTTCTGTTATAATGTCCCATATGTTTATTATTGAACTTCTTCTAGGACAGTTTTTCCCAAAGTGGGAAATATTTCCGCTTGGGGTGAGGTGGGATTCGGGGGGGGGGGCACCGAGAGGCAAAAATATGGCAAGGGGGCACTGGAAGTGTAAATGACTGAGGCTTTGCAAAGCAGAGCTCAGTAGATCAAGTGGAGCAGTTTTGTTGAATCAACTAAACTAAATAGTTTTAATTAGATTTTGAATAAATCTGCAATTAATTGTTATTGATTTGAATTTTATTCCGATATTATCTTCCTTAGTGAATCGTGGAAACTGCTGTTCTGAATAATGCTTTTGATAGGGTAAAGTAGGAGGCACTGGGGGGGGTGAGTGTATGGAACAATGGGGGCAGTGGCCCCCCAAAAAGTTTGGGAATCACTGCGCTAGACCTTGGCCAAGTTGTCCAAGATGTGAGGATCCAGGAGATGCCAGAAGTGGCCAGCAAAATGGTTCTTGAGCAGGAACTCCTGCTGGTCACCACTGAAGACAAGAGAGAGAACAATTATCAGGGAGTGGAATGCCCCACCTTATCAAGATTAGGCTATGTTAAGGCAGGGGCTCCTCACTCTGCACCAGGCAAGCAACAAGGTGGCTGATTGGCTGGCTGAAGCCTATGCCTGATTGTAGCTGGTGCCAGTGAGTCTACATATGTGCAAGTGAACATTTGCAAACCCACCCTTAATTTTATAGTGCCCTTCTCTGCAACAATTGCAGGGTGGAGTACAACAAAACAAAGCCAAACACAAAATTATTTAAACCAATTCACACAAAATGCCTACACAAATAGTATCATAGCAGTGTCATACTTACAATTGGCTTCACCTATCACCTATCACCTATCACGCGGGTGGCACTGTGGTCTAAACCACAGAGCCTAGGACTTGCCGATCGGAAGGTTGGCGGTTCAAATCCCTGCAACGAGGTGAGCTCCCGTTGTTCGGTCCCTGCTCCTCCCCACCTAGCAGTTCGAAAGCACGTCAAGTGCAAGTAGATAAATAGGTACTGCTCCGGCAGGAAGGTAAACGGTGTTTCTGTGCACTGCTCTGGTTCGCCAGAAGCGGCTTAGTCATGCTGGCCACATGACCTGGAAGCTGTCTGTGGACAAACACCGGCTCCATCAGCCTATAGAGCAAGATGAGCACCACAACCCCAGAGTCGTCTGTGACTGGACCTAATGGCTAGGGGTACCTTTACCTTTACCTTTATCACCTATTAAAAGCCTGGTGAAAGAAGAGCATCTTCACCTGCCACCAAAAGGAATACACTGCATAGCCAAGGCACCCCTCAGTGGGGAGATAATTGACTGTTGTGAAGGCACAACCCAAAAGGCTGACGCACCCCACCACCACCACCTGTTTCTAGTAAGGATGGGAATTCCCCTCCTCCTTCGACAGATCATCCTAGAAAACAACTGCACCAGCTGTGACTGGAAGATGCTACCCTGTGCTAGACCAGGATTGTCCACAAAGTCCATGTGGTTATCTTGCTCTCTGTTTTATGCTCTGCAATGTGCAAACTTCCCAAATTATGAATATGTATGACAAATTATGGACAATAATTTCCCACTTCATGGAGAAAATGCCATTATGCAAAGAAAATATCCCTTGACTGTGAAAAGCTTTAGACATTTGACCTCCAATCAGCTGGAGACTTACTTTCAAACCTCTATGCATATCCATCACAGCCTTAATCTTCAAGTGAATTATCCTGGTTAACTAGGGTTGCCAAAATCTACGCAACCAACCTTGGGCTGCCATATGTCCAGATTTTCCCAGAAGTTTCAGTGATTTCTGCCCCCAGATGCTGCTTAAGGGGGCTGAATACCGACTATGTCCGGAAAATTCCGGATGTATGGCAGCCCTAGGCCAAGTGGTTGTCCAAAGAGAGACAAGAGAAATAAGTCTCTTGTTTCTATGTAGACGGAGTTCTGTGATGTGAAAGGCATATTGGCTGCAAAGCTCAAAGCTTTGGACTGTACTCCTGGGTTGCAAGACGGCTCGATTTAGTTACAAACCAATTGCTATAGCAACCAGGTAGCATGTATGCTTCTTCAGGAAATACATGGATTTCAAAGTGGGATGTTTCCTTTGTCAGTGATATAAATTTGTCTTGTTTCCTTGTTTCTCTTCCATTTTGCATGAAATACTGAACTACTGGATCTTATGATGATGAGTTATCTGGCAAACTCAGTCCATAATCGCATCTTCAGAGTTTGCCCATAACTAGCATTCTGATGATGAACCAGTGGAAAGTTTGGCTATTAGCAAGGATGACTGATTTTTGCTCTGAGCTGTCACACACCAGCCTCCCTGCTCCCATCCATAAATATATTCATTGTTATTATCTATTTAGGAAGTGCCTATAGTAACAACCTTTAAATCACTTGCAGCTTAAAGTATAATAAATTTTATTAACAGCACATTAATCAATCCCTCAAGCTATCCAGCATTCAAATGCCACATGTTGCTCTCAGATGTTAAGGAAATCTGAGATCCTCTTTCTTTCCCTGCTTTAATGAGTAGGAAATATTTACTGACTATAAGGCGGCCGTCCTAAATACTTCCTTGTTAGGCCAGGAAGAATTCAATGGAGTTTTGCTGATGTGTTTGGATTAAGTTAATAAATAAAAAACAGTGATTTCAAAAACCCTGCCAGTTTAAGATCAGAGTTAAGGCCATTTCATGTTCACTCAGGCTCCCAAGAGCTGGGAAATTGGAAGCTTAAACAGATGTACCAGATGATCAGCAATGATGTTGTGGAATATCACAAATTGTGCTTGCTAATAACCTACCCTCCATGTACCCACACTTTCCCTTGGTCTTTCAGATCCATATGGAGAACCTGGAGTATATCTTTATGAAGCACCTAAAACATTTTGCATATATAGTTCCATGACATTTGTGGCTGCAAGAGCATGTGGTGTGGTTGCATTCTGCGTAGTTGAGATACAGGGTGTGTTTGCAGGGGGGAGGTTGTGTAGTTGCAGGGATATGTGTTGGGATGGTGCGGAGGGGTGCAGGGGTGCTTGTGTGAATTTTGAAGGGTGGCTGTTTGTCAGTTCACAAATCGTTTCAGAAAGTAGAAGTTCAGGAGGTGTGCCAAGTCAGATGAATTCCCCCCATCCCTACACACTAGTCAGCCTGAAGATACTGGAGTTCTTGATAGAAACTTGCCAGACCTGCTGCAGTGTGAGAGCCAGCATGGTGTGATGTGGCGCAGTCAGTGTGCCATAGCAGTGTGGCACTGCCATGGAAATCTTTAGGAAATCAAATAAATGAATTAAATGAATGAATTGGAGGATCAGGCTAGGACTGGGGAGACTCAGAGTCAAATGCCCCCTCAGTTATAAAATTCACTGTGTGACCTTGGGCGAGTTATTACGTATATCTGATCTTAACCTACTACACAGATGGCAAGGATAAAAAGCAGAGGCAGACTATGCATTCTGCCTTGAGCTCCTTGGAAGAAAGGTAGGGTTTAAATGTGGTGAATAGATGCTTCACTATACCGACACTGTCATGGGAAAGCAGCATAAAGAGTCGGCTTTTCTCTTTATCTTCTACCACTCTTCTTGCTGAAATGCTGCACTCTGCTCTCCAAGTGTGAAACTTGAGTTGCCTGTTTGGTTTCAAGCCTTTCAATTAAATTCATGTTCTGGTTTGATGGCTGGACATCTTAAGAGCTCTAAGACGGAAAGGACACAGACTCGGGTAAGCTCTGTGCACAGTACATGTAACAGATCTCCCCTAGCCACCATTGGAAAAGCCCAGGGAATAGCAGGCTGACACTCCAGTATACTGCTCACTACATCGTCATCAGCTCTCTCTTTCTCTTCTGGGATATATGCCAGAACAGCCAGTCCAGGAAAGCCCCTAATTAGGACTCCATCTTTGGGGAAATGGGACATCTCTGAGGACATCTATTCCAAGGAACATGAACTCTGACCTCATCTGCTTACAAGCCTGCCATGCCAAGGAACCTGTCGTGCCAAGCAGATCTACTGACAGTGAAGAGTTCTTGCCTGCTAGCTAACATGGCAGTCTAGAACAGTGGTGGGGGACCCAAGCTGTGCCCAAGGGGGCACGAAACTACCCATGGCCACTGTAGGAGAAGATATATTGCTTAGTTATTATCCTTCCTTGCTCACATTAGTGAGATCAGCATAGGACCATCCTTTGCAACTTCAACTTGGAAGCTAAGACAAAGTTGATTTAAACTTCTAGCACAACAATCCAGGATGCTTTAAGGCTTTAAGGCAGACTGGATTTTCCTTGGTATTGCCTCCCCCCTAAAAATAATAATCACACACTGTTTTGTGAAGAACTAAAATTAGTATTTACTTACATAATTTAGGTCTTGAGGGAACAATTGCAATAGCAAAATAAAGGCAGGTTGATAACCGCTATGTAAGTTACAAATGTACAAAATGTAAGTTCAAAAATGCTCTCTGAGCTGCAGAGCTCAGACATGCATGTGTGGTCAGCTTAGAAGCATGATAAAGAAAGAAACAGATGCCCAGGTGTGTGAGCTTTAGCTGCTTCATATACTTATGTATACCTAGCAAAACATGAATTGTTGGCTTGGCTGCAATAATGTCCCACATCCGCAGGCAGAGGAAAGAGGCCTGCATGTTTTGGATCTGAAGACTTCAATGCATCTCCTGATGGGCCCGATCCTTGGTGCCTGGAACTGACACAGCAAAAAAAAGTCTACATCACCACACCAAGTTGCAGGGCTTTGGAGACTGCAGTGGTTTGCTGCTTGATTATTCCCTGTCCTGCTCTTCTCGTACCTTGTACTGTGATTCATGTGCTGTACTTTGAATGTGTGCACCCCAAAGGATAAACCAGAAATGCATTAGTGCAAGGAGGAACAAACTTAGTAGAGCTTGCCGCACCTTGCCCCAGGATTAGAAAAACGGCGATGACACACTCTATAATTGTTTAGGCTGTATTTGCAACTCATAACAGCCACCCTCATGAAAATCCTCAGCAGCAGAACATTACTTTCTCCAACCTCATGATTCATCAGAGCACGCTGGGGTCATGAACTCTTATCTTTTGCATATTTTTGCACATGGAGTGCAACAGTGAGCATCAGTAAGTGGCAGCCAGATTACAGCTCACTTACCTTGCTTATTATAGGATATTCTGTGACATCTTTGCTTCACCCTTCCTTTCAGGAGCTCTGAGCACATCATCAATCTCTTATTCCCTCCTCACAAGAGCCCTGCGAGGTAGATGAGGCTGAGAGAGAGAGCGGCTGGCCCAAGATTGTCCAGTGAGCTTCTGTAGCTAGGTGGGCAATTGAACTCAGGACGTGGAATCCTGCAACGCTCACTGCACAATGGGCGACTGGTTCTCCACTTTTGTGTTTCATCTGTTTACACTTTGCATTGTAGAATCTTCTGGGGTTCTTTGACACCTCCCCTCTCCCAATAACCTCTGTTTTGCTTGTCTTTACATTCCCATCTGCAACAGATACAGCATATGAAGAAAGAGCGCTTCTGGGTCACATAAAAATTTTGAGCTCCAGACATAGAAGCATGTCCCATAGCATACGTAGGTCTCCAGCCTGTGAGCCAAACATTACAAACCAGGCAAAGCGTAAATATTGCATCAAGGAAATGACATGGAGAACTTTTCACAAGTACTTCCCTCTTGGCAGGAATCCTGTCAGGGATTTGGAGGAACACATGTGCTTCATGGTTAATGAGGACAACTCGTCAGTCAATGGATTTATTTGCAAACACCTTACTTCATTGTCTGCCTCTTACCAAACAACCATTACTTCATCGCCGCTAATATTGTTAGGAGGTTGCCGAGTATTGACTGGAGTTAAATATCACTCAATCTATAAACTGCAGCCAATCAACATGCTTTGTGATCGCTACTCAAAATTCTCAATAGGATTGAATAATGGAAGGGAGGTAAATCAAAGCTAACAGCTTCTAGCTCCAGCCAGTCTGTCTCCACTCTAGGCATCCATTCAGCTGGGAAGCATATCAAAATTTATATCCTCGACGTTTATTGTGTGGGGCACTAAAATGATGAGGAACCCTACACTCATGCCGCAAGAGCCATTAAGAGGAGGCAGAGTCTATATTTGAACAGTCCTATACAATTGCTCAGTAGCCAAAAACAGATGGAAGAACTGAAACATTTATCTACACACCAGCCAGATTTAATCTCTGTACAATGACAAAAGATTTTCTTTTTTGGAAAGCAATGTCGCAATCCAAAGCATATTTATCTAAAGTCCCACAGAACTTTAGTGGGATTTATTTCTGAGTACTGTAAACACTCGGGATTAGGTTGCAAAGTTAAAAGAGCATTTGCACTTATTTTTTCTTCAAAATCAGAATGCAGGTGTGGGTGTAACAGAGTGATTTCGAAGAAACATAAATACATGGCAGTGTTTGTTTCCTGCAGTACTGGGTTTTCAGAACTAAAATATTGTACAGATCTACAGTGCTTGTTTAATCAAGATGGATGACACATTTGATCAGCTGCTGAAAGAGGCTCTGTCTGCATTCTGTGATTTGGGTGGGATGTCTGGGTAGAGAATTCAGCATTCTGAAAATCCCAGGTGTCGGTTTTAAAAAACAAACAAACTCCTTGTCTTTATGCTCAGTGAAATCTTCAGACCCATGAGAAGAGGAAGCAATAAGTTTTGGGATGAGGAGTCAGTGTCCTGCATCACTTCCCATTACCATTGGAAGCAAAATTAATTATGCAAAACAAGAAAATATATGCAAATGGCTTGAAGTACATAACTTACAAGTTGAAAAAGGCAACTTTTTTTAGAGCATTTTTGAGGTTACATTGAACAGAATGTTGATTTTTAAAAAAACCTGCAGACTATACTCCAGCCTAACAAAATGCACAATGATCTGCTATTTCCAGCACACATTGTTAATTGTTCATGACAAACACTGAGAGCTCTGTCACAGCCCAGAGCATGGCTGGGTATGTCACTGCAAGCAATACCAGCCTTGGTCCAAGCGCATATTGGATCCTGCATATGGAAAACCTGCAAATTAAAGAAACTGGTCTACCACGTTCCTCTTCATGAAGCAGCATTCAATCCTTCATATCCTTGAGTGAGTGTGTGTGTGTTCTTAATTATTAGCCTAAAATTAAAGAAATTGGCCTGAATTGCTACTAAATGTCCTGGCTGTGTTGGGTAAATATATTCTCCAAGCACAACTGGACAAGGAAGTTTCTAAGAAAAATGCTTCATGACGATAACGACTTGCACAGTCACAAATCACCAACACATTGTTGCTTTTTCAGTGCTAGGTAAAAGATGTGTTAATTTTCCCAGTCTTGTGAAGTACGCTTTTTCTCCACTGTTGTTTTTTCTGCTGTGTTTTATTATATTATTGTTTTTGCTACGTTCCAAGTCATCCTGGGAAAGTTTATGAAGGGCTGTATATAAATCCTTAAAATTATATATATATATATATCTGCAACTGAGGGGCGCTGGTGTAGCCAGATGCTGGGATTTACATGTGGGGAGAGGGCTACTGCACTCTTGTGAGCTTCCCACAGGCTTCTAATGTAGTTGGCCACTGTGAGAACAGGATGCTGGACTAGACAGGCCATTGGCCAGATCTAGCAGGCTATTCTTATGCTCCTATGTTGGTGTTAGAGTTGAACAATCTGGAGGGCCAGGTTCCTCACCCTTGATGTAAACCAGGGATGGGTAATTGGTGGCCTTCTAGGTGTTGTTTGGTTACATTTTCCATAATCCTTGATTATTAGCCATTCTGGCCAGGGCTGATGGTAGTTGAAGTCCAGCAAAGATCTAGAGGGCCATAGGTATGCCATCCCTAATGTCAACAATCCCAACCATCATCAGGTGTGTCCTCAGATGTGCATAAGATGTGAATGAACAATTATGGGTACAGGTGGCAGCAGTTTCATAACCATGGCGCAAGGTGGCAAGATGGAATAGAGAACAGGCATCCTGCATTTTTCATTGTGCTACGGAAGGCAAGCTGCACCTGCTGAAATTTTCAATTAAAGATGCATGAGACCTCTTTTTCAGAAGTCCTACCCTATCATGATGCTATAGCAATGGTCACCCTGCCTGCACACATTATATAAGCCAGTATGTGAGGACATTTGTCAAGCACTAACCAGAATTTTAAGCTTTTTTACTTACAAGGAGGAAATGCTGAATTCTGTCAATGAAATGCTTAGCTTTGACTGATCCATGACAGCGAAAGGTAGCCCATTAATCAGATACTTGTCTGACACCTCTTTGCTTCTTATTGCCATTTGTCCATCACCTCAGAGCCCAAGTTCCCTAGGCAACAACCTGTGCTTAACATCCTGCAGCAATTAGGTTTAGAAGAAAAATAAAAATGTACATGGAATAATAGCAGTGATATGAAAATATGCTGGAGAGGTAGAAACTTGAGACAGTGGCGTTGCTGGACTTCCTTGTGGTGCTACTAGTTCTATATAAATGAAGGACCTTTTTATCTTCTAAGTATAATTTTCTCAACTTGCGCTGTATAAAGCTAACCAACACTGCAAGAGATTAGCTGGCTGCTAATCCCATCTGCGCTCCAATTGCTCATGCCTTTGGAATGCACTGAAAACCTATGCTACATATAGGCTAACATCCTATTATTATTTTTTAAAAAGAAAGGTAATCCCTAGTCTGCCTCTAACAATAACCAAGGCTGCATTTCTGTAATAATTAATTCATTTCCCTGTCACTATGGGTCACTGTCTGGAAAAGAGGAGGCCAAAATTAGACAGTTGTTTCACCACATATCATATCTACTACATACAAGAAAGTGGAGGAGATACTGGGAAACTCTTACGAATTTATGTTATGAAGAGCTGTGGACCCAAGACCCCTCTAGTCCAGTGTCCCATTTTTAATAGTGGCTAGTCAGGTATTTCTGAGGAGCCTATAGCAGAACAAGAAGACTGGAGAGCCCTTTTCCTCCTCTTCCTGAGACACACCTTGGAGGTTAATTAGGTCATCGTAGAAAATACCTATTGATAGCCTTATCTTCCATAGTGGAAAGGCTCAGTGGTAGACCATCTGCTTTGCATACAGAAGGTTCCAAGTTCAACCCTTGGATAGGGGTGGCAGGGGTCCCCTGTTTTAAATTCTGGAGAGGCCACAATCCAGCCACGCAAAAATATTTGAGGTGCAAAGTATGGCCAGTGAGCTGTGTGGCCTGGGAGAGTTTTGAGGGCCAGACAGGTCTCTACCTAGAAGGCCATATCCAGCCCCTGGCCCCTGAGGTTCCCCATCCTTGCAGTATAGGGTAAAGCGTCTATTACATTACAGTAAACCTGAAGGAGCATCTCCACCCCCATCGTTCTGCCCGGACACTGAGGTCCAGTGCCGAAGGCCTTCTGGCGGTTCCCTCACTACGAGAAGCAAAGTTACAGGGAACCAGGCAAAGGGCCTTCTTGGTAGGGGCACTCGTCTTGTGGAACACCCTCCTACCAGATGTCAAAGGAAAAAACAACTACCAGACTTTTAGGAGGCATCTGAAGGCAGCCCTGTTTAGGGAAGCTTTTAATATCTGAAGGAATCTGAAGGACTATTGTATTTTAATATTTTTATTATTATTTTATTATTATTATTATTATTGGTCCATCTAAGAGCATTGATATGGTAAGCAGCTGCCTACAAGTTACAGCCTCATGTACCATACAGGAATAATAATCAAGAAGTCACAAATATCTGCAGCAATCAGTTGAGTTGCTTGTTTCTGTGACAAGGCTCATTTTTGTTTCTGTGTGGAATGTCAAATCCTGTGGAGTGCTGATTGCAAACTGCTTAGTGTACTTTGATCTGCTAAATGAATTAATAACTCGGGCAACAGCCACAACATTGACATACAACCATATGTCTTGTATGTCATGTGTTTTGTTTTGATTGTTTTTTTAAAAAACTTTTTTTGGCACAAATCAAATATAACAAACAAAATGACAAACAATAAAAATACAGAAAGAAGCACTATGCTGCTTTTGAAGAGCATTAAGCTAAATAACTGAAGCTATCGAGATAGCCAAATTGCATGTTGTATCATAGAGAGAGAGAGCCCTGTGTAACAAGATTAGTTTTGGATGTGCTAAAGTCCTATCAGACAGCATACAATTTTTCAGGTTCCTCCAAACCTTTGGAAACACACAGTTAATAGGTTTTTTGTTTTTTCCAGCAATTGCTAGGGTCCTTTGTATCAAAGGGAGAGCTTCAAGTGCTGCAAAGTTTTCCATTTGGGAGCTACAGAAATCCTGTCTGCTGCTAACATCCAAGTTAAGAGATCCTTACAACGGAAATCTTTCATTTGATCATCCCAGGAAAACTATGAGGAGCTTGGAATGGGATATTTAAATGTTTTGGTCATCTCTTGACATACCGTGGAACGTCAGGTGTTAAAAAATAATGCACTGGCTTGCTGTCATTTGATGGTGACTTTTGTGTGGGAGTCTTATCTCTCAGCAATGTTAAGAAAGGCTTTCCAATAGTGTTGACTCAAGGAGGAAGCCTGTGGATACCGTGCTGCAGAGACAAAGGTTAATTGACAGAGCTTAGAGTCAGCTGAGACTTATTAGTCTCCAACAATCCCAGCCCAGAGCAGTAAAGCAGAACGAGAGACAGGTGCTGCAACAGGATCAGTGGCCAAGCTAATTCTCAGAGGATAAGTGGGTGGTGGACAGCAGACAGCTTTCCTTTTAATATGCTCTGCTTAATACTCCTTGCGCTGGTATGAGGAAGAGCAATAAATCGGAACGAGCCCAAAAACAGAGCATGGTCTGACTAAAGGCAGTGGGTGCCACAATCTTGTTGATGCCCTTGCATGCATTCCAATCTATGAGTTGCTCATCCAGCGTTCAGCTTCCTTGGAATGAAGGTCAATGGAGACTGTGATGCCTTTAGGATATATGCCTTTATTTTACACATATATACAACCTGAGCAAAGGATGGAGGGGCTCACAGCATCAACTCTCCAACAGATCTTGCTTCCCCATTAGGTTTCAAAGGAAGCCTCAAGTCAAAGCTTGGCGTCCAGCCCAGAGCAAGTCATGCCTTTGTCTCTTCAGCTTCCAGCATCAACTGAAACTCACACACAAAACCCTAGTTCGACCTTACAGGGGATACCCCCATTTGTCTCCAAGGCAGCAAGGCAACTTCTTTCTAATGTAAATAGTGTACTAATCTGGCTGGCTAAGGTCATTGCCTTAACAAAGGAACTGGTTGGGCTGGTTTCTTCTTATAGGAAAGCCTCTACCTACACAGGTTTTGGGGGGAACCCATGGGTATCTTCCAGACCGACCCTTCAAACTTATGACAACACTAAACACCTCTGACTCTAGTCAGTGCCTGGGTGGTAGACCACCTGGGAACAGCACCCTGAGTTATGCTGTAGAGGAACGATGGGGTATAAATAAAAACAAAGAGAAACAAACATACCAAGTACTACCCTACTTACTTGCCAAGCTAACAAGATGCTTTAAAGATGCAGTGTTTATCCAAATGGGAAGGGCTTCTAAGAATAAGTTACCTGAATGGAAATAGGCCAGGCAATCTGGTGTGCCATGGTTTGTTGCAGAGTGAGTTGGAATGCTCTGTTGAGTTGTGGGGCCATCACTCATGGCTCTCCATTGGCTTAAACTGGAGTGTTTGATTTTCTATCACTATTTTTGCAGGCATTTACTCCTTCATCAAGGGGCAAGACTGATCCCTAATCAAACACTAGATTCCAAGTCAACCCAGCTCCTTTTCCTACATGGCCCTAGTCCTTCCCATTGTTCCCCTTCACATTGGCAAACTTGTGTGGCATAAAGATGAAACAGATGGCACAAGGGTATCTCTACAGTGGTGTCCTTTTTTTTAACTGGTATCATGTGGTGCACCACAGCTGCAAAGGGCTTTAGGAGCAATCTCCCACCCAGGAGGTGTAACTCAAAGATAGAATTGCTCTGTTGTCTGAGAAATCAGCAGAAAGTATGGTTTAGATATATCTGTTACACTTCAGATTGGATTCCGTTGATTATAATTCAGAAAAGAGAAACAGAATAAGTCTAGTGGCTCGGAAGAGAAATTTTCCTTGATTACAAGAAGGTTTGAAATTAACATCAAACTCTCTCTCCAGCGAATTGGCAGAATTGTATGGCTTTAATGATATTTAATAATATTTTAAATCTCCCTGTTATTGTTAAGCAACTTCACTCTTTGAATGGAAGAGCAAATTTGCTTGATAATAGTGGGAATATTTTTAGATGCTTCAAGTAGGCAATAACTAAGTTATTAAACAGTTAGCAGCTACAGTGCATTGGCCAGCACAAGATTATATCATACAAATGGCTACAAGTCTTCCCGGGGTAATACAACTCGAACGCCTGATTTCTTGGGCCATTACAAAACTTTGTTCTTATGAGAAAAGGAAGGTGACTTCTCCTATTTATCTAATTAATTGCTACTGCAGCCTATTATAGCTCTAGGACAATTTGTGGGTGTATAGACATAAGCACGGTACTGTCACAATTCTTGACAAGGCCTTTGGAGGAGCTGGAGGCTTGGCTGCCAAACAGAATAAACAGTGCATCTTGTTAAAGTGACAGGACTGTCTCTTTCTGACATACAGGGAGGGGGTCTGTATTGGAATCCTGCATAAATCTCATTGACACAGAAGGGAGGAAACCAAGGAGCAGTGTAGGAGATTGCATCCCCAAATGTATTGTAGTGCCTGCAGTGTCAGCAGCTGGTGGACCCTGGGCCCATACCCTTCCCTGCAACTGTCCTGTTTTAAGTGGGACATCCCAGAATTCTGTTTGGATCCCGGAATGTCCTGTTTTGGGGGTCTAGTGCACCAGATCACCAGACCAAAGACACTCACTCTGGCATGAGTCAGCAGGGTCACGTCAGAGCTCTGGCACACCCTGCTGAGAGCATCCGAACACCTTCCATCCCAGTCCTCCGGCGCTTGTCAGCAAGTTCGTACTGAAGGTCCAGGGCTCTGGCATGACCCAGCTGAAGAGCACCAGAGAGCCAGGCTGGAAGGCACGCCCCTCCTAACGTCCCAATTTTGGGAATGAAAATGCTGGAGGCTTTGCGGGCCTAGTAGGGCAACTTGGCCATCTAGCAGGTCACCTAAGTGGAGCCAGTGGACTGTTATAAGGTACCCAAGAGAGCAGTTAATGAAGGGACTCCATAAACATCCAAGCCTATGGGAAAAGACTACTCTCCTCTTTTAGCTTCTTTACTTCTAGGCCTCCTTCCTAGAATATGGAATAAAGTGGTGGGATATCAATTGGACTAGGATCTGGGAGAAAGGATTTAACATCACGGTTTGGCCATGAAGCTCGCTGTGAGACCATAGCTGTCAAGTGTCCGTTATTTGAAGGGACAGTCCCTTATTCCAGCACCATGTCCCGCTGCTGTCCCTTATTGATAGATGTCCCTTAAATGATGTCCCTTAAATGATGTCCCTTAAATTTCAAAGGAAGTAGCTCCTCTCCCTCCCTCCCTGCCGGCCAGGGAGGAGGGAGACTCCAACTGTGTTGCTTGGCTGTGTTGCTCACCCAATAAGAAGTCTAACAACGACTGGGGGGTGGAGCTTGCATGCCTTGTGTGTGGCTGATTAATGCAAGCTGAGGGGGGTTTTGAATGCTGGATGCCATTTTGTTGCACGTGCTGCTGCAAACATTGCAGTGCAAAGCCAGGCCGGGGAGCCATCTTAAGTTGAGGCTGCATAGGCCTTGTGGTGCATGTGATTCAGATTCTATTCAGTTGAACCTCTGGTTACAAAGTTGGACAGTGTTCTAGAAGCTACCAGCATGAGTTTGACCAGACTGCAGGAGGACAGGAAGACTGGAGTGCCTGGAACAGGTGAGGCTGTAGGTCCCTTATTTTGGCTGCTGGTCCCTTATTTTCAAATCTGTAAGTTGACAGCTATGTGTGAGACCTTGGCCAGACTCTTGACCTAAGCCACCTCACAGGGGACAATATGGGGAAATGGAAAACCAACTTTAACCCCTTGCAGAAAAACATGGCTCTGGGAGTAAACGAAGAAGATATCCGGACTGTCTGTCCCTGATTCTGAAGTGGGGAAAGGAGGCTAGCTTTGGAATCTGGGACACCACCAGGATAAACTGGCCTATGCACATTATAATTTTCATGCAGGTCCCTGGCAAATACAATATCTGTAGGGACAGGCTTGCCTGGGTGAGTTGTGCAGTCGGAGTGTCATCTGTACTCCTGTACTATGTATAGACTCTGTACGCCACGTTCTCATCTGAACTATCCCATGCAGCTTCATCCTTTTTTATAATAGCATTTTAAATTTACCAAAACATTGGACAGGGTTTTCCCCCCCACAACAAGCATGCAAAGTAGGCCACAGTGAAATGTTAGCAAAAAAGAAGAAGAGGAAGAGTTATATGATAGCCATGTTCAAATATATAAAAGGATGTCACATAGAGGAGGGAGAAAGGTTGTTTTCTGCTGCTCCAGAGAAGCGGACACGGAGCAATGGATCCAAACTACAAGAAAGAAGATTCCACCTAAACATTAGGAAGAACTTCCTGACAGTAAGAGCTGTTCGACAGTGGAATTTGCTGCCAAGGAGTGTGGTGGAGTCTCCTTCTTTGGAGGTCTTTAAGCAGAGGCTTGACAACCATATGTCAGGAGTGCTCTGATGGTGTTTCCTGCTTGGCAGGGGGTTGGACTCGATGGCCCTTGTGGTCTCTTCCAACTCTATGATTCTATTCTATGATTCTATGAGTACAGGGGAAATAGCTGACTGGCTAGTGAATGGGAGTTTGACACAATCGGTTGCAGCTATTCAAATAGAAGACATGGGAGTGTGTAGCAGAAAGTAGTGCCCCAGTTGCCCTAAGAGATCAGCCTCCGCTCTGTAGCTGAAGATCTACTTTATGTTGCTGTGGCTGCTTAAAGGTGACGCTCCTAACTGCATCCATCTAATTAGTGTGGTTTCACTCGTCTAAAAGCCTAACTACATGTGACATTAATGAAATGATCAGCAACCATGTAATTACATTGTGTGTGTTTTTTCTATCTTTTCATTAAACACCAGGTATATGTGGTAAGGATGGATAAATCAGTCAATCTTAGTTTCTCTTTTTTGCATTTTAAGTTCATTTCATATCATTTCTCCATCAGTTTGAATTTTTTAAAATTATTATTATTATTATTATTATTATTATTATTATTATTATTATTATTATTATATTATTGCATTTTAGGGCACATTTTCCCTAATATGCACATTTTTTGTAAACTGTGTGCCCTAATATACTATATTTTGTATGTTGTATACATTTTATGCCTACTTCCTCAATATACACAATGTTTTTCACATTAATTTTGGTAGGAAAACTGAATCACAAAATTCAGCAAATTGTGAATTCAAGGAATACCTGCATTTTGGTTCAGTCAGTCAGTCACCAACCCTCCCCCACTTGGTCTCACATCCAAATGGCTCCACAATTTGTTTGTAATCCTACAAACCTTTGTTTGTAATCCCAAATGTGCCCATAAGTCTATTAAAACAGAAAGAAGTAATAAATGAGTATTGTTGTGTTTCCATGGCACAGCAAGACAGGACTGGTTGAGAGAAGGCAGCACTAGAGCAACCCTTACAATTTTAGATTTTACTCTTCTCACTATTTCCTACTACGGTTGCACAACAATCAAAATTCAGTATTTCCCAATGGACATACTCCATTATTTTTCTCTCACACACGAACTGCAAAATCCTGTAGTCACAATGTTCACGGTCGCTTACAGAATAAATGAGGGCTGATACATCTGACCTACTTTTGGACTTGATTTCAAGTCACATTGAACCCACATGAGCCCATTTATTAAATTTGTGCATCATTTTCTGAGTAGTTAATAATGAGATGAGGAACGCTGGGAAGTCCGCTATAAGTCATGCACAAAATGTCCACACAACTCAACCTGATTTCAAAACAAGTTTTATGTATCATTAAGCTGTATCATCAAGAATTTGGAACCCTTCCTTATTGTGATTTTAAAGCCACATGCTGACTTCTGTTGCTCACTCCTGTGTTGTGAAAGATCACATGCAATAATGCACATGAGTAAACCCATGAATTACAGTGGTGCCTTGGTTCTCAATCTGTTCCGGAAGTCCCTTCCAAAACCAAAGCGTTCCAAAACCAAGGCATGCTTTCCCATAGAAAGTAATGAAAAATGAAAACAAGACCATTGATCCATAAAATGAAAGCAATAATCAATGTAAAGGTAAAGGTACCCCTGCCCGTACGGGCCAGTCGTGTCCGACTCTAGGGTTGCGCGCTCATCTCACTCAAGAGGCCGGGAGCCGGAGCCGTCCGAAGACACTTCCGGGTCACGTGGCCAGCATGACGAAGCTGCAGCTGGCGAGCCAGCACCAGCGCTGCACACGGAAACGCCTTTTACCTTCCCGCTATAAAGCGGTACCTATTTATCTACTTGCACTTGGGGGTGCTTTCGAACTGCTAGGTGGGCAGGAGCTGGGACCGAAAGACGGGAGCTCACCCCGCTGCGGGGATTCGAACCGCCGACCTTATGATCAGCAAGTCCTAGGCACTGAGGTTTTACCCACAGTGCCACCCGCGTCCCTTAATAATCAATGCACTGTACTATAAAATAAACTAGACAGTATTGTAGAAGATAAAAATTAAAATTATTTTTTTTTCTTACCTGCACTGATGATAGTAACTGTTTGGATGGGGGGCTTTTATCCATTTCTGCAGTCAATCAATCAATCATCAATCAATCAGTAGCTGAACTGGGTTGCACACAAAACCAAATTAACCAAAAAAGCCTCAAAAACAAGAACGCAAAATAAATAGCAAAAACAAAAGCACCAAATTTAATTTGTTCCAGAAGACCATTTGACTTCTGAAATGTTCGACAGCCAAGACTCAGCTTCTGATTGGTGCAGGTGCCCTGGAAACAATAGCCAACAACCGCATCAGATATTTGGCTTCCGAAAATCGTTCAAAAACCAGAACACTTCCTTCCGGGTGTTCGGCGTTTGAGAACCAAGGCATTTGAGAACCAAAGTACCACTTTACAAGCACTGCAGTCCAATAGGGTATGAGTTATCTAGGCAGCTGGATGTTCAATCATTTTTGCCTGGAAACTCTAAAATAAGAAATGGTTCTATTTACAGTGCCTTAGAGGTTGCTTTGCTGTGGTGTGGACATTAGGTACACTAGAAGCATTTACACTGCAGTGGTTGTAATGAGGATGCTGAGAATTTAGAGATTGCTACCCACAACTCACCAAAGAGAACTACAATTCCGAGGAGGGGGAATTGCAATTAAACCCACTTACACTACAAAAGATGGGATGCGGGTGGCACTGTGTGTTAAACCACAGAGCCTAGGACTTGCCGATCAGAAGGTCGGCGGTTCGAATCCCCGCAAGAGGGTGAGCTCCCGTTGCTCAGTCCCTGCTCCTGCCAACCTAGCAGTTTGAAAGCACCTCAAAGTGCAAGTAGATAAATAGGTACCGCTCCAATGGGAAGGTAAACGGCGTTTCCGTGCGCTGCTCTGGTTTGCCAAAAACGGCTTAGTCATGCTGGCCACATGACCCAGAAACTGTACACCGGCTCCCTCGGCCAAGAAAGCGAGATGAGTGCCGCAACCCCAGAGTCGGTCACGACTGGACCTAATGGTCGGGGGTCCCTTTACCCTTTACCCTACAGTACAAAAGGACATGATGCCTTCCTTGTGTGTTTTAAAAAACAAAGTAAGAATCCATTTCACTTTGGATATTAAAACATTGGATTCCAAAGCATTCGTTGACTGGGTGACTTGGTTCCAGCTCTTGCACTCATAAGGCAAGTTTCATATTGGAAGGGAGCAGAAGAAGGATTGTGTTCTGATATGTTTCAGTCATGCTCATATATCATGGTAAATGAGCAAGCTTGTAAATGTCTCCGCACAGTTTCTAATTTGCTTTGAGTCACTGCTCTGTTGCTCACTCCATAAAACAAAAAGAGAGTGCTTCTTGCGGCATAGCTAGATGCTCTCTTTTAACTGGCGCTGTCATCTACATCTGGGAGATGTAGGGACTTGTGTAAAAATAGGAAGCTCTTTAAAAAGTCCTGTACAAGTTGTATCGGCCACCAAAATATAACACTCAAAAAGGTAGCTATATTCCTGGCACCCAGAGATTGTGCTTACACAATGGACCCATCCAACTCTGCTGAATAATAATTGACAGCTCATAAAAGACAGCTTCGGGTTGGTGGCCGATGAGTATATTTCTCTTTAAAATGTATATCTGTTAACTGAAAAGGTCACAGTATGCTTGTTTTGTCCTAGAATGTAGTTCACTTAAGTCCACTTCACTTTGGAATTCAAATTGTAGATTATTTCCATTCTTCAGTAGTGTGTGCCCATTTCTCCATGAGTTATAATAGGAGTTATTAATACTTTTAGAAAGTATTTATAGCATCTATTCAGACCTCATGGAGCCTGAATGGAACACCTGACAGTTTGTGATGTGTTTATGTATATGTGCTCCACGGGAATAGACCTGATCTGGTGGCAGATGTGTACTGCAGGCAAAAGAGGACCTTACAGGGGACGGCAGGGGAAATGTGGTATCTTTAAATTCCTGCCTGCAACACTCTTCAGAACAGTAAAAGAAATACATTTTCACACATTTAGCTTTCTCTTTTTTCCTTCCTGGCTTTCTCTGCATCTCCCCATCTCCATTTTCTTTCTTCAAAATTGCTTTTAGTGGCATTGCATGCTGCTGCCTACTAATTTATCACAAAAGATTTTAAATTCCACTTTTCCTTGAACTGGATGGTCTTTTATTCCTGTACATAATTGAGAGCACTTATCTGCCTCCATGTGCTCAAAGGAGCTGGGGGGAGCAGTCTCTCTTCTAGCGTGCCATGAAGTTATTGGCCAGCATTATAACCACTGTCTGAAAAGAAGAGACTATTGGTTTATATTATGTACCCTGATACTGTTAGCTGCTAAATGAATTTCAGATGAATATGATTCCTTCTCAACCCTAGCCCATTTGGATGCATTTGTATTTCAAAGAATTTGGGTATGGCGGTAGATAACATTTCAGGCTGTTCCATTTGTGAACTTGATGCTCGGCTATATGTCAAACGCCTGCGCATGTCCCAAGGCCAGTGAGGTCTCAACGTTCCTAGAAGTTGCCTTTGTTGGGAGAGTGCCATGGAACAAGCCAATTTGTTTTCCGTCTTCTAAGAACAAGGAGGCTGGGGATCCTTAAAGTAAAAGTGTCCTAGTAATATACATCAAATTAATATATCAGACAAATAAAGGTGTGTGTGTGTGTGTGTGTGTGTGTGTGGATTCCTACACAGGGCTTTGGATCGACTGCATAGTATTACAGTGGTACCTCGGGTTAAGAACTTAATTCGTTCTGGAGGTCCATTCTTAACCTGAAACTGTACCTAAGGTACCATTTTAGCTAATGGGGCCTCCCGCTACCGCCATGCCACTGCCGCGCAATTTCTGTTCTCATCCTGAAGCAAAGTTCTTAACCCGAGGTACTATTTCTGGGTTAGCAGAGTCTGTAACCTGAAGCATCTGTAACCTGAGGTACCACTGTAGTTGGAGAACGGCCCAAGAAGTAATGGTAAAAAGGAAGGCGGGAAGGGAGGTGGAAAGGACTGCCACTGCTAACCAGTGGTGACTGGTGCCTATGGGACTTGATAGGGCAGAAGGCAGGGAGATGAACAGTAGGTGGAGCCAGAGCGTATGACAGGCAGAGTCCCCTCATTGTGGTTTTGTTCCCTTCCTGCTCCTTGTTGAGTTCTACAAGGGCAACACAGAGGAGGAAGACGACAGCCAGTGCCACCCCTTGATCTGACTGTAAGAAAGAAGAAAAGCTGGTGGGCACTGGCTGAGGAAGGGCTGAAGTTGATGGGCAGTGACTGGCACGTCTGCCCAAAGCAGAGAAGTCCAGCATGAGTTAGAAGGCAGCCAGCAACAGAGAGGCTTGCATTTCTCTCAGACAGCTGGAAGCAATCGGCTGTCAACGCCCCCGCCCCCTTCTTGACACTGAAAGGAAGGTAGATAAGCCGTTAGCAGGGGGCGGGCTGGAGAGAAGCCAACTCTCTCAAGAAGCACAGGCAGCCTCAGAAGGCAGGAGGGGAACTTTTCCTAACCAGAAGAGGAGGCAGTTAGCCCCGTGAACCCCAGGAGCAGACAAATGGGAAACATAGCTGTCAACATTTCCCTTTTTTAAAGGGAAATTCCCTTATTCAGAATAGGATTCCTCGCAAGTAAAGTGAAAAGTTAACAGCTATGACGGGAAAGGAATTGGACAGAAAACAAAACCAGAAACATAGGTTCAGGATATTCTGCAGAAGCTGGAAACATTCTTCAGAAGGGTCAACTGAATCATAAAACACGGACACTCAGCTAGAGCGTCAGAGGTTAATTGTTTGCTTTGCAAGAAATTTTCAAGCTAATTACGACCTGCATGCTGTGTTATCAAGATGGCAGCCTGGGCTCCTGACAGTGACCCATTTACCCAAATGCACCAGCCCACTGCTGCTGACTGGTAAGCCTCCTCCAAGCCTTTCAAAGAATTCACCCCCCCCCCCAAGAATTTGTGAAATGTAACCCACCACCACCATTCACAGTTTGCAAAGAGGGTGGCTCATTGGGAGGGGGGCATTTTTTCTCTGCCTTAATACAATGGATGTAGAACTCAAATAATAAAGACGTCAATATGAAAGAAGAGTTTGGTTTGGCATTTGCCCATCTCTTAACCTGAAAGCAAGTGGCTCATCATAGGGAAGGTTTACAGTCAAGACGAAGACACTTTGGCTAATGAGCTGCAAATCAAACACCACCAGCATATTTCAATATATTCACCACATAACCCACTCCTTTAAATTGAATGCGAGTCTCACCACTGACTTCTGCAGGATGTGGACTGCATCCATAAAGCATAAATACTTCCACATGCTTTAGATCAATATTTTCCTTTTTTTTAAATGACCCACAGGGAGACAAAAACATGCTTCTCCTTCTTCCTTCGCTGTCTTTTTCCTATTTTGCAAATTGTCACTTGCTCCAGCCTGTGTAAAATGGAAGTACTATCAAATAAATAATACCCTTTAATGGCTAGTAAATCCAGTTATTCCTCTGTTTTTTTTAATCTTTTAATCAGGAAGTAAGACGGAATGGGAATGGGGAGGTAAATCATGAATGGCAAGCAGCACACCTTTGTAAAAATTGTTCGCAGACACAAAGAGAGCACAGGTTGTGTGCAAATGCATTTCAGGTGATTAAACTCCCTGAAGCCAATACAAGCATACAAATGATAAATGCTCAAATTGCTTTTCTCTTTTTCCACCCCTGACCCAGCACAGATGCTGAATTTGGTAATATTTATTTTTTAAAAAAATGAGTTAATAAAAGTGAAGCAATTTGCTCCCATATTAGCACAACCTTATCTTACTATCTTTAATGAACAAAAAAGGAACCCAACAACGGAACATCAAAGATGACCACTGGGTGTTTTTAATAATGCTCTCAGTTGTTAAAGGTTGACAAAAGAGATAACTTCTACAATTTACAGCTGAATGGGGGGAATTTTAAATAATAAAGTCTTCTGTTGCCATCATTATGCAGAGTATTGACCCTACTTCATTCCTGCAAATGTTTTAACTGATCTCATCTAAGAGTTTTGAATGATATCATCTGAGAGTTGTATCTACTGTACCAAGCCCTCCCCCCAAAAAAATTATTATTATTTTTACCAAAAAAAAGAAAGTGGCTGATTCTTGCTTATTAGCGGTGCTCATTAGGACTGCTTATCATGGTGGGATATTTCCTGTTCTGCTTCTAATAAAATGTAAATTCCATGAGCTCAACCTTCTGATTGGTGAGTCCTAGGCTCTGTGCTACCTACCAGTAACTCTCTTGCAATGATCTTGCATGGGCAATATTTTTCTGTTTTACCCTAACATTTGCTTATAATAAGCCCTGTCTCATCACCAGGGCTTTAGCAAGCTTGTCACTATACTCTATAATTCTTTGTTATAATCAAGTGATGCTCTTTGGTTGAAAAAATGAAGCATTCCACACATAAAATATAAGCACTGCAGGCAGAAAACATTCCTTCTCAAGGTGCTGGGACACAAAGAGTGCTCATTACTGACATGGAATTTTAAAAACGTAAATATAAACACTAAGCAGAGTCAATTAGGCAAAAGGGAATTTCTTCATCTGATGTTAGTCATCCCAGAAGGAGTCTTCCAAGAACTGCTCTTCCTTGGATTAAATAAGGCTGAAACATTACTCCTTCTGTAACCTTATTTAACATAGCATCAACGAGATGCCTCTGCGAAATGTCATTGGAATTATGATCCATTAACACATTTGTAGCTGCTCCTTCTTTGAAGGAGGTAAGCTCTGCAGTAGAGTCCAGTTCAGAGATTTTACAACAGAGGCCCATGGCCCATCTCAAAAATATCGGAAGGGATTTTCTTAATGTTGCGGACATTTCCAGAACAAAATAGGCCAGAGTGCAGAAGGAACGCCACAGTAAAGCTCAGTTCCTTCTGCACTCTGGCCTATTCTGACTGGGCATGCCTAACCCTATGTAAGGACACGGGTGGCGCTGTGGGTTAAACCACAGAGCCTAGGGCTTGCCGATCAGAAGGTCGGCGGTTCGAATCCCCACGATGGGGTGAGCTCCTATTGCTCAGTCCCAGCTCCTGCCAACCTAGCAGTTCGAAAACACATCAAAGTGCAAGTAGATAAATAGGTACCACTCCGGCGGGAAGGTAAACGGCGTTTCCATGCGCTGCTCTGGTTCGCCAGAAGCGGCTTAGTCATGCTGGCCACATGACCCGGAAGCTGTACGCCGGCTCCCTCGGCCAGTAAAGCAAGATGAGCGCCACAACCCCAGAGTCAGCCACGACTGGACCTAATGGTCAGGTGTCCTTTACCCTTTACCTTTAACCCAATGTAGCAAGTCACCCTCTTTCCTTCCACCCCATTCATTCAGTATGTCAGCTATGTGAGACTGTGAGGCGGAGGCCTCAGGGCAGTTTCCAGAAAAGATCACAATATATAAAATCAAAATAAGAACAATAAACCAGTAACACCCCCTCCCCCAAAAAGAGCAACATTTTAAATGGTATAGGATGTCAATCAGGTCAACCAAAGGCCTGGTTAAAATGGAATGTTTTTGCCTGGCTCCTGAAGGTATATAATGAAGGCGCCTGGCAAACTTCCCTGGGGAGAGCATTCCACAGACAGGGAGCCACTGCAGAGAAGGCCTGTTCTC
Organism: Podarcis tiliguerta; assembly: GCF_965153285.1. Classification (NCBI taxonomy): domain Eukaryota; kingdom Metazoa; phylum Chordata; class Lepidosauria; order Squamata; family Lacertidae; genus Podarcis; species Podarcis tiliguerta. The sequence continues at coordinate 37,066,214 of NC_139544.1, read as the reverse complement.
GTGTTGCCACCCTCTGGACGTCTCGAGGAGGAGGCACATGAAGGAGGGCCTCAGAAGATGATCTCAGGGTCCGGGCAGGTTCATATGGAAAGAGGCGGTCCTATATTTAAGTGAAACACAAACCTAAATGAGAATAATGATGTTTTTAGTTGACAAATTACTGGAAAAGAAAAGTGGCTGATAACAACACTGAACGTTCTGTAGTAACTTCTCAGATATATTGCTATCTTCACATGCAGAATATGGATAGATGGATGTTCAATTCCTGCAAAGTTTTCACCCTTTTAGATTTGTGTACTTTGCTCACAGCTCTCAACTTCCACTTTGAAATCTACAATAGTGAATTTATCTACTGGCTGACAGCTATCAGCAAGGGAGAGTAGATGAGGCGGAAGATATAAGATAACATTTTTTAATTTACAGCTCTTTCGCATCAGTACAGACATTGCCAAGGAAACCAATGTGCGATTCAGCAAATCGTACCCATGTGAGAATTTTAGTTGCCTCGGATTAATTTACACCACTTTTTTTTAAAAAAGAAGACAATGGATTAGTTAAAATAAATGTTTAAAACAATCTTGCTAATCCCTTAGTGTGTTTTTTTTGTAACCTAACCCAGCTCAGTTTCCATGGGATCAAGGTCAGAAAAGTCACAGAGAGCCAGCAGGATACTAGCAGCTGAGAATGAGAACTCTCACTTTTAGATTTTTATCTGAAAGCTATAAATGCAGGTTTACAGGGAGCAGCTGAGTCTTCCAAGGCTGGCAATTTATATGATCTTTTAAACAAGAATAAAATATGCATTTTAAAGCACTCCCCCCCCCCATGATGGCCTAAGAACGCCTTTGTTTCAAAGCCCTAGCATCCAGCTTTATTATATCTATGTTTAAGGAGGAATTTATCAAATTAGTTCAAATAGCAGTCTCCTTAACAAAAGCGCATTTATGTTGAGGTTTGAGCTTCTTGGGTGGCAGGAGACATGGATATGCACGGTTACAGCCATACATTTTGCAATGCATTATTTACTCACTCCAGCCCATCTATTATGTTCTATAGATATAACTCCGACAGTTAACGTTAAGCTTTGTGCTATAATTCTAGAGTATTCGCTTCAGGTCACAGTCTGGCTTTGCAACAGAAATGCTTTGTGGAATAAAATGCAGGGGCCTCATTGCACATCCTGCCTTGAATATTATGTGTGGAATTTTCTGAATTTTCATATAGATTAAAAATGCCGGTTCTGCCATGCCTCATAAGGGAGAGGCATGTCTGTGTGGTCTTTGGAAACTATTTGCCTTAGCGGGGATGGGGGAGCTCCCAGTTTAGGACAGGGGTGTGGAACATGCAGCCCTCTATACGTTGCTGAACTCCAACTCCCATTGTTCCTGGTCACTGGCTTCACTGGGGCTCGTGGGAATTGGGCTCCAACCACATCTGGAGAGCCACACATTCCTCGACCCTGGATTTAGGATTTCTTTCAGGCAGCATAATGTCTTTGGCAGGCTCTGCATCTTCCTATGCATCTGAAGCTTGGGCTCATCTCCCATGCGAGTTTCCTTTGGCTATCACACACACACAAAATTGCCAGCTGGATGCACAAATCAGCCAGCGTTCCAGTTGGCAGGCACTTCCCGTAACACTATACAATGCATTGTAGCCATTTGTGGCTGTATAAGAGCCTTCTTGAATATAAAGATAACTATCCTGGCATGGCAAGCATGCTTCAGGTCAAAAGGCTATTATTTCCAGAATCGCTCGTCTCGTGGAATGACTTCATCCATACATTGCGCATGCATATAAATAACTGTGCCGGCACGCCACATTTGCAATTGTTTTGCTACTGTAGGGTTTTGTTCTAGATCCCACAGCTCCTTGTGCAGTTGTGCCGTTATCTGTCACGTTGGGGATTTGGAAGTCTGGGTTCTTAGCATACTTCTCCTTGTTTGGGGAATAAGTCCTCTCAGAACACACATCAGAAAAGATGAATGGGAAATTGCAGGGGGAAATTGGAAAGGAGAGAGAGAGAGAGAGAGAGAGAGAGAGAGAGTTACGGTATACATTTCCTTCTCCCTCGCTCTCTCTGAATACAGGATATAGATAGATATAGGATGATGGGTACCATCTCCGCCTGACCTTTGGCCTGATGGGAGATGGAATCCAACCTGAAGGAGCATCTCCACCCCCATCGTTCAACTCAGACACTGAGGTCCAGCGCCAAGGAACTTCTGGCAGATCACTCATTGCAAGAAGCAAAGTTACAGGGAACCAGGCAGAGGGCCTTCTCGGTAGTGGTGAGGAACGCTCTCCCATCAGATGTCTAAGAAATAAACAACTATATGACATTTAGAAGACATCTGAAGGCAGCCCTGTTTGGGGAAGTTTTTAATGACTGATGTTTTAATGTATTTTTAATCTTTTGTTGGAAGCCGCCCAGAGTGGCTGGGGAAACCCAGCTAGACTGGCAGGGTGGAAATAAATTATTATTATTATTATTATTATTATTATTATTATTATTAATTATTATTAAAGCAGCAGGTTGGAAAGGCTGAAACAGAGGTTGTGGACGTGTCCGTTTCAATAGAGGGTTTTGTTGCAAATTAGGGTACGTTTCATCCTAGTTTGTTAGATCCTTTCCAGACTAGCTGACATTTCCAACCAAAATGTAGCCTTCTGAGCCAAGGCATTTGTGAGAGGACTCACAAAATGGAAGGAGAATAGTGCTTTTTGGCAACAGGATGTTTGCTGGCATTTCTTCGAGCCCAAGAATGCTGAGTTATTCCCGTTAAAACAATCACATCTCAAATTTGTTTAGAGGAGGCTTTCAATACGTTGGGTTTCATGGGATCTTTCCACCTTTTGAAATTGATTTTACAGTTAAGGATGTCAAGTTAAGGTCCCCCCACACCCCACCCCTGGAATTATGCATGCTATCCCTTCTGGGGAAAGAGAAATATCAGATTCCGTCAGCCTTGGCCAGTGTGTTCTCCTTGTTTGATCCAGCTCGCACAATAACCCCAAACAACTGGGTTCTAAAATGAAATAAAATGTTTTTATTTACTTTCTTGTGTGTCTTTCTCTGAGATTCCCCGCCACACACACACACACACACACAAACACACAAACACACTTCAGTTTTTCGTTCCTGCTTTCATTTTACGCTTAGTGACTTTTTTTTCCAGCATTGATCCAGTTATGTCCTGGGCTGAGCCCTGATTTCATTCTCCTCAGCACTTAGAAGTGAAAAAGAACATCGTGTTCCCGCAAAGCAGCCCAGCAAACATGCTTCGTGGCTGTGCCAAGTTTGCAGCTGACCAATTGGCCCATATTCTGAGAGGGTTCGTTTTCAAAACTCTCTTTCTTACAAATAAGCTGACAACACTGGAAGATGCTTTGATTTTGTCAAGAAAGAATAGAGAGTTGGGTCAGATTCCCCCAGAAGTCAAGAATGAAAGACAGATCCTTCTGAGCTAGGCAAACATTTTAATGTTCGCTTTATTGCCACAGCCACCTGTGTGAAATACTTCTGTCGAGAGACTTCCTCGGAAGATGACTAAAGCTTATTCCATATGGCGCTGGTCTCTGGCAACTCAGATTGGAAGAAACAGTGTGATTTATGTGCCCTGGATTTACCGTCCCAGAGCCCAAACTATTTATAAATATGAAGTGAGAAGTGTCTGTCTTGAGTAACCCAGTCAGATGTGGTGAAGGACCGATTCCTTTAACCTACCTGCATGGCCAATTTCACGTCCAGCAGCTTTTTGAATTTTATGACCCACAGTTGCAAAGTAGCCATAATAGCAGAGACGGGTAGTTCAATTCTACTTTGTACTTGTGAAAACTTTAGTTTGCACCAATTTTTATCCAAGTGATTTTGTTCGTGGAAGATGCCAATGGAAGAAAACAGGCAGTTGCCTCATAGGTGTGAAATGGCTCAAGAAGAGAACAGCCAAGCAGTTAGATTCTAGATTCTACACTGTAACTTTATATTCTTATAATATCCTCATATTGTGGACCAAGTTTTTTGAATTTGGGCTAGCTCCATAATCTCTGTAAAACAAAACTAAGATACATTGGATTTTGTATGATTTTGCAATTAATGTGCTGCTGTAGAATCTTCTCTACCTATTCTGGGAGTAGCCAACATGTTGCCTTCCAGATGCTGTGAGCCACAACTTCCATCTTTGCTGAATCTTAGAAAGATGAAACACACTAAATTAAAATATCCAACATGAAGTATAAGGAATGCTTTAAACTCTCAGTTTCTTAAGTGGTGAGATATTTAATGCAATCAGTGCTATCTCACAGTAGTGGGGGGGGGGGCTGCAATATTTAACATTGCCATTTTCATGACAATAGGTCTTGCCACAGCACTGGTGCAGAATGTCATTTTCTCCTTCTGTCTTAAACAAAATATATTATTTTCTGCACATCTAAGGACAGGGAAAGAGCTGTGGAAAAATTCCAAGCATTCATGTATTGGTTTAATGGGTTAGTGTTGGGTGCCTTAAATGATCTACACTGAATATCTGAGTTTACTGAATAGATATGATGTCCAGATGAAATGATACATTAGAAAGGGTTTGACTGACTACATCTTCTTCCTCAGGAGCTATGAAATGAAATTAAAGTGTTTTTCAAACTCAAGATTTTAAACAAACTATGTATGAAAAGTATTTATATAGTGCTTTTCATGCAACCCTCTCAAAGCAGTTTAGACGAAAATGAACATTATATAATAAAGCAGAAGGGGTGGGGAGCAAGCTTCAATGAGAAAAAATGTTTTAAAAAGCCAAGGGCAAGATGATTCTTGAGTAGCCCTGCGGTGGCTATTGAAGGCAGGAACCTATTGAAGTCTTTGCCGTGAGGCAAGAGAAAGAAGACAGAACAGTTTGGTGAGCTGCCTGCTATCTATCCTGTCCTCAACTGCCTCCTCAGGGCTACCCAGGAACCATTTTACACTGGAGGGGCAAGACAAGACTTAGATTTTTAAAAGTGTTTCCCCCCTTTCTCCAGGGAACACACTGGCAAGGCAGCACCCATCAGGACTGAACTGTACATCTCCTTTTCTGCCATCGTCTCCTTTCCTTTCTCAGGAGGGGTGCAGTGAATAACTTGTCCTGGATAAAGGCTGGAATAGGGTGTTATAGAAGTTCTGAATCTGGTTTTGCTTTTTGTTTTCTGTACTTCTGTAATGAGAATGACATTTAATGAGAGATTTAGGGATGATTGTCTTTCTGGTTTGAAGTTCCATTGCTGTCGTCATCCTGACACATGGTTGGTTAAAAGAAAAAGAAGTTACGCTCTCTTTAACAGAAGATAACTTCAAAAAGACAAAGTTTAAGGTAAACACTTATTTGTAGATTATACAAACATAAAAAATATTCCCCCACCCTCATTAGATAGATATGAATAATGCACTCTTACATTCTCCTTACAGGCAAAATGCCTATTAAAAGCATGCACACCATAGATGAATTGGCCAGACACATTTTAGCAGGAAATGACTTTTCACAGTGGCCAAATATTCATAATCTAACATAAATATATATATATAAATAATGGTGACCTCAGATAGGGGTGGGACTCTTTAAATAAATAAAGAATAATAAATAAAGAAAAATAAATAAAGAATATGTTATACAAACTTATTACTCATCCATCGGCTTTCGTATAAAAGCTTCGGTCTTCGAACAAGCCTCAGAAATCAAACATGCCATGCAGCTTCCGTACTGAGCTTTCTGTATTGAGGCTTCTGTATTGAGTTTTCGGTTTTCAAACGTTTCGGAACTCGAACAGTCTTCTGATTACGTTTGAAAACCGTGGTACCACTGTAACTAGAATAGATATAACACTTGTTCAAATGCAATACAGCATATAAGGGGAACCCAATTCATCCACAGGGCACCCAAATGACATTTGGTTGCACTCTACCCTGGCTGCATTTAGGGGAAAACTTTTAGATTAGTCCAGGCTTTTCTGATAATTTTGCTGATTATTTCGTTTCTGTATCTGTATTTGATGTGATGTTTTAAAGATATTTGATTGCTGTTTATAATTGTGATGTTTTGCATTGTGTTGTTAGCTGCTCTGAGCTCCCACTGTGAGGAAATGTGGAGCATATTTCCAGGGAAATAGATAAATAAATGTTTTGTGTTGTGTGGTTTTTTTAAAAATGTAAACGTGTGTTGGTTTTCAGTTTGATTTCTGCTTAAAGAAGAGATCTACAAAATGCTAAACGTGCTCACTCTCATCATCTAGCCCTCATCTAATAAAGGGTTTCACTTTACCTAGGTTGTCTTGCTCGTATTTAATATGGTAATTGATATTGGACACCTGCCTAGTCTCATCATAGCTTTCTCTTTCTCATGCACCTGTCTTGTTTGGCCAAAACGTGACATGAGAACAGAAAGAGAATGCAGGACATCAAAGTTCAAACCTTTCTGTGAAGCTAACACGAGGATGACAAAATCTGTGAATGGGGGAGTTGGGGCTTTTTATTTCTGAGGAAGATGTGTTTTATGGATCTGAAGTTAGATCTTCTCACTTTTATTTTATATGAAAATTTACAACCCGCCGTTCTAGTGCCTATGGCGCAGGACTCATGACATTTAAAAACAACTCAATCAACTAGAAAGAGCAATGTTCAATAAAACAGAAAGGTGATAGCACCAACACAGCTTTAGGTTCTTGTTGCTGCAACAGTGCCTGGGCTTCCTACATGGTTTCATGCCTACTTTGGAAGGGTGGGATAATAAACCTGACTGGTGAGAGCAAATGTTGATGAAGAAGACCCAAACTACCCACAGAATGGGGGATCTTTTTATTTTTTGTGCATTTTAATGAGAAACAACATCTGAACCCAATTTGAGAACCAAAATAGAAGCATCCTTCAAAATTCACACTTTTCCCCAACCAAACATTGCATACAGAAATGCATGTTTTAGGGAAAGTGTGCCCAAGAATGCATACATTATTTAAAATGACATACAGATATGCATTATATTTTGAAAAAATGCTTGCAAAAATATGCATATTAGTCAAAGCTGCATATTAAAATGTATATATTAGGAGTTAATGTGTCTGTGACTATATAATGAATACTTCTTTGGGGTGGGATGGGGGAAATTGTAGAAGAAATTCACATTAAAATGCTGGTAAATTTTCATGAGGACCAAATCTGGAAAAGCTCAGAGGAAGAGTCTTAAGCCACAGCCAGTGTTTTAATGTATGCATCTGGTGACTGTTTCACTTTTGTGCTCTACATATTATTTAACTGTGCTGGTTCTGAGTTTTTATGTGCTCTCTTAAGTTCAGCATGATTTTATCATAGTATTATTTTATTCTCTTTTGTGTGATGCCTGGAGAAGCGATTTTATGGGGCATCTCATAAATACAAATCAATAAAATAAAATAATTTTAATCCAATAAAATGCTGCCTCTTCCAGTTGCTCTGAAACAAGGCAGAAAGAAAGGGGAAACGCTTTCAAGAGCCAGGAAAAACAGGAGGGAAGGAACTCTGATGGGATCAAAGGATAGGAGGCTGTCTGTGAATGCTCAGTGACATACAGCTATAGCTGCTGCAATTTTTGAAAGCAATTTTGGTGAACTTAGGTACATCCAGACTACAACTCATAGCTTTATCTATCCCTCAGGGACATTTCCTAGAACGTGTATATTGAGTAGAAGCTTCCTGGTGCATATTTTGCTCTAGGAGGCTTAATTTGAGGGTGCACTTCCAGAGTTGACAGTGAATACATTGCTTTTTGTAAATGAGCTACCATAGCTGCTAGAGAGCCATGAAAAATTGTGTCCTGGGCTTTTCAGACTACTCATGTACTACCTGAAACCAAAGGGATGCATTGGTTGCCAGATGTTTTCCCCCCAGCTCTCCTACCCCACTAATTTGGCTTATTAGTGCAGGAAGCTTAGCACCCTTCCAGTTATCAACTGCAGGTAGGAACAGAGGACACATAGAAATCTGTGAATTGAGATGAATTTGCAGATCTGAAACATCGCTTTTCTGAAATGGCCTATCTCTGTTATAGAAAGCCACTTCTTGGGAAGAAGACCTAACTCTGCTGTAGTAGCATCTCTCTTCCTTGGTTATTTTTATCGTAGGGCTCACAGGCTGAGGACTTGCTCCATACTCATTTGTTGGCCACTTCAGAATGTCTGAGTCTTTCTGAGATAAAACATGCATGCGGCCAATATGTTCTCATAAAAGATTAACATTCCGTTCTTTATCAATAATCACAAATTAGTCGTTCCTTTTCACACTCTTGTACTTTGGAATCAGAACAACATAAATTATTAACTGTTCTCATACTCCATCATACGAATGCAAGTGTTTTCGATAATTGCTAAAATATGAGGCTCACTTGGGCTCAAATATCTTCTGGCGCATTTGTGCCAAAAGTGAATTTCAGTCATCAAAAATGGGGAAGTTTCTCATGACAAACTAGGAATTGCAGTGTATTAAACCAGCTGAATGCTTCCTTACACATTACCAATAACTATTCGCAGATATTGAAGAAGTCATGAATTGTTGAACAGCATGGCAAACCAGCATGGCTGAGGAAAGCTGCAGCCATCAAGACAAACGTGTTATCTAAAATACTGTTAGCAATCGACATCTACAAATCAGTACATTGATTCTGGATAAATGGCAGAAATGCATAATTTGATTTGCTTGGCAAAATATACCACCAAATAGTTCAGCAATGACTGTGTATAACAAGAAAGGAAGGGTAAAGCATCCCAATATTAGAAGATATTATCAGGCTGTTAAATTAACCTCATCAAATGAACGATTTAATGAGGAAGATCAAACAGGCCGAACTGGAAATGTAACACTTAAATTAGTGGACCATATTTGGTTCCAGAAAAGATGAACATTAAGAAAGCTAAACCAGTTGTCAGCCTCAGCCAGGGCCAGGGCCAGATTTGGGGGGGCCTTGAGTGTGGTGTTGACCCCCATCCCCACACCACCCCCAACCAGGGAAGGGCCCAGCCTTGCTTATGGTGACTGAAGCTGACCACATGTGAGGCCTTGGCAGCAGTACCATTCATTGCTGTCTGCTGGGCACACTTCAGCAGTGGGCAGGTTGCATTGATTGCGAATAGGAGTTAAGAACTACCCAGACTATCAATTTATGAAAGCATCAAATTTAATAGATTTATGGGCTGGAGGCATTATATTTTGGGTGACTTAAAATGGCAGGCAGCCACTGCAGATGGGAGCTGAGTTTGACTCCTGTTGAAAATTGGCAGCACTACCTACTGCTGAAAGGCATCCATGGACCATGTGGGGAAGCTGGTGATTGGCATCATGACTGGGTCAAGCTGGGAAAGGGCTTTTCGAAGCTCCTGGGCTCTGAGTCAATCCCTGGCCTGGCCAATCGCCTCGGCTGGGCCTGGTAACCAAAGTTGACAAAGTCTTCTATGACATCAGAACAGTCAAGCCTATGGCAACCAGAGAAACCGTGATGCTGTTGCTTACACCCCACCCCACAGATCAGCCAATCAGTGTTAAACAGTACTTACAGCATGTGAATATGCTAGTCTTCCTTGACCAAGCAACTATTTCCAATGTTATTTTTCTAACTCTGTGAAATATTAGGCTTGTTCAGAAATAAACCCTCACCAACATATGCCTTGGGCAACCACCACAACAGCATATCTGGCGACAATGTGAAAAAGGAGCCTGTGTACACATGGAGGACACCTTCACATGAGTTGGAACATCTGTACATGCATAGGGTCCTTTTCACACAAACATTGAATGCAGGACACAGGGACAAATGTAGCCAGTGAGTGTGACAGTGTTGGAGGGATATATCTTGTAGGTACAGCAAGCATGGTCGTTTACCTCCTCAACACATTAGGACATTAATAGTGGAACTATCAAAACGATATTACACGATTTTGTAACACCACTCATTATTATAACATCTCATTTAGAGGAGGGAAGAGTTTGTGCCTAAGTGTGTATCTGTGTCTGTGTGTCTGTTCGTGTTGTTTGTTCACAGACTCTCTTGAAATGGCCATTTTCTGATGTGGTATAAACAACTGTGAACTTGACTTGGACGCTTATATAGAAAGCCAATGGGATAGGATTCTTCTGAACTAGAAGTTAATAACATTCTTTGCCAACTGAACAATTTTCAGCTTCATTCTTGGCAGAAGTCGCACCACAGACAAATGGATCAGACATTTTTGTAGAAGCTGTGGATGCTGAGTGCTTCTCTGAGAAGAAACACAATGGGAATTTTCACATGGGAATTGGGCCAGATGGCTTTCCCTGGACCTTGATTTTCAAATAATTCCACTTCTACCGCCTAAGTGGGTGAAGGAGATGGAAAAATAAAAACCATCAGTGTGAAAAAGAAAACATCTCACAGTATCCAGTGCTTGAGAGAAAGTTCATGTCGTAATTTTTCAGGAGATGAACTGTAGGCATGTGTCCACATTTTGACTTCCAGCTCTGTGAACCTATATTCCATATTGCTGGAGCCTTATTTATTTAGCATTGTGTTACTTAGTTTTGCTTAGCAGCTCCTATGAGCAAAACCCACATTTGCTGTTGTGATGTAAATATGGGGGTGGGGACTCATCGTATGACCAGATCAACAGGTAGGAGGATGAACAAAACGCTCCCCATAAGCAGCATGTTTTCCCTGGTGTGTTTAACTCCAATCCTCCATTCTTCTGCCTCTCCCCACAAAAAACAACACCACTGGATTTACTGCTGGATTCACAGTCCAGCTGGCTGGTGGGCTGAAGGAGAGTAAGTGAAAAAGGAGGGGGAGGAGGAAGGATCAGAATAGAAGGATCAGTGGTCTCAAATGCATCCCCAACTCCCATATTTGACTTATTAGATAAACATGGAGATGGAGGAGTTGTGTTTGTGCCATGAGATCTAATTCAGTTCTAAGCCTGTGGACCATAAACTTGTTCATCATGTAAAGCATCAGGAGAGAACTTCTATGCCTGATTTCCTCAAACCTGGTCCAAAATTCCAACCACAATACCACACTTTATCTCAGATCATATATGTTTCCATATATGCCATATCTCTTGTTGTCCGACACTTTTCTTCTCCCTTGTTGTATAAAGCAGTGCTTTCGAAGAGGTGGCTATTCTCTCTTCCTACAGATGTTGATTGACTCCAACTCCCATCAGTACCAGCCAAGCATGGCCGATGGTCAAGGGTTAGGTAAGCTATAACAGAAAGATGGAAGGTACCACAAGGTCTAATCCAACGCCCTGCATGCAGGAATCTTTTGCCCAACATGGTGCTCAAACCCACGGCCCTGAGATTAAGAGTCTCATGCTCTGCCAACTGAGAGTTGTAGCCCAACAACATCAGGTTCCCAATCCCTGCTTTAAAAAATGGAAATAAGCATTTGGGTTTAGCCTATAATCCTAGTTTGGTAGCAATGTTTTGCCATATGCTGAAGAATCACCTTTTTACCTGGCCTTAGACATGTGTGAGATGTATTTTTAGGACTCACTTCCTTCTTTTAATTGCAGGTTGTTCAGTCTGGTTTTGATAGGGTGTTTTTCTATTGTTATAAACCACCCTGGGACCTTATGGAGAAAGGTGAATAAGAAATTTAAATAATAATAATACAAAAATAATGAAGTGGGATAATTCTTTATTCCAGACTAGAGAACTTTTGCTGACAAGCATGCGGAGTTCAGTTTCTGTGTCAGTAACAAAGCATGGTATCAAAGGTAAAGGGCTGAATTTCTGCCTTATCTTTGAAGGTCCATACTTTTCCTTATTACTTTATTGCAGTTTTTTGTGGTTTGAAAGATAAAAAGTGACTAGTAGGGAGTTGTACCAGCTGCATGAAGTTTTTTTTTTAAATAAAAAACCCCGAATCAATTGGTTGCTCTGGGCATTACTGATATTATGCAAATGGCAACTGAATTTTGAGGACAGTTTTATCGTTAAAAGACAAATTATTTGTGGCTTCTTGTTGCTCTCAGTGTATTGTTTTCATAAAAGATTTCTCTACCATGCTTCATTACACAGCATATTCAACAGTTCCCCCACACACTGCTTATATAATACTTGACATTTTCAAAGATTCTGTTTAGAGTGGAAGAAAATGCCCAAATATACTAGGAAAATGCAGGTGAATCCTCTGCACATTTTCTCTGAAGCAGGGACTGGGGAGGACTTTGATTCTGTTCACATTTGAAGGCAAACCTACATAACTTGTGCTTTCCGAAACAACATGGGTAACATAGGCAGCCTCCTGGATTCACACTTCTTCAGATTTTGCAGTGCAATTTGCTTCGCCAAAATGAAAGTCTCTGGCCCTTCTAGAAAGAAAGTTATAAAGCATAATGTGCCATTTCTAATCAGTTTCTGTTAAATGAGCCAGCCTGGCTGCTCCCACCTGTTTTAACCAATGAGTGAAGTCAGAGCTGTGATTGATAAGTGAGTTGTTTCAATTCCAGGCAATAGGAAAATCCCTGAGGTCCTAACAGGGTTGGATTTATAATGGTGCAGATGGAATACTTGCACCAGGGCCCATGCCAGCAGAGACCCCAAACTCTTCAGCTTTCATTTTAAAAAGTAAGTCTCTGGGCCTTCTAGATACAAGGTTATGAAGCCTTGTATGCAGGAAGCTTTCTTAAGATGTAGTTTGCCAACCCAATGCAAGCAGAAGAATGAGTTTAATGCTTTTTCTGGCTCTGCAGCACTTGCTGAAGTTGGTCGGGTGACCTTCCAGCGGCAGCTCCCTCACCAGAAGTGTTGTATGGTGTTGTTCGAATTTCCCCTCATCTGTAGAGACACTCTGTTAATCCCACTGGTTCAGAATAAAAAGACTACACAGAGTATTGTAACTGTGTGGCTTGGTATCTTTCTTCCCTAGGTAGCCTCCAGGTGAGAGGAGACCCGTAGAAGTGCTGTAATACCACACTGTATGAGTTAAAATATTCCCTCTTCAGTTTTCAAATTCTGTTAAACGTTAGCATCAAATGGCTTGGGTTGTTGGTCTTTGGAGAGAGCGACATGCAGTTTTATTGCAGATTGCCAAAAAGATTGTGTTGCTTGCCTCAGACTTTACAGATAAGGCAAGCTGTGCACCAAAATAAACCTTAAAACATTTTTAAATAGAAAAATGATATCTAGAAAATGACGGATATACAAATGATACAGTAATCTTGTTAATCCGACATCTACTAAATCAATCGGTATCTATGAAATAGCTCCCATCTCTCTACTATTGCCACTGTATTCATGTCTGGCAGTTATCATGACAGTTATTGCCAGTTCTTCCTCATATTTCATTGCAATATATTTTCCCTCAAACATTTCCTGCCCACATAAACGTGTTTCCTGTCTGCAGATTGTATCTGTGCCAAATGAGCACTCTGGTGATTTACATTTGAAGGCGATTTTTCCATTTTAAAATTAGTTGAAGCAAAAATAGAAAACATTATTTTGTCGGTTTTTCATTCGTCAGGTGAGATGGTACCATCAGTACAGGTGTTTTGCTGGGATCTTTTTTGACGCTTAATCAATGCCACTAATACATTAGTGATGCCCAGGCATGGTCAATGCAGTTGATTCTAATGTTACTCCCCAAACCAGCAGCCCAACAGATTGGGAAGGGGACAACAGAACTGATAACCAGACTGTAGCTTAATTTTCTTTTTGGGAAAAGAAAGCCAGCGAACAAAATGGCAGCCAGCCAGATGATTAAGGTGGTTGTCATCATTTTTTAAAAAGATGATGCTACAGGGCACAAATTTGCATAAAGTTTTCAAGTTGCATTGCTTTGTATGTGTAGACGCACATTTATAAATAATTACTAAGATTTAAATAGAAACACAATGTATATTTACTATAGTGCAGAAGGCTGTGGCCTGGTGAATTGTGTGCCCACTCAGTTTGCTGTCTAGGTGCAACTGTTGATAGGCCATTTGAAGGCCCCTATGCTAGCCTTCATGTCATTCTTCTCTTGAAGATGGACTTGAACCAGTTGGACTTGAACCAGGAAACCCTTCAGAGAGAGGACACCTTCAAATAGAGGACTATCTTCTGTAACACAGGACACATGGCCACAGCGCAGATGTCAGCTAGCTCTGGGTCATTGAGAAGATTAGTGTCACAGTTTTTCCAAGGCATACATGCCATTCACAAATCCAGGCACATGAGCTGTGATAAGTAGAACTACATAAGAGTCTTAGAAAATGCCCTGGAGGTCATTAACTGGCAGAGGTGGATTTAAGGTTCTGCTGCAGTGGGCGCTGAGCAGAATAAAAGGCAAGAGGCATGGGAGCACGCGCCAAATTTTGACCTTGCACAGGGTGCCACTGAAATCTGAAGGACCAAAACCCACCACTGTAACCAGGAGGGTTATGGAGCAACAGCATATGTAACTAACTGACCTGAAGAGGGGAAGCCTTCCTTCCTAATGTGGAATGCCTGGGGATAGACTTTAGCATGCATTCTAACAGACGGTAGCCCTTGTAGGTTATTACAACCCATGGAGTGGTAGGAAGACCAGATATCAACCTCAGAGAATTCCTATGTTGTACATTTTTGTTTATCTGTAGTTGCTAGCAAAGGGGAACATCAACCTTTCCATTCAGTGTGGATAATTTTCAGGACACTCACAAAAATAACTTTTAGCAGGCAGCCATCTGGACCTTCCCTTTGACCTTTAGCTATGGAATCAGTTCTGACTTTGGTCTGTAGCAGAACCATTACTATTACTGGATACTATTGGGGGATGAGCCATATTTTACACATTCCCTAATCATGTGGCAAGGGACGCGGGTGGCGCTGTGGGTAAAACTTCAGCGCCTAGGGCTTGCCAATCGCATGGTCGGCGGTTCGAATCCCTGCGGCGGGGTGAGCTCCCATCTTTCGGTCCGAGCTCCTGCCCACCTAGCAGTTCGAAAGCACCCCTAAGTGCAAGTAGATAAATAGGTACCGCTTTATAGCGGGAAGGTAAACGGCGTTTCCGTGTGCTGCGCTGGTGCCGGCTCGCCAGAGCAGCTTCATCACACTGGCCACGTGACCCGGAAGTGTCTCCGCACAGCGCTGGCCCCCGGCCTCTTAAGTAAGATGGGCATACAACCCTAGAGTCAGGCATGACTGGCCCGTATGGGCAGGGGTACCTTTACCTTTACTTTAATCATGTGGCACAGAGCGAAATGGCAATTCAATAGCGAAATGGCACAGGAAATTTCTCTGAGAAAAAATAGAATAGTTGACCATATTCATGCACCATCTGTCACATGGTGCTATGATCTAAACTACTGAGCCTCTTGGGCTTGCTGATCGGAAGGTCGGCGGTTCAAATCTCCACAATGGGGTGAGCTCCCGTTGCTCTGTCCCAGCTCCTGCCAACCTAGCAGTTCGAAAGCACGCCAGTGCAAGTAGATAAATAGGTACTGCTGCGACAGTAAGGTAAACGGCATTTCCATGCGCTCTGGCACTCGTCACGGTCCTCCATGTGCCAGTAGTGGTTTAGTCATGCTGGCCACATGACCTGGAGAGCTGTCTGTGGACAAACACCGGCTCCCTTGACCTGAAAGAGAGATGAGCACTGCAACCCCATAGTCGCCTTTGACTGGACATTACTGTCCAGGGGTCCTTTGCCTTACCTTTTACCTAGTGAAAACTAGCCCTATTAAATTGGTATCAGTACAGGGTGATTCTGTGACCAACTTTAGTCCTCTGATCTGCCCCATAATAGAAGAAATAAACATAGCATAAAGGGCACTGTGACTTCTAAAGGGAGTTCTGTTAGTATAAATTTTATGGTTCCTTTAATGGATTATCTGTAGATGCTTATAAAAGTGCTGCTTATGTCACAGATATTCTCCAAATGGAGACAATTGTCTCCATGACTGGGAAGCGCATAGTACAATAATTATCTATGGGATAATATGGTTCATGTTTTACTGTGACTTTGTTAGCGGTGAAAGCCTTACTCATATTTTAGAAACAGTAGGATCTGTGTTGTCATACTTTTACAAGGTTGAGAAATAAACACAGATGTCACAATTACAGATAATGTTGCACATTTTACTATGTGCTTGCAAATAAAGTTTCAGATATCTAATTATCAGTGTGGAAAATGCTAAGGAATGGTGAAGTTCAGAGACACTGAGCTTCTGAGTCCCAGGTCGACATCGCAAACATTTCCTGAGAACCCTGCTTTGTTATTTTCTTCATTACAAATACCTGACTGCAGAGCTTTCGAAACTTTTCATGTTTGTGGCACACCTTTTAGACATGCATCATTTCACGACACATTACCGGGTAATTCAGCTTTACTAGAAAGCCAGAAGTTAAACAAATCCCTTTGCAGCCCCAGGAGGAACATGAGGAGTGTTCATGTGACACCCCCACACACCAGAGCTGACACACTAATGTGTTGCGACACACAGTTTGGAAAGCTCTGCCCTACTGACTATATTTTTACTGAAAAGGAAGGTCCACCATGACATCATTGTAACATGGCCAGTTACATCAATTAAGTTACTTAATGGCATCCCCAAGGAAGCTGTAAATACTAGTCAATTTTTCTTAAAACCAGAAAATGAATGGTTATTCTTTTACTCTTTCCAAAATGTACTTGAATTCTTGAATTCTAAAGGGAAAAAAGGTCCCAATTGAACAGCATCATCCTGTTCATGTCTACTCAGAAGTATATCCCACTGAGTGCAGTAAGGACTGTGGTCTCCTTCTCGCTATTAGTAACTAGAAATAGTATTTTTTCTGACACAATTAGAAGCTGATTCCTTCACATTTGTCCACACACCTCAAACTCTTCCACACGTCTTTATATTCTTGATTATTACAAACGTTTGTTCCCCGACCTTTATGACAGTGGTGTAGCTGTCTTCAGTCTCTACAAAATTCAGTGCTAAATCCATCTTCTTTGTTGGCCCCCAAGATAGTTATTAGAACTCACTCTTTTGAACATTTCTATTGATTCCCAGTTTCCTTTCACAAAGGCATTAAAAATTCTCAGCCTTGGTTTTAGAACTTTAATCCTGTCTGCCTGAGTTATTTCACTCAGCCCTCTGTTACAGTAACTATATTCTGATAAGTTATCTGAATGCCCCGGTTTTATACTATGGCCCGAGTTAATATCTTGCTACCCTGAACACCTCCCATCTACTCCAACTTATTTTTAACTGTCCTTATCTTTGCAAGCCTAAACAGCTCATAGTGCAGTTGGATGCTCTTGACAAGTCCAAGCATGTATCTCTCATTTTGAATCTGTTAGTGGGCTAGCTCTCTAACTGCACTGTCACACATTTTAGATTTTGCAGGACAGACCTTTTCAATGAGGTCTGCTGCACTGACAGCTTTCAGGAAGCAACTGCACAACCATGACACATCATTGTCCCATTGCATCATCACATAAGGGAAACCCAAACACAGCTTACATAGCTGACATATGAACATGTCATAATAAAAAATGCCCTTTTATTAGCTCAGTTGGTTAGACCATGGTGCTGATAACGCCAAGGTTGCAGGTTCAATCCCTGTATGGACCAGCTGCATATTCCTGCATTGCAGGGGGTTGGACTAGATGATCCTCAGGGTCCCTTCCAACTCTACAGTTCTATGATTCTATGATTTCAAGACATGATACGCATTTTGCAGATTTGTAGCACAGAAGAAGCATATTATCTATACATATATTTATTTCACTTTGCATTGGGTTTTGGTTTGAACTCTCCTTATGCTATCCTTTAAACTAAGGATGGGGAGGGGTTTTGAGCCAGTTTGCCAACCACAACAAGTGCAATTGAATCGACAGTTCTGACATAAGCAATTTATCCAGTTCTTTCAAAGGGGACCTGATCCAAATGGAAAGTTGTTTCTTTGAATTTTGTATATTCCTCCTGCAATTTCACCGATACCCCAACTTCTTTTCAGTACACATGGGGTGGAATCTACAACCCACTCAATTGGTGTGTGTGTGTCTTTTTGTTTTAAGAAAAACTTCCAGAAGAGGAGGAGATTCTGGTGCTTGGAATGGATGAGGAAAAAAAGTGGAAAGGAGGCCTAGGAATGTTTCCTCTACAGCAACTTTTGGAGAAAGAGTTTCCACTCAGAAAAATGTTTTAATGGTGTTACCTCTTGTTTTGGAACATTGCATTACAAAGAACTCTGCTATTTACATAGTTTTCCGAGCCACAGGACATTCTGAAATCAGAATTTTCTGATTTGAGCTTGTGTGGTTTTATTTAGTCATCAAGCCATTGAAGTCCACAAAACATTTTTTAAAAAACCCTAGGACTGTCCTTATTTAATCATAGTAGGGCTCCAGTGTTTTTATCAGCTCAAGCTTTCTTGGGAACAGGGATGAGAGAGCAACCTGCAGCACTGGAATGTGTGCATTTACTTCTAAATAAACTTGGCTAAGGTAGAAACAAAAAAAAATCCAAAATCCAGTTGCATAATAACTTTATTGGAGCCGATAAAATGTTGCAAAAATGTGTGCAAGCTTTGAATAATAATCAAAAGTATTCCAGAACTCTTCATCAGGTGAGATGTTGCACAAAGCGGGAGTTGCGGGGTGAAGGTGCTAAACAAGCTGTTTTACTATTAGGCTGACTTCTGAAGCCTTGGGGGGTCAGCATTTAGATCAGGGCTGTGCAGTGGCGTAGCGTGGGGGGTGCAGGGGGGGCCGGCCGCACCGGGCGCAACATCTGGGGGTTAGGGTTAGGGGGCGCAAATCAACGGGTTAGGGGGCGCAAATTACTTGCCTTGCCCCGGGTGCTGACAACCCACGCTACGCCACTGGGGCTGTGGGACCTGAGGCCCTCCAGATGTTGTAGGACTCCATCTCCCATCATCCTGGTTAAAGTAACTTGTTTAAAGTACTGGAAGCAGAGTGTAGGAATAAATGTGGACAGTTCTCCCAATAAAAGAAGTGAAGTCCCCCAAGGATTGACTGGAACATTTGCTTTTTAAATTGTTCATACAGGATTTGGAGTTATGAGTGAGCCGTGAGGTAAGTGCGTTTGTTGATAACAGAGCTGCAAGAACAAAAACAGATTGCGGGAGGCTCCAGAAGGATATCTCCAAACTGGGGGAATGAGCATTAAAATGGCAAAGGTGATTCAGTGGAAGCAAGCGTTGTGTCATGCATGTTGGGCTAATAATCCTAACCACATATACAACTCAAGGACTCTGAACTGGAAGTGACTGGCCAAGGAGCAGCTTGATGAAGATATTGACCCAGTGTGCAGCCGCTGTGAAAAAGTCGAACTCCCTGTTAAGGATCATTAGGAAAGGGTTTAAAATAAAACAGCCAATATTATATTGTCACTGAACGAATCTGTGATGTGGCCATGCTTAGAATACGGTGTTCATTTCTGGTTGCCACACCAAAACAATAGTGTACAGCTGGAAAAGGCTCAGAAAAGGGGAAGCAAAATGGCCAAGAGGCTGGAGCAACTTCCCTATGAGGCAGAAGCAGTTTGCAAGGTGCAGTGGAACAGCTCTACTGGTTGCCTGGCAGATGGGTTGTTGCTGCTTACAGTGAGGTGAAGGCACGGCAGTGGGGAGGTCATTGCCAGCAGGAGTGCCAAACTGGGGTTTAGAGAATTTCATGACAAATAAGGCTAGCAATGGCTGGAGTACTGCAGGCACAATGGCTCTAAATACTCATTGCTGGAAAAAGTGCTGTTGCTGCTCATGTCCTGCCAGCAGGCTTCTCATGGGCATGTGGTTGGCCAGCATAACAGGGTTCTCTATAGCCTATGCACCTTTGGTCTGATTCAGCCGGGCTCTTTTCATGTGCTTAACACTGACCAATTCATTTCGGCACCTGAGGCAAAGCACAAAATGGCACCCCCTGGGAAGAAGAGGTGAGTGCAGATCTACATCAGGAATAAGAAGGGCAATATATATATATATATATATATATATATATGCAGGTTTTGGTGTCCTCGGGTGTCTTCCCGTGTAAAAGTTGGGGTGTCTAGGCGACGTTTCGACGAGGTCTCACTCGTCATCTTCATCTTCATGAAGATGACGAGTGAGACCTCGTCGAAACGTCGCCTAGACACCCCAACTTTTACACGGGAAGACACCCGAGGACACCAAAACCTGCATTCCTGTACCCGTGAAAATCTACGAAAGCAAATATATATATATATATATATATATATATCTACAATGGGAACAAGAGGGTGGGAATCAAATTAACCTTACCCAATGGTTGAAGTGAGAACCAAGGGCCATCATGTGGGGAAAGGGGTCTGCTCTGAATCATGCCCCTATCAGCTGAGAGGCCGCTGTACTGGTGACATTTGCCGGGGGGGGGGGTGCTTCTGAGGAGGACGCAGGTCTGACCTCCAAGGAGTACCCCACAGCCTTTGTTGCTGCGGCAATGATGCATTCCTTGGAAGCAGGAACTGCTGCCCTCGCAGATCCTGCCGCCTGACCACTGCCTAATGGGTGGGCTGGCCTTGCCCCTGCCCACTGTCCATGCTGGTCAGGGGGTGCCAACTTATGTACAGTCATACCTTGGGTTACAGATGCTTCAGGTTGCATTTTTTCAGGTTATGGCAGTCGCACATGTGCAGAAGCGCTAAATTGTGCTTTGCACATGCACAGAAGCGCTGAATCGCAACCCGCGTGTGCACAGATGCACCGCTGCAGGTTGCAGACACTGTGGGTTGCGGACATGCATCCCGCACTGATCACATTTGCAACCCGGACGTTCACAGTAAAATATTAGGGGGAGCAGCAGGTAAGCCCTGTCCTGCATAACCGATTACAAGATGTGGCACATGCACACCATTTGCATGCCAATGCCCATCAACTTTGTTGGGGATGGCCCCCTCAAATATTTTATTGGGTGGGCCGATGGGACCTCAGCCCCTACGAGTTGGCTCTCCTATGATGCTGGCTGAAGCTTATGGAAGCCCAACAGCACCTGCAGCCCCCTCACCCATTTACAGAGGCGCAGGAGCCTACCAGAGGAAAAGCTAACAGCCTTATCAAGGGGCTCGATAGACCAATGCGGGTGCAAAAAATCGTGTGATGTGGAGCCTAGAATCCGGTGTAGCCAGGCGCCCATTCTGCAGGAAAGGAACGTCTGAACGAGAAAAAAAGGCGCCTGGCTGGTCTTCGATCCCCTTGGCGCGCGCTGGGGATTTCCACACCCCCCTAAAATTCCTCCCCCTCCCTCCATATCGTTCACTGTCATCTCAGCGGGTCAATGGCCGGTTCTTTTCCTCCGGCCCGCCACCCGAACGGAGAGGGGCGGGCTGCAGCAAGAGGAACCTTTTCGGCCCGCGAGGAGGAACCGCCAAGCAGCCCGAGGGGAAGCGGGCGGCCACTGCGGTGGCAGCTGTGGCGGCGGCTAGAGCGAGAGCAAGCTGGAGAAGCTGCAGCCTGGCTGGGCGGGTAGGCGGCGCTTGGGTCCCCCAGGCCTGGCGCGGGTTGGCAGGGGTGAGGGAGCGGAGGCGGGGCGAGAGGCGAGCTGGGAGGGACGCCAGCCTGCGCTGGGCTCGGGCTGCCTGGCTGGCTGGGGCTGAGGCGAAGGAAGCAGCGCGGCGGCGAGCGAGGGCTGCTGTGGCGGCGGCGGCGAAGCAGCAGCAGCAGCAGGCGCAGACGGAGGCTTGGCGCGCTCGGCTTCTCTCCCTTCGCTGCAGGGCGCGCGGCTGGGGCCCGGGCGGGTGCGTGACAGCCGAAGGTGAGAGCCTTTCCTTCCCGCGTCGCCGTCCCCTCGCCGCCACCCGTCTCCCTTCCCTGCCTCGCTGCTGCCGGCCTAGCGAGCGTGCGGAGGGGAGTCCGGCGGCGGCGGCGGCGGGGCCGGGACGCCGCTTGGCCGCGCGCTGCAGACATCCTGTTCGGCGGCGCGAGGCCTCTTGCCGCCTGAAGGGGGGCTTCGCTGTCTCTCTCTTGCGCGCGGCTTCTTCCCCTCCCGGTGACAGGCAGGCAGGCAAGCAAGCAAAGCCTTGCATTGCATTCATTTCCCGTCTCCCCTGCCCAGCTGGCTTGGCTGGAGGAAGTTGAACTGGAGCGGAGCGGCGTCCTTGCAGCAGCGGGACCCGATCCCCGCGCCAGCTGGTTTGCTTGCGAAGGAGGGAAAAAAAAGCTTTCTCTGGGAAAGGGCGCTCAGGATTGCAGGAGGTTGCATTTATGGCAGCCCCAGTCCTCAGCCCCAGACCAGTCCAGTTCTCTCAAGGTCTGGGAACTGGGAAGGGTGCGAGGAAGGGAGGAATTGCCGGGTTAAATATTTCGTATTCCCTGCCTTGCCTCCCCCTTTTTTGGGTGCTGGTGGCGGCCGACAGAGTTGAAGCTCCGCTGAACTGCATGCATCGCGGTTAGGCGAATTCTCAATCGGCTACAGGTCGTTTGAAAAACCCGGAAGGAATAAACCCTCTCGCTGACTTTATAGTATTTCAAAATCTGAGCACGTTTCCTTTTTCTTTCTTTTTCTGCCTTTGGACTTTGCACAGCGGCTGTGCTGCGTGAGGAAGTCCACGCTGCTGGCTTATGTGGGGAAGCGAATCAAAAGAGTGCATGGCACTTCTTGGTCTAGACAGTGTGCAATGGCAAGAGTGGAGCACAAGGTGCTAGACTTGGTTGATGCTAAATAAAGCTGGCTAAATATTGACACTAAAATCTCATTCTCTGGATAAGTGAGCAATCCACGGAAGTTAATCTGGAAAATTGCTTCACACCATTTTCCTGATAGGAATTTTAATCATGTATCGGAAGGCTACCCCCCCCAACCTCCTGTAATGTATTCATATTATAAGTACCGAATTTGCATAATGTTTTCAACATAACTTTGCTCTTTTCTACATGTATTGTCTTTACTATTTTGAAAAACTTTAATTTCTCTTATAAATAAGTAAGCAAACTCTTACTACCCTATCCGGAATACACAGGGAGACTTACTGGTTTTAATTAGATGCAATGTGAAGCAGAGATGCAATTTGTTGAATTCATAGCCCAGATATTATATGAAGCTTGTGTTGCCAAAGCTGCATTTCAGTTAAGTGTAATGAGCTGTTAAGCGAACTTCTTGTGCTATCGAGAGTGCTGCATTGTGTTTGCTTTGGGATTTACTGGTGGCATTTTAGAAAAATAGCTCTTATTAGTGTATTGTGTCTTTCCTGGAAATGGAAAGTGTCTGGTTCTGGAGGAACAAATGGCTGGTTGAAGGATTTGAGTTCAGGAAGGGGAGAGGAAAGTCTTGTGTTTTCTGCTGCCAAATCCTTGCCTCTAAGCATTGGATTAAAACGTGCCCACCCTGAAAAAAGAGGGTATAAGATGCATAGAACCATTTGAACAGGCAGAGAAATTTCTTGCCATTCAGATGACAAGTGGAAAAGGAATTGCAAAAGGAATTAAGCAGGGTGTTGCATTTCCACATGATGTGTGTTGCTGGGTTATATTTTTATTAATTCATCAACAGAAAAAATCCAGTGTGTGGTACCCATAATGTAAAAAAAAAATGAAGACATTAGGTTGTATGCAACATAATCTCTGCTTAGAGTAGAGCCACTGAAATTAATAAACTTGACTAACTTATTTATTAATTTCAATAGGTCTACTGTGCGTAGAACTTAGTTGGATACAGACCAATTAATTGAATGTATAAGGGAGCAAAAAACAAAACAAAAAACCAACACCCTAGTAAAATCTCTGTGGTGCCGACAGGAGGAGCTATTATAACTTAAGGCTATGACACTCACAGGTGCAATCCTGTGCCTGTCTACTGAGTAGCAAGTTCTGTTGAGTTCATTGAAACTTACTTCTATTTCAGTAAGTACACAGTTGTAGTCTTAATGTGAAGCTTTTTGAGGAATGAATGCAAAGTCTAAAAATTTGTATAGTAGAACAGATGCTTTGCAAGTATAAGGTACCAGTTTGTTAAATAATTTTGGCCAGAAGAGCTGGGAATGACTTCTACAGTCAGAGTACAGTGGTACCTCAGGTTACATACGCTTCAGGTTACATACGCTTCAGGTTACAGACTCCGCTAACCCAGAAATAGTGCTTCAGGTTAAGAACTTTGCCCCAGGATGAGAACAGAAATTGTGCTTCAGCGGTGCGGTGGCAGCAGGAGACCCCATTAGCTAAAGTGGTGCTTCAGGTTAAGAACAGACCTCCAGAACGAATTAAGTACTTAACCCGAGGTACCACTGTATACTGTTCTGAGGTAGAGGGACTGCTATAAAGAAAGAATCCCATTACTCCTCAGGATTAAAACCTGTAAGCTACAGAAGGATAAAATCTGGACCACATAAATTTAATGGGCATTCTGCTTCTTGATCAGGCAAATCCAATTCCACTTTATTTAAAAGATCATAATAATGTTTGCATATAGTACTTGGATTGTCCTGCAATGCTGTAATCACTTACAAGGGAGTAAGCCCCATTGCACTTCATGGAACTTACTTCTGAATAGATGTGCAGAGAATTGCATTCCTATAAAAGCTCCTATAATTAGTACAGGACTGTTTACAACAATGGCTGGAGACAGTGTTTTAATTTTGTTTAAAATGTGATTGGCTTGTGGAACACATTAATAGCACAAAGAACAAATGTAACAAGTAAATAGTTCTTTTAAAAAGTTATTGCTTAATGTGTAAGGTCATAAAGATGTCTTAGGCAGAGCGAATAGCTCTTCAGCACAACTTCAGAAGCAGAAAACTCATCCTAAAATGTCTTGGTCAAGGAAACAGTTGAGTCTATCCTGAGAGATTCTTTCCTGTTCTCAAACTGACTGCAAACCAGAGATTGATCTGTACCCTATCACTTGCTGGTATAAATACTGCAGTATTTCTGTAGTATGGAAGTAGTGGAGCACGGCAGCTGAGTTGGTAAGATCCGTCAGTTTGCTGTCTTGGAGAATAGGCTTAACAGGTTTGCTGGGCAAGACCATTGCTTGGACCTGATTTCCAATACAGATTTGTACTGGCTGATAACAAAAAGGCAAAATGAAACTGCTGCATTTGGGGAATACATTAGTACACGAGTATAAAGAAGTTCAGCACCTAACAAAGCGACTTGGGGCATTTGTGATACATTGTCAACCCTGAGGTTCAAGGGGGTTGTTGCCGTATTGTATCTACAGTGCAACCCTCCCTTTTCAGATTTAACTGAAAGTTTGTTGGGCTGGGTGGAGGGGCTGTGCTATCTTTCTCTACTGGTGGGGAGGGGGGAAATAGGTCGAACTAGACATATTTTACAGTGTTTAGAGAAGAACTCTAATTGGCAGTGTGCCAAAATGGTTGTGGCAACGAGAGCAAACTGAGTAGGCCTCCTCACACACTTGTGCGCTTGTGGAGCTGAAACTATTTCTTAGCGTGATAATAAATATTTCAAAGTATTTGAGATATTTGGAGAAGTATTAATTTTCTGGCACAGGTTGTGTATATATTTAGTTGAGTGTTGGCGATGTTCCAGACTCTCAAGTCAAGGTGTGTTTAAGTGGACTTGCTTGTTTGTTGCAGGAATCAGTGACGAAAACAATGTACACAGAAATCACTGTAGAACAATTTAATTAATACTTACGGTGCATTCCCCCTTGTTTCCAGCTCCAGATGTGTTCCTAGGCATAGGTGTGAAAGTTCTAGAGTTATTAGTAGACTTTCATAGCCAGTGCCGAAGAGTTCAGTTCCGTAGTGGGGGCGTGTTGAGGCACATAACCTTACCTCCCCACCACTATACTCCAAGAGTCTAAATCCAATGTAAGATGTTTGGCTAGCTTCCACCAGTACAAAAGAGCCCTGCAGGATCAGATCAAAGGTTTATCTAGACCAGCATTCTAGGCCAACCTGATGCCTGGGCAATAGCACAATCCCATAGGTGCAGTGGCAATGCTGTGCAAAATTCTGCGTGCTGTATCTATAGAAAGTGGTTTTCTTTTCTATTAGAGGCTGTTTACTGAGTGTAATCAGTAAAAATATTTACTGATAGGCATATTTTTTCCTTACTAAGAGGTTTACCCCTGAGTTTTGTTGGTGGGCTTGGTTAGATGTTTTTGCATTTGTCAAGCGACTTGGAGGCGCCACCTTCTCCGGAGGATCGAGGGGACCTGATGCGACATCCTGTTGTCGTGCATGCGATGTTGCACGACATCAGGATGCCGTGCAAGATTGGGGGGGGGGCACAGTGCCTCAGCCCCCAGGAGCTGGCACCCTTGGAGCATATCAATTCTTTCAATGCATCATTTCCCCTTCTTGTCAAGTTCTTTTTGCAGATACCAGAGAGTGGAAAAAATTAGCATATAGTGATACTGCATGTTCATTCGTGGGTTCCTAAGTAAAGGAAGTAAAGAAAGGCTGGAGTACTGTGGGAGAAGAGCTTTTGTAGAGACACTACATGGTGTATTTGGATGGTTGATAACTTGTGGCATCTTCAGAATCAAAGGGGCAGCTATGCAGTGAAGAGTGTAACAGAATGACAGAAGAGGTGGGGGGAACAGGCACTTGTAATAGAGCTTAAAGGTAAAGGGGACCCCGACCATTAGGTCCAGTTGTGGCCGACTCTGGGGTTGCGGTGCTCATCTCGCTTTATTGGCCGAGGGAGCCGGTGTACAGCTGGAGCGGTACCTATTTATCTACTTGCACTTTGACGTGCTTTTGAACTGCCAGGTTGTGCTTTCGAACTGCTAGGTTGGCAGGAGCAGGGACCAAGCAACGGGAGCTCACACTGTCACGGGGATTCGAACCGCCAACCTTCGGATCAGCGAGTCCTAGGCACCGTGGTTTAACCCACAGCGCCACCCGCGTCCCTGTAACAGAGCTTACTGGCTCTCAAATGTAATTCTTGTTTAATCAAAGCAATCAGTATACCCAACTAACATAACCAAAGTAGGAGTTTGGGAAGGGACTGTACTTGTTTCTCCTCTTTCTTTCCAATAGTTTCACCTATTAAGTACATTGATCAATGGCGACTTGTGCAGAGCTGCTTCTTGACGTTGTGTATATGCACAGGAACGCTCTTTTACACTTGGCTTACAGTCACACAGCCAAATGACAACATGCATGAAAATAATTCTGTTGATGGATGATGATTGGTTGTCCTTATTGATTAGTCTTCACAAACATTTCCTCAGTGCATTGGAGATGTAGGGGATCAAAAGGCACTTCCCCCCATATATTATGAAGCATGGCTCATGGAAGAGTAAACATGGTGTAAAATCCCATGTTTTTAAGATCATGAGAACCAAAGGTCCTGTTATCATTACTTCCAATATATTTGCCAGTCATCAGTAGACAGAGATATGGCACTTTGTGCTCCATTTTTCTTCATTCATACACAACTGCACATTGCAGGTCTAGATACAGAAAAAGATGACAACTTTTTATAAACATTTACATTCATCAGTACCCATCGGTTATATTGAGAAATATTTCCCCATATTTTTTCCTCTTCTTCCTGTGAACTCACTAATACAGTCATCAGGTATCTGTCATCATTAAACATTCAACCAGTGTTATTAATGGAGCAGTTGGTGATAATAGCAGTACAGTTGTCTTCACTGAAATCTTTGCTAAGACGTTATTTGTATATAGTGAAGCAAAGTGTTGGATGTAGGAGGAAAGAGGTTAACAGTGGTACCATCACTATTTTGGATCTCAGTATCTTGAGCTTCAATATTTTGTTTGTGTAAGATTCTATTTTGTTTTTAATTTTTCCACATTTCTATGGTGGCCCTGTTTTCACAGAACAGTAAGCCATGGTCAATAACAAACCATGGTA
The DNA here is from genome assembly GCF_965153285.1 of Podarcis tiliguerta. NCBI lineage: Eukaryota > Metazoa > Chordata > Lepidosauria > Squamata > Lacertidae > Podarcis > Podarcis tiliguerta. The sequence goes on along the minus strand of NC_139544.1, from coordinate 37,038,478 downwards.
TACCACAAACCATGTTTGTCACACTCCTTCCTTTACTGAGCTGGGGGGGAACAAAGCAGAGTGCTGTCTGAATGTTACATGTGAACCAGCACTCATGCTTTCCTTGTCTTTAGATGAGCCATGAGCAGAAGCCAAGGTTTGTTCTGGGCTTCTGTTTGTGGCTTGTTTGGAGAGAAACAAATGTAAGCCCTGGTTCACATTAATTTTCTCTGTGCTAAGCAAAGGGAGCAGCAGAGTAGATGCAATATGAGCAGTCATGGTAAACCATAGTTTACCATGATGTGCAAACCCAGGCCAGGTCCTAAGAACAAATTCAGGAGACATATTAGAAAGCTCTTTGGTTTCCAACACCCAGAAACTTGAGGACCATGTAGGACAGGGGCAGGGGACCTTTTTTGGCTGGTGGACCAGATCCAAACCTCCATCATCCTCTGCAGGTCACCTTGACCAGGTGCGGGAGGTGCTCACTTGTCCCATTGTGACATCAGGCGATAACTTCAAAGGCATGCTACAGATGAAGAATGTCTATTTGCAGCTGTGGTTTGAATCCAAACATCCAATTTTATTTTCATTTATTTATTATAGTTATATACTGCATTTATCTTCCGAGGATATCAAGGTGGTGTACAGTGGATGCTCGGGTTGCGAATGTGATCCATGCGGGAAGCACGTTCGCAACCCGCAGCATTCACAACCCACAGTACCGCATCAGTGCATGCACGGGTTGCGATTCGGTGCTTCTGCGCATGCGCAAAGCGCAATTTAGCGCTTCTGCAAATGCACAAGCACTGAAACCCAGAAGTAACCCATTCTGGTACTTCCAGGTTCAGCGCAGTGCGCTACCCGAAATCATGCAACCAGAAGTGTCTGTAACCTGAGGTATGGCTGTACATGGTTCTTCTCCCCAATTCATTCTCACAACAACCCATGGGTTAGGCTAAGAGATGGTGACTGGCCCAAGATCACCCAGTGAGCTTCATGGCTGAGTGGGAATTTGAACCACACTTAGCTCAAATGGACGAAGCAGGGCTCAGTTTCAGTTCCCATCAGCTGATGGGCACTGAAAATGAGCCCCCCTTAGTGCAGCTGATCCCAGTGTGGCTCAGATGCATGAAGGCACAGTATGTCACAGTACAGAACATGTATACTGCCCTTGGTGCAGAAGACAAAACTGTCTCCTTAACTCATAATTTTCATGCTTTTTGATGCATGAATGACTTTGTAAGAACCTTAACTCTACTGAAGGAGTTTTGATCCTAGAATTATTAGGTCAGGTGTAAATGGTTTCTGTGACTTTGAAAATGTAGGAATGGGCACCACGTCTGTTCTACTATGAGCCACAGTTCATGAAATACAGATTTTCAAAAAATGTGTTATGTGATCCTACTGCAACTGGGGTAGAGTGGGGTTTTTTTCCAGATAATTTCTGTGGCAGAATTCATCCATCAGTCGGAATTTTCACATAACCGTTATTCATTATACTTTGCAGCAAATGGCAGAGTGGCAGGATAAAAAAATATTATCCTGTAAATAGTCTCACCTGCTAGAATTACATAGCCCCCTGAAGACATTTTATTCTTTGCTTTAAAAGGTTTTCACTGTTTAAGTGAATGCTTTCACTTGTTGGTACAGCAATGCAGCAATTAGATTATGATTTGAATTTAGCTTTTTCTATAGCTGTAGAATGAATAACAGGTGAAATAATAAAAACTTTATAAGGCACCTACTGTTCTGGATTTCTGTAAGCTAGTGTTTAGTGTGTATATTTATAGTATTTTACAGCAGTGTATTGCTTTTTTAACTTCGTAATCACACCAACATGATTTAAATGTTCAAGCCTCGTCTTTTGCTCCAGGTCTAATTTAAGTATTTACCACTTCCCCCAGCCTGACAAAATACTGCTCCTTAGGTGGTCTAGCTTCAGTACAGTTACATAAAGCTGTGGGAAATCACATCAAAATGTGAAAGGAGTAAGTTAAAGTCTTCATAGAAAAATTGTAACCTTACTGTTGAATGTATAGTTTCTGAGGAAATAAAAAATGGAGGCACGTGATTTCATGCATAAAATCAATTTGTGTTCGAGCAATGCTTCTTCTCAAAAGAACCACCCCAAAGCAAGAAGGCATGCTTGGGAGGATGCCATGGGTTAAACCCACCCTAGATTAATTCACTCTTTCTCATGCTTGCCCTCAGCATTGGAGAAGGTAGACCAGTAGGGGGAAGAGCACTGATCTCCTAGGAATATAGCAGATTTTAAAGATAAGAGCCCTAGAGCCCCTTTCCTGCCTTCTCCTGTCTTAGAACTCAAGCTCCTCTGTCCATATTCAATCGCTAGATTCTGCGCTGCCATGATGGATATTTGTTGAAGGATGGTTTGCGCCACAAACTAGGCCTAAAATGAAAGACCTGTGCTCCTTCACGCTCTCCCCCTTATCATCACTTAACTGTTTGCCCCTGTTTCTGTCTTTTTAAGCATGTATGATATAATCACCTTTTAATTGCTAGTCATTATCCCATACCTGTTTTAAATCTTATGTGTTCTGTTTATCCGTATGTTTTATCTTATACTGGTCTGTAACCGAAATAAAGTTTGATACAGATATTTAAGCTCCTCTATAAAAAAATATGTATGAAATAGGGATTCAGTAATTTGCGGGTGGTGGAAGTGCACCAAACAGAGAGCAGGGGTGACTTGGCCATTAAGGATGAGCACTTATTAGGGGGACTTCCCATAGAATCACAGAGTTGGAAGGGACCCTGAGGATCATCTAGTCCAACCCCCTGCAATACAGGAATATGCAGCTGTCCCATATGGGGATCGAACCTGCAACCTTAGCATTATCAGCACCATGCTCCAACCAACTGAGCTATCCATTCTAGCAACCCCTGGACTGGAATGCAGAAGCATTTTTCGCCTGGTTTCCCAATGCAGAGGTCGCTGCTGGTAACTGGGAGAGGTGAGATGGTGGGGAGGGTGGCATGGTGTGGGGGCTGTCAACCTGATGCCCCCACCTCTCTGCCCACATCATACTTATTTCCACACCAGTGTGCCCCTCTCAGTTACTGGCAGTGACCTCCTCAGTGAAAAGCCAGGCAAGCAATGTTGCTGTCCCACCAGACTGGACTTGATTTCCAATGTAGAGGCAGTACTACAAGAAGTAGCACACTGGAAACTAGTTTTCAGTATGTGGACTGAAGTTGTTAGTGCTCACCCCCTATCTATATTACGAAAAGAGGGGTGTTCGTGTAGGAGCTTCCTCTTGGTCCCAAATATATTCTTTTCTGGGTTCTGGAGTTCTAGTTTGAAGTCTGTTTTGTCATTTCTTCCATTTTAATTTTTGTTCCGTGCCAGCACACTCGTTTCTGAAACATTTCCCATTAGAACCTGAGCTTACCATAGTTAGAGCCTGCAATGAGAATGGGAGTAATTATGCTAATTTCATGTTTGAATTTTTTTTCTTCCTCCGTAGGTGAAGTATGTGTGCAGAACTCCACCGCAAAAAGTTTAAGAAAAGTGAACATTCTCCAGCAAGTACATCAGAAGGAGGTGCAGCAAGGAGTAATTTTCAGCCCACCTTGAAAAATTGTGCCCATAAGTGCCAAGCTGACCTGAAAAGGAACTAGCTGGGAGTCTATACATAGATAAAAGTCCACTCTTCTGAAATTTCACTGATTAAATGTAAAAGACGCACATACAGCCTCAGCTGTACAGCCACAGATTCTGGTGCTTCTTATGTGTTTGTGTTACAGTCCTTCTAACTGACACGTTACTTCCCCTGTTTATAACTTCTTTCGCTGTATATACAATAAAACCGAGTAGCACTGTGTTGCTGTTATTCGCTGAAATAATTGAATGTTAAGACCTTTGCCAAAATGAGTGCAGAAGGATACCAGTACAGAGCTTTATACGATTACAAAAAAGAACGAGAGGAAGACATTGACTTGCACCTGGGAGATATTTTAACTGTGAATAAAGGTACTTTAGTGGCCCTTGGATTCAATGACGGGGAAGAAGAAAAACCTGAGGAAATCGGTTGGCTGAATGGTTATAACGAAACTACTGGAGAAAGGGGGGACTTCCCAGGAACTTACGTAGAATATATCGGAAGAAAAAAGATTTGTCCCCCAACTCCAAAGCCTCGTCCGGTTCGACCTCTTCCTGTGGCACCAAGTCCAGCAAGAGTAGGAACAGACAATGATCAACCAGGTTAGTAGCGACTCTCCCCCACCCCTAATCATTGTGGTTCAATGTCCAAACCTTTATTCTATGGAATATTAAGTGGATACTGCAAACGGTAGGTCATTGAAATTGGTCAGAACACTGGTAGCTTTTTGCATTATTACTCGTATTTTTCTAAACCATGTTCACTTTGTAACAACTGCATTTTCCTATTTGGACTAGAAAAGAGTTCATGCTTTCCTTGCATTTTGATTGCCCTTGTGCAGCATGACCATAAAATAGAAAAAAACAAAATGGTTTTGGGAAGTACTTCAACATACTTGCCTTCAGACCGTGTTCCAGAGAACCCTGTGGTACTTCAGTAAGAATGTTGGTAACGGCAGACGAGTTTTCTTTAAAGATACATTTCCCATTACTACCGAATTTCCTCTGTAACATTTTACCCTTTTGAGTCTCAGGGCATGTTGTCAAGTCAGCTAGGGGGAGATCTGGCTAGTACTCTTCAGTGCTGTGCTCTTGGAAATCTACAGAATCCTCTGCAAAAAGCAGGGGTTCGCTTCAAGACAAGTGTGGAAGGGGTGTCCTGAATGTAACACCCCCCCCCCCAATCTGTTGGGGGGGGTGTTACATTCCCATAGGACAGGGAAATTCTAAGATAATAAATATTTCAGTTTAGAGAAGCTGTCACCAACATGGTGCCCTCCAGATACTGAACTATAGTTCCCATCACCCAAGATTATTGGCTGCACTGCCTGAGGCTGATGGGAGTCTGGCAATATGTATGATCTGCATACATGAATTATAACTATTTCAATAACACCTGAGTAGTAGTAACCACACATATCACTGAAACGATTACTTGAGACTATAAATGGAAACGAAATATCACTGCTACTGTTGGGTTGTATTCATGTGGCAGTTCTGCTAATATAGCTTAATATTTAAGAAAACGTATGCTAACTTTATTCAGATAAATCCATGGTTTTTAAATGTAATAGGGGCCAGCCCTACCATCATGCAGAATGAGGCAACCGTCTCAGGTGGCAGATGCTGCTGCAGCGGCCCATGGCTGCTCCTCCAGATTCCTCCATGTGGCCTGCTGCCTCAGATGCAGTGAACGATGCCATCTTATCACTAGTGTTAATGTATGCTTCAACTGCTGGCCCAGCTAGTTTTTGTTTGAGGGAAACACCATTTTGTCCTTGACTTCAGACAGCAAAATGCCTTGGACTGGGCCTAAATGTATTTTTGCTGTCCTATGAGACATACTGGTATTGAAAGCCAGGTCAATCAACATTTTTTTTTTTTGGGTAAGAAATACATACATGTAAGAGAAGGAGGTTGGGAAGGAGATGATTTTGACTACCATAGATTCTGGCGTATAAGACGACTTTTTAACCCCGGAAAAGAGGTTAAAAAGTCGGGGGCCGTCTTTTATGCTGGGTATGGGCGGCGCAGTGCGGAGCCCGCGCACTGCTGCTTCAGAAGCGGCAGCAATGGGCAGTGGGGACCACTCCACGCCAGGTGGCTTTCTCCCGGAGCAGAGCTGTCCAGCGTATTAGGCGACTGGGCTTATAAGACGAACCCCCAAATTGCAGCTGCCAATTTGGGAGGTCGCCTAATATGCCGGAATCTACTCCAGAATTCTTTCACCTCCCCACAGTCCATGCCCCCCATATCTGCTCTAGACCCTCTGGAACAGCATGAGCGATGGTTTGGTGCTTGCAGGGAGGCATGGGAATCACTTGAAATTGCATCGCTCTCATCTTCTCCTAATGGAAGGTTCCAATGGATCAGAGAGCCTTCCATCATTAGAGAGATGCCACTTGGTGCAACACTTAGTCTTGGTGTCTTCTAGTCCTTCATGTTCTCTCTTCAAGCTCTCGTGTGTGTGTGTGTGTGTGTGTGTGTGTGTGTGTGTGACAACAGAAGTAACATACTAGGAAATCATTTTTGTTACTTTAAATGAATTCACGTAACGTGAATCTTTATTGTTTTGTTTGTTGAGTAACAGTGTTTGTCATCTTCACCTTTCATGGACCCCTGAATCCCGCCTGCCCACCAAAATCCCAAAGTAGTACAGAATGGTAAAATGTTAAAGCTTGATTCAGAAAAGTAGTTGCTGATGGGAAGGTGGCATAGTAGAGCGGAACTGAATTGCAAGAGGTGGCTTCGGCTACACGTATCTGTGTACATCCATCTCCTTTGACGGTGCCTGGGGAGCAGGATGTGCATAAATGAATTTACCTCTGAAGTTCTGTTGTGCAGAATGCCCACAAAGTAGAAGAGAAAGTGGAAACATGTAACATGGTATTATCTGCTGTCTTTGTTACACATGGCAAATGTAAGCACCTTGCATGTTTAATAGAGCTGTTTTAGAACAACAGAGGGAATAATTCACAACTGTGTGAGTGTTCCACAAAGTAGTGACAATATGGCTGCCTACAGCTTTATGTTGAAAACATAATCTCCCCTTACATATTAAATATTAAGAAATGCCTTTGGATCCTCTGGTGTGGGGAAAATATTTGCTGCTTAAGTACCAGCACTGCTGCCTTCCCTCTTCTGAGTCACAGTGTCAATTATTAAAAGTGGAAATTCTCTTCCCAGGATAATGAAATGGTTAATCTTTTATATAGTCCAGATGAATGTGGGCAGCAAACCAACAGGAACCTTCCCTGGATAATAAACCATTGTTCTGCACATTAGAGTGCATTTTGGCTATAAGGAGACTTGATGTAAAGCTTGCTTGACTGTATTTGGTCAAGTTCATATTTTCCAGGCTTAATTTTTTTATACTGCTCCATCAGTAGGAGAGGGAGCACATGAGGAGTGATGTTTCTTACTGTACTACTTGGGAGTCAAATTGAAAATGAAAACATAGTTGTATGGTTTACAGATTAGGCCTCTGTTGTGGTTTCTCACTGATATATTCACCATGGTAGCTTTGCCCCAAACTATTTTTAACATGTGTTCCCATAAACAAAACAAGCTTTATTTGGGGTTTCTGCTTTTGTTTATCAGACTTAGTAACTTGATACTTTGAACACTTCTCTTTCCTTAATCAGACAAGTGTTTTGTCTTTGTGAGCATACATATCCTGAAATCAACAGATGTGATTGAAATTTGTACACTGCGTTTGAGGAAGGCTGAGCTTCAATAAGCAAACAGAAATGTTTTCTTTTTCAAATTTAATTTTCTAGGCTAACCTAGGATTTAAAATATATAATGCTAACCAAAGCAATTTAATGTATGCCTAAATAACATAGACTACATAACATAGAAATTCTTAAGGGGTTGTGGAAGACAAATAATAATTGTTTTCAACAGTTTCGTCTCAGCCTTTTGCAGTTAAAGTAACAGTTTTGTAGCACCCTAATGACTTAACAAATTAGTAACTGGCTTACCCATTCCAGGATCTTTGTTATCTTCAGCACTGTTTTGCTTTGTGAATGGCTCTACATAATGGTACATTTAAGCTTTTAACATAAGTATCAGTCTGCACTTTGCCGTTCATGTTCCTTTGACCTCATTGCTTACAATCCTTTCCCCTTGCATGTATACACCAATTTAGGATAACATTTCGCCCATCTGATGAAGTGGACCTTGCCTACCAAAAGCACGTGACATAAGAAATGCATTAATCTTTAAAATGCCACAAAACACTTTTTAAAATAATAATAGTGGTTAGCCTTACTGCAGAAAAATGAAATTCCTCTTTCTAACCCCCCGTTTTTAAAATAAAAATTCCAGTGATTATCTGAGGGTAGGACCTCTATGTACTCATCTTGACAGTAAGGGCCAATTTAACATTATCTTAATGATGGGTGTTACTGCTTCCCCGTGTTTAGAACTCTTTCTGTTATTGTCATATCTAGAAAGAGGAATTATGTGATATGGGGAAACCATGTGGTTATGTCAAACACCAGTATCATTTCTTCCAGGGATGCTGGTCTTGGAAGAAACCACATTACTCGCCCACATGGTGTGGTTTCTCTTTTCAGATTGGAGCCATAAGGAATTTAGCCAACAGGAACCGGCTGTCACACTGCTCTGGTAACCAAATAGCCATAACTTATGGATGAAATTCAGGAACATCCCCTTGAAATTTTGTAGACAGTGCTGTTTATACTTGGTCATTACTGGGGGGGGGGAGAGAATTGGGGTGATTGGAGAATTATGGATGGTATTCAACTAAGTTTTGCTCAGAGGAGGCCCATTGAAATTAATGGACCTAACTTAATCCTTTTCGTTTCAGTGCATCCTTTCTGAGCAAATTTTTGTTGCATACCTCCCAGAGTATGTTTCCCTTTCCAGTATGCCCCAATCCCCCGTTTATTCTACTCCACTAACATTTGTGTGAGTATCAGTGCTGGAATAATCATATGGTTGCAAGATGGAGGGCACTTCTATTACTCCTCCTGCCAAAATAATAATAATCTGTATAACCTTTAAGACTTTTATTGGTTATTCTATGTGTTTCCACACACACACACACACAATCACTTTTGTGTATGGTGGTTGCCCTACCAATTAATATTAGAAATATATCTTCAAAGGTAAAAAGTTTCCAAAATAACTTTGTGGCGGGGGAGGGAGAGACATAGCGGTGAAGGGGAGGACATATCTTTGTGAGTTTCACCTCTCCATTTGACAACATTCGACAAAGCTGAACAGCATGGTCTTTATGTATATTCTGTCTTTTGTTGGGAATTGCACAGAGAGGGAAATGCAATTATGAGCACCCTGCAGAAGAATTCAGATAATCCCTAGGGACATCTTCCTCAAGGGAGAGAGGCTACTTGTACAAATAAACAATATTAGGAGTCTTTACTGATAGTAAAATATTGAAAATTGACAGTTCAATGCTGTGAAACAGCATCCTATTCTACAGCATAGTTGTGTTTATTTTTACTGTATTTGTAAGAGGCACTGCAATCTACTGGTCTGATTCCCCAGCAAAGCAAGTGGGGTTGGTTGTTTACTCCTGAAATAAAGCTTCTGAAAAGATAAGTGACAATATCTCAGCTTGGAAAAATCTCTACTGCTGTTTTCCAGACCCAGAAATAAAATGTTTCAAAAGTTCATTGCATTATTTACAAAGATGTGGAATAATATATGAAGTCTCTTCAATATTTGTACAGATACTTCTGTGGGAGGCAGGTGTCTAAATCCAGGATAGTGGGGGATTCTTGGTTTCCCCAAACGTGTTGGTATATCCATGAAATATATTGCAAGGCCAGGTGCTTTTAAAACCTGTGAAATTTACAAATAACACCCTGCCCTAACTCACAATTCAATATGTATCTTGATCCCTGTACTCTAAAATAGCAATCAAACAAAGTAGCTGAGAAGTTGGTATCCCATTATGGACTTGTACATCATGGACTTGCACATGTGCAGGAAATCCCAAGAATGGGCTATATCTACATGTTTGCTCACAGAGATAATAGTTCTCTTCAGGTGTTCTAAATACCTGTTTAGGAGGCACAAAGATGTACATGTTGGCTCCACCCCTTCACCCCGTGCCTTCCCACGTTGAGCAGGAAAATCTGAAGTGGAATAATAAGCCCGTTCAACACTATAAATGCAGGAATGTCAGAATAGAGGGACGTGGGACTGACTTCCTGAACCCTGCAGCCTCTATATAGTTAGACACTGTTAATGCCTAAAGAGGGCTAATGTATGCATGCTAACAATTCTGAACTCCACAATGAAGAGGGGCGTGTGGATGCATGTGTGTGTGTATGTGTACATACACACAAATATATATGGCTGTTTTATTCCTAAGGAGAAGAAGAAAAAAGGGAAGGAATTATTACAATTTGTTGTTGTTGTTGTAGTTGTAGTACCCTGCCCATCTGACTGGGTTGCGCCAACCACTCTGGGCAGCTTCTAGCATGCATAAAAAGACAGTAAAACTTCACACATTAATCGGCTTCCCTATACAGGGTTGCCTTCAGATGACTTCTAAAGGTTCTATAGTTACTCACCTCGTTGACATCTGATGCGAGGGCTGTTCCACAGGGTGGGTGGGTCCTGCTGGCAAGGGATGATGGGAGTTTTAGTCCAAAAACAGATAAGAGACCCAAGTTTGGGGAACTCTGATATAGATGGACATGGTAATACACTTTCTGAACAACTTTTACATTAATACTGTCGAAAAATGCATTGGCATTTCAATATGCCTCCTAAAATGTCTACCTGTTTGGGAAGTTTCTGTTCACTAGTTGTTGTTTTTAAGGGCTAAATGGCTGATTTATCAAAGGACTTCTAGGTAGCTATTAATCTTAAGTAAAACACACACAAAAGGGATGGAATTATCAGTTTGCTTGGCATATTTTTGGTGTTACATTTGAACAACAGATTTATTTATTTTTAAAAGGCTAAACCACTTTCCCCTCAATGCCACAGAGCTTCTCTGACTGCTGTTTGACTCCATCTGCTGGTAAATACTCATAGTCCCAAAAATATTTCACACAAGTAATTGATGGGTTGAAAGTAACAAAATGGAATCCAGTCTTTGTGTGTGTGATCCCCACCCAACCAAGACAGACATCTTATTTAAATATTGTATCTAATGGTTCCAACCTAGTAGTGTATCTGATTATAACTCCTGCTAAAATTAAAAGAAAGCCAAAACCTGCCGTCTTGTCTACTTTTAGGGCCACTTGCTTGTGTTAAAATAGACAATTGCATACCAGCCCCAAACCCCCATCCCACCCAACTTCTAATACAAAATTGAATTAATATTCTTAATTGGTGGTAATGCACATTGCTGACACAGTCTATAGGTTTAGCAGTCTTTCACTTGGGGTTTGCTTATAAAGGAAGACTTGGTTTTTTGCAAAACGTGGTCATTTGCAGCTGCTAATTTCTTGCCAAGAAATGATTAATTCTGTACCACCGTGCCCCCTTAAATCTTTTCTTAATGCCATTTACAGATACACAGTTTCTTGTGAAAGAACGCAGATGTCTGCAGCGCAGCTGGCCGTAAAACTTTCTGCATGTGTATCTTGCTTAAAATCTTGTGTCCATGATGAATTACCATGAAATCAGTCTGAAGGCTGAAATCTGAGGAATTACCTTATTTTAATAGCCTGGAATGAAAAGGGCATTTGTGTTGCACTTTAAGTATTTAGCAGTGGTTATGGCTTATGCATTCTGTGGCATTATACTGACAGTACTGAAGGAGTGGTTGGGTTTGCTTTATTAAATCCAGCCAGCTTTTAATTTTTATTTCAGAACAGAAAGATTCAAATGCCATGTCCTAATTCTTTAAATTCTCATCCTGCCCTATAACAAAGATAGTGCACTATATAACAATACATAAAATCAAATAAAACACAACATATTTTAATTTTATTTTTTAAAAAACTTATGTTGACTAAACCCTGACCCCAGAAGCCAGCCCAGACAAAGGTCTTACAGTGCTTCTAAAAAATATGCTTAGTTTTTTTGGCTTGCTTCCAAGGGGAGGGGAATTCCACAGCTGCGACAGAGACCAAGAACTCTTCTGTCTGTGCCTTTTTGTTGTCTGAACGGATCCAGTGAATGGAGTTTCCAGCAAACTTTCTGATGCCCTGAATAGATTGGAGTTGGTTAGCATGTTTGTTTGACTTGCATTTATTTAGCAAACAAAACTTTAAAAGCACAGTGCAACATTGGGATTTAATACGCTGCATACATATCACAGGGGTTTTTTTTCTAAGAAGTGTTTGAATTGAACTGTGTGGTTGATTGCTGAAAAGTCAGTAAACCACACCTGCACTGCAGTATATATGTCTACTCACAAATAAGTCCCATTGACCTTACGCTCAGCAGCACATGTTCATAGAATGACAGCCTTAGTGTTGACTAAATGCTTCGTTCAAAGCTTTACTGGGAAATTATTCTTCTCTGAATGCTTGTAAATATTGTAACACACAACTCAAAAAACTGGCTAAGGAAAGGAATGAAGGGACCAAAAACTTGTTAGGCCAATTTTAGCATGCTTAGAAATCAGTGTGTTTAGCTTTGTTATACAGTGGTACCTTGGTTCTTGAACAGCTTAGTTGTCGAACAAATCGGTTCCCAAATGCCGCAAACCCGGAAGTAAGTGTTCCGGTTTGCAAACGTTTTTCGGAAGCCGAATGTCCAACGCGGCTTCCGCTTGAGTGCAGGAAGCTCCTGCAGCCAATCAGAAGCCACACCTTGGTTTTTGAACGGTTTCAGGAGTCGAACAGATTCCTGGAACAGATTAACTTTGAGAACCAAGGTACCCCTGTATATACATGCATGTTTAGAAATGACTCACTTGAAACAATACAGTTCAGGAGCTGTGCAATTTGACTAGTATTGCATAGTATAGTATCCTTTCATTGTGTTACTAATCCATTTTCTGGCATATGCATTTTATAAATTGAAAAATATAGTAGTGGAAAAATTTCCACCCCTGTCACTGAATGTATCCCATACAAATATTAGGAGGCTAGTCATGGCTGATCTTAGAATGAAATGGAATGAGGAATAGAGGAGGAGTCAAGCTTAGATAAGCCTAAGATGTTTAGAGATTTGTAGTAAAAATTAGCTGTGTTTTACACAGTGATGTGACTTTGCTGTGCCTCACTTGAAGTTATAATGTGGCTTAAGGAGCCAAGGTAGACATTATATGGGAACGTGAGCTTTCCTTCACAATGCAAAGGCGGGAAATCCTTTATCATCCCAATACAGGGGCCAGCGTTTACAGAGAAGAATAAGCAGGTGGATGGGAACTGACGCCTTCAACTTGCTGATCTTCTGCTGATAGTCCCTGTGCTGCACTCGCTATTATCTGTGGGGCTGTAACTGCATTTCTCAGGATAAACTCAAAGTGGGCCCTAAGACAGTTCTTGAATCTGAGTCTCCCAGCTGCAAACCCCACAATGCTGCTTTCTCAAAGTGCAAGTCACTGGAGGCAAAAGTAATCACTGCCGCAGTGAGTACAGAAGCTCACACAGCTGCTTGCCTGCTAAACTGAACATCATAGGACATCTCATGATGAATGGTGAGCAGGTGAACGACACAGTTTGCGCCACTGAGATTGCTTTCTGTTACAAGCAGAGATTTAGTCATAATTGCCCTGCACTGTAAATGCAGCAGAACCCAACTCATTATCTTGCATCTGTGGCTCATGTAATTCATAGTCAAAACTGGTCTCTCTTTTTTTACTTGCATGCCTTGCTGTAACGCTTAGCAGTGAGAACAGTCCTGAGAGTTTATCAGTCTGATTAAACTTGCTGGAGCAAGGGGAAGACTCTTCGCTGACCAGCAGCAGGAGACATAGAATTGAACTCCCCAAGAGAATGAATGACTGCTCTTCCTTTGTGTAAGAAAGCAGGGTGCTGATTACTACAGCTCAGAGCTATCCCCATACATGTGCTTTTGTCTTTTGTTGAAAGAGAAACTGATACTCAGAGAAGCGGGGCTTGCATCCTGGTCTCAACTGTGAGCGAGCAATGACAACATGTGAATTCCAGACAGGGCCAGGAATGGATTAAGAGCTTCCTGTCAGTGTTGTGTATCATGCTGTAAATCTTCAGTTTTAAACAGTCACTTGAATACTTAATCTTAGCAGTCCTTGCAACAACAAAAATCCAACAAGGCAGGCCAATATTATTCTTCCACATACTACAGATGAGAAGAGATGCTAAGACTTGAGAAACTGTACTGAAGGCCACTTAGCAAGTTTGTGGCTGAGCTAATATTTAAACTGGGGTCTGCTCATGCTTTTAACCCAACACTGAAGCAGACGGCAAAGAGATATTTCTAGACATTATGGCTGTGTAGCTTCATATCAACTTCAGCCTAAGCACATGCAAAGTGGTGCATCGTGAGACAAAAGTTCCTGATTGCACATAGATGCTGATGGTGTCCAAGTTGGTTGAAATTGTTCATGAGATCCTTGGTTCATAGCAAAAAGCTCATTGACAGCACCTGCTGATTGTATAGCAAGAAAACCGGTTGTGTGTGTGTGAGAGAGAGAGAAAAGAATGAAGGGATGTATGTGGACCATCACCTATGACAGAAGGCTTGAGAAGTTCCAGCTGCTGAGTTTAGGGGCGGAAAGAAGAAGAAGATAACTCATCATTATGAAAAGTGTGGAGAGAATTATGAGAGAGAAAATACTCTCTCCAAACACTAGAACAGAAGAGTGATCCATTGGAATTGATCAGTCACAAATTCAGGACAAATAAAAGTAAACTAAACTTCTCTCAATAATTATGGAATTTATTGCCACAGAATGCCACAGCATACATGAGTACATGTCTTTTTTTAAAGGGGGGGGGGGCTAATCTTTGCTTTATAAATTATGATTACTTCTTCTCTTGAGAGAGAGAAGCTTCAGAAATGGTTGCTGTTTGATTTTAAGATTTTGAACATTTAGAGTTCTTGCCAATTCAAATCCAGTCGGCTGTTCCAAATCCGGAATAATTTAGCTGATAATTAGCCGGCATAAGCATTTTTATGAAAAGCATTATTGAGGGCTTTTCCTAGCATAATCCAGTTCTGAGACTTGACCTCTCTATGGGCTTCAGAGTCTTGCTTGTTAGTAGGAGAAAGTGTTGAGGAATGCATATTCAGTCATACAGTGGTACATAACAAGAGCTACTTGTTTTTAAATCAGATATCTAGATTTTAAAGGACCTCTGTTCATCCAGGAAGGGGCCTCCTCAAGTGCACTGATGCTGCAAAGTGATGGTAAAAAAAGAAAGGAAAAAACAAGCTTTTAAAAAACCACCCTTAACTGCCACCAGTTCTGTATTTTTGCAGTTTCCTCTCTGGGATATATTTTTGTGCTGATGCTAACAAAAATCTTTACTATTAATTATTTGTGGTCCAGAAATGAATTCTAATGGGGCATAATAATTTGGGGGCCTGTACCCAGTGAGATGGTAATAGCTACAACACATGCCATGGGCTTTTAAAGACCCCTTGTTGTTAATAAACTGTCAGTTGTCCTCACTCATTTCTCAAAGCACCTTGCAGTGAATGTACCCTTGATTTAAGACTGTTACAGACTGGTTTGACCACTCCAGATAGCTTTCAGCAAATAAGGCTGTTTGCTGGTCAGAATTGTGTCTGCACGCAGGGCACTTTGAGAGAGAAGGCATGATCTTGTGCCTAACAATCAGTTGGAGGGGGAAGGTGGTCACTTCAGGGGATGTCTCAGTCAGCATTATGTAAGTGTGCAGCTGCTAGGACCCCACAGTGTGCATTGCTGGCATCACTGGAGAATGCTAGGTGGTTGACAACTATATGCTTGCATAGTGCTGACTGAGACACTCAGGGTCCCATCATCACTTCTCAGCGGTTACTGGCACGCTCTCCTTAATGCCTCCACCCTGGCTGCCTCTTGGCAGCTCCCAGATTTGTAAATAGTCACTTTTCTATTTGCCTCTGGTGATGAAGAATTGCCTCCAGGTGTATGGGCAGGGAAGATTCTGCAATTTAGGAAAGATGGCACTCCCCACCCCCCTTTTTATGGAGTGGGAGACAAGTTCGTAACTTTTGTGAGCTTGGCCATAATTAAGGTTCCTTCATAAGCTGTTTGTTAAAATGCCAACCATTTGAATGACTGAAGTAAAAAAAAAAAAAGGCCCAAATTGATAGTGTAAATATCTATGATGTTTGAGCATTTTTGCCAACATACGTTGGTGCAACTCTCCCCACAAGCACCAGAGGGGGAAGACAGTTATAGACTGGTCTAGAGTTTTCTCCAGATGTTTCCTCCAAAACTCACAACTAGAGGGTTTTTTTATTATATTTAGGTAAGAGAAGGAACCAATTATTTATTTATTTTTTAGTTTGTGCTATTTGCATGATGTTCAGCATTTCTCATTGACTGTTTGTATCCAGACAGAATAAAAGCACACGTTGCCCCTTTTTAATCTGCAAGGTTGAATTATCTTTTTCGTAAATAACTACCACTGAAATGCTTTAAAAACAACATATTTTTTTTTGCTAAGGGTGTGTTTAACTTTCTTTTTGTTCTCAAATATTCCATATTTGTTCAGAGTAAGACAGGAAAGAGCAAGCTGTCATCTTCCTCCTACCAAGGTCGTCAGCAAAATCCCTCATTAACGTGAGTGAAAATAGGATCAGACCAATGAAGATTATCCGGGATTGCCTGTTTAACCTGGGAATCTTGTCTGAGAAAGTACTGTGGGGCTGCACTATAGCCATAAGAACAGCCTTCAGGATCAAGCCAATGGCCCATTCAGTCTAACACCCGTTCTCACAGTGGCCAACCAGATAGCTGTAGGAAACCAGGGAGCAGAATATCAGCACAAGAAACACCCCCCTCCACCTCCACCTTCCTGATTTCTAGCAACTAGTATTTGGAAGTATTTCTGCCTCCAACAGTGGACAAAGAGCATAGCCATCATGGCTAGTAGCCATTGAAAGCGCTCTTCTCCATGAATTTGCTTAAAGCCATCCAACTTGGCAGCCATCACTGCTTCCTGGGAGAACACATTCCCGAGTTTGACTATGTGGTGCACGAAGAAGTACTTTGTTATATCTAAAACAAAAGTTTATCCCAAACCTTTGGGAGATGCCATCTAAGAACACTGTTAGAATGCAGTAGAACTCCTGCTCCATGATTGCAGTCATGGGATTTTTGTCTATCACATGACGGTGTACGTTTTGACTCCACAGAGTGGGAAGTGATGGTGACAGGATGTTTGTGTTACTGTGTTCTGTGAAGTGGGACTATTGTCCTTTTTTTTTTGCTGTCTGATGCTAGAGAGAGAGAGGGAGCCATGTTGCAGTGCTCCGTGTGTGTTGTATGTAAATAAAGTAGATAAGCCAAAATGCTGAGTTGCTGAGGTCTGTTACGCAAGCTGTGAAGACTCTGTGGATCCCTAAGTGTGCCGGTGTCTGTTGGCATCGGTCGCTGTGATGTTCGGGCTGAAGACAGCTTTTGAAGCTCCTGAATGAACGTCCAGGAGGGAGAGAACATGCCAATCGGGCATGTGTCTCTTCCAGGGTCCTACCTGAGTGTAGGACGACCTCCTGACAGTAGGATCACAACTTGTGCACATTTAACTCGCGTGAAAGCAGCTTTATGCGCTTGGCAGCTTCCAGAGCATGAGTAGAGAAATGTCACGTGGAATCACCTCTGAATGATTTCATGTGGTTGAAGGAAAAATTTGAATTACTTCAAAATTTGATTTTGCAAATGCATAAAACATTTTATTTATGTTATTCATATTTTGCCTTTTACCAAACAGCTGCAAGCTAGCTTACATTTTTAACAATACGGTATCATAAGAACACATCCACCACACTAAACAGCAAAATTAGACCAGGAAATAAACCTGTGAGGTCAGTAGTGAAAGCTAGACCAAAGCAGTAAATAAGTCTGAAACATCAGTAAAAGCAATTGAAGACTTGGACAAACACAGAAGGCATCAGCACCTAAGAAAGCACAAGCCAAATATTTCTTGGGAGGGAGTTCTATTTGGGTGCATTTGCAGATGCCCATACAGTATTATACTGGTAGATGTAGCAAGGAGCTGGAATGGATTATATCCCCTCTTAACCTGTGAAGAACTTGAGGGACTGTTTTATATTTTTCTCACTGCACACTTACTGTGGAAGAACTCTTCTAAAGTTGGAACAGCTTGTTTCTTCAGTATGGGAAACAGCAGATTAAGGTTTTATTTATTTATTTCACTATTTTGGTTTCTTAGGGAAGAAGAAGTAAGAAACCGCCCAAGAAATTTTGCTGCCTGAGGTGAAGCACAAAGTAATGCCTCACCCCCATTCTGAACCCAAGTGGACTGGCAATTGAATCTCATTTTAGCACTGGTGATCTTCCACTGCACCAGAGTTAGGGGCCCCAGAACAGACCGTGTGGCAACAGAGGGGAACAGCAGCTGGGGAGCTCATGGAGGAACAGTTGCCTCCCTCTGTCTACCAGCCCCTATTGACGTCATCTGTTGCCTTTTTTGATAGAAGTCTTATTTCTCTTTGGATTCCTATGTACAGATTCTGTACAAGGTTCTGTCCTTTGACTTTTCTATCTCTTTCTCTCTCTGCTAAATCATGAAACTTAAAAAAAATGAAGAGGGGAAGGAACGAAGAGGAGAAGGGAGAGTGGTAAATGAGAGATTGATGGAACATATGTGTGCTTTTTGAGTACCTAAGGGTTGTGAATGTACATTTATATAACAGCTAATATTGAGGAAACCATTTGTGTCGGGGTGAGTAAACCTCTGACAGATTACATGCGAGCACTTGCACATGTGTTTCATTATTTGATTGCCTTAGGAGACTGCTGTTTAAGTTGGCAGATCAACTTATTAAAAGCAAAGCTTGTCTGCTGGCAAGATTACAGCACACTGGGGGTGGGGGAGGGCAGAGAGCCCAAATGCTGAGGTATAGTGTGTTTATAGTGTAAGGAAACTATAATGTTACTGGAGGAAAGTAGGATTAAATGTGGTTCCAATTTATTGTACTGGGCTCAAGATTATATTCCTTTAGAATTTGGGCATATATGATGTGTGTGTGTGTGGCTTTTTTAAAAAAACACACACACGTTTAAATCAAATATGTTGAGAAGATCTGGAATACCTTTCTCTTCTAACTTTTAGAAAGCGCGGGCATTTTGTTCTCAATGTTTCTTAAGTATTTGAGCAGCTTTGAAAATAAAGAATGTCGATAGTAACGGAACAGCTAGATTTGCTGGTCTCACTGTCCAGTTATCATGCAGTGCTAAGCTCTTGGTAGTGTTGCCGCTTTTAAATTTGTATACTACCCTTTACCCATAGATCTCAGGGAGGTTCTCAGAATAATGAGGGCAATTCACAACATTATGGGTCCCCCTTCCTGCCTTCTGGTGCAACACACGGAGGAGGGGGTTGGCCAAATGAGCAGCCGGTTCACCATTTACATGTGAACCAGCTCACTGAGTCCATTGTCAATTTAACAGTGAGCTTTTTGGTAAGCAGTTTACGGCTACTTCACACATGGTTTCAAGCTATGCTTTTATCGTGTGTTTGGAGGCTGCTATGATAGGTTTGAATATATGTGCATACAGGGTAACTGGAAAACAAAATACGATAAACCAGATAGCCCTGCATAATATTTGCCCTAATTCTGATGCCACCTATACGGGACCAAAGATGATACATGTTTAAGCATATGCTTACTTTGGCCCTGACACCACATTTGACCCAATTCCATGCTGCAGTACCCTTGTTGTAACTCCGTAGTAGGGAAACTGATGACTAAAATGCACAAGTGAGTTTTCTGTTGCTTTATGGCAGTAGAGGGCAATCTGTGCACATTGCCTAATTTGGAAAGCTCTCTGAAAGTGACCAGTTAAGGCATGATCTACCTGCCCTTTCCTGGTAGCCCATTGAGTGGCGGAAAAGAAGATCCTGTCTCTACCCATTGTTGGCATCTGCTCCACAGCAAGTGACTCCCAGCACTAGCTCAGGGACCACCACCATTATCAGAGCACATTCAGTGTGTTCAGGTTATTTTGTGTGGGCCTCTGATGACAGCACTGCTTGCACAAGACAAACTGTAAACCCTTTCCTACAGATAATTAAGATAGCTATTTACACAGTATGCCTGTTATACTAGAGCAGGGGTCTGCTCCGGAGCCGCATGTGGCTCTTTTACACCTTTGCCGCGGCTCCGGGGCGGATACTAGCGAGGGGAGGAGGCGCATTGTGCGCCCCGACACTCCCCACTGTAGCGGGCGCTGTACTGGCTGTGATGTCGCATGGGGGCGGTGCGTGCGTTAGTCACGCACCGTCCCGACGTCACCTTCCCGCCCGCCCGCTACATTGTAAGGGGCATGTACGCTGGTCACTGCATTGAAAGGGGGCATGTACGCTGGTCACTGTTTTGAAGGAAGTGAAGAACACACACACACACACACACACATACACACAAAGGTAACTTGTTAATTTAACGTTTATTTCTATGAGGAGGAGTAATTCTGAGGGGTCAAACAAAGAAATAATTTAAAAAATGTGACAAAAAAGTTATTTTTATAATGACGAGTTTTGCGGGTCCCAGTTTTTTTCCCTTCGGAAACGGGTCCAAGTGGTTCTTTTTGTCTTAAAGGTTGCAGACCCCTGGGCTAGAGAGATAGAAAACAGTACCAAGGCATCCAGTATAAGGGAAGTGACTGGCTGAAATCCTAGATGCCCTTACCTGAGAGTAAGTCCCATCAAACTCAGTGGATCTTACTTATGCGTAGACATGGAGAGGCCTGCAATGTTAAGTGTCTTTAAAAAACAAAACAGCACGCGGGGAACAGGAAAGAAAATGTGGTGGACAAGAAAATAAGAGGGTTACTTCTCTTTCTGCAGCAAAGCAATATGAGATGCAATAGATTAATTGCCACATCAGCGCAGTTTTAAGCAGCTTTAATTGGTGCATATGTTTGTACATTGCTGTAAGATTCAAGGGAACGGCTAATTAGGGTACAACTTGTTCTAACTGCCTGTGTGGATTCAGTGTAATAAAAAATCGTGTGCAAAGTACATGCTCAGGTGCTGTGGCCGGTGTTGCCTTCAGTTATTTTAGGAATAAGTGCACTGGCCTATTAGAAGAAAAGGTTACCAGACCTAGTTGAGACACAGCGCTCTCTCTCTCTCTCTCTCTCTCTCTCTCTCTCTCTCTCTCTCTCTCTCACACACACACACACACACATCATTTCCTGTTTACCAGAATTCAAATACTGTACGTAGATCTTAAGTTCTCCGTACAAGTAGGGCTGCTTTATGTAATGAAAAAGTCCTCATTGAGCATTCTGGCCTAAACATCTCCTGTCTGTATTGCATGGGCTTCCTTGTGGGTCTGGCATAGTGCCATGTTGTATGATGCTGTGTAAACAGAACATGCAAGGAACTGTTTGCTGATACTAGAAATCTTGGGATTGTTAAATGCTGGCAGCTTTAGTTTTTGTGTTAGAAAAGAGATGAGCTTTCTCTACTGGCAGAGTTTTGAAATTCCAGATAGTTAGATGTTCACAGACGGGCAAGGGGTGGTTTTCTTGATATAATTGCAAGCAAGAAACCTGCATTAAATCAATTATATGAATTAGTCCCTGTCCCCTATTGGTAACCTAAGACCCTCCAAATGGTGGTGAACTACAGCTGCCCTCAGCCCTAGCCAGCTGTGGCCAGTGCTCAGAAATGATAGCAGTTGTAGTTCAGCAACATATTGAGGACCACTGTTTCTCCACCCTGCTTATGTGATTTTAATCATTTCGATGTAAACAAAGCTGTCCTTTTAAAAAACGAAACCAGACTGAAAATAGCTCACTATAAAATGATTGCCAAAACTTGTCATAGGTATCTTAACAGATGACAAATGAATTTGCAGAGCAGTGTGAAATGTCACGGTGTTAACTCCTGTTACGAGTGACAGCTTGTTGTCAGAGTGCCAATATGAAATAAGACCAGACATTGTCACAAATACATACAGCATATGCTTATGTGCATGGTTGGAGACCTACCCAATTTTCTGTGTGGAATAAATTCTTCATTATGTCGTTAAATTAGGCACACACAAAACATTTCGTCTTCTGAATATGAGGTGCTAATTTGGAAGAAAGGTATTTGCTTCATCTCCCTTGTATGAGAAATAAAATAGGGAGCTAAATGGCTTAATAGTACAAACAAAATGGATACATAGTAGGAACCCAAGAACAAATGCGTACATTGACAATAAATGTTTACAGTCAAGTTTCCTCAATGTTTTCTGATAATCTGAAGCTACCATTATGAATCTTGCCTCTTTTTGCTTGAATGGGTGATAAGACTTCAACTCTTCATATAGAAGCCCACTTTGGACAATATAAGTGGTAATGAGCCAATCTGTAAAAGAATACTATATAAAATAAATCGATTAAAATCCATTTCTGTTCCCCTACTCACATGATTAGTCAAAACCTGTTTAATTTCTGGACAAAAAAAGGTAAAGGTAAAGGTACCCCTGCCCATACGGGCCAGTCTTGCCAGACTCTAGGGTTGTGCGCTCATCTCACTCTATAGGCCGAGAGCCAGTGCTGTCCGCAGACACTTCCGGGTCACGTGGCCAGCATGACAAGCTGCATCTGGCGAGCCAGCGCAGCACACGGAACGCCGTTTACCTTCCCGCTGGTAAGCGGTCCCTATTTATCTACTTGCACCCGGGGGTGCTTTCGAACTGCTAGGTTGGCAGGCGCTGGGACCGAACGACGGGAGCGCACCCCGCTGCGGGGATTCGAACCGCCGACCATGCGATCGGCAAGTCCTAGGCGCTGAGGTTTTACCCACAGCGCCACCCGCGTCCCGTTTACAATGTAGTAAAAGGTAAAATACAAAATAATGTAACACTTCAGGGATAAATGCAATGCTCTCATGGAACTGCACAGATTAGAAAAAAGGCATGGATTACTTTTTAATAAAAAAAAGTTAAAGCATCAGTTTTAGCCTATAATTAAGGAATAACTAGAGACTTAAAAGAGATCTCTGCAGCATAATGCTGCTTATAGCATAATGGCCTGCTGTTGTGCAGGAGACTGATCTAAGGTTTTTGTGGAAAATACTGACACCCTGAGGTGAAGAGTAACTTCAAAGCAATCGCATAGTTATAAGATCACTTAACTCTTACATTACATTACATTGTTTCCAGTAGATTTTGCTGCTCTGCATTTCCTCTCCTTAATGGTATCCCTTCTAAGCATTTTGAGAAATTTGGCCCTGTAACTGGTGCTGACCATCTCTAATGAACTTAGGAACATACAGTAGAAAGATGCTTTATACCGAGTCAAACCCATTTGCTCATCTAGCTCATGGCTTCAGCCAGGAGTCCTTCCAGCCATACAACGAGATACCTGGAGTTAAACATGGGAACTTCTGCATGCAAAGTGTTGTGGGAGTGGGTGGGTTATTGTTAATGTTGTTGTTAATTGCTCTCTAGGCACTGAAAATTCTTTCTTCTTTTGGCAAAGATTTAACAACATTACATGGTACTTGTTCCATTTTTAACACAATGCAATACAGTGGTACCTCTAGTTAAGAACTTAATTCGTTCCGGAGGTCTGTTCTTAACCTGAAACTGTTCTTAACCTGAGGTACCACTTTAACTAATAGGGCCTCCCACTGCCGCAGCGCCCCCACCACACGATTTCTGTTCTCATCCTGGGGCAAAGTTCTTAACCCGAGGTACTAATTCTGGGTTAGCGGAGTCTGTAACCTGAAGCGTCTGTAACCCAAGGTACCACTGTACAGGCCACGGCAAGGTTGGCCTTTGCAGGGTTCGGGCAAAATATCTTTTGCATGTCTCACTTGGGTACCAAACTGGCAAGATACTACATATTTTACTAGCCAAAAGTAACCCCAGTCAATCTCTTAGGTTACACCTCAGTGAAGATAACACTTTTGGAGAGAACATGTAGGACTGTAGTTTTAAATGCCAGTTATAAATGAAATAAGTAAATGAATTATGCTACAGTGACCACTTACACATCACCCCAAAAAAGAGGACAAAAGACAAGAGTATCTGTTTTGCTTGCAGAAAATCACAGGCCATCTCCAGGTAGGACAAGAATGTCCTCAAACTGAAACCCTGCAAAGCCACTGCCAGTCAGTGTACGGTGCTATGTTGAGCCACAGACCCCTGTGGTGCCAATTTTAAAATTAGGACTATAATTTAAATAGAAAGCCAATACTTATTGACATTGGGAGGGGGGAGGGGGAACCCTGTGTCCAGGTGGCTGCTACTGTCAGACTACTGTGCATGCAATAATTTCCATGCCCCTGTTTTAGGGTTATTTGTCTTGAAACCGGACTAGGTCAAAACAGAGGACTCCTTCAAAAAGAAGACTGCCCTTTGTAAAGCGGGACTAACAGACAGTCTACATTAGGTACTGCTAGGGCCATCAGGCTAAAAGAGCGTGAGAGAGATAAAGCAATTAGGGGATATTGTCCATATCCTGCTTTGTCTTTAGTGTAATTAGAAAATGCATTTCTGTAGTTGCTGTTCAACAAGGAAAAATAATGCCAGTGTGTATTATTATTATTATTATTATTATTACTACTTCCACAGCATGCTATTGCTTTAGACGGTGTTTTTCTACAGTAGCACAAGCAAAAAGAAGATAGTTCCCAGCTCTAAGGATCTTACAAGCTAAACTATTACTCCAGTGCCACTAAAGTTTTGTCAGCACCTTGAACTACCAGTTCTACACTAAACATGGCATTTCTAAACAGAAGGCAGGTTGAAAAAGGTGTTGTGGCCTTTATATAAAATATTGTGTGCTTCAAAAGCAGCCCGTAGAGGGGAGTACAATATAAGAGGACGATTTAACTACAGGCATTTTTTTTTTTAGAGAGAGAGAGAGTTCCAGTTGGAGCCAACTAAAAACATCTGCTGTCTTATTTATAGTTCCCAATTCCAAGAAGTATATTCTGTGGCAGATGAAAAAGTGGATGACAGCTCATAATTCATAAAGTTACCAAAGCCTAATCTGATAGAACATAATGTACAAACTCCTCCCTCCCACACAGACAATATCGCTTCCTTTTAACACGAGATAGCATGGCTTCGCTACATATTAAATTGAGCGCTGACATACAATTTACAGCCCTTGTTATAATAATTAAACTTTAATAAAGAAGCACCGTGGCCTATTATTGCAAAATGTTGGCTCAGAACCAGCAATTTGGGGAGATGCATCTTGCTAGTGTGATTCTAAGCCAGTTTTGTTTTGTTTTTAAATCCAGTTAACTTCCCCCTCAGAATCTATTTTTGTTTTGTATTATAGGAACCCCTTGCGTTGTTGTGCTGAGGATTATTTTTCTTTTTTCTTTAACAAGGGAGAGGGGAGAGGAAGACATTTTCTAGCATATCATTTTTTATTTTGTTTAAAAATACTGGTAAATGAGAGCTTTCTGGGTAGTGGGCTGGGATTGAATTAGCCTGTTGTGAGAGTGTATGTCCAACTTAGTTTATAATCAAGTTTTTGGATGAAGTCTTTGGTAAGTTGTTGGTAAGCAGTATTTCCCCATGCAAGCTTTTCCCTAAAGTTTTAAAGCCACATTTTCTTTTGGAGGGTATGGAGGTGCTCACAACACATATTCATACCACAGATGGCGTATACACCTTATTAAAGCAGCTTAAAATGATATAATGTGCGAAATATAAATGCATCATTTTTACAAATATAAATATTTACATTATGTTGCTTAGAAAGCAATTCTTTGGAACAGATGCCATCCAAATGAACAGTTGTTGCACCACTGCGCACACCCAACCCTCCCATCTCACTAGACCAGAGCTTTCCAAACTTTTCATGCTGCTGACACACTTTTTAGACATGCATCATTTTGCGACACAGTAATTTAGTTTTACTAGCAAACTGGAGATTAAACTAACCCCTTTCCAGCTGCAGGAGCAGGGCAGGGCGGGGGGAATTCGCACAACACACCTACACACTACAGCCAACACACTAATGCAGGCTTCCTCAACCTCGCCCCTCCAGATGTTTTGAGACTACAATTCCCATCATCCCTGACCACTGGTCCTACTAGCTAGGGATCATGGGAGTTGTAGGCCAAAAATATCTGGAGGGCCGAGGTTGAGGAAGCCTGCACTAATGTGTCATGACATACAGTTTGGAAAGCTCTGCACTAGACCTTGGAACAGACAAAATATGGGGGAGAGGGCAGAAGTGGTCTGGAATCTAGGCGGGGGCGACTGTATTACTTACTAATTGTTTTTTGAGGTTTTCTGTCATCACCCCATGGGGGGGCAACCATCTTGTTTTCATACAATGTGCTGCTAACAACACAACATCACACTACACTAGTGCACCCCACAGTAGCAGTTGGGCTGCCGTTGTTCTGTCGCTAAACTATGGCTTCGTTTTAAAGTTAGAAAAGATAAGACAATACCAACACCAATCCTTGTGATAAGGAAGGAAGAGAAATTCATTGGTCCACGTTTTAATTTTCCACCCCAGGAGTGAAATGTGGATTAAAATGCAGCGGTCATTCAGATTACACAGTTCTCAGAATTTCGTGGTGCTATTTCTGCTCAAAATATTCTCATAAAATGCATACTTCACAGAATTAAAAATGCAAGAAGTGCAGTGAAAAGCATATGAAACATACATTTTAGCAGAAAGTGTGTATAATTTGAGTGCAATTTTTTTTTTTAAACTAAAAGCATGGTAAGGAATTAATCTTTTGATTGAGTACATGTGAAACTCACACTGAACACAAATAAAAGGATCCAGCCACCTACATACATAGCTCAGTTGGTGGAGCATGAAAGTCTTAATCCCGGGGTCCTGAGTTTGAGCCCCATGTTGGACAGAAGATTCCTGCATTGCAGGGGTTTGGAAAATACGGCCCTTGTGGTCCTTTCCAACTCTACAACTCTGTGATTCTATAATCTCCGCCTTTGGACCGCCTCATAAAATACCAACAGAGCAATTCAGACTGTGACCAGGCAGCAGCAGGCCATGTTGGGGTGATAGCCACCATTGTATCCACAGCCCCATCCATTATGCTGGTGTTGGAAGTTGAAGGAGGCAGGCAGAAATGTGCTGTGAGCTATGCCAGCCTGGAACTGCTGTAGCCATTAGGCCTTCATTGGACCCGGTGCTGAGAAAATCTAGGAGAAAAGAAAAGGTAAAATTACTCAGGCTTTGATTTTAACTGTAATGTTAGACCATAGTCTCCTGGATACCTTCTAGTAAATGAGTCCCGTCCCCCCAGCTTTTTCAATAGTGTATCTTATTACATTTTAAAGGGCAGGTTAGGTTATAATTTTGGTTCTATGCACTTTCATGCTTCCTCTAGCAGTAATGAAAGGTTTGGCTCAGAGGCTTGCAGAGCCAACCTTCCAGCTTTAACTTTCCATAGGTCTTTGCCAGGTAATAACTCTGAAAATCTCTTTTTACTGAGAACTCCTGCAAAAAGTGCAGCTGTGTGCTGGTTTCGTCTTGCAGCTCATAGCTCTGTTGGCAGTGCTCAGTTGCAAGGTATGTGTCGTCTGCTCACACACGTTGCTGTTGCTAAATGCTGTTCAGGCATGTCTCTATTAACAAGAGGGGGAGAGCGTTTGGATTGGAGGGAATCTCGGCTTCTGTTTCCTCTGATTGGTTATGGCCGGTGGCAAGGTAAAAATAGAAGGAGTGGAAAATCCAGCATTTCTCGCATGTCACCAGAAGCCTCCTTTTAACCTGGGATAAATGCCTAATGACCGGGGAAGAAGGCTCTTTGAAGACAAACCCCTGGCAACTTTTAAACACTGGGGGCAGCGGGCTTCAAAATAAAACCCAAAGGGCGCACTTGGTCTGAACGTGAACGTTAAAATGATTACTTTAAGTGAAAAATTGATACTGGATTGTAGCAAAGGGATCTGCAAAGTTGCCCAGATTCTTAAGAGTGGACTTGGCTCTCCAAACCTTTGTGCCGTGAAGCACACATCAAAGCAGAAGATAGTTTTGAAGTCAGGTACAGATTGCAGGCTGCTTGTCAAGTTTCGTTATTTCTCTGTGTCCATTGAAAATTGTGTGTTGAGATGGGTGGGGTGGGGGTGGTGGGGGCTTGTTTCTTGCCATAATCCTTTTGATACATGTTCAGTCCTCTGCTCTATTACCACTAATCCATATTCAGAGCTTGTTTTGGCAGTGGTAGCTGGAATACTTGCTTCCATTCCGTTTTGTTGCTGTAGCATGTCAGCTTTCTTTAAAAAATATATATAAAAAAATTAAAGCACCACGAACAAACCTGGCTTCCTTCTGTGTAAATCTTGTAAAATGGTACTTAGTTCTAAGAATGTTGTAAAGTGTTTAGTTTGGCAGACAACTGTTTCCTGAGGTCTTTTTTTATTTTTTTAAAAAACACCCTAAATGACTGTAATTTTCAGTTTTGTGCCAAAGGTGGAAAGTTTACTCTCGAAAGTACCAATTGCAGTATAATGGTATGGGAATTTTATACAGGAGCATCGCAGAACAGAGCAGCTCACGGCTACAAGAACTACGAATCCCACTACTATTAAGAGAGGGTCGTTGTGTCAGGGTTGTTGGTGATGCGCTTTGGTCACTCATCACTTCATCACATTACAGCGTTAAGGGGTTTCCCCTCCCCATCAGTTTATATAGAATTTAACTAATTTCATTAAAGTTATGATTGGCAGTTTGTTTGAATCAGTGAGGTGGTATTTGGCTTCAAAGAATCAGGGCTGTCACCCAATTAAATAAATCTTTTTTAACTTTATGATATTGGTTGGTTTACCTATGATTTATCAGTTAAATTTGCATATGTAAAAACAGTTGTGAAGTAGTCATATACCATACTAGATTCTTTTTCCTGTTCCACCTTTTTCATATTATCTTAGGAGAGTCATTCTCTCTTTTCTGAGAGAGCATGGAGAATCCCTGTTCTAGTGGCCATTTCCAGCTTACATATGTTTTAAACGCTGCTCAATTAATGGCAGTGTTAGAAACTGAGATATGAGAGCTAGGAGCTAAATGGCACCTTAAACCTAGGTTATGGGTGCAAGAACGCAATGTCTAGGTGTGCTTTTTTATAACAAGAATACAAAGCTGAAAATGAATGAACTGCAGCTAAAATATTACAGTGGTACCTTTGGTTACATACGCTTCAGGTTACATATGCTTCAGGTTACAGACTCCAGAACCCAGAAATAGTGCTTCAGGTTAAGAACTTTGCTTCAGGATGAGAACAGAAATTGTGCTCCGGTGGCGCGGCAGCAGCAGGAGGCCCCATTAGCTAATGTGGTGCTTCAGGTTAAGAACAGTTTCAGGTTAAGAACAGACCTCCGGAACGAATTAAGTACTTAACCCGAGGTACCACTGTATGTTCATTTTTCACATGGTCTCAGAATCTGCTCGTGCACATGGAATTCCCTGTCACAAAATGTGCCTAGAACAATGGGAGTTTCGAACACTGATTGGTAGATTTTCAGGCAGCTTTAACTGATTTGTCTACATGGGGGTAAGTCCCATTGGGAATGTGCATAGGATAGGGCATGTTGCAGCCCTCAAAATTATATTTTATGTAGCAAACCCAATTGATTGCAAGAGCATTTCTAGCTCCGCAGCAGCCTATTTTTCTGACTGCAAAATATAAGACAAGAGAAGCCTCTCTTCTAAAACATCAAAATACTTGATACAGCATTCCTAATTTACTTCTGATCTAGGATGGGACAACTAGGCTCAAAGGAATTGTGGTGGGCGGGTGGAAAATGCAATTTGCTTTCCTTACAGAAACCGCTAGAGGGAGTAAGAGAGAGAAGGCAGTGAGCTGAATTTTTCATTCTGCCGCGTGCCTCCCTCAGAACTGCTTTGTGCACAGCTATTTTCAGTGCAGATATTTTTGTGCAGAAAACCGACATACACATGGCCATGCATGCATGCATTTCTAAACGCCACAGTGATTGAACACTTATGTAGTTATAAAAGTACAAGTACTTGTAAAAATACAGCAAGGTGTTTTATGCATGGATATCTTTCACCATGATCAGATTCCCCAAAATTGGCAGAGCTTCTTCTAAACTTTTATAACATGATTGCTTGTTGACAAATGTAAGATTGACTACTGCTGGCTCCACCATGCTAGGATGGGAGTGAATGTTCTTTTCACAGAGTTCATTCTTCTGCCGGACACATTTCACAAAGAGCACTTCAAGGAAATCATCTTCAGATTCTTGTACTCTGGATTTCCTAGTAATTGTGGCATATTCAAAGAACTACTGTTAAGAGGAAGTTTCTGATCTTTTTAAAAAATGCAGTATTTTTATAGTTCTTCTAGAAATCACAGAAGGGGGTGGGCAAAAAGAAAGAAGGTACGCGGCTGGTCAAGTCCAGAGCTTTCTGTTCCATTGCATTTTGTTATAAGAAGGTTGTATAGATTTTGCACATTCAGCTGTGTTCTGTTTTGAAGTACACAAGAGTTCTACACTAGTGTAGAGCACATGTTGACACAGGGAAACATGCGCAGGCTTTGTATGGAACCCTAGGGTGTGTATGTGTGTGCGGACATATGTGATCATGCATCTGTGCAGCCTATGGAGGACAGGGGAAGAAAAGAGTAAGAGGTATCAAATACAGTGGTACCTTGGGTTAAGTACTTAATTTGTTCCGGAGGTCCGTTCTTAACCCGAAACTGTTCTTAACCTGAAGCACCACTTTAGCTAATGGGGCCTCCTGCTACTGCCATGCCGCCAGAGCACAATTTCTGTTCTCATACTGAAGTAAAGTTCTTAATGAGGCACTATTTCTGGGTTAGCAGAGTCTGTAACCTGAAGTGTATGTAATCTGAAGTGTATGTAACCCGAGGTACCACTGTATGCAACTTCATAGCAAGTGCTATGATGTGGACTTGATGACAACACAGACTTCCCTGTGCCTGTCGCCAGTCAAGTGCACCTCCATTCTGAACCCTTTTCCCTGGGGAGGCTGCACGTGTCTTTTCAGGGAGATTACAGATTGTGAGGGAAGCAAGCATACTGGCCTTAAAGAGTCTTTTTAGCGACAGAAAAAGTGGGTGGTGGGGTCAAGCGAGTTTGAGTATTGGTTATGCTGTATATGCAGTGTGAGGAAAAGCAGGTGCAAGTGTCTTTTAAGGACAGAAAGGCCTCAGGAACTTGACGAGGAGCAATGAACACAGACGCCTCTGTATCTCCCATCTGGACTTCCCAGTGCAAATGGACCCAGAATGGAAGACTGGTGCAATTCCGCACAGGGGCAGCCTGTCCCATTTCGCCACCTGAGGTGAAACGGGAATTACCACACCTGCCATGTCCCAGTTCTCACCAAACTCTGCAGGAGCCTGAGTGCTCCTCCAACTGTTGCCACTCGCTTTGCTTCTCCCCTTGGGTGGGGAAGACAAGCGGCAGTGCTGCACTCCAGAATGCCTCCCCCTCAGCAGCAGAAGTGGTGAGGCTCTGATTTATCATTGATTAATGGTCACATTCCAGTGGTGCCCTGTGGTACAGAGCTCTGCGTCGCCATGCCCAACAGGCTTCCTTCATCAGTTATACTGAAAATTGAAACAAAGAAGGCATGTCAAGACTTCTCAAAAGGTTGCCCCAATGAAGAGCTCCAGTTGCTATTTTGGTGTGTCCACGATCACAAAACTGGATGCCTGTTTCAAACTACTATGCTCTTTCCATGAACCACCGTACAGCAACTACAGTGGTACCTCAGGTTACATACGCTTCAGGTTACATACGCTTCAGGTTACAGACTCCGTTAAGCCTGGTTAAGGTTAAGAATTTTGCTTCAGGATGAGAACAGAAATTGTGCTCCGGCAGCACGGCAGCAGCAGGAGGCCCCATTAGCTAAAGTGGTGCTTCAGGTTAAGAACAGTTTCAGGTTAAGTACGGACCTCCGGAACGAATTAAGTACTTAACCCGAGGTACCACTGTATCCTATTTATTACATCCGCAGCATATTTGGGTGCATGTTTTCATTGCTCATGGCAGCCAGTTCAAAACTCTGGACCATCTTTCACCCAGCAGGGTCCATCACTGCTCTTATACTCTGTTTTAGCTAGCCATGGAAATATGCCATGCTGGCAGGGATAGCATTCAATATAAGGTTGCTTCTTCTTCTTCTTTTTTTGCAAGAAGTTGATAGTGGCACAGTGACCCCCTAAGCACTCCTGTGACATGGTTGCTATTCCCATCCACTAAAACACTTGTGCATGGCTGTCACACATGGGCTAGACACAGATCTGGATAATGTTCATGACTTTCCTTTATGTTACTCAGAAATGAGTGTGCATTGATGCAACATGACTTGAGCCCTTTGCAGTGAAAGAGTTATAGAAATATAAGGATGCATATTATTTATTCACTATTGCATGAGAAAATTCATATTGTAGTGATAAGTGGTTCAAAATAGCAAAGGGTGTAGCATGTGTTTCTGAAGTTTCATTCCAGGCCAGCAGAATTTCTACTGAAACTATGCTGAATATGTCCTGATTATTTGGGACTCAAACGTCTTCTTTTTAACTAAGTGATTATGTATGGTTCTAATACGCAAGGGCTGACGAGAAAACTGTTTGCCTAGACTTTGCCAGCTGATAAAGGGAATTTGTTCAGTGTTTAAAATTTAACCAGCTGCATTACATCTCATGCTTTTCATGAACTCTTAACTGTACCTCAGCTGCTTCATTTAAAAAAAAAATATTTTATTTATTTCTCCTTTCCTTTACAGCTTTTACACTTCCAGATCTTTCAGAGCAGTTTTCTCCACCTGAAAAGGCGGCTCCTCTTCTTATCAAGTTAGTGGAAGCCATTGAAAGAAAAGGTATGCATATGGTGGCATAGGGCTAGAATATAACTTTGTTGTGTGCCTGGGCATTCGGATACCACCCCTTTTGAGCTTCACATTTTTGAATTGCAAATGGCAGGCCTAAATGTCAGGAGCCATATCAGGTCATGCTTAGTCTTGCACAATACTCATGTGCTTGCTTCCAATGATGTTGGAATTATACCCAAGGTCCAGAAGTAATAATAATAATAATAATAATAATAATAATAATAATAATAATAATACAGTCGCATGCTGATTGAATTGTGGCTACTTGGTTTATTAAAGTAGTAATGAAGCTTAAACAGCTTGCCACCTTGTAACTGGCTGTTGAGCTATATTGGAATGAATATGTATTACCTCTAAAGACAAATTTGGAAAAGCCCTAGAAATGTGAAATGTTTTCAAACAGGTAGCAAATACTCTGTCCTTGAAGTGAGTAGTTGATCCACAGGTAGGAACTGCTTGGGAGCATTAAACCAGCTTTTCCCCAACCTGGTGCCCTCCTCGTGTTTTGGGCTACATTTCCCATCGAACCCAGCCAATGAATGGTCAGGGATAATGGGATTTGTAGTCCCAACAACATCTGGAGAGCATTAGGTTGGGAAAGGCTGCCTTACGGGGCCCTGCTTCCCTCAGGTGTGAGAAGCCAAGGCACAGTGTTTGGGTTTACTTTGAATGGCGGGGAGTCCTGGAGAGTAATAATGTCTTTTGCATTCCCTGTTTGTAAACAAATATACCAACATCACACTTTGGAGAAAAAAAACTCATAAGGCAAAAAGCACAATTGCTAAGGCTGTGTCAGTTTCTTAGAAAGAAGAACAGCCGTCAGAGTGCTTCCGTGTTAGTAAACTTCAGTGGAAACTCTCACTTCTCCGTCTGTGTGTGTCAAAATTCAAACTTGCTGCAAACCTTTCTTTGCCCTTCCCATTTGCTGAAGAATGTTGCCAGAGGAGAGAAATTTCCTCCCATCATGAAACATGAATTTTCCTTCTATAGTTTGACTAGCATTTCTGTCACTGTACTGTTCCCATCCCAGCATGGATTTATTGTGTATGTGTGTTCCTTTCTCCATCTGACTTCTTCAACTGGTCAGCCTCACCTCCGCAGTGCTATTCCATAGGTTTAGAAGTTAAAACAGGACTGACTATTGGTGCAGGTTAAAAGGCAGCCGGTTTGAAGGTTGATTGTTTGCAATCTCTTAAGTGTAGTTCTTGCTCTCATGACTGGTTTACTTTAAATGCAGCCATTGTTAAATGTCACCAACTTCAAACACTTCTTATTGAAAGGAAGTAGTACGTGTACTGAGAACGGCTGTTTCAAAATATACAGGCACTGAGTTTGGGAGCGTTTCTTAAAGGATCGTGCCCAACTCTTATGCTGTTGAAACATCTTCCACCAACTAACTACAATGGTACCTCGGGTTAAGTACTTAATTCGTTCTGGAGGTCCGTTCTTAACCTGAAATTGTTCTTAACCTGAAGCACCACTTTAGCTAATGGAGTTTCCTGCTGCCGCCGCACCGCAGGGACATGATTTCTGTTCTCATCCTGAAGCAAAATTCTTAACCCGAGTTACTATTTCTGGGTTAGCGGAGTCTGTAACCTGAAGCGTATGTAACCTGAAGCGTATGTAAACCGAGGTACCATTGTATTAAAGTTTTGTTTTGTTTTAAAGTCAGAACTGATCATAGATCTTCCATTTCATGTTTAGTTTGGCCCTGATGCAAATTTCAAAGTCAAGAATTTGGATAAGGTATATTTTTGTAGTGTTGCTCAGCTAGCTGTTTGCAGACATGTCCTGCATGGGGTGCAATTAGATGTGAGAGACTAAGAATGTAATTACACAAGCATGTGCAAACTCCTGCTATGCAGTGGCATTTGGGTGAAATACGATGTACAAAAAGCCACAGGATTTGCTTGAGAGTGCTTGTTTCTTTGTTTTAAAAACCCAATCTGCTCTGTTTTTAAGGTCTGGAATGTTCAACGCTGTACAGGTCACATGGATCAAGCAGTACTGGTGAATTGAGACAAATTACTGAGTGTGGTAGGTACAAATATTAATAGATTTCAGGGTTATTCACATGGGACAAATTAATTTAACATGTAAAACTTACACATGGCAGAGCAGTGTATTCCATTGGTATTCAGTTACAGTCTTAGCTTTCACTGACCTCGGGTCCCATTGACTTCGTAAATTCCTGGGATTAAGCCTACTTGGAAATATCTTGGTTGGCAATAGCTTTTAAGAAATATGATTGGCTGAGGATGCTGCTATAACTTAGGTTAGGTAAGGTAAGATTTATGCATGGCTTCCCCACTAAAAGAAGTCTCAGAGCAGTTTACAGAGAAAGCGAGAAATGCAATGAAAAAATCATATAAATATTATTAAAAGAGATATAAGAACACAATATCATAGTGTTGGAAATTCCCAAATGCCTAGGAAAACACAAGCAATAGAACAATAGTAAGGTTGGTTCCAGTGGGCCTCCCTGGGGAGAGAATTCCCTAGGGACCGATCCAGTACATCCATCACTATATCTGCTTGAGCAAAACATGAGAAATAGAGCCTTGTGTAATCAGAATATTGATGAAAACATGCTGTAAAACTCCAGATACAGCCAGTCTACAGTTGTTAAAATCTTCTGGGTCCGAGGAGGATTTCTCTTGGACCTGAAAACATATTTTTAAACTTTGCATCCATTTAATAATTTTGTTCTGCATGCACAGATCACACACACACACCCATGCACACATATACACACACATGCATATATGTGTATATGCATTTGAATATATATCTGAAATTTTAGAGATGTAAAGTAACTTTCAGCAGCAGCCAATAAAACATTTTCTTGTTTTCACTCTGGCCTTATCATTGGTTGTAATGCTTTACTGTGCTACTGTTTACACAAAATATTAGTATGTAAAACAGAGCTCAGTTAAAAATACCTTGAACTCTTAGAAGGCCTAAAACAATCTACTCATATTGCCCCATTAGTGAGAGGTATATCAAAGCAACGAAGTCTCCTGGTGGGCTTTGGACAGATCTCCTTGACTCGAGTATACTTTTGTATGTTATTTGTATGGTGTGGCAATGTATTTTCCTTTTCATTCATGATTCCTTGAATGGCCTTACAGGTGAATAATGCAAAGGCATTCACTATGTTTGTAAAGGTTCTTGCTTATTATATATTGCTTTTTTTAAAAAAAAAAATTGCTCACCAGTGTGCAGATTCGCCATGCTCTCTCTTAGCGGCCTGTTGCCATTACTTTCTGTAGACAAACTTGGCATTAGAGGGGGGGCATGGGATGTGATTGCCAAACTTCTTACATTAAGAAGCAGAGCTTTTACAGTACATTGTCTTTCTGCAATGTCTCTTACATGTGTTCTACATAAAATTGAACCTCTGTGAAGAGCTCCTTTTTTAGATAGTTGTAAAAGGTATGGAGTCCTAGGGGGAGGGCAGTAAGAACCGCACACCCAGGCAACAGAACATCCAGGCAACAGAACGCCCAGGCAACAGAACAGAACACTGCCATTACTAAGCAGCTCAGCCAATGCACAGTAGCTCCCTATCTGCCCTTGGATAGTATAATAAGACCTATAGCCCTGTAGGAAATTGGGGGTATGCTACCCCAGAGCAATGACTTGCATGAAACCGGGTAGAAGCAGCCTCAGTGATGTTGTGTCGCGTGTTATTTTAAGTAAGCTGACTTGGGTAGCCTTATGGATCGAAATAAATAAATAAAAGCACATTTTGGGTGCCTTGTTTGCTACAAATGGTTCATTATAAACCAAATTGAGATGCAAGCATTGCTTTCTGTTTTGCATGATCAAGAAAACGGTAGGGGTGGTGGCAGGCAGACTGAACATGCTCCAGAGGCAAAGCATGACTGGGACCTGTCTCTTCCTCTCTCAGATTTTTCTGCAGTGGATTTTGAAGCCCTCGATCTGCAGGTTTTATCAGATGCTTTGAAGAGGTACTTTGTGGACTTGCCAAATCCCGTCATTCCAGCATCTGTTTACAATGAAATGATTTCCATAGCACAAGGTATGAATGTAAACTTTTTTTTTTTTTTGCAAATGCAGAATTCATTAACAGTGGTAATTTTTGTTTCCTCCAAGGGTAGGTTATGGGAGGCATAATATACCAAAAATCGGACCTTTAGACAAGACTTGCATACTTTTTTTGAGCCCTGCAGAAACACACACACATTCCTTTTGGATCTGCTTTGTACACATAGCAAAGATCTGCCGCATAGTCCTGTTTCCCTGGCACACATATCTAGTTGAAAACGTTTGTCTGTTTGCATGTTATGCGCTCACCTTTCATTTTCATGTTAACAAAATCTCATGGAATTTTCTTAAAAACATAATGTACGAAGCGGTTCTTAGTGTTAAGAACTCATTGTGACTTGGCAAGTACGATATTTGTACAAACCCTGGTTAACAAATCAAGGATTTGTCTGTATGCAGAAAGAGCTAATTGTTAACCTTTTATCAGTACTTGCGAGGTAAATGTATTAGAGTAGACAAGATTCTGAAGTCCATTCGCAATTCTTGGATACAGTGCAATAAATATGCATAGATAAGGCCCATCTCTTTTAGTATTGAATTCAGGCAGTAGGACTCAACCTGTTCAGTGGCAGCCTTGATAGTTATTTGCAAATTCTAGGGACAGGATATTGCTTCTAGTGTAACCTTCAAAGTTACAACAGCACCTCTGATGCTTATCAGCTACATCTCAGAATTACCCAATCATGTATGATGCTAAACAGAAGACAGACTTCTATCAGCACACGCTGAACATTTTGTGGCTTTTTACCAAATGATACTCCTGTTTCACTTTGACTTTTGTATAGTTGATCCTTTTTTCTGTCCATGCTTACTAAAGTTCTCATCGTTCAAGAGAAGAAAGAATTCATGTCTTCCTGTAAAACTTCTTGTTGAATGACAAGAACCTCATTAGGAAACGTTCATTTCTTTGCAGAAGTGCAAAACTCAGAGGAATATGCTCAAGTGCTGAAGAGGCTCATCAGATCTCCTAATATACCTCAACAGTATTGGCTCACACTCCAGTATCTGCTCAAACATTTCTCCAGACTTTGTCAGAACTCTACCAAAAACCTTTTAAATGCAAGATCCCTAGCTGAAATTTTCAGCTTTCTGCTCTTCAGGACCCAGGTAGCAAGGTAAGGTGTATGCATTTATTTAACTTATTTATTTATAAGATTTCTTACCTCCCCACCAACCGTAAGGTACTAGGGTGAGTTAATAATGAGATAATATTTAATAAAGTTTCACTCCAAAGTATATATATTGAAATTAATGGCCCTAACTTAGTCCCGTTCATTAATTCCAGTGGCTCTACACTAAGTAAACCTTAGTTGAATATCACCCATTTAATCGTGCAGTTAGAAAACCAATTACAGTTGCAGAAGCAAGTGAAATCATTTGTATATGTGTCTGATATTATTCAGAATATTCAACTTGTTCAGCGCATGCTTCCCTGTTTTAATATAAGACCAATATTTTTTTACAGCTCTGACAGTCCTGAACATCACGTAAAAATCCTGGAAGTGTTAATTACAAGTGAATGGAATGAAAGACAACCTGCACCAGGTAAGAAAATCTGGATTTTGGAGGCATTTTGAAGTATATTTTGGAGAAGGCTGTACTTGTGGCATTTTCTTACCCTCTGCCTTTATTATTATGTTGAATTGGGAAGTCTGAGGCAAAACGGTTTTGCCTTCTCTGATGGTTAACTTCAGGTAGCAATGTTCACAGTTGAAAACCAAGTAGGCTACTCTGCCAAGCCGCGCTGTCCATAAGGCAGCTATGAGGAATCTAGGGCAGTGCACGGGAGCTGTTCTGGTATGCAATTGTAGCTTCCTGCTTGCCTTGTTTTCTGATTAAGCACTGAGGTAAACTCCTGTGTAGAAATATCCAAAGATAAGATACACAGTTGTACCATGAGCTGGGTTCAAATCTCACCTCTGCCGCAAACTCCCTAGATAGATTTACACAATCTACTGTGCTGTCCCCACCCCTGTCTGTAAGCTAAGGATGGTAATCTGTCAACCATTTTTTCCTTGCTTAAAGCCATATGTCATCACAACGCAGAAGAGTATGGCTTACCATGGCTCCATGAATGTGCTGACTCCCAGTGAGGAGCCTGCACCCATTTTGCTCCTCCCTGTGCCTTTTTGGCTCCTGCAGGAAAGGTTTGGCTTAGGGTATGGTCCAAGCTCAGGGTCAAGGTTAACGTCACTCTCCTGAAACCATGACCTGTAACCATAGGGCAGACCTTGGTACTGCACTGACATAATGTTGGAAAGAACCTTTCGCTGGGGGATTTTGTATACTGTGGACATTGTAAGGTGTTCTTTGGTGACTGATGACCAAATAAGCAAACTTTTGGCACATACTTTTCTTTAAAGCAGATTTAAGGTGTTGTCTGAAAAAACTGAGTGCAGTAGAGGCTGTCTCGGGAACAGAATGTGAAGTCAAACAGATGTGATTTGGGTGTGCGAGCATAATTTTAAAAAGCAATAGTCGGTTGAAAATGGATACCCAGAAACAAATGGATGTATTGGTACTGGGTATGAAAACTGTGAACTGTAAGGGAGACACAAAGATCTAAATAGAGACTGTTATTTGTGGCGCAGCATCCCTTTTGCTTATATTTATTTTTGATTCAGATTTGTCATGACCAATGGCTAGCACAGTAAAGTTATTTGGATTGGATTGGATCTGGTATGAAAACTGTTTCCTGCTTTAGAGAGCTGTTGTAGGGAATTGTGAAAAAAATGCATGTGAAACCTGATGGCAGCTTTGGTCATTGAATTGACATGGTTGGTTGACCCTTTTTAGAAAACTGGATTATGAAAACTCGGTTCTATCTTGGAATAGACACCACACCAAGTGTCAAAGGATTCTTCCAAGATGGTACCTACTGAATCGTATCCATGCATACTCCCCCTGCTCAAACCTTGTTGTTGTTGTTGCTTTGTGGGGAGAGGGGAGCATCATGGCTTCAGGGGAAGAAAAGGAAGGAAGAGTCTCATTTCAGGAAAGGAAATTCACCTGCACTGTGCTGTATTTCACCCTATGTTTTTATTAAGGAATATTTTAAGTACATTATCAATTGATATCACTGTAAACTGTGCATTTATAGATTTCAGTATAATCCTTTATCACAACTCACCTGTGCTTAGGGAAAATTATTGAGTCTAAGTGATTTGGTTTTAAAAACATAATTTTAACTCTATCCCCCTGCTCTTGGCATCCCTGTCACTTTAAGCCAGTCTACATTCTGATGTTTGTCCAGCAGAGGGCTCCCCTTCTAAGCTAATAATAAGCAAGGCTCACATAATTTTAAACGAATAAAATACCTTGCTGAATTGTGATTCCCATACTTTGTCAGTGCTTCTTATTTTGTATGTGTTGGGGGGGGGGGGATACAGACACCAGTGATTTCCTTAGTGTAAGCCAACTAAGTAACACAGACAAATATTGCAGTTGGAAGTTGGGTTTGTATTCAACCTCTGCTTTTAGATGCTTTGTGAATCCAGTCTTTCAAGCACCATGAAACAAGTAACCAAATTATGCAAGATGTGGTAAAATTCTGGTTTTTATGGAAGAGAATAAATCAAATTGCAGACACAAGGCACAATCCTGCCCCTCTCTTTTGCTTTCTGCATGCAGCCTTGCACACGCATGAATGGATTAGCTCCACACACTGAGTTCTGTGTTTTTGGTGCCATCTATAGGGGAAGAACTAAATCAAGCCCAAATTAAATATCAGATACTCCTATAAGTTTATAGAAACGCATGGGGGGGGGGGGCAGTGACTCTGAATACCATTCCTGTATTCCAAGTCAGAGTAGATGGGAATGGACTTTTCTACAATCGTTGAAACAATATCATAAAATGGAGTCAACAGGTTTCTGTAATTAATAGCAGTTTCTGTAATTAAACGTGAACAGTTTAAGCAGATTGCTGCTATAGTACTCAAATTACATTAAAGTGGAAAACATAAATATTTGTCTCCCTCCCCCCCCCAATTAATTTTCTGTTCCCCATTAAATGAACCAGAAGCTTATTTCCTTTGTGGTTGTATAACATTTTTATTTTTGTAGTCAAAGGCAAGGAGATGTGAAGCTCATAAGAAAGTAAAATCTCCCAAAATATGTTTCTGCCCAAATTCAGGACTTTTAATGCAGTTTGATCCCAGGCCAACAAAGATTGAGAATACCAGTTGGTACCCGAGATGCCAAAAGTTGCCAAAGTATACGTAGAAGTTATTATGGTCAGTTGACTAATAAATCCTGATTTGATTGATTGAGTGATTGATTGATTGATATAAGCAGGCAATGCAAGCAAACAGAGGGGCTGAGTTTCAAGTTTAAACCCATGTAACTTGAAAGCTCTGTGGCTGTCAATGTACCCAGGTTGAAGCTAGCGGGCATTCAGGGAGGGACTGAGGACTTGATATTAATTTGACTCAGCAGTGTGGGGCTTCATTTTATGGGTCTTCAAACACCACCTGTCGTTGTGGTCCGGTGAAAGTGTGTGGAAGGTGATGCAGTGAATGCTAACAAGCTTCTTCTGCGCTTGTGGGCTCTCAGAGGCGCAGAACTTTACAAGGAAGGCTTTCATTCTGTTTCTCTCCCCCCCCTCCCCTCCCCAGCTCAGCCACTTCCTGTGTTTGGCTGCTCATAATGCTTTTCTTGACAGTCCTGTACTTCACTTCTGCATGCAGCAGCCAGCTACAGAGACTATTTTAAGGCCACTTACAATGGTCTTCTCATTTACTTGGCTAAAATGAGACTGGGTTAGTCTTGCATTGGCCACTTGTTAGCCGATGACAACTCTGACTTTGACTCTGCCTACCCTCCCCCCCCACCCGCCTGAAATCTCTTGCTCAGCAAATATTTGAACCTGCCCAAGTTAATCATGAAACTGAGATCTTTATCTCAGAGAGACGTGCAAGCTGCAGAGGACTTTTTTTTTTTAACTACTAAAATCAGTGATGAAATAGAGGTGAGCAGATAGTCTGAGAGAGCCGCAAGAAGTCAATTCTTTCTAAAGCGTAAGAGGACTTGGAGTTTTTATTTATTTATTATTATTATTTTGCACGTTGCTGCTTTTTCTTCTGGAATTAAGGAGCTAGAAGACACTTTTGGAGACACTTGATTCTTGTTGCCTTCGGTTCCAAGGATAGTTTATTTTCTTGAAATTTATTGGTACATGTAAATTCTGTGGAGCTGGGTAGAGGCCATCTACAATCTGGCAATTTCAGGTTGTCAAATGCAAGGGTGACCAAGTGCCATGCACAGTATACAAAGTAAGTGACTCACTCTCATTCTCTCTCTTGCTCTCTCTCTCTCTCTCTGTGTGTGTGTATATATATATATATACATACAATCTTTAAATGAAATGCATGTGATCATATATATTATGTGTGCGTATGCATATATATAAATGCATGCATATATGCATTGTATATGCATACTTTTACTGTATATGATCATTAGACTAATCAGCAAGCTTTCATAGTTAAAATGTGATTTGAGCGAAACTTGACACCTGTTCAGTTATCTGCTGGAACAGTGGAAAATCACCTGTCTGTCAGTGTCCTGCCTGTTCTGGTTTTCCACATCGTGTCACAGCAAGCTAGACTAGTTTGGGTCAAGCAGTAACCTGATCATATAAGTGTGGCTGTTCCGGAGTTTAGCCAGTAGTAAAACTTTTGGTGAGGGAGTGTACTTATTCTTCCCACTTTTGCTGTTAAAAGCGACTTGAGGGGGGGAAACAAATAGAAATGACAGCGACTGCCTCGTTGGGCTACGGGAGCTAGCTGTGTGTGCTCTTTCGTCTTTCAGAACCTAATTTAAGAAATGTACCTTGGCAACAGAGCTGTTTGGATAGCAGGTGGGCTAAACCCTCAAGTTCAATGTTTGGACTTGTGTCTGGGACTGTCTGAAGTGTCCTGTTACATGAGGCAAATGGAAGGAATCTCTGGAGCATGTCCACCTAAAGGGTTGTAGAGGAGGGGGAGGCTACTGTGGGATGGGTTTAAGCATGGCTGTTGCAGGGCAACGAGTGTGTGCATGTTTTTGCTGCTGTTGGTGCTGCAGCCATGTCCTTACATGCTAGTACTTGTCTTGAAGGATAAAAATGGTCAAGAGTTCATTTGTATGTGCAGTGCTTAGAAGATGTGAGTTGGCTTTCATTCGTGGTGTTCTGCAATGCACATCACCTAGAGTTCCGGTATAAGAATTGGTAAGGCAACAGTAGTACTAATGAGTTAAATATTTTCCACGTCTGGCTTTCTGTGGTGATAAATGTATAAAATATTAGAATCTGTCTGCTTGGTGACTTCTTTAAGGATTTTTTTCCCCTGATGCTGAGTAAGAAATCACCTTTTTAAGAAATAATAG
Source organism: Podarcis tiliguerta (assembly GCF_965153285.1). Taxonomy (NCBI): domain Eukaryota; kingdom Metazoa; phylum Chordata; class Lepidosauria; order Squamata; family Lacertidae; genus Podarcis; species Podarcis tiliguerta. The sequence continues at coordinate 36,995,526 of NC_139544.1, read as the reverse complement.
GTCACTTTAGCTGTGAGGGAGCCTGGAGGAAGAGACCTGAGAAAATATCCAGTCTAAAGCAGAGAAGGCTGACCAAGAATTTTTGCTCTTCAGGAATTGCCAAAATGGCAAATGCCCTGATGACAGGAGGTCAAAAGAAGCAGTATGAACTAGGCATACTGATATATTCTGTTGTATTTTGCTAAGCATTTAACGATGGTGGGCTTGATTTAATTAACAGGAAGTTGTTTGGTTTTGCTCATAGCAGTGTAAACTTCTACCGTTGTTTACCTTTTTTTTAAAAAAAAGACTGATTGGAACTCAAAACAGCAAAGATAGATTCTGAGTTTCTACGTTTTGTGAAGAATTAGACAATTGCATTTGCCAGCTTTCCTGAAAAAGGGCATTTCTTGAAGGTGGCATGTTATTAGTACAGGACCTTGTGTTTTAAAGAAGCGGTTGGTACCCAGACTTGTGCAAAATGGGCACTTGATAATATATCTGGAGCTTCCGAACTTTCCTCTTGTCAGGCTTTTATTTAAAAAGCGCACCCGTAGTAGAGTCAAAATGTGCATGGAAGGATTGCAGTCAGTCGTAAACCCTGCTAGAGAACAGAAAGCTGGGACAGAGATGTGATCTCTCTGTGCACCAAGAAATCTACTGTATTGAAGGAAAAACGCTTCCTGCTGCTGCTATCAGCCTTTTGTCAACCTGCCAGCAGTGGAATGTACCAAGCAGCCGACAGAAAAGATTAAAGGGGGGGTGGGGGTGGAATCAGTGTAAACTGAGAACATGTTCAGTCGTCTTTATAAATACAATCAGGTGCCGATCACAATTCTGTGAAGTGTCTATTCTTTCTGAAATGACAATTGTTATAAAGATTAACAAGGAATAAGAGTGGGGGGGAGGAATGAAACAGGAGTGGTCCAGTGACATTATTTTTGACATGATTGGCTGGGGATTATGATGTAATAGGTTACAGTGCAGCCCCTTATAGGTTTTAAAATGAATTCCAAGACACCATTACAAAGAGATCCGGACTGTTTCCTTCTAAGTGAGCTTACTCGCTGAAACTCGTACAAATGTACAACACTGTCTGGAACATGGAAGAACTGGACATAGACTATCCTAGGACAGATATAAATTGTGGCACGGATTTGATGTTTTACATAGAAATGGACCCACCAGGTAACGTTGCAGCATTATTGTCGGAGGCTGGCATATTCTGGATGCCACAAAAGCTGCTCTCAGAGCAGAACTGGGATTTGGGGGTTAACTTGCGGCTGTTAAGTTGCTGAATTAAATTATCTTTAGTGCATGGGGGGAAAAGAAGACAGCAAGGGTTATTGTTCAGAATTCTCTTTGGCTTGCTTAATGAAACTGTAATTGTCAGGTGATTTCTGTTTTTAGTTTTTTCCTCTCACCTGTAGGTCTGTTTGTTATACTGTACAGTAAAAATAGCCCTGCTTTGTGTGTCTTGATGTCAGGCAGAAAATGCTGTAAAAAGCTGCTTTTTTTCTCAAAACAATGACGGCGTTTTAAATTATTGGGCACTGTTATTAAATGTTAGGTGTCACCATTTCTACTTTCATTTAGCACAGGATAGGCAGATCAATGGGCTGCATTAAACCTTTGAAAATACAGCATTCATTTTGATGTGCATCTTTCCCACATGCATTGTTGTAGATAAATGAGATTGGAGTTTCCGTTAACGTAAATAACTTGATTTAATTTTTATTTAGTCCTGATTCCCCACCCCCACCCCCATTTTTAGCTGGTAAGCCAGAAATCCTGCAGTATCTTCTCTGGCACCCACTGGTGTCTGCATGCAGGTTTGACATTGAGAAACAGGACTGTGGGTTTTTGAAAAATCAGTATTGCCGTTTGGAGCAGTTTTATCCTATAGAATGCTAAGATTAGAACCAGGGATATTTGGGTCACAGATGGACTCCTTAAAGTGTATTTTGGCAGGATCAGAGAAACCCAATTCTTTCCCTATAGCAGTGCTGTGTAATTTTCCAGTTGTTATTAGCCACAGCGTTGTCGATTCTAGAAAGCAATGTAATTCCTCTTGGATGATTAAATCAGTATGTGTCTGTAAGCGTGTGTGTGGAGTGTAGCATAATTTTAATACATCGAATGATAGAAAGATGCGAATACCAGGGATGGGAAATGAGGTGCAAAACTTCAGTTTATATCTTTCCAAGTCCCAAATTGCAATTTGTGCTACGATGGGAGTGGGGGGAGGAGCTCTCCTTGGCTGAGAGCACAGGACTTTTAGGTAACCAAGGCTGCAATCATATGCACACTTATCTAGAGGAAACCATGTTGAATGCAGTGGGGCTTACATTGAAGCAGATCCATAGGATTGTGTTGAAATTATAAATGCTTACTAGAGGAATTAAGCTTGCTTCCTGGCAGGAGAGGGAGAAGTTTCAAAAGCAGTGCTGATTAAAAACAAATAAATCAGAGCTGAAATAATTTTCTTCTTCTCAATGGATTTAAGTTGATTGTCATTTTAGAACGTAACCTACCTGTACACAGCAGGCAGTATAAATATATATGTATTATTGTTTTCATTTGCAGCACTGCCTCCCAAACCTCCAAAGCCTAATACTGTAGCAAATAACGGTATGAACAACAACATGTCTCTGCAAGATGCTGAATGGTACTGGGGAGATATCTCAAGGTAAGGGCAACCTTTTATCTTGCTAATTATATATGCACATTTTTAGCACATTCTCTATTTGATAGGAAATGTTTAAAACATTGAAGCACAGCTTTTGTTGGCAGTGCTTTTAAAGAGTTAAAAAGCATATATTTGCAAACCAGAAGTACAAAACATGCCAGAGCTATATTCTGTTAAACATTTCTCTGTTGGTTACTTACAACAGGAAACAACTGTTTTGCAAACGTATCAAGAGCACCAACGTTTGTTTTTACATCTAAAGCTCTCTGAAATTCATACCAAAGAATAGGAATACAATTGCTAGCAGTTCACATTTTTGTACATACAGGAGAAAGTAGTCTATTACTGAGCTCTCTTGCTATAAACTTCTTGGAACAAGTGGGAAGTCAGTTCATAGAATAACAGAACTTGGCAGGTTTTCATATGAAAACTTCCTCATACTTTGACTGTGCTGAATAAAAAAGAAAAAGGGAGAAAATACGTTAGTAGTGAAAGGCTAGTATTTTTAGAAGCTAAACCAGATGTTGCTTCGGTCCCATCACAGGGAAGAGGTGAATGAGAAGCTTCGTGATACAGCTGATGGCACCTTCTTGGTACGAGATGCCTCCACCAAAATGCATGGGGACTATACGCTTACACTAAGGTAAATATTGTTGCATCATCATATTATTTACTGAAGTGCATTTTACATGGCTGGATTTAAGAAACATTTTCCTCATGAAGATGACTGACTTTCCCCATTAAATTTTATTTACAGGAAGGGAGGAAATAATAAATTAATCAAAATATTTCACCGAGATGGGAAATACGGCTTTTCGGATCCATTAACGTTCAATTCCGTTGTTGAGCTAATAAACCACTACCGGAACGAGTCTTTAGCCCAGTATAATCCAAAGCTGGATGTTAAATTGCTTTACCCGGTATCCAAGTATCAACAGGTAAAAAAAAAAGATTTTCATCTCCTCTTCTGCTTAAGTACAAAAATATTGTAAGATTGTCTTCTAACAAAATGAATGTATCTGTGAAGGATAGGAATTGGGGTGGGGATGGGGGCATGGTTACTGTTTAACGTAACATTTAAGTGCTCACTGACCCTAACCCATGTTAACCTCATCAGATTCAAGAGTAGGTTTTTGCCTACAAGGAAAAGCTCATGCCCACTAAATCTGTTTGTCTAAGTTGCCATGGGGTGTTTTGCTAGTACAGACTAACACGGCTCCTCTTCTGGAATGTGCACTGTTATCTAAATAACTATCTCATTTATAAGTGGATCTGCAAGTCTTGGGTGTGCATCTGGATGCAGTGGTAGGCTGGAAATGACCAAGACTGAGACTGGATCCTGGAAAGATAGGAACCCTGTGGGTGGTCATTCCCGGGTCTGGGAAAATGGCCATTGGCCTGTTCTGAATGGGGTCACACACCCTTTGAAGGAGCAAGTTCATGGTCTGGGGCTACACAGTGATACAACCTTGTCATTAGATGCTCAAATGGTATCAGTGGCTACACGTGGCTTCTACCAGCTGTGAATGTTACTGGGCAGGTACAATCTGGCCACAGCAGTCCATGTACTAGTAACCTCAATGAGTGCTGCAATGCACTAGATGTGGGTTGCTCTTGAGTTTGGTCCAGAAGTTCTAATAATGGTGCAGAATACTGCTGTTGCTACAGTGTTGCCATCTGCTGTTGTTTTTGTATATATTTTTACTTATTTTTTGTTTTCTGTACACAGCTTTTGGTATTTTTGTAATGTGAGTGGTTTATAAATCTATTAAAACGAAAAGTTGCTGATTTGAATAGTGGTGCACATTTCAGGAGCTCCGTAAGTGGCATAAGCAAAGGAAACATCTTGGACTAATAGGCTAATCACGACACGAGCTTTTTCTTGTAAGCAAGAAGAACGAGCCGTTGCATTTAATAAACACATAAGCTCATTCCACAATAAAATGCATGGGTTATACATCTGTTTTCGGTGGCAGCATTGTAAGCAATGCATTCTGTCATGTGCAGAATCCATGGACGTTCATTCAGTCAAAATTTCTTGGCTGATTACTGGTGATGAGGGGGGGCTGCTGCATTATACATGCTTGCCTCTAGACCCAACCCATTGCATTGTGCGAAACATGAATATTTAAGAAGCCTGGTCTTCATTGGACATGTATCTCCATGTGCTTGTCTTTCCAGGATCAAGTGGTTAAAGAGGATAGCATTGAAGCAGTTGGGAAGAAATTGCATGAATATAATATCCAATTCCAAGAGAAGAACAGAGAGTATGACAGACTCTATGAAGACTACACAAGAACATCTCAGGTGAGTAGTGTGGAATGTCTACCATGAACTCAGTCTATAAAGCACTCTGCCACAGCGGGGCCTTCAGTAGGAACTATAACAGGAGCATTCTGAGATTAAATCTAAGATGACCTTTGAGTATATGTTTTGAAAGGACGAAAAGTGTATGGTTTGAATAGTGGAGCAGCTTGCCGTTGTTTCACTCCTCATTTGCTTGGCCACTGCGCTTCTTGTCTGGTCACATCCAGGGGCACTAGCACACTATTAATTAATAAATTTTACAGTAAAGATTATATGCTGTTTGAATAAGACAGCTGGGCCCAGCAGGAAAGTTGACACTATCTATACAGAGACTAGATTTTACTAGTGTGAGTAAACCGCTCTGTTGATATGGGAGGAATCTTCTACTTCTTAAAGATTTGGATATGCCTTTTAAAAAAATATTATTTCTGGGTTATAGTAACACTATAGTTTTGTGTTTTATCTCTGCACACACAACTCACTTGTAATTTTACTATACCTGGTTTCGGACTTATGCTTATATTCGTGATAATAATGACTTCCCCAGCAAGAAATATGTTTTAAATAATGATGCTCTATTTCTTATCAGAATAACATAGTTGCACAGGTATATGAACACAGTACTGTTAGTACTCTTGAAGGACTTCAACTTAGCCACTGGAGTCAGGAACAGTGTCTAGACTGGACTTAATGCTTTATGGTACTGTCACTAGTAAACTATTGGTTTTAGCGTTTATTATAGCCAAAATAAAACCAGGAAAGCTAACCAATTGCTCAGACGAACTCAATATTAGAGTAAAGTGTTCCTACAATTGAAAATAGTGGTGATGCTGAGTATATATTGGGCTGGATCCAGCCTGGAAGTTGAACTAAGTTCCTATTGAAATCAGCAGACCTACAGTTAGGAACGAAACACAACTAACTTAGTACACATCCAGCCCATAGTATATAGATATATAAATGTCTTTATTACCTTTGCTGTAAACCTACAAAAATGCAGTGAACAAATGATGGGTTTGATAGAACTACTTTAGATGTGCCCTGCAGAAGTTTTGACCTTTTTTCTTTGAACACCTGCTTTTGAATGCCCCTGCAGCTTAGTTTGCCATGGGTGGTGGTGGTAGTGGGTTGAGGGGCAAGGCTGCTGTTCAAAAACGCACACCAGCCCATTGCACCCTTGGGCACATAGAACTAGTTGCTTGGCTCCTTGGATCTCAGCCAAGGCAGGGTGGTAGCTCATTAGTAGAGCACATACATCCTTTGCATGCAGCAGGTCCTAGGTTTACTCGCTAGCATCCTCAGGTAAGGCTGGAAAAGACTCCTCTATGAAATTGTGGAGATCCACTGCCAGTTAGAGCAGACAGTACACAGCTTGCTGGACCACTGGTCTGATTTCAATACACGGCAACTTCCTGTGTTCTCCAATCAAAGTTGATTTTTCAGGCATCAGAAGGAAAGACATGCAGGCAACCACCCTTGCTACTTTACTGGCATTAAAAAAAATACCCAATCACAAATGTGTTTCAGGTATAGAACACCCAGCCCCTTTCTGAGTTTTGCAGAAACTGAATTTGCAGCTTTTCTCCCCTCTAGGAAATTCAAATGAAAAGAACTGCTATTGAAGCATTTAATGAAACCATAAAAATATTTGAAGAGCAGTGCCAAACACAGGAAAGATACAGCAAAGAATATATTGAAAAGTTCAAACGGGAAGGAAATGAGAAAGAAATACAAAGGTTGGTAGCAGTGTCTTAAGATTTTTATATTTAAAGTGCTCTAAAGAAACTGCAAGCCTGAGCAGTGCGTTAAGAATCTATCTAGAACCTAACATGCCTAATTTTCCCCTCCAGAATAATGCACAACTATGAAAAGCTGAAATCTCGAATCAGTGAAATTGTGGACAGTCGGCATAGACTGGAAGAAGATTTGAAGAAGCAAGCTGCTGAATACAGGGAGATAGACAAACGCATGAACAGCATTAAACCAGACCTTATACAGCTCAGAAAGACCAGAGATCAGTACTTGATGTAAGTGCCTATGAGTTGCCAGATTTTTAAGTGTACTACTTCAATTTGAGTCCATTTTTAATGCATATTTCCATCACTAACTATGCCTTCAAATTTACTTTTCAGGTGGCTGACTCAGAAGGGAGTTCGGCAAAAGAAACTGAATGAATGGCTTGGCAATGAAAATACAGAAGAGTAAGAATCCATAGTCTTTTTGAGCACTTGTATTACACCAGTTAAATTATGACTCTATACATTTTCATTGATGGAATATGAATCTTGTAGTGTAGGGACTGTGATACTTGGTCTCTTCAAGAAGGCTAGCTTGGGCATCAATTTTACTTTTTGGGCTAGTGGAGAGCTAAGAGTTGAATCCTTAGCAATTTCATATTTTGTAAAAGAGGCTAAGGCGTCTGATTCTCCCACAGCCTTGATACTACAAGGTGGTTATCCTTTTCTCCATCTTAATCCTAGGGAAGTAGAGGAGATAGTCAACCTTTCATCTAGTTTTCTATCTACACAGAGGTCTGTGGCACCTCCTGTTCTTTTCAATAAAGAGAAGCTCTTAGTTTACTATGACAATTGCAACCACATTATATTACTATTACTATTGAACCCACAATAGTGATTTTGCAGCAGCTGCTGAAGCCTTAGATGTTTGGAGCAAGTAAATGTGAAGGCAACAGGGTTTCAACAAACTTTGGGTGCTAGCTCTTTTGGAAAGGTATTTGCTATGCTGCTGCTGAGCATTCCAGAATGTGTTTTCAGTAAACCAGCAAAACAAGGCAGATTCTAAATTCATAGAGGAATGCTTTTAAATAACACCAAGGTGAGATTGGGGGAGAAGCAGTGGGGGGGGGGGTTTACTCCCTGTTAGCGGGAACACTCTGCATTAATCTAGGGCTTGTTCCGCTTTATTTATAAGACACATTAAGACACATTTGTGATTATGGATCACAATCTGTGTTTTGGGTGAATGCATAGTCTTGTTTGAAAACTAGAGCCATCTTAGCAGACCCAAAGCTGGCTCATGTTGAACTGTTTTGTGCTGACAGCAGGGCAGCACCATTAGTGATGGCAGTACTTGAGAACTTCTCAGTCATGTTGGCTTAGGTCCAGGCTCCATTCTCACTGGTGGGGGAAGGGAGATGGCTTACCTGTTCACTCCACCTTCCGCCACTCTGCCTCCTTGGCATTGCTCACATTGATCTAGACAGTTGGAAGGAGACTTTCCACCTATGGAAGGCAGTCTGAATCCAACCTGTTAAAAAATAATAATAACTGGGTTGTTAACATAATGTGAAGCTGACAAGAATCCTATTGATCTCATTTTGTTGCCACATGGCAAAAGTTGCAGGCAGCAATTTGTACATCCTGTAGACTCAGGAAAACAATTCTGTAGTTTGTGTATTACAATATTTGGAAGACAGTCATGATGATTAGGAAATTATTTTCTTCTCATCAAAGCCTGAATCATGCCCTCATGTACCTCTTGTTACGTCAGACTCTGGTTGCGTTTTTTCAGGATACGAACGCAGCAAACCCAGAAGTGTATACTTCCGGGTTTCGCTGCATGTGCATAAGCGCTCTGTGCATCTCGCCCATGTGTAGAAGTGCTCTATCACGCCACACACATGTGCAGAAGCAGCGCTCTAGTTGCAGACTGTTCGGGGTGCGAACGGCAACTCAGAACGGATCAAGTCCGTAACTAGAGGTACCACTGTATTTGAGAATGCTGATGGGGCCAACGTTTGAAGTCCTGAATTAAATAATCTGGGTGGAAGTGTAATAAATATATTAAAAGTTAATTTCATCTGGTTCTTAACTATTACATGTTGCTTCTCCTCCCAATAGGCAATATTCTATGGTGGAAGATGATGAGGATTTGCCTCATCATGATGAGCGAACATGGAATGTAGGAAATATCAACAGAGGCCAAGCAGAAAATTTGCTGCGTGGGAAAAGGGATGGCACATTCCTTATTCGGGAAAGTAGCAAGCCGGGTTGCTCTGCGTGCTCCGTTGTGTATGTATCCAAATGTTTTACCCTACTTCTAAAGCAGTGGGACATGTAACATCCTCAATTCCATTAAAAATTATCCATCTTGCAACATTGGGCGGAATTCAGCATCACACTCTTACAATTGTTCTGTCAGCAAAAGCATTGACTTCTTGCCAGAGGGAACAAACTCTCCTACCCCTGTGGGCTTTCGGGGGGATCTCCCAACCTCTCCAGAGCCAATTGGGCAGGAGGAAGGAGAGAAGGGGAACCCTCGCTGTTCTAGCGGGACTCGCATTTGAATCTGACTAATAATGTTTGAGGTATCTGGGATAGCTCAATTGGTAGAGCACAAGACTCTTACTCTCAGGGTTGTAGGTTTGAGCCCCTTGTTGGGAAAACAGTTCTGGAACCTCATGATCCCTTCCAATTCTATGAGGATATTGTCCTGAATCTTAACATTTTAATATTATCAGTTACCAGCATTTGTGGGTCATTTGTACGCACCTATGTGCTCTCCTCCCTGTCTAATCTCTCTTAGTTATATGCTTATCTGCTCTGCTGGTGGGGAAGACCCCAACAGCCAGTGTAATTTGCTTGGCCGTGCTCCCCTCACAATCCCATACTTGTTTCCTTGAGTAGCCATGTTTTTTAAATGCTCACTCTGCCAACCCAATATGTTCTGCACTTTTAGGCCTAACTTCACTTCTGAGTGAAGGCTGGTTGTTGACATAAAGGTGTCCAATTAATGACTTGAACATGAATTAAAGTAAAAATGTTCAAACTTTATTCAGTGATACGAAATGTTTTTGAACAATAGTGTCATCCTATACATGTTTACTTTGAGGTAAGCTCCGTTGAATTCAGTGGGACTCCCAGGGGTGTATGTATAGGATTGCAGCCAAAGTTCAAGAAATATTCTGAGAGATGTTGAAATTATTTCAGAGAAACAGGGAACTTTAGGTTATCCGTATGTGGAGCCACAAAATCAAAAAAATTATTAGTTAAAGGCGAGTGGAGCAGTGGGAGTAATTTTAGGTTATATAGTAATAATGGAACAAAGGGTTTTTTTATTTTCTCATTTTAAGGATAACTTAAAATAAGAAGGATGTACCTAAAAAAAATCTTTCTCTCTTCTTTTAGTGTGGATGGTGAAGTGAAGCATTGTGTTATCAACGAAACGCCTACTGGGTTTGGATTTGCAGAGCCATATAACTTGTACAACTCGCTGAAAGAACTGGTGCTACATTATCAACACACATCGCTAGTGCAACACAATGACTCTCTCAATGTCACACTAGCCTATCCAGTATATGCACAGCAGAGGCGATGAAGATGTTAATAATACTCTGGGGTTTGTCTCTTTCTATTAAAACACCCACAAAGATCATTCAACAATCTTGAGGCCTCTGGGTAGAGAATGCTCTTGAGTTGGAGCTAAAGTGTCAAAGCCATCTGTCTTCAGATGGGACTGAAGCTTTCTTCGCAACCGCAGTGGGAGAGAATGCAGTTTTAAGAGCTGCGAACACACATTTCTAATCTAAAGTGCTTTCTTTTTTAGAGGAAAAAAAAAACTAAGCAGAAGGCAAAACACATCAAAAGAGAAGTGCTATACCTGTCTCCCTGCAGGGACATAGAGGCCTTTAACCATGGTGCTTGCTGACCACCTCGTCGAAGCTTTAAGAGCTCAAATGTTGGAACTCTGAAGACTCCAAAGTGCAGCAGGGGCTGTGTAAAGTGGCATCAGAATTTCTCCGTTGCGACTTGGGTGATGTGGTTGCGCACAGAGGATACGGATTGCCAGTTTTGTGGATTGCTGGTTTTCTGGCGAATGATATGTAGCAGAGCGGCACTTTCACGTTTTAAGGGACACTTTAGAAGACACTTTAAAACAGACGTGGGTAACATAAGTGCCAGGAAGTGTTTTTGTTTAGACATTTAAATTCCTGTTTTAAGAAGATATTTAAGACTGAATAAAACTGGACTTTTATGGCATACAGTATATATAATATGTACATAGTTCCGGATGACTAAATATCTTAGATGGATACTGTCAATACCAAACTCATTCTGTTCACTATTTGTTTCACCGAAAGCTAAATCCTTACACTGCTATGCAATACTTCATTTTCTATAGGCTGTATTTGTTCAAGTGTAACTAGAGGATAAGCTTTTTTCTTTTTGTCATCTCAAAATGTTCCCTTAATACATATTTTGGTGTTATTTTTCAGTTCGTTCATTATTTCCTCGGCCATTTTTTTAAAAGTAATGTGCAGGATGTCAGTAAAAGGTGGTTTCAGAATTAAAACTATGAACTATTTTAACAGGGTCCCCCCCCCCCTCACTTTGTATAGAGAATTGGGCTTCTAGCTCAAGGTTAAAATTCAAGATTTCCTTCTTGACTAAATATTTTGTTGGGCAGTGCCTGATAAGCTTCAAAGCTGCTTTATTCAATAAAAGAATATATGAACATTGCAAAGTATCACTGAGTCCAACAATATTGTTTGAAAAATACCTACAGATTATGGAATCCCAATATTTTTTATTGGGAGAGTTTTAGATTTCTGTGCTGGTTCTGTTTGTATTTGAATGAAGACAAATGTCCATCTTGTTTTGAATGCTGCAGAAAAACAGTCAGAAAACATTGGCTACTAGGGTAGTTAAATCAAGTTTAATCCAGTTGATTGACATGTGAAATTTTGACCAACAATTCTAGACACTTCATCAAGATATTTTCCATATCGTATGGAAAAATTGTTTTTGGTGGGTGGTTTTTCAACCGTGTGTGCATTTGGCTTCCATATTTCATATTTTTGTGAATAACAGAGTTTAATAAGGATAATTTTAGGAAGCCCCGGTTCTGCGACACATATTTCCCACAATTAATCTTTTATTACTTTCATATCTCTATGGAGTAAAACAAAAAACAAATATAGTCATCTGAAAAGGCAAACAAATCAGGTACCAATGGATTAAAAGTAATGAAAGAAACATAAAACCTCATTGTTCTAGTATCTAACCAAATTCTGCATTTCTTGAGCAAAACTTTAAAAATCATAGTTGCATTTTCTATTTTACAGATTAGTGTTAAGGAACTCTGGAAGTCTTTTTTTGTTTTTTGTTTTAGTGAATAAGAGAAAAGAAAATAGATATTGTGGAACTTTTTATGGTTTTGACCCATTAGGTAATCAGTGCTTTTTAAAACAAAGCACTACGGACTCCTTGCAGATATATATTTCTTGTTTGGTAACACTATGAATAAATTAACTTTGTTCCCTCAGTCCTTATTTTTTTTTCTTCTAGTATCTTTATATTTGATGCTGTGAGGAGTTTGTTTATCACTCATTGGCTTTGCTTTTCTGAGGAATGCAGTGTGTTTCAGAAAACTTCAGGGTTCGGTTCAAACCCCTTTTAAAGCCAGCTGGGGCTTTGCCAACCTTGAAGAAGGCTTTGGCGGGAGTTTGGGCTGCCCCTGCAAGCTTAAATCCGCTTTCACTGGAGTAGTCTCATGAGAGTCAATGGAATTACTCTCACGTTTACTCAGGTGGAAGTGGGCTGAGAGTCACATTTCATCTCAAGGAGCATTGATCAACAAGAACTATACCAATTTTAATCAGTTCCTTTATTCTTCTCCACTCAACAGTAGCAGGGAGGAAACACAGGCATTTTGCTCCAGTGATAGTTCTTGGAGGGCAAATTACGACTGGTCACTGAATAGCAAGTAGTTTGCTATTGTAATAGGACCCGAATGCACTTTGACAGAGATAGTTGTGCATCTGTAGGTTGGCTGCACCTGACGTATTGTCAAACGGAGAGGTGGCGCTGCGAGTTCTGATCACCTGTTTAGAGAAGGCTAAGTGTAGGTCCATGGGGGCAAAGAAAGGTGATGCCTGGATTTAGTCCTCACACCACCCAAACTAGCCACCCCATTGATCGCCACTGCTCAGTTTGACAGTATTTGCTGTGCACAGTTGCCAATCTTGTTTTGGGAAACCACATGTGCAGCTTTCGGAGCTGGATACAGTGTCTCAGCCTTGGAAGCTGCATAGCAATAGCCTCTTTAGTTTGTGGTCCCCAAGCTAGCAGTGGATGCACATGCAAAACTCTGCCTCTGTTCATTGCCTCTCCCTCTCTGGTTTAGGATGCAGAGAGACAGAACCAAACTCCCGAGCTACCAAGATAATTAAACTGGGTTTCTAGAATATGAACTGTCCTGTTTATATCCCGGTGCACCTAAAATGAATACAGCTACTACAGACAAAACAAGTTATGGATTCCTTAACTTGAGGCTTAGGTTTGTTGTCTCTGATGTTACGTGTGTGTGTGTGTGTGTGTGTGTGTACGGACCACATTCTCACCGCGGTTTTCAGCATGAAGTGAAACTTTACTCCCAAGTTTCCCATGTATTCAAACAACCTGGAAGGAGCAGGCTGGATGGTGTTCTGAGGTGTATTTTAATGTTCAGATTTTATCGTTTTGTGTGTCGTTGGCTGCCCTGGAGATTCTTTGTGCCATTTGGCAGAAGATGCATTGCAAATAAAATAGAGAAATGCTGTTAATTGGAAGTTTGTATAAAGGGGGAGTGCTTTCTTCTTGTTTTTTTTACAAGGAGGAAAAATTGAGTCCAGATCACTATTTCCTATTATAAAAGAGAAATGGAAGAAGTCTGCTGTATTCAATCATGGTACTTAACTGAGCATATTTCAACGTCTCTAACTTTTATTGAAAAAGGAACACACAACCTTCTCCACCCCACCTGCCCTTCAGACTAGGGAAGAGTGAATGATCTGGATGCACCTGATTTCAAATTCCAGCAACTTGTTTCAAAGACAGAGGGAGCTTGGAAAAGGTCATGTTTCTAGAATTTGTTTTAATGTGTCAAGCCAAATCTTATGTTTCAGTGTCAGCTGTTATGTAGAAAAAGTGGCTTTGTCATGTAATTAACAATGAGCTTTGATGCTTTGGGGAAAGGGGGGTCATTCTGATGTTTTTCATTGAGAAGAACATTGGTTAGTTTTAACACAGTGCTTTTGCTATGCATGGTATTTGTTTGGGAAAGTGATTCCTAAGGTGGCTTTTGTTCAGGATCGCTTTCAGAATGGGCAGTTCCAAGCAAAATGCCTCCCATGGGACATGGTTAAAAATGCAATATTCCATTTTTTTTAAAAAAAACATACACACAAAGAAACCCCACAGATCTTGTAAGATCTGCTTTTAAAATGAGCCAGATACAAAATTAGGAAAAGTTACATTACCATTTGTCCCTATGAGACTGCATTAGCTGCCCAACATGCTGCTATTTTTATTCTTGGTTTTTTCCCTCCTTAGGAAAAAAAAATAAGCTCTGTTCTGTTAAATGTCTTTAAAACATTAAAAATTTTGTTGTTTTTAATTTTTGTAAGGGAGGAAGAAGCTAAATGGATCACTTTGTACATTGCCTTTAAAAGGTAAATGCACCTCCTTAAAAGATGCTGGCTTTCTGAAATTGATGGAGCTGTGTCCTGTTTTTAAGTTGCTTTTTAAAAAATTGTACTAGATCTTCAGCCAGAATAAAGATTGTTTTGCAACTGCGCTTTATGTGTTGAATCCTCAATGAGGTCATTGTCGCATTGCTGACTCCCTTGTGTGCTTGGTTTCTGATGATCAGCTGGTAGTCTAAGGGATGGTAGCATATGATTTCTCCCCAAAGGACCCCAAGTATAAAGGGAAAAATAAATATTTCAACTTGGTACCCCAGTAGATTAGTAGTTCCTAGTGCATGAGATGGACATACTTTCCTTTCTATTAAGGATGGTAAGAGTATAATATGACCTTCCATGTGGTACAGGTAACTTGCAACCTACTCACATTTAACTTGTGTGCACTCAGCTTTATGCGATTGGCACAGAGAGAGAGAGAGAGCGCAGGGGAGAGTTCTGGGGAAAATGGTTTAGCAATCCCACCAGCAATTGAACCCAGTGTATTTTTACTATACATGTTTTTTACTTTTCGCACAGTCCCCAGAACATAACCCCCGCATAAGTTGAGTCGCCTGTATTATAATAAAATTTCATTCACACAAATGGCTTTTAGGATAAAACAGATTATTACTGTCCCCCCTAGACTTTAGGTGGCATCCAGGGTTGTGCTTCTCTTTTGAAACATGAAGGACTTCCAAAAGCAGATTATAATATAATAATAATAATAATAATAATATAATTTATTGTTTATACCCCTCTCATCTGGCTGGGTTTCCCCAGCCACTCTGGACGGCTTCCAACAGAATATTAAAAACATGGTAAAACATTAAACATTAAAAGCTTCCCTAAACATGGCTGCCTTCAGATGTCTTCTAAAAGTCAGATGGTTGTTTATTTCCTTGACATCTGGTGGGAGGGCGTTCCACAGGGCGGGCGCCACCTCCAAGAAGGTGCTTTGCCTGGTTCCCTGTAACCTCACTTCTCACAGTGAGGGAACCTCAATAATAATAATAATAATAATAATAATAATAATAATAATAATAATAATTTATTTATACCCTGCCCATCTGGCTGGGTTTCCCCAGCAACTCTGGGTGGCTTCCAACAAAAGATTAAAATACAACAGTCTATTAAACATTAAAAGCTTCCCTAAACAGGGCTGCCTTCAGATGTCTTCTAAAAGTCTGGTAGTTGTTTTTCTCTTTGACATCTGGTTGGAGGGCGTTCCACAGGGCCGGTGCCACTACCAAGAAGGCCTTCAACCTGGTTCCCTGTAACTTGGCTTCTCGCAGCGAGGGAACTGCCAGAAGGCCCTCGGCACTGGACCTCAATGGGAGCGGAGACGCTCCTTCAGGTATACTGGGCAGAGGCCATTTGGGGCTTTAAAGGTCAGGGGGCGAGGGCGGTGCTGTTCTTTGAAATCTCACTGGGCATGCCCAAATCTTTAAACATATATCTGGTGGCTCTCTGTGTCCTGGCCTCTTTTTCACACTTCTCTTTACTTGAGGGCCTAAGGCAGAGGTGTGGAACCTCAGGTCTATGGACCAAATTGGTTTTGTGCACCAGGTCATTGTCAATCCCCTTTGCCCCCTCTTTATTTGGCATGACATTGTTTTTAATCTGGACCAACCATAGTTTCATCAGTGTAAAACTTCTAAGGGCGATGGATGACAGGGCCAGGTTCACTGAGGGTGTCACCCTCTTGAGAGCTGTTTGAGGGAGGGGCAGACACTACAAGCAGCGTTCCCTAGCTTTCATCATCCTCATCCAGAATGGCCAATGCTCAGGCATGATTGCAGTTGTAGTCCAACCACATCTGGAGAACAGCACGTTGGGGAAGGCTGCTGTAGTATGACATGCAAACCAGTCTTATGTGGGAACAGAGCTGGGGTTCAACATGACACAAAAAAAGTGCTCCCAGCAGTTGACTCAAGTGGGTGGAAGAAGTAGATGGGGGGGAGAGAGAGCAGCAACTGTAATGAATATAAGAAATGGAGAGTATCTGCTGATACATTTAGTTAAAGTTAAGCCAGGGTTAAATTGCTGGAAGAGAACATTTGAAAAACCTTGGGCAGCCTTTGCTGACCAAGACTGTCTCTGTCACAATCTGAAAACCTCAAGGTTTCAATCAAATGTTGTGGTTCCAGCACTTCCAAATACTGGTCCAAAAATCCTTTTGGGCACCGACATCCACTATGCTTTGGACAAATCTGCTTGAGACACTTTCACACAAGCAGGTCTGTGGGCAATTGGCGTTCCAAATCAGCCTGCTGTTTTTTTAAGAGGAATCCATGTTATACATAAGTGCTGCTGCTCCATATGGAAATTTGCAAGCTCAGACTTCCTATATGGATACTGAGAAGTGGGGGGGGGGGGGGACAGGTGCAAAGGTCCTTGGTGCCTCCATGTGTTGGTGCTGCCTGTTACATCTGAAGCATCAAAAATTGTAAAAAGTTATAGGATGTGGTTTCAGTCCACTGATAATCCTTGTCTAGAGGGCCACAGGAACAAAG
Source organism: Podarcis tiliguerta (assembly GCF_965153285.1). Taxonomy (NCBI): domain Eukaryota; kingdom Metazoa; phylum Chordata; class Lepidosauria; order Squamata; family Lacertidae; genus Podarcis; species Podarcis tiliguerta. The sequence continues at coordinate 36,978,575 of NC_139544.1, read as the reverse complement.
CTCTTCAGATTCGAGTTGCTGGAGAAACTCTTTCTAGCTAACTGTACACACCTGATTACATTATATTATCCAAGCAAATGATCATGCACATTATGGCAGTGCATAAGCTGGGAGGGTCATTAATATTTTGGAGCCAGTGGGCACATCTGGAATTTTGAGGAACGTGTGATGGGCACCAGTAACAAAATGGCTGTTGTGGAGGTGTGATATAACACAGCGTAGCTCCTGCATCTTAAAAGAAACAGGAACACGCCTCCCCTTCAATGGGGCGGGGGGGGGGGGGACGACACAGATCTACTTCCACCACCTCTCTGCTCACTCACAGAGAGAAGCTCTTTGTACTTCTGTAAGCTAGGCATCTAATCCTGGCATCCAATGAAGTGTGGGTATGTTCAAGGGGATATGTTCAATGAAGGAGAGGCTAAGCTGGAGCAAACAGGAATTGAGCAGGAAGAGTTAACACACCCATGTGCACTGGGGATTTTTGAGGGGATATTTACTGCGTCCTTCACTGGTTGCCATTGGCAGTTCTGTCAGGCAAACTAGTGATCTCTGGGTTGGTGACCCCTGCATAGATGTTTCACTAAAAGAATATTCTCTATTCAAAGTCCATTTGGGGGCCTACTCTGGCCCCTGTGGCAGTTTATTTCCTGGGGTAAAATCCCTCAACAACTTCAATCCTAAAAAAAGGTTAACAACTTTGGTTGGCCCTTTGGTCAGTCCTCACGGCCCTTCACTTCATCAAATCTGGCCCGCTTTGAAAAAAGTTTGGACACCACTGCTCTGTTACCTTCTGAAAGGACAGGAGCTGTCTGTCACCCACAGGAGGAATAGCTGGGAATATGGAGTTCCTTTGTTTGTAATGGGCACAGACCAGCATCCTATTTGTCTCTCAGTTTCCATCCTTTTCTCCATCTGAAGTCGGAGAAAGAATATACACACACATGAAAATCTCTTGTTTGCAGAGTATGAGCTGCTGTTTCCATCATTATCTCTAGGTTTCTGTTCTCTTTAAGACTTAAAATAAAATTGTCAATTCTGTGGCTTCTCGTTCTACGCTTTCTCCAGTTAAACCAATGTAATGCCATTATCAGCATTATTGCTTAAAGTTTAAGTAACAGTACAGATAATGGCATTATCCTGGTTTAAAAGGGAAAGGGGGGAATTGAGAGACTATAGTATTTAGCATTTTATTTGATAATTTATTTCCATCCTACCTTTCTGCCCAGAACTAATCTCTCTGCTTAGATTACTTTGTTAATTAGTCGTCCCTTCACTCCAGGGAAAGCTAAGCTTCTTGTGTTTCCACAGCTTTTCGTTTGTTGTCATGTGACTCAGTGCCATGCATTCACCATCCACAGGATTATTTACAGAGCTAATCTCCCTCCCTCTGGGTTTCAGAGCGGCCTTCGGTTCTCTACACATCCAATGGAATTGCCTTCTAAAAAGATAGGGAACCCCCCAGCCTATTTGGATCATATTATATGTTAAAGATCGAAGTGGGGAACTGTGGTCATCCAGATGTCATTGAACTTCAACTTCTGTTAGTCCCAGCCAGCATGGACAAGGGATTGTCTATTTTCCAAGTCCTCTAGAAAGCAGCTTAATTTGCCAGGCCTGATTCCAAAGTGAGCTGGTGAATTTCACTTATAACTAATGTGACCTCACATTGTGCACAACTGACCCATATGCCTCTTTTTAAACCTGCTCAATGGATATACTGCATGCTTTGCATCCATAAAGTACTTGGTGAAACTAGGAACTCTAGTCGGGTATCAGGGCTGCTGGAGATCTTGGAGATCCATCACAGTGGAATTAGACAAAATGGAGCTAAAATAACCATTGGATGAAATGACTCCTGCTGCATCAGCCTCCTTTGTTCATAGCAGATAAACTGCAGCAAGTTGTCTAACTGGTGGTAGCTTAGTCAGTAGGGCATGAGACTCTTAATCTCAGGGTTGTGGGTTTGAGCCCCATGTTCGGTAAAAAGATTCCAGCATTGCTAGATGGTCCCTTCCAACTTGACAATTCTATTATTCTATGATCATACAAATGCTAAAATAAAAGAAGGAGGAATAAGGACCCAATAATGGGGAATTAGGATGATGGATGGACTTCCAACTAGACCAATTGTTAAAAATGTGTGCCTCTTTAATTAGGTGTTGGATGCCCACTCACAGTGGGTGGTCTCTAAACTGACAAAACTGCACCTCCTTGTTTGGCAGTCGATACCAGATGGTGCAAAACATGCCATCTGGACACACCCTCATTCATGTTTTCTTCTTCAGCAGCTGAGTCTGAGATAATGATTTACTTAAAGACCACCTGGCATGAGTTGGTAGCTGAGCATCGATTTGAACCCAGGTTTCAGGCTTGCTTTGTAATCTACTGATCTAAATCAAACCATTGCTCCCCTAAAGATTCGAAATGTACGCAGTGTATTCTGTATACGAGCAGCTTAGACTTATAGCTGTAGACAAATCTGCAAAGGGCATTAGAAAGGCTATGGAGACACAACTGGGACAAAGCTATTAAGAATGAAAACAGCTGTTGATACCCTGGGAAAGGATAATGCACGCAGGAAAAATTTGAACTTTCCAAAGCTCTTGGAAGTCTAATAACATTTGAATCCTAGGATTACTTGAACCATCCAGGGAAGATCCTCAGAACGTGTTAATTGTTTGTCATTGTGATGTGCTAGGCAACCTACCATGAAAACCCAAATGGTTCCTAAGAACCTCAAGGACTAAGATATTTCAGAGGCATGAATGGAATGGCTGGGGTTTCATTTTTTAAAAAAAGAAGCTGTAATCATATTAAACTGGACATGATCCATAAGGACTTGAACCAAGACAAGTCTGGTAGGAATGCCTTTATTATTGTTTGTACTGTGATAGCAGCTACAACAGTTTTGGACATATCCGCCCCGCCTCCCCAGTAACTCTCCTTCTCTACATGCACGCACACACACACACACACAGAGAGAGAGAGAGAGAGAGAGAGAGAGACTTACCCAGATATAATCACACCCAAAGAGCACAGAAATGGGCAGAAGCTGCTCCACATGCTTAGTGTCTGAGTGTGCATTAAATTGCCAATGCAGTCCTCTTGCTGGAATGTGCAATGCATTTGCAGCTACATGCAGACAGATCTGGTAACAATACTGAGGTCAGCAAGGAGGGGAAATGTACAAGTCGCTTTGTTATCACCTTCAGCCACATAGACATTCATTTCAAATAAACAATGCTAAAGCATTAAAATGGACACACACACACACAGGTTATTTAACACAGTGTTATATATTCTGAGTCAACAATCCAGCTGAATACATTTGGGTCTGGACAGATAAGAACAATTCAAATTACCTATCAAAGTGGTGAATATTAGTTCATTTGCTGCTGTGTTTTTCAGATACACAATCTTCTTCAATAGCATAGATGTCCTGTACTTCCCAAACTCTCCAAATCTGAGTACAGGTGGAACTAGTTGTAAACTGTACCATATACAATTCTAGTCTCCTCACCTCAAAAAGAGTATTGTAGAGTTGGGAAAACATTCAGAAAGGGGCAACCAAAATGATCAAGGGGGTGGAGCAACTCCCCTGTGAAGAAAGGTTGCAGAATTGGGGCCTTTTTAGTTTAGAGAAAAGGTGAAGATTTTTGCTGATTCTCTTTGCTTGCCTAGATGGAGGGGTGTATGCAGGGCTTTTTTTCAGCTAGAACTTTCCGGAATTCATTTCTGGCTCCTGTCAGGTGGGTGCAATTGCCATTATAAGAGAACAAGGGAAGCATTCGTGGTAAGTTCCGGCACCTCTTTTTCTAGAAAAAGTAGCACTGGGTGTATGAGTGTATGTAGAAACAAAGCTAGTATGCAAAAGCTTTTGTTTTTTTAATTTGCATTTTATGCTCCTCCCACTTTTGCCTCTGGCCCCGCCCACCACTGGGACGCTGTGGCCCCCAGTAGGTTGATCAGAACAGAAGGTTCAAGAAGGTTCCGCAGGCTTGCTCTGGCCTATAATCCCTTCCCCCTTACAAACCGAGGTCAACCTGACAGACATACAGGAAGGAACTCTCTCTTCAGCCTGCCAAAGCTAACATTCACACAAAGAAGCGTGACGTTGATTTAACCGTACTTTGCCCTTGTCTGGGTGGCGAAACACTTGGTTGTCATACGACATCCTTCAATTTACACAGGCCTTTCACCGGAATCGAGAGCAACCTTTTAGATCCTTACCTGGCATGGAGATTATACCGTTCAGTTCTTGAGTTGACAAAGAATCCCTTCTGCTATTGGTTAGACCAAGTGGGCAGGTGCTCAGCCTCTCATGAAATGTCTGTGGCATGGACTTGATAAATGGCTTTCTCTTGCATGCTCAAAGATTGCCATATTTTGGTATGAATGATCGCCCACTTTACGTATCAGGAGTTTCTGAATACACATGGCAACAGGTGGGTCTGCATTGACTTAGCTCCAGCCCTGGGAAATGCACAATATATTGTCAACATGGATAGACAAGGACATGTTGTTCTTGCGCACTGCCAGTGACCTTTCTGCGGCAAAGGTAATGCACACAAGCTTAATTTCTCGCAGTTCTCGGCTTTTACAGAAAGATTCTAAGAGGCTCAGTTTTGAACAAGATTAAACATGTTCACAGCTGAAATCTAAATGGGTTCTGCATCGATGTTGAAATGGTGTGCTTAAACGCTGATCCCTAATGCAGCCTACGCGAGACCCACAGCAAATGTTCTCCCCAGCTGCTGCTCTTCCCATTAGCAGAACGGGGGAGAAGAATTAAGGAATCACCCTCGCAAAAGAATCTGTAGCCAAGGCTTCAGTAGCTGTCAGTTTGTAGGCGGAAGACTATAATAGATTGGAGAGCGACAGGAATTCTGAACTCAGGTCAGCTCCTCCAAACGCAACCATAATTTTGGGCACTCTTTATGTGCGCTGCCTTGGTTATATTTAGAGCCTCGCTTGCAATTCATTTTCAGGAAATTCTCAGCAGCCATGAGGGCTAGAACCTTGGAAAAATATATAAACTGAGTTGAGTGCCACATTGTTTTTATTGGCAGTGCTGCAATTTGGCTGAAGCTGAAGTGAAGAGCATTGCTTCTTTGAGAGGTGAAGGGCAGCTTCCCAATGGCAGATTGTTGACACAATGGCAGATTGTATTCAGTGACGGAGCTTCATGCTCCAGCACTGGGGGCGGAGAGCAGGCGGGGCTGGCTCGTGTCCTGGGGATGGGGCGCCCAGCAAGCGCGGGGGGGGGGGGCAGCCCCGATGGCACCCTGGAGATCGTGTTGCCAGGGGCAGTGTGCTCCCCCCAAACTCCTCTTCTTCCGCCAGTGATTGTATTCAACATTGCCTTAACTTCAGATTTAAAATGGCGGGTGCTAATGCATGTGCATGGATTGCAGTGCCGTTTGTTTGCTTGTTTTCTACACAAGATAACAAAGATGGCAAAGGTGTACAACTAGCATTTGACAACAAGTAAAAACACCTCATTACATCAAAGCTGCATAAGGGAATTTCTAGCTTATTTCAGATATAGACCTTGGTGCTAAACATACTCCGGAGGAGGGGCTGTGTGTCTGCGGAATTAATAAAACCTACAGACACAATTAATTTCTACATGAAAACCACCCTCAAAACATATATATATTACACACACACACACACACTTGGCGTCAGAAGCCATTTAATCTGAACAATACTTTCTGTCCATTAGAAGCAATCCAATATTGTGTACCTGTTTTCATATATCCATTCCGTCATGTTTTTGCAATGATCTGTGTAATTTTTTTTTAAAAAATCCTAATCTGCATGGAAATTTGCATTTAAATGTATATTTTTGAATACATTTTCTTTCAAAACATGGATTTTTAAAGGCATTTGGAAATTTTTGTGGGTGAGCAGGAGACTCCACCCCCCACACATTATGGATGATTGGGGCAAAATTGCATTTGGAAAGACGGGTCTGTCTGTGTCCATCCTATCTTGTCTGGCCCTCAAGTAATGCAGGGTTAAGCGAAAGGTCAGGAGTCTGTGATAGATGCCTTTCAAACTGCTTCAATTTCCTAAAACCCAAGGTAATGGTGGGGTGGAGTTAACAAATCAAAGGTCATGGCACAAGTGAAAGAGTAAAGTGCATAGCTGCAAATTGTCCAAACATCCAAGTGTCTACACTGGTATGTGCTTAGTGTCATCTCCCCTTCCCCAAAATAAGTGTTTCCTGTTTGGAGTGTGAACCAATTCCGCAGAGGATGAATTAACACTTATCTATTAGGCCAGATAAGATAAAGCCCCTGTCTTTCCACCCCTGAAACCATCTGGGAGTCACCTAATCCTCAGAGCCCTTTTGTATACATTAGATTGGTGGCATGTTTAGCAGATGCTGATGGAGTCATAACTCTACACCCATGTCCCAGCTTCCATGTCCCATGGTACTTACTGCCAGCAAATTTTGGTAGGTCACTAAAAGGTAAAGGTAAAGGGACCCCTGACCATTAGGTCCTGTTGGGACCGACTCTGGGGTTATGGCACTCATCTCGCTTTATTGGCCGAGGGAGCCGGCGTACAGCTTCCGGGTCATGTGGCGAGCAGGACTAAGCCACTTCTGGCGAACCAGAGCAGCACACGGAAACGCCGTTTACCTTCCCGCCAGAGCGGTACCTACCTTTCTACTTGCACTTTGACGTGCTTTCAAACTGCTAGGTTGACAGGAGCAGGGACCGAGCAACGGGAGCTCACCCCGTCACGGGGATTCGAACCACCGACCTTCTGATCGGCAAGTCCTAGGCTCTGTGCTTTAACCCACAGCACCACCCGCGTCCCTACATACTGATTATTGCAAGGTCGATTAACAATCACACAGTTCACTGTTATGTCTAAGGGCCGTTTCTTACTGACTCCAGAGCTGAGATCATAGAATCATAGAATCATAGAGTTGGAAGAGACCACATGGGCCATCGAGTCCAACCCCCTGCCAAGCAGGAAACACCATCAGAGCACTCCTGACATATGGTTGTCAAGCCTCTGCTTAAAGACCTCCAAAGAAGGAGACTCCACCACACTCCTTGGCAGCAAATTCCACTGTCGAACAGCTCTTACTGTCAGGAAGTTCTTCCTAATGTTTAGGTGGAATCTTCTTTCTTGTAGTTTGGATCCATTGCTCCGTGTCCGCTTCTCTGGAGCAGCAGAAAATAACCTTTCTCCTTCCTCTATGTGACATCCTTTTATATATTTGAACATGGCTATCATATCACCCCTTAACCTCCTCTTCTCCAGGCTAAACATGCCCAGCTCCCTTAGCCGTCCCTCATAAGGCATCGTTTCCAGGCCTTTGACCATTTTGGTTGCCCTCCTCTGGACACATTCCAGTTTGTCAGTGTCCTTCTTGAACTGTGGTGCCCAGAACTGGACACAGTACTCCAGGTGAGGTCTGACCAGAGCAGAATACAGTGGCACTATTACTTCCCTTGATCTAGATGCTATACTCCTATTGATGCAGCCCAGAATTGCATTGGCTTTTTTAGCTGCCGCGTCACACTGTTGGCTCATGTCAAGTTTGTGGTCAACCAAGACTCCTAGATCCTTTTCACATGTACTGCTCTCAAGCCAGGTGTCACCCCTCTTGTATTTAGATGGAGGGGGGCGGGGAATGGTTCATTTCACGTTTTAATGTGAACCTACCTAATTCACACTTCCCAAAATAATACATGGACTGAAATCAAACTATGATTCAAAATCCACATTTCTCCAAACGTTGCATTGCAGCTTTCCAGTTAAATAATGTCCATATATTAGAGGAAGGCATACATAAGCAGGCATAAGTGCATCATGTTGAATCATGTCTTGTTGCTCCCCTAGATCCGCCTTTGGAGATGCCAGAGATTGAACATAGAACCTTCTGAATGTAGGTACCCCTAAGCTCCAGCATGCTGCAATGTGCTTGGCTTCAATCGGCTTCACTGCATTTTTATTCTGAACTGGATCAGGGCCAATATACAGCGAGTTGTTTTGTGCATGCCATCTGTCTATACATGATGTCCTCCATATGCTACAGCAGTGGCTTGAGGTTAGGAGCTGGCATGCTACCAGTGCTTCAGAAAAGAAGCCCTGACTCTCCTTGCATCCACACAAAGCACAGCTTCGGCGCACCAGCCTGCTCATGAAATGTTTTCCAGCTTTGGGATGCTTCAGAAATCTCTGGTGCCCAAGGCTATACTGTAGTGCCTTTAATTTGATATATCTGTTTCCCAACTAGTTGACCAAGAACACATTTCCTAGGCATGCTTCCCTGGTAGCAAGCCCCACTGAACACAGCAGAACTTGCTGTCAAGTAAACACACATGAACTTGCATTCCATGACTGTGTTGAGTAGAATAGAGTCCTGTTGATGCATTTCCCGCTGGTGCGCACTCCTCCCACAATTGTGAATTCCACATCCAACAACAACAACAATTTATTATTTATACCCCGCCCATCTGGCTGGGTTTTCCCAGCCACTCTGGGTGGCTTCCAACAAAACACTAAAATACAATAACCTAAGCAGGGCTGCCTTTAGATGTCTTCTAAAAGTTTGGTAGTTATTTTTCTCTTTGACATCTGATGGGAGGGCGTTCCACAGGGCGGGCGCCACTACCGAGAAGGCCCTCTGCCTGGTTCCCTGTAACTTGGCTTCTCGCAGCAAGGGAACTGCCAGAAGGCCCTTGGCGCTGGACCTCAGTGTTCAGGCAGAACGATGGGGTTGGAGACACTCCTTCAGGTATACTGGACTGAGGCCATTTAGGGCTTTAAAGGTCAGCACCAACACTTTGAATTGTGCTCGGAAACGTACTGGGAGCAAGTGTAGGTCTTTCAAGACTGGTGTTTCAAGACAGGTAAGATGCTCATCACTGTATGACCTTTAACAGATCAGAACCAGGCTGGGCTCCTTTTTTTTCTTTTTTCTTTTTGCAGTTCAGCCTAGCAGGGCACATGCTTCGCATGTAGAAGGCTCCAGATTCAATCCTGACATCTCCAGGTAGGGTGGAGAAATCCTCATGTGTGAACCTGGGAGAGTTTCTTCCAGTCAGTGCAGATGAGACACGGAGAGCCTATGGCCCTCCAGATATCATTGAACTGAACTCCCATCATCCCAGACCATTGTTGGTGAGAGTTGGAGTCCAACAACGTATGTGGTGGGAGGGAGGGCACAGGTTCTCCATCCTTTCTGTAGACCAGTGTTTCCCAAACTTGGTTCTCCAGCTGTTTTCAGACTACAATTCCAATCATCACCAACCACTGGCATTGCTAGCTAGGGATGTTGGGAGTTGTAGTCCAAAAGCAGCTGGAGACCCAAGTTCTGGAAACATTGTTGTAGACAATGCTGAGCTAGATAGAACTATTGAGCTGAGTTTGTATAAGGCACTTGCCTACAAACAGGGCAGCGAACTCCTCTGCTGCTGTGCTGAGCTGCATATCCAGTTCAAGCTCTGTGCCTGCCTTTCCCCCCTAACTAAAACAATTTTAAGAGGTACTAATCCCTTCCCCCATAACCTTAACTATACAAGAAGGAAGCACACATCATTTACAGACAGGTTTGTCACCTCCTTTCCTGGACATCTCTAGTTTTTACCGTAACTGGTGTGTTTTTTTACTGGGTTTTTTTTAACTTAAACAGTAAAAAACTGACATTAAAGGCTGCATTTACAGCTTATCTCATCACCCACTGCTGCACTGGTCCTCATTAACAACTTTATTATTCAATGACGAGTCACTATTTAGTACTGAATGCAAATTAGTTAACTCAGAACAGCGGGCAAAGTATATAAAAATTATGGGATGTTCCCCAAGGCTACAGTTCCTGGTCTCGCCTTGAAAAGGTACCCTTGCTTCTGCTAAAGATAAAAGACAAAGCAGTTAAGCAGAATATAGTCATTGGGGAGCAGAGAAGTGCTGTACATTCCTAGAAAAGGGTTCTTACCAACATGCCAGCTCCAAGTGTTGTGAAGCCATGGCTCACCTTTCTGGTATGCGTCTTTCCCAGGGTTGGCTGAGTGAGCAACCTTCCTTAGGATACTATTACCTGGCAGATGTACTTCTGTATTTTTACCAGACTGGGCAGAAGATCAGATGGAGCACCATTTGAATTTTTGGCCACCAACATCACAGGTATTTGGGCTGTCTCTGATGCTTCCTCCTTTAGCTGAAGGACACCCTACTGGCTCTTTTAATATGATAAAGTATGATACTTAAATCTTCATTTGATATATTATTAGGACTTGCTTTTAACCTTCCTACCTCCTTCATTAGGGACGCGGGTGGCGCTGTGGGTTAAACCACAGAGCCTAGGACTTGCTGATCAGAAGGTCGGTGGTTCGAATCCCTGTGACGGGGTGAGCTCCCGTTGCTCGGTCCCTGCTCCTGCCAACCTAGCAGTTCGAAAGCACATCAAAGTGCAAGTAGATAAATAGGTAGCGCTCTGGCAGGAAGGTAAATGGCGTTTCCGTGCGCTGCTCTGGTTCACCAGAGGCGGCTTAGTCATGCAGGCCACATGAGCTGTACGCCGGCTCCCTCGGCCAATAAAGCGAGATGAGCGCTGCAACCCTAGAGGCGGTCATGACTGGACCTAACGGTCAGGGGTCCCTTTACCCTTTACCTTTTACCTCCTTCATTAGGAAAACAAAAACTTGTTCTTGGATTCATTGTCCTCAGACGAGAAATACTATAATCCTACCATATATATATACATATACGCAGTGGTGCCCCGCAAGCAAGACGAATGCCTCGCAAGACGGAAATCCCGCAAGACGAAAGGGTTTTCCGTTTTCAGAGGCGCTTCGCAAGACGAATTTCCCTATGGGCTTGCTTCGCAAGACGAAAATTGACGAAATTTTTTGAGGTTTTTTTCCGCTCCAAAACCCCTTTTTCTGAAGCGCTAAGCTGCTAAAAGCATTTTAGCAGCTAAACCGCTAATCCCTTAACCCTTTAATAGGCGTTAATAGCCCTTAAACTGCCAATAGCGCTAATAGCGCTAATCCACTAATGGGCTTGCATCGCAAGACGAAAAAACCGCAAGACGAAAAGACTCGCGGAACGGATTCTTTTCGTCTTGCGAGGCACCACTGTATAATCTTCATTCAGGTTCCCTCTAAAGCAGGGGTGGCCAACTAGACGTGGCTGGGCTCCAGCTGCTGGGCTCCAGCTGCCATTGTCCTTGGCCATTGGCCATGCTGGCTGTAGCTGACGAAAGTTGGGAGCCCAACATGTGGATGGCCGCAGGCTTAAATAAAGTGCTTTAATTGCCTAGGAAAAGAAGGGAAGTTACTATTCACTCCGCTTCAGCTAATGTGGAGTGTAGCAGCGCAATAGTTAAGCTGGTGACATTGAAAATGAAAACAAAACAAAAACCATAATCCTGATCAAGTTTGAATTATGTCAGGTGCTATTCTGCTTCTTAGCATACACTCCAGGGGGTGGAGAAAGCAGTAACGTTTGGATTTGTGTAGGACAGCCAACAAACTTGGGATGGCCCTGATTTTAGTCCAGATATTCAAAGGCACAATTTATATGGTTTCCCCCTAGTGCTTAAAAGGTGTTGCACATAATAAGGCAAGGCACTATTTCAGTAACGCCTTGCTCAAAAGAGATTTTTAAAAATCGCTATGACAATCATTTCCCATCTCCCAAAGAGGGTGAGAGCTGCAATTTATGCTCCCAAAGACTACCTTTTTCTTAAAGCTGTTAAGGAACATTTTCGGTAATAATGGCTGATTTAGATAGATTCCCAAGGTGCTGGATCATTGCTGATGACATTAATGGTTTAAGGCTCCCTGAATGTTGATTGATTGCCGTAATCTGCTGAAACTATTTCAGGACATAGATTTATTATTATTAAGCCTATAAAATGGTGTCAGGGTCAAAGCAAGCTGATGATTTGTTTTGTGATGCAGACATTATACAGGAGCAGATGAAATCTTTTAATAAATGTGAAATGCAGGCGAGAACAATGTTTCATCTTCTTTCGTTGGAAAAATCTGTGGCCGGCTAATACAGATTACAGCAGCGCGAAGAGAGTGCATTTCGACTAAGGATGCTCATGGAAAATAACCTTCAAGCACCAAACAAGCTCTGATCTTTGCTTGACAGTAGCACTTCACTTAGAATATAGACACCTCTTGGGGGGTCTCGCTCCATGGGCAAGTCTATAGTATGAAAGCACAAGATGGAACAAACTTGCTAGAGCTAAACAGAGTTGTGGTTGATTGGAAGAACTATAGGAATTCCATGCTACCTCCAGGTCTATAAGTTGGTTATAAGGTGAGGCTCATCACCTCAGTTGCATGCGGTGCCTTTTACCAGGTTAAACACCTCATCTGCTGCAGCAAATGTAGGCTGATCCTTTAGGGCCACTGGATCACAGCCTTGCTGTGAAAACTTGTCAAACTTTTTTTTTTAACTCCAGCCCTCAAAAAATCTCAACGCTCTCATATTCTACACACACTTTATACATCTGTCTGAACTCGGAGCAGCTCTGCAAGCATTCTTGTTAATGTACAGTTCTCTGACCAACCAGGCCTCTGCAGTACTCAGCCAGTCCTAAACCAAAAACACATCTCTGGCAAAGAGATCCCTCCCGTGTGTCTCTAAGCAGGTAAACCATGTGGCTGTTCAAGCTGCCTGAAAGTTAGACCTGCATGAAAAGCTCGCCTGATTTGTTGCTATGAGGGCTAACCAGCAGCATTCATACTGGCATATTAGAGCTACCTCAGAGGGCAGTCCAAACATGCTCAGAGCTCACCTCAAAGCACATTCTTTGTGTTATGTACTGAAGTTCTCACCCTGGGCCAGCAGGGGGATACTGTAGATAGTTATGCAAATAAGGGATCAAAAGTGACATTCAGTGATTGGATAGTTTTAAAAAATTGTTACAGTTACGTTGTACTGGAGCTCTATATAAGCAGGCTGACTGAACCCTTCAGTTCAGTTCTGTTCTGGCCTGTGAATAAACAAGAGCTGTTTGAAGAATTGCTGTGTCGTCTGATATGTTCACCCACAACTTAACACTTTGTAGCTAGTTGGGAGAAGAGTGTGGCTCCTAATTAAGAGAGAATAGCATCTTAAAAAACAACAAAAAACCCTAAATCGTTTACTGTTATTTTTCAGAATGAGGATTGGCTTCTGTAGATGCTGCAACCTTCCCTAATTATGTTGTTGGGACTGTAGAGTTTTTAGGGGCCGAGTACAAACTTCCTTTCACTTCTAGGCTTTTTAGCTGTGTGCAGTTGCATACCCCGCAACACTTTGAAGCCCAAATGCAGGATCCCATTTTCCCAGACGCCATCTTCCCATTTTTTTATCGTGAGAGCATGGCAGCCATTTTGGTTGCCATGATCAAGTGCAATTTTGCACTGTGGTCATTCCACCCACCCCCCAGCACTTTTTGGACCACGGCGCCCGAAAACACATGTTTGGGGGCATCATGCAAGATCACAACCTTTTAAAAAGTGCGTTTTCGGGGAAGGGGGTTGCACCACAAAATTGCACAAGATCACGGTGACCAAAATGGCCACTGTCTTCTCATAATAAAAATCCGGTTTTTCTGTGACACTTGTGGGGTGTGCATTTGCATGTTCAATATGTTAACCATTGGTCCTATTGGTCACTTTCTAGACTTCTGTGTTTAGTTTTGTTTCAGTTTTTGAATGCTTTAATCACTTGGGTTTTTTTTCATGCAAAGTATTCTAGATTGCCAGATGCCAGGTAATATAAAAAAATCTTTGAAACAAGTCAATAACCAAACAAACTAATCTAATTTGCTTAATATTAAAACCCAAAGTGCTTTGACCAAATCTGAATTTTAAAAATCATTTGTTTCACCTCCCAGTATCTCTCACATTCTCTTTTTAAAGGCAAAAAAGCCCCATCTCTCCACCCCAAAATAAAACAAGGATAGGGGTTACAGGCCAATGTGACAGAGGAAGAGATCATTATTCCCCAGGGTGGGGGAAGGAAACTTGAAAGGCCAGAACTGAAACTTGCACAGGCAAAAAAAAAACCCCTACATAAGCAAAAAGATTGCAGCTGGTGCCTAAGATGATGGGGAAGATCTGTTTAAAGGTTGGTCACATTTCCAAGCAAATGCAGAACTTCAGAGAACCAAAGGCCTTCATACTCAAAGTGACAGACAGTCTTTTCTTGGTGCAGTGAATACAGTACAGTCTGAAGGAAAGTTACAGGAAACATAGGATACCAGGTCAACCAGATAATACCACTAATCCAGTATTCTTTCTTTCTGGTCCTGAATCTCTGAGATAGCAAGCAGGGGTCTTTCAAATCTCCTGCTACTGGAAATATTTTTAGACCAGCTTTCATCAACCTGGTGCCCTCTAGATCAGCTTCTCTCAAACTTTGGTTCCCCAGATGTTCTTGAACTACAACTCCCATCATCCCTGACCACTGGCGAAGCTGGCTAGGAATGATGGGAGTGGTAGTCCCACAGCATGCAGAGACCCAAGGCTGAGAAAGGCTAATCAAAATATTTTGGAGTACAACTTCCAGTACACCCAGACGTTGTAGTCCAAAACATCTGGAGGGCACCAGGTTGGCAAAGGTTCTTTAGACAGATACCATAGATTGTCCTTGTGTCAATAGGGGTGTGTGTGTGTGTGTGTGTGTGTGTGTGTGAATCTGAACTTATTCTATGGTTTATTACTGTAGATCATGGCATAAGTAAGAAGATTGGCATTACTAAACATGACAGGTGACCCTCCATTATGAACTTTCTTGAACCCTGGTACCAATCTAATCTCAAAGCATGCCCTGGAAGGCATTCATAAAATATCTTGAGTTCCTCACACCTCGTAAAAGTCAGCACATGTAAATCAAGTTGCCAGTAAACTCTGTTTAACACCTGAATGGATGACATCAAGATAATGGTGAGATAATTTTAAGGCAGGAGGCGGGCAAAGGATGGCCAGGTTTAGTCAATTGCTCTCTGGGAACATATTCTTTCAACCTTTTGTTAAGCAAAACACATGGTAGCAGGCAGGAAACTCTGGGATAAAATGAGATGGGGGGCACTTGGCTTGCCAGTAGTACATGTGAAAAGGATCTAGGAGTCTTAGTAGATCACAAGTTGAACATGAGTCAACAGTGTGAAGAAGAAGCAGAAAAGGAAATCAGGAACTGGAAGAAAATGTGAACACAGAGTAGGAAGAGAATAAGTTTCACATGCAGGGTCTAACATGGCAGGACACACAATTTGCCTGGGATACAAATTAGCCTAGGCAAGCAGGCAGCCTGATTTTATGAGAAAGTGAAATTCCAAAAAGAACATATTAGTGTGCTATTTTGCTAAATTGCAAACAAATAAATAACATTAGATTTGTACAACAATTGAACATTTAGCAAGAAGGTTCCTTGCTACAGCAAATCAACTATAGTTATTTCCTAAGAAAATTAAGGGCTGATTAGAAAAGAGAAAACAGGAGGGTATTAAATGGTGGTTACTCAGCAAAAGCATCACTCCTTGCCAGTTAATGACACAGAGCCAAGTAAATAACAGAAAGCATGTTGAAGTTGCATTGAAAACTGTGGGACTGGATATAAGTTATAAGCTCTGGTCACGATCTGGCAGGGTGTTCGCCTATGCAAGTCCAGTTAAAATGAACGGAAGCAGCTCTCTGCATTTGAATGGAACAAGCACGGGAGCTTCAAATGTGACTAATTTCAGCAGAATTTAAGCATGTATATATTTTCCTCCAGTTGCACCCACAGAATTAGATTTATTTATTTCAGTTTATATTCAAAGGCCGCTTCAAGACATACTATGGTGGAAGAATCTACACACATACATTGAATTTCGCATAGCTCACTGTCACTGTCTAGTGCCACATTTTTGTACTGCACTTTACAACACATTTAAAATGTTTTATTTGCAGCTGTATAGCTGGGTCTTATGAGGTTTATGATAATACATGGCCAAAAGTTAGATTAGCTGAGTGATGGGCAAATTTACCCAGACTCTGTTCAGATTGGTAGCAGTAGATACTGGGGGTGGGGGGATTGAGAGAGACAGAGCTTTAAATTCACTATTTCAGTAGACATTTTGTCTACAAAAAAGTAGGAGGTTCACGCCGCTGCAGGAGATGGATTTCTCACAGACACCCCATGAAAAGTATGAGGGACACTCCGCAGATGCTCTGGTGCTCCCAGTGCAGTCATATCCACCATATCCCAAGAGTGAGGAGAAGTTCACACTTTAGTGGGGCCAAGGGACCCAAGAGCCCAGTCCAGGCTGCAACCCCACTGCAATGAGGGGAGCAAAATGAGGCTCAATCAATAGGAGATCTTTGAGGATATTTATGGAAGGTTATTCCCCTGTATCTACATATGCTCAGTCCCTGGCATCTCTGTAGGACTGCCAGAGAAGCCTTTCTGGAACCCCGAAGGTCACTGCCAATCTGTGTCAACAATGTGGTCCAACTCAGTATAAGGCAACTTCCTGGGTTCTTTTGATGCTCATACCAGCAGAAGAATGCTCTCATAACACCATTAAGTTCAGAATCTAACTGCACCACAGTGTCAGTTAGACACAGTGTCTAACTGCACCACAGTCCTGTGATGGGAAGTGGAAACTTACTCCCATAGATCCTGCTGGCCTTGCATACCAAACCTGACTTAAACCATGCCCATTTTTTTAGCCTCCTCCTCCTCCTCCTCCCAGGCTTGACTGTGGTTCTTCAAGGCAGCCAGCATCAGTATGGAAAAAACTCTATAGGTAGCTATCGTCACTTCGACAAATGGATGAAAACTAGTCTCTGAATCTCTTCTCGTTCTTCCTCCATGCTGCATTTCCTGAGAATTCTTTGTGGTGAATGGATTGGCACTGCTTAGACCAACGAGGAAATCCCACCCCCCCTTTTCACAGCATCTGTAAACAATTAACAGGAATGCTAGCAAAAGCTCCGCTCAAAAGGGTGCTGTTCTTACAGAGTTATCGTGGAATTATGTCTTTGTGCAGTGTAATCTCTATGAAGTGCCCTTGGGCAGGAAGCCATGGTAAGCAAGCTGGCGGGTTCATGATATCTCCTTATCTAACAGGTTTGCCTAAGTAACATGTACCTGCAAGGTCTCTAGGATTTTAGGGTGGTTGTTGTTTTTTGCTTTTTTTAAACTTACTGAACTCAATGGATATTGTACCAGCTCTCCTGCTTTCAGAATACTTGATGTTTACTTTCATCTATTTCCTCCCTCTTTTGATTTCATTTTAAACACGGGGAAGAGGTGGAGCTCAGAGTTGCAGCATCTGCTTTGCATACAGGAAGTCCCAAGTTCATTCCCTGGCCAGAGGCGGAGCAACCTGCTGTGGTACCCGGAGCGGCGCTCGTCCCAGGGGGCCTGGTGCACTGCCTGCGGGGGCATGGCGCGTGCCCCAGGAGGTGCCACCAATTGGGGGTTGGCATTTTGTCACACACACCCTTTGGAATGGCACCCAGGGACACACACCCCCCCGCCTCAGAACTCCCCTCTCCCGGGCATTTCCAAGCAGAGCAGGAAATGCCCCATGTCTGAAATCCTGGTCAGCCACTGCCAGTCGTTGTACACACTGCTGAACTAGTGGTCTGACTCTGTAGAAGGCATCTTCCTATGGTCCTGTTTCATCTTAATCATTTCAAAGTATAATTCAGTCTCTTGATTTCCTTCCCAGTGAATATTTTTCTCAGAAATTGCCCCGTCTAGGAACTTCAGGTATCCTTCCCACAATGTCAGGGTCTGATGTGACTTTAGCATGGGCACATTGAGTCTATAGATTTAGCATCTTCCATCCAAGTTGCATTGATGAGGCAGGTATGGAAACACCTAAATTATAGAGTTGGATATGCAGGACACTTTCTTCAGGCATTGTAAAACCAGCGATAACCAATGTGGTGTCCTCCAGATTGTAAGGGATGATTGTAAGGGAGTTGTAGCTGAGCAACACCTGAAGAACTACAGGTTTTCCACCCCCTGTCCTGGACCTTTGCTCTCTAGCTGATGTATCTTGACCACTGATTCCAGGGGTGCCAACTTGAATAAAATATTGGCGGAGCCCAGATAAGCCCTACCCCACATAACTGATCACATGACACAGTACACACACCATTTGAATGCCTATTGACTATGGGGCCCCCAGCCCCCTCACATATTTTATTGAGGGACCTCAGCCCCTAGAAGTTGCTTCCTATGACTGATACATAGATTCTTTCTCCTCTCTGGAGCATGAGAAACTTGTTCTTTACTGCTCAGAAGAATGAGCATTGGAGACCTTCTTCCTTCTGTGCCAGTTATTGGATTAGAAGACCCTCTTCTCTCTGCATTCTTCCCAGTGCAGTGACACTATGAAGTAGTGATGTTCCATGAATTCAGGAATGTGGTGGTGCTAAAGTCAGTCTATTCCTCTTCCATTACCTACCGAACTCTAGTCTTCATTTGAAAAATTCAACCCAAGTCGAAAAAATATGTTCCACATACAATTACAGCTAAGCACATTGGGAAGCATTTCCAAAGCTTATATTTTCAAGAGTTCCTTCTCGATCTTACTTGTCCTCTTTCAGTTCCCATTTCCATGGAAACAAGGTAGAAAAGGCTGTCATTGAGCACTGTACAAGCAACAGTCAGGATTGACAACGGGAGATCTTGCAGATACATTTTAGCTGCTGGAGGTCAGCAGAAAATAGTGCTAGGAAACCAAGTCACAATCTATATGAAGCAACGTGCATTGTCTCCTGAATGGCACACAAAGTAAAGCAAGGCCGATGAGATCATGAGGTAAATGAATATTCTTCCCACATACACAGTCACATAAATCCCTCTGGCTGCAGTTCAGCACTTGGGGACCAATGGAGTTGAGCATACCTACCTACCTGTGTGCTGGATTGTGGCCAATCCTTTTTTTCCCATCAGGCCATTAAATCACGGTTGTTTCTTTCAGAGCCTTACACAATAAAACACAGTTTGCATCTTCATTTCCCCCTTCATTCTTTATATATGCAGCAAAGCAGCAGTCTGCACATCTATCACCCAAACTATAAGCTTGGCAATACAATGTCCGTGAGGTGCTCTTTGTCACTTGATGGTTGGCAAGATTGGGGCCAGTTTGAGGGAACCCTCAGCAAAGTGTCCCCAGTGGACCCTTTCTGTAAGAAGTGGGTTGATCTGGTGATGGGAAGAGCAGGAGTCCATTTAAGTTTCCCACAATGACACTCGGTCAGGGGCACTATGGGAAATTTAAAGGGTGGCTCACAGACCAAGACATCAGGGCAGGTGTCAGGGCCAGCTGGTCCTACCAAGGGTGTCGAGAGCTGGCGCCAAGCCTCACACCTGGATGCAGCATTCACCAAGTGAGCAATTGCATCACATATGTCGAGCTCGAAACTCTATCACCCAGAAAGGTTCTGTGACTTCCATGAGTATGGGAAGGTGAATTTATTCCCTTCCAGTGCCACACAAAAAATGCCTGTTATAGAGACGAAAGATACATGATGGATAACACTGACATGAAATAACAACGTGAGCCAAGGGGGTGTTCAGTAATTACATTCAGTGTCCAAAAGGAGAAAACACGATCTCATTGACTCCAATCAGTCTCTCCTTGTTCGACATTCCGACTAGAGCACTTTCCTAAATAAGATCTAAAGCCTCATTTATTCTACTCTCCTTCCACACACACACACACCCTTCACCTTTGCTTTTGAATCAGACTCTATTAGCAAAGGTGGCCACTTTCCTTATTGCAAGAAGGGCTTTGCAGCACCCAATGCGGCATTAAACAAAACAAAAGAAGAAAATATACAAGAAAGAAAAGGGCAACAACCGGACAGCTCCACCAGTTTGACGGTGGTGCTGATAATGCCAAGGTTGCAGGTTTGATCCCTGTATGGGGCAGCTGCCTTGCAGGGGGCTGGACTAGATGATCCTCAGGGTGCCTTCCAACTGTACAGTTCTATGATTCTATGAACTCCAAATGGTACCAAAGTGTGACATCAGGAATTCGCATCAGGCCTCTGCAATGTTTGGGAGAAGTTGGCGCCTTGACATCCAGAACCTTTCCATATAGCAGTTTATTGTTGACTCCCCATTACTATGCATGCAAATTTTCTGCAGCATTCATATGGCATTATCCTCATCAAAATGCTATCCCATAATATTTCCCCATTAAATCCAGATTTACATCTCTCTCTCTCCCTCCCTCCCTCCCTCTCTCTCTCTCTCTCTCTCTCTCTCTGTGTGTGTGTGTGTGTGTTACTTATGGGATTTTCAGGAACAATTGGGAAAATAACCTGGGTTTGAATCCATAATAAACAGCCATGGCAGGGGAAAGCACCCCGGATGTATTGAGTATTTTCTTCAGCAGGTAACGATAGGTAAAGATTAAAAGAGATGTCAAGGTAGCAGGGAGAACACTGGTAGTGATGTCAAACGTCATGAAACGTAATGCAAAAAAGTACAGTCCCTGACCATTCAAATAAAGTTTAACAAAAAAATAAGCACAGCTAACATTCATAACAGCAGCTATTGGTGGCAGGGCTACTGTTGAAAATGGCCACTCTGCTTGTTTTGCATACATTTAAACTTTCATGATCAGAAGCCATACTTTTTTGCATTTTGTTTTAAAGACATTTGGCCCGCAGTTCATGTTTCCACCACCACCACCCATACTCAGCTGCCAACTGAGAAAATAATTTCATGTGTTCACTGAAGTAGACTCTGGTCCAGAATAAGCTGTCCCGGGGTATATGATCTGAAGGCACATGAGGCTACTATCTTCCTGAAACTAAGCAGGACTGGGGCTGGTCATCAGTGCCTGGATGGGTGCCGGCATGGAACCCATGAGAATGTTGCTTCCAGCATGGAAGAAAAACCAGATTGTGGCCTGCAAGATGCTAAATGACTCTTATTTTTGCCCACTGGGAAAAGTGATTTGGTTCCAACTGCACAGCCTTTCAGAATCTTAATACTATGAACATCTCTTTAGATCTTTTTTAAATGCTAGTGGTTACTAGGCTTTGCCGTTTTACACTTTTGCATGTCTTTTCCTCCTCGATTGTATATGTGTCATTTTTCAGGAAGGATTTTTTTCCCTTCAAGGCTATATAATGCTTTTTTTAAAAAACCGAGAAACTCAGAAGTAAAGCCATCTGCTCCTGAGATAGACACCTGTGTGCGAGAAACACACAGTCAGTTCATGGCCTGCACGTTGACTTGGATCTCAAGAGGTGAGATTCTTACCCTGGATTTGGCTGACACTCTCAGCTCCCGTCCCAAAGCCACTAAACAGCGGACTTGGCGGAACATTTCTTGAGGAAATGGGAAGGGTATCTGAAGGAAACCAACTTCTTCTTGGGTTCCTTACAGCCCTAAAGACAGCCTGGCTTTGCTGAATTTTGAAGACTTTTCAGCAAACCTGCGCCAAGTTTCGAATGACTCAGGGTGAGGCTTCAAAGAGGCTGAGCTGAGTTATGATTCCACCTTAAACCAATCTGAGACTTGGCAGTGGGGACGGAATTTGCCATAAGATTTGGGTTTACTTGAAACTGAAACTCACACAGGGATGCAAGGATGTGTAACTTGAAACGGAAAATTCATTTCTAAGAGTTCTTGTGGAGTTCCTAGGGGCTGTAGGAGGTAAGGCCTGGCCATATTCCTCCATTTCTCCTTTCCCATGTGGGTGGCGTCGTGATGCTTACTGCAGCTCTGAAAGATTATTCATTGCTAAGAAGCCGGAGATACAAAACAGGGAGAAATATGTAATGCAGCCAAAAGGCTTCTCTCTGTTTTTCATGGAGAATTTCACAGGGCCTTTAATGGGGAAGAGAGAAGAGGGTTACAGTTTATGGTCTAAATATGTTTAGCCTTCGGCAAATGCAATGCACTTTGGGTGCAGTCTACCCAAGGAAGTTCTCCTGCACAAGCAATGTTCAAACGAATGGAAGCTTTGCTAGAGCACCGCCAGATTCCCACGCAGTTCTCGCTTGTCTCAACTGAGTCTTCTCTTCCTAGCAAAATTGTGACCCTTATGATCGCAAGTGTCCAGAGCAAGCGACAGTATTACAGGCAACAGAGCAGTAAGAATACCAAATAGATGCAATCAACCTTCCCGCTGACTTTAAAAATGCACAGGAATACCTGTCAATATGAAAAGCAGCAGTAAAGCGTGGTTAGCCCTGCTTGGGCACAGAGCAGAGTATGGTTTTATGCAACTGGAAAGGCTGTCATCAGCCAAACAGGAAGGGAAGCAATTTTCAGCTTCCCCCTCTACACCGGAGAGTTGGAGGGCCATATAGAGCTGATTTGGGGAGGTGGCACTGGGTTTATAAATGGTTGAAAACTGCAGCTAGAAGGCTTACAGTGAGTTGAGAGACACCACTGGACACAACCCTCAGTGTCCATCGATTGCTACTGGATGGTGGAGCTGCGCTGAGGTTTGAGCACCGGAGCACCACCTTTTTTTAAAGGCTTGAGGCAGACAGTAATCTTGTGGGAAAGTAAAAAGTCATTTGAAGAGGGGATCACTGCTCCCAAGGTGAGTACAGTTTCACATCTGATAAGCACAGGCTGGCCCAAGAAATGCCTGAGGTGAAAAAGAAGGTGCCTTCTCTCCCCCCTCCCCCTCATTCCATGTACAGAAGTTGACTCTTGCATCAACAACGGCAAGGGGGCAATGACCTCCATTGCACCTGAGGGCAGCAGGCTAGCTTAGAGGGTGCAGAGGAGGCCATGCACCCTACACAGCTCTGTCATCCAACACTTTGCTGCCACTCCCTCCCATGTATCTGCTGCCCGAGGCAGTCACCTCACTGTCTGTCTGTCTGATGGTAGGGCCAGTCCTTCAAGTTTTGCAGGATTCGTTTTCCCTCTTGCTTCAAAAAAAATTTCCAAAATCTGTTTGACCAGAGATGACCGTTATGATTGGATGATTTGCAGTAGATTCGTATCTTTTTCTGACTGCCAGCTGTTTAACAATGGCAACAATTGTTTTCGTTTTCCATGTCAGCCTGTGAGAATCCTTAATCTTCAAGAATGTAAGATGAGTCCTATTGGATAAGGAGGAGAAGGGGCAGGTCTGTCAGGTCCAGAATTCTGTTCTCACAGTGCTTAACCAGGTGCCTCCAAGAAGCCCAAAAGCAGGGCATGAGCACAATCTGTAGTTACTTGAATATAAATGTGTGCCCATATATGCAGATCTCACAGCGCTTAATCAGGTGCCTCCAAGAAGCCCCAAAAGCAGGGCATGAGCACAATCTGTAGTAACTTCAATATAAATGTGTGCCCATATATGCAGATCTTCCGAGCATATGGTTCATGGAGTTAGGGATGGGAAACACTGTCAATTTCAGCTTCTCTTAGTTTCCCATTTGGCTAGTCTTAGGTTCATTTCTCCACATAAGTTTGTGATTTTTTTTTTTTTTAAGTTCTTGTGAAAATTATTCAGCATTTTAATATGGACTTCTAATATGCACATTTTTGCAAGCAAATTCCTATAATAAAATGCATTTTTGAATGTTGCTTCATGCTACTTCCACACACATTTTCCCCTAATATACACATTTTGGGTAGGAGGACAGCCTTGCACAAATCAGAGAAGTGTGAAGTTCAAAGCATGGCTGCATTTCAGGTCATATTTGGGGAGCTTCCCATTAAAACCTGAACCAAAATCAAATCCTCGTCTATCTCTGCATAGGTGCGCCCATTGTTTTCCTTGGCGGATCATGGCTTCCAGTTAAAAGTAGTTTGTAAGGCGAGATATGGTTGACGCATGCTTCCTTTGTGTTCTCCTTGGATAGATGAAATAAGGAAATAAGACTATGAGAAAAGTGGACACAGTAGATGCAAACAAACTTATTCTCAAGGCAGCTACTTTCAGGAACGAGAAGAAAAAGATCCCCAGGACGCTACTTTAGCTGGAGAACTACTCAAGCATCTTGCAGACTTTGAAAGGAGAAGCTGTGAGACCCCCAACAAACTTCTATTTATTTTCATGATAAGGTAGTGATGACTGTCTGTGGAAGTCATATATCATTTCCCCGGAGAAACTCCCAAGAGTTAAAGCATATTTTCTTTTTATTCTACTCTATAATAGTAAAAACCAATTACACCCACTCCTCCTGGCTGTCTTCTTGGATTATATTTAGAGTACTAATCTGACTAGTACAGCTGTCGCCCAATTAGAGAAATCTTAGTTGAATAATCATATGTTTAATTGATTATAACCGCTTAAATTTGCATTTGACTGCAATAGTGGGTTTTGCGGGGGGATGAGCTTCTTCTGGCCTTAAATGATACATGCATTTGTAGGAGGAGGTGCCCATCTTAAAGGAGACATCCCATGTGAGTGTGAAAAGAGGTGCAACATGTCACATTGCATCAGCAACATCTGTGACTGGAAAATGTAAATGTTCTCCCTTACCCCCCCCAAAAAAAATCCAACGTGAGTGGCTGTGCCATTCCTTTAAAAGGCAAGCGCGAGAGTACATCTACATTTGTACACCATGTCAAAGGTTTAAAGATTAAGCTGAAATGATAGGAAGCCCAAATCAGAGCCCTGTTTTGCAACCAAGCTTCCACAAGGGGAAAAATTCCCAGCCTATGAATGGCCTGTAGTCCAGGGGTCGGCAAATTTTTTAAGCCGCAGGCCAGTCCATTGTCCCTCAGACCTTGTGAAGGGCCAGATAAGTGGCGGGGGGGGCTGGAAGAAGAGGCGAGGGGGACAAGTAGTCCTCCTCCTCACCCCCCCACCCCCCCACCCACTGTGCTTACCTTCCCAGGGCCTGCTGCTGCTTCTCATGGGTAGGCAGAGCGAGCTCATCCGCTCCGCTCTCTGGCCTACAGAAGCACCAGGGCGGTGGCAGTGGCGGAGGGAAGATGAGCAGCGCGAAAGGCCTGGCTCCAGAGAGGGGCTGCTTAAAATGGCGCTCAGCCAGCTCAGCCCAGCCCCCTTCCTCCTCTAGGCAGGGCGGGCAGAAGCCAGGAGGAGGGAGGGAGGAGGCGGCGCCGCAGTGTGTGTGAGGGGGGAGATGGAATGGTGCAGGGGGGGGAATGGCGCAGCCTGAACGAACAGAATCCCCACACCAATCCACAGACAGTCCACAGGCCAGATCATGAAGGCAATTGGGCCTGATCCAGCCCTCAGCCCTTAGTTTGCAGACCCCTGCTGTAGTCAGTGGCTAGCATGAACTGGCAACCATTGAGAGACTTTTGCAAATGGCACCTTGGAATGGGCCTGAGAGACATATAAGCAATCATCCGCTCTGCAGCGTCTGCTATCACATCAAAGTAAAAGGTCCTCACTCAAGGCTGGCTCCAAGTCTGAGAAGACCACCCACAAACTGCATGGCGCGCTGCTGATAAAGCCAGTGGCCCAACCCTCTGTTTTGTTAGCAATTCATTAAAAAAGTTGCATTATTGTAGAAAGCCAGTGTAGTATAGAGGTAATAATAATAATAATAATAATAATAATAATAATAATAATAATAATAATTTATTATTTATACCCCGCCCATCTGGGCGGCTTCCAACAAAATATTAAAATACAGTAATGCATCAAACCTTAAAAGTTTCCCTAAACAGGGCTGTCTTCAGATGTCTTCTAAAAGTCTGGTAGTTGTTGTTCTCTTTGACATCTGGTCGGAGGGTGTTCCACAGGGCAGGTGCCACTACCGAGAAGGCCCTCTGCCTGGTTCCCTGTAACTTGGCTTCTCACAGTGAGGGAACCACCAGAAGGCCCTTGGTGCTGGACCTCAGTGTCCAGGTTGGAGTGTTGGACTAGGATCTGGGAGATCAAGGTTCAAATCCCTACTCTTCCATGAAGCTCCCTGAGTGACCTTGGTCCAGTTACTTTCTCTCAGTTTTAACAACTTCATGAGGTTGTTGTGAGGATATGAGGAAGAGGAGTTCCTTGGATGAAAGCTGGGGCTTGTTTGTTTGTTTGATAGCTAGATATATACAGAATAGGAAAGATAGTCATGGATTTAACCTTTCAGCACTGGCATACTTTTAGGGGTGGGTGCTCTGTGATTGCCTGAACTTTTTTTCTGCTGGCAAAAGATTCAGAGAATTATGTGTCCTGCATATTTAACTTTATCTTGGAAAAAAATCACAGTTACTCATTCATTTTTAGCTCTGCAACCTCAGGGGAACTGCTTCCAAATTCTTCAAATGCATTGCCAATTTCCCTCCAGTAACTAGAATGTCACCTGGCAGCCTTTGCAGCAACTGATCCATGATAGGGATGCTGGCTATGCCATATGGCAAAAGGTTTTTATTGCCGGCTTCCCCAACTGCGCCGGCTGAGGCTTGATGGGAATTGTAATCCAAAACAGCTGGATGGCACCAGGTTGAGGGAGTTCGATGGTGTCAATAGTCAGATCCAAGAACAAGAGACCTCAATAGCTACTTGTTGGTAGGACCGATAAGAACTATTGACTCGCAGCCAGCTTGGAAAACCTTGGGGGGGTGCAAGAGGATATTGATCTAGAGTCAGTACTGAGTTTCCTGAAAGTTTATAATGTTCACAATTTGGGGTTGTGCCATCTTGTGCACACACAGTGGGAGGTGCCCACTCACAACAAGACACAGCAGAACTCATGACTTCTGTCTGGAAAGCTGTTAGCTGTGTGTCTGACCCTCAAAGCACCAAGCATGGGGTCAACCTTATCAACGCTAGAAATAGCTCTTGGTTGAAGAGCCAAGGAAACCTTCCTCTTAATGGCTACTAGCCATGATGGCTGTGCTGTGTCTCCATGGCCAGAGGTAGAAATGTATACATGGTATCTTTTGATACCATCAACCATGGTTTTCTTCTGGGGTTCTGCAAGGTTCGCTCCTATCCCATATGGTGCTAAACATCTACATGAAATGGCTGAGCGGGGTTATCCAGAGGTTTGGAGTATGTTGATGATGTTAAGAACGTAATTTGTTCTGGAGGTCAGTTCTTAACTTGAAACTGTTCTTAACCTGAAGTACCACTTTAGCTAATGAGGCCTCCCACTGCCGCTGCACGATTTGTGTTCTCATCCTGGAGCAAAGTTCTTAACCCGAGGTACTATTTCTGGGTTAGCAGAGTCTGTAACCTGAAGCGTCTGTAACCTGAGGTACCACTGTACTCAGTTCCTCTTCTCCTTTACATCTGCAAGTGAGGCAGTGGAAGTGCTGGACTCGATAATGGACTGATTGAGAGCCAACAAACCAAAACTTAAACAAGGTAAACCTGAGGCACTGTTAGTGGGTGGTTCCCTAGACTGGAATGGTTGGGAAGTTGCCTGCTCTTGATGGGGTAACGCTTCCTCTGTAGGAGTGGGTACGTAGCTTGGGGGTACTCCTGGATCCTTTGCTGTCACTTGAGGCTCAGGTGGCCTCAGTGGCGCAGAGTGCCTTCCATCAGCTTCAGCTCCTGGCCTAGCTGCAATCTTATCTGGACTGGGATAGCCTAACTTCTGTTGTCTATCCTCTGGTTACCTCTGGTTAGATTACTGCAATGCATTACACGTAGGGCTGCCTCTGAAGACTGTTTGGAAACTTCAGCTAGTGCAGAATTCAGCGGCCAGGTTGCTCATTAGGGCAAGATGGTTTGAGCATCCTGGTCTGATCCTGCTCTGACTGCACTGGCTACCAGTTAGTTTCTGGGCCCAATTCAAAGTGCTGGTTTTGACCTATAAAGCCTTAAATGGCTCAGGACCGCAATACCTCAAGGACCGCCTCTTTCTGTATGAACCTATCCAGACCCTGAAATTATCTTCTGAGGCCCTTCTTCATGTGCCTCCTCCATGAGAGGTCCAGAGGGTGGCAACAGGAGAACGGGCCTTTTCTGCAGTGGCTCCCCATTTGTGAAATGCTCTCCCTATGGAGGCTCACCTGGTGCCTTCATTGTACACTTTTAGGCACCAAGCAAAAAGGTTCCTCTTTAACCAGGTCCTACCCCTGTAGGGACGCGGGTGGCGCTGTGGGTTAAAGCCTCAGCGCCTAGGGCTCGCCGATTGAAAGGTCGGCGGTTCGAATCCCCGTGGCAGGGTGCGCTCCCGCTGTTCGGTCCCAGCGCCTGCCAACCTAGCAGTTCGAAAGCACTCTCGGGTGCAAGTAGATAAATAGGGACCGCTTACTAGCGGGAAGGTAAACGGCGTTTCCGTGTGCGGCTCTGGCTCGCCAGAGCAGCGATGTCATGCTGGCCACGTGACCCGGAAGTGTCTTCGGACAGCGCTGGCCCTTGGCCTCTTGAGTGAGATGGGCGCACAACCCTAGAGTCTGTCAAGACTGGCCCGTATGGGCAGGGGTACCTTTACCTTTTACCCCTGATCTATTCAGAATAGACTATTCTCAACATTTGGGTGGTTATTGCTACACAGAACATTAACCCATCACCACCACTTTCATTAAGAGGCTTTTAAATGTCTTAACAAGCATTCACCTGTCTGCTGCATTACTTTCTCCTGAATTTGTTTTGTTCTCTTGGCTCAAGTCTACTTTGCTTGCACCGTTTCCCTGGAGCAAAGTGATGCTGGTTTCAAAGCCATACTTCGTACCTCAGGCTCCTCAAGAAGGAGTTGACTCACTCTCTTTGGAAAGGACAGTCATTCTTGATGGGCCGAAACCTTGGCCTTGATGTGAAACTGTTAAGTAACTCTTCCGAAACCAAAGCTTTGAAATGTGCCCTGCCAAGCCAGCTAGCAAAGAGTTCTGAGAAACCTAAAAAGGCAAGGCTATGTGAGCTGGACTTTCCCCCTGCAAAATGAAGACACATTAACCCTGAGGTCCAGAGTACAGAGGGGCTGTATGAATGGAAAGGCCTGATGGTGGAGTCAGTAGTTCAGTTAATGTTTAGCAAACGTATTTGGTGACAAAACATTGCTAAACAATACTGATAGCATTAGGATTCCTCCTAAGCTATACCCAGTGTTCCACGAGCATCCCCCCCCCTTCTTTATTCTAGGCACCTATCATTAGCCCTCTCTGGACGTTCATTGTGCCTACACTTTTCAGTGCCACTCCAGGAAGGGCGGCTGGTTGCTACCATCTTGCCACATTTCCTGGGGTAGCTTCAGAGCCAGCCAACCAACCATGCCCTCCTTGGGCTGCCCATTCCTTTGCCCCCCTCACTTCCTGTTTTTCTTTTCCAGCTGACAGTCACCATTCCATGGCCACTGAGCATGCTAAATCCACATCAGGCTGCTATTATTATTTTTAGGGGGTACCCCCTTTTTATTTTATTTAAAAATGTACTTCGATGAACCCCAAGGCCTCCACATGCATGCTAGTAAAGGTAAAGGGACCCCTGACCATTAGGTCCAGTCATGACCGACTCTGGGGTTGCGGCACTCATCTCGCTTTATTGGCATGACTAAGCCGCTTCTGGAGAACCAGAGCAGCGCACGGAAACGCCGTTTACCTTCCTGCCAGAGTGGTACCTATTTATCTACTTGCACTTCGTGCTTTCGAACTGCTAGGTGGGCAGGAGCTGGGACCGAGCAACGGGAGCTCACCCCGTCGCGGGGATTCGAACTGCCAACCTTCTGATCAGCAAGTCCTAGGCTCTGTGGTTTAACCCACAGCGCCACCCGCGTCCCCATGCTAGTAGCCCCCTCTTATTTTCAGTGGTCCTTGTTTTACTCCATTCCTGCCAGCATACACACCACCTGAGTTCAGCATTAGTAGGACTGATGATAGCTTCAGTCAAACTGACAGCCACCTCTGTGGTGAAACCTGCAAAATCTCAAGATGAGTCGGGGAAAGCCCTTGGCATCCCTAATTACTTTCAGCTCCACACAGTACCTCACTTTGAAGGTTCAGTGTTGCTTCCTCTTTCCTGTTCGGGATCACACATATAGCCGAACTATCAAACAGATGAGGCCACTTATTCTTCCCAGAAAATCTACAGCTAGGCTGCTCACAGCAAGAATTCCCATCTCCTTACTAGTGCCTCTAATGTGTGGTTACACCTACGCCATACATTTAAAGCACATTTAAAGTGTATGGCTTTCCCCCAGGGAATCCTGGGAACTGAAATTTACCCCCTCACCCTGAATGAACTACATTTCCCAGGATTCTTTGCAGGAAGCCATGTGCTTTAAATGTATGCTATGGATGTGGCCTTATTTTAAGAACATGAAAGAAGGAGCTCTTTTGGGTCAGGCCAAACATCCGTCTTGTCCAACATCCAATTCCCACAGTTGCCAAGCAGTTGCCTATGGAAACTCCACAAGCGCAATAGGTCTCTTCACCAGAAACAAAAGGATCTGCTCATTTCAGCTCTCCCCATTTCTCATTTTTCCAGTTAAAATTCAGTACTCCACATTTTTGCAGCAATTTGCACTGTCATTTTCTATTTTAAAAAAATATCCTCCTGAAAATTCATCAGGATATTAGTGCAAATCTCTCCTACTAAACATATTTTTGTCTGCTGCTTTTGAATGACGCACACCTTTTTTGCAAGCAGTTTTCTCTACTGCAACACATTTTCGTATATTATTTTCATGCTCAGTTGGTTAGAGCATGGTGCTGATAATGCCAAGGTTGCAGGCTCAATCCCCATATGGGACAGCTGCATATTTCGGCATTGCAGGGGGTTGGACAAGATGGTCCTCAATGTCCCTCCCCAACTCTACAATTCTATGAATATATTTATTTTTATGCAAGTGCTTCCCTGATGTATGCATTCTCTTAAACACTGGTTGGAGAGCTGCATCACAAAACCAAGATAAGTGGGAATTTCGAGGGATGGTTGTGTTTCAGTGCTCATATTGTTTCAGAAAGTGTGAACTTGATGGATTCACCTGTCAATGCAAACTGAATCAACTTTCTCTCCCATCCCTACTCTCCACTCATAATATCCAGAGGTCGTGTGTCTGATTCAGGCAGTATTCCCAGCAGTGCTGGGATGGCACAAATGAATTTCTAGAAACGATAGGAATTTCTGCAAAAAAGGTAAAATGCAATTGGGTGCTCAACACATTGGTAATTACTGTGATATTTTCTTTCCCAATATTTGTTAAACCACAAATATATTCTGCTGTACTCATGTACCACGTCTGCACTGATGCTACATAATGTTCCGCCCAATAACCTTTCTCCCTCTTCCTTATTTTCTTTCTTTCTCGCTTCGGCAGCACATATACTAAAATTGTAACGATACAGAGAAGATTAGCATGGCCCCAGCACAAGGATAGCACACAAATACAGTGGTGCCTCGGGTTACATACGCTTCAGGTTACATACGCTTCAGGTTACAGACTCCGCTAACCCAGAAATAGTGCTTCAGGTTAAGAACTTTGCTTCAGGATGAGAACAGAAATCGTGCTCTGGCGGCGCAGCGGCAGCAGGAGGCCCCATTAGCTAAAGTGGTGCTTCAGGTTAAGAACAGTTTCAGGTTAAGTACAGACCTCTGGAACGAATTAAGTACTTAACCTGAGGTACCACTGTATTTTCTTTCTGTATTTCTTTTTCTTTTTCTTATAATTTTAAAACTTCGATAAATATATATTTTAAGAATGCAACTGGAACATGCTCTGCTCAGCTGTGTGAAGAAGACAGCAAACATGTATTCAAATCCAATCAGCCGGACTTCAAGGCAAAATGTTGTGTGTGCATAACTTCAGAAGGGAATCAGACTTAGATATGAAGACTTACTGAGGGAAGGAAGAGTTCATGAACTTTTCAGGGGAGTTATTTACTTCTCCAGCTTTGTTCCATGGGATGTTGATAATACCTCACATATTTACCATGGGTGCTAAAGAAGCAGTGAGGGGGGGGGGGGGAATTAACGGAATACGTCTCTAAGCATTTCTCAATATCTTTCTGAAAATAATAATAATCATCATCATCATCATCATCCCTGTTTTGCAAATGGTGTGGGATATTTAAATCAAATGAATTCAGATTCAGGGGAGCACACAAGATAGATGTACACACAGCATGCACAACTATTCAGTGAGGCAGAGAAGCAAAACACCAGGCGACATTCCCATAACTCTTGCCTGCATAAATGGCATTGCCTTAATTTCAGGGCAAGTCTATAACAGTCTTGTCCTTCACCCTGACATCTTTATACCTAACATCTGTTGCTGATACAGCATTACAAGTTCTCTTGTTTACACTATGTTGTTGAATAAATATAATGGCAAGAATTTGCAGAATTGACAGATTCAGCTCTCTTGAACATTCCTCACTGGGTGCTTTCAAGTGAAAATAAGTGTGTGGCTTATGTAGGAAGAGTGAACAGTGCTCTCCTGTGTATGTCTTCTCGATGAAAAACCCCACTGAGTTCAACCAGTCTTACTCTCAGGCAAGTGAAAATAGGATTGTGGACTAAAGTACTAAGAGCTAGGCTCTAAATAGCAGGACTTAAAAGAGCTATATGGGATCAGAGTTGTGGGTTTTGAACTGAAAGGGCATTTTCACACCACTGGGTGCATAAAATGTTTTGATTAATGCCTCCGTGTGTGTGTGTGTGTGGTTTTTTAAAACACACACACAAAACACACACCTTTATTATATATTGTGTAGGTTGGTAATTGTGTTATTCATCATTTAATGTCATTCTAAAATACTAGAGGGGTAAACTTATAGCTGCCCTTCAGGCTACAGAAAGATAAGTGAAGGAAAGTCAAAATACAAGAGGAAAATTTGACTACAACATGGGCACAATGGACTTTTCCTATCAGTCTCCCACCACACTGATTGCCCTCTTTCACATAGGGCACTTGGAGGGTATGCAAGTGGGAGACGGGAAGTGGAGTGTGGGGGAGATTGGGGAATAAAGTGGAGTCAGGTGGGAGAGAGAAGCAGGGTTGCTAACTTCATGGTTCCATGATGGCCACATGTAAACCTGTTCTCAGAATAGCTTTGCTTGCCAGGAGTAATAAACTTTAGGTTTCTTTATTCTTTCAACCAGCAGTCATACCAGACAATATATTTTATGCACTCCATTTTACGATCTCTTGCCAACACTGACAAGATTTGGAAGTTTGGTTCAGCATCTCTTATCCTTTAGTTACATAGGAAGCTGCCTTATACCAGATTAGACTATTTGCTCATCTGGCGCAGAATTGTGCCCATCCATATGATAAAAGGTAAAGGTAAAGGGACCCCTGACCATTAGGTCCAGTCGCGAACAATTCTGGGGTTGCAGCGCTCATCTCGCTTTATTGGCCAAGGGAGCCGGCGTACAGCTTCCAGGTCATGTGGCCAGTATGACTAAGCCGCTTCTGGCGAACCAGAGCAGAGCACGGAAACGCCGTTTACCTTCGCGCCGGAGCAGTACCTATTTATCTACTTGCTTTCGAACTGCTAGGTTGGCAGGAGCAGGGAGCTCACCCCGTCACGGGAATTCGAACCGCTAGCCTTCTGATCGGCAAGTACTAGGCTCTGTGGTTTAACCCACAGTACCACCCGCGTCCCCGCATATGTTATCAGACTCATATTCTTTTCAGCCCTAGCTGGCAGGGCCAAGAGTAAGAGATGCTGGCGGCAGCAGCAATCTAACAACATCTGGAGAACCTCACATCTTTCTCATTACTTGCAACCTGGTCCTTCTAATATGCATTAATTTCAGTTTTAATCACGGTCCTTTACTGCTTTGGTGTTTACTATCCTGGGCTCCTTCGGGAAGAAGGATGGACAGACATTTAATAAATAAATGAAATGAAACACCGCAGGTGCAGAAATTGAGCCTGTGTACGCAGAGCATGTGCTCTGGTCCTGATCTCTTGCTCTTAGGAATGTTCTCGGAGCCTGTTCTCTATTAGCATGAGAGGGATGAGTGAGCTGAAGTCCTTTAAATGGCTATTCTGCATCAAATGCATTTTTTAGTGCCAGGTCTGTGAATCAGTAGAGATGAAAGTCTGATGATGTTTGCATTTCGTTATCTTCTGAATGAATGAATGAAACGCTTCCATTGTACAATAAAAAATTGACTTTTCCTTCCCTCCAGCACAAATTATATCCAAAGTTAAGCTCTTGCTCCGGGCATAGAGACATGATCCTCTTCAAGGCCTCCACTGTGCTCTTTCTTTTTTTCCTCCTTCCTCAAGGACTTTTCCATAAATTTGTAGTTATTGCAGACTCAGTACCTTATGGCACTTTGACAATTTCTTAAAAGGGCTATTCTGTATGTAGCCCTGATAACGTATATACCAGTTATGTGCTGTCATATACTATATATATATGAAGGGTAAAGAATCAGTAAAATTATTGATAGGTTTCCCATTTCAAAATCATCAGAGTTTCATAAGGAAGATAGAAATCTCTTGGCTTTGAAATACAGCTTTAAAAAAAAGTTTTTCACAGCAATGACAAGACATTTGACTTTCCAGAGAAAGTATTTTTCCTGCCGTATTTCATCATTGCTCTTCAGTTACTACCCAGCTGGAACTGATTTTTTTTTTTTTTAGCACTGACATTTTTGTCACTGGGAAAATTTGGCCTTGTCCCACATTAGTTGTGTGTCACGATAGTGCTCTTTGGAATGTGGTTGCGCAGCTGTCCTTGAGCTCACTTAACACACCAAGGAAATCAGGAGAGTTGAAGATATGTGACTGAAGGAAGAGTGTTAAGCAAGAATTCTCAGCCCGTCACCAAATCTGGCTCTGCAGCCTTCTCTGTTTGGCCCTCAGAACTCTCCTCAGGCCATATCCCTTCACTGACACCACTTGGTACCCCTAATGCTTTTGTCTCATTGGAATGTGTCCTTGAACTCAGATAATACCTCAAGGACCACCTCTTTCCACATGAAACTACTCGGACCCTGAGATCATCTTCTGAGGCCCTCCTTCGTGTGCCTCCTCCTCAAGAGGTCCGGAGGGTGGCAACACAAGAATGGGCCTTCTCTGCAGTGGCTCCCCATCTGTGGAATGCTCTCCCCAGGGAAGTTTGCCTGGCGCCTTCATTATACTCCTTTAGGCGCCAGGGGAAAACGTTCCTTTTTAACCAGGACTTTGATTGATCTGATTTACATCCCATGCCCTTTTAAAATGTGTTGGGGGGGCCATTAGGTTGTTGCTTTTATTTTTATTAGTTATTTTGTGGTTTTACATCTTGATTTTATTCTGAGAACTTCCCTGAGACCCCTGGGTGTAGGGAGGTATATAAATTTAATACATACATACATACTGTATTTTTTGTTCTATAAGACTCACTTTTTCCCTCCTAAAAGGTAAGGGGAAATGTGTGTGCGTCTTATGGAGTGAATGCAGGCTGCACAGCTATCCCAGAAACCGGAACAGCAAGAGGGATTGCTGCTTTCGCTGCGCAGCGATCCCTCTTGCTGTTCTGGCTTCTGAGATTCAGAATATTTTTTTTCTTGTTTTCCTCCTCCAAAAACTTGGTGCGTCTTATAGAGCGAAAAATACGGTACATACAACAACACCTCTTGCATGTTCTCATGGAGGATAGAGAGAGGTGTTTGTGTGCATCTGTAGAAACTAGTCTACTGTACAAAGTCAAAACCTACCTTCATTCACAAAGTTAAAATTTACATCCATTTCTCTAGCCGCTTTGCCTCCCTCACACACTGCCCCAAACTGGCATGCATCCCCTGGAAATTCTGAGAACCTGGGGGGGGGGGGGAGAGAGAGAGAATCAGTGAAGTTTTGAAATCAGTGGTTAAAATCTGTGTTTTAAAAGATTCTTGGTTCAAAATGGCATCCAATTGCATCCAAGCATAAACAAAAACCTACTCCTTGATCATGTAAAATTTGGTTAGGATACCTTAAGAGTGTCCAGGAACAGCAATAGCTGGTGAACGAGACTCCAGTGACAGAGCAGAATATCTATATAATGGTATTCTGAAGATATTACTCTCCTGGCTCTTCTCACAAGCCACTTGGTAACATCACCATGGAAAGCATATTTGGAAACATCCCCTTGGTTTAGTTTTGAATTGAACTTCCATGGTTCATAGTCTGCGAGGTTTCTAGCGCACCCGATTAAGAAAGGGGAAGGCAATATAGTGAGCTAAAGATTATTGATTGTTGACATTATTGGCTCACACAGCCCTGGACTCAACACAGTTTGGATGCAGTCCTACTGTATTTATTTTATATTTTCTTCTTAAAATAGTGTTTGGTGGGTTTTGTTTTGCTTTTTTGTCAACAGGTGCTGGTCCTGCCAGAATAACTGATCTTTCTCTAGTGGCCTGAGATCTTCTCTCCCCAAATATGACCATTTCAAGCTTAAATAAAATGATTGCATTGTCGGCCCTGTGGAAACCCAGTGTTGGAAGACAGTCCATTTGATTACTGGTACATGAAAATTACAGTAATCAGTCTACAGCACGGGTGTCAAACACAAGGCCCGCGGGCCGAATCCGGCCCGCCAGACCTCGTCATGTGGCCCGTGTAGCCGCCGCCGGCCGCCAGCCTTCACCTTTTATTCTCGCTTTTTTTTTTTTGACACAAGAAAGCCGCCTCTTCAGCGCATGCGCGGCAGCTTACAAGCCAGAGAACGTCTGCCCTCTAGTGGCGCCGCGGCCCCCGATGAATTTGAGTTTGACACCCCTGGTCTACAGCTTTGAGATATGGATCACTGCCCTCTTGTTCTGGTAAGGAAAGTGACAATTACAATAAAACACATCACGGATCAAGCCTTTACCCCCAGGAGCCTTTCAGAATACCTATCGGTACAGAGGAGACAGCCTTATCAGCTGACTCACAGGCTAAGACCGGCTATTGAATGTGATCCAGTTCAGGAATGCTCATAAATGAACAAGGTCAGCAGAGCAGCATCTGCAGTTAGGCAGGACCAGTCAAACTTGGCAAGTAATGCAATCAGCAAAGCAGCAATCAAGTGTTTCAACAATGTGGCACCCATTGCATCAGGCAGCAGAGAGGTGGAGAAAACCACATGTTTCTGAGGTCGTGGAAAAACCCTACAAGAATGAAGTCACCAGCGCTTGGGGAATAAAACCTTTAATTAAGTGACTACAAATTAGTGTGTCCTGTCCAATGGAACAGCTCTGGCCTTAAGCTATGCAGCCCTTTAACCTTTCTGATTCCCTGTATGGACTCCTTTTCCACCATCCCAGTTGTTATTTCCCCATGCAGCCTCTAACTGTTCTTTTCTCTGTGGACCATTTTTCTGAAATAAAATTTGCTGCGATCAGTGTCATGTTGAGTCGTCAGCTGACAGCCCTGGGGCTCAGTCCAGCCCTCGAGGACTACGGTAACCTTCCACATGAGATTAGGCAGCTTCCTGTGTCCCTGGTGGTAGAGGAGAAAATTGGTTCAGTTCTGAATGTGGACCTATTTCGCACTTCCCAAATTCGTAAACCAAAACCAGCTATCTTTCAAAATATGTATTTTGTGATGCAGATCTCTAACCAAAACATACATCCGCAAAACCACATCTATTAAAGGAAAGTGTGTGTGAAAATGGTGGTGAATTTTCACGAGTTTTATTTAAATCACAGGCTGGTGCAGAAATGTGGCAAATGGAAATGGAAAATTGAGAAAGCAGAATTGGTGGGTGCATCCATTCCTATGGGTGACTGGGGTGACGCGCAGCGTAAATTAATAATGCAGAGTTTTAAAGAATAAAAGCTTTACTGAATTAAAATAAACTTCTTCATAAACAACATGGTTCCAAACAGTTTGACTGAGATTACATACTGACTCTGCTGACAGCTGAGGCAGACTCTCACTGAAATCTTACAGAGAGCACAAAGTGAAAGTGGCTGCTAAGTCACATGTCAGAGTGACTCAACAGTTAACAGTTAGCAGTAAGGCCTGAATAACTTTAGTAGGTCCAAATGATTGTGCTTTGCTGCTTCTGCTCTCATGTGTCTTTGTCACATGACATGGGGTTGTCTACCTGCCATGTGTGTTGTGAAGTGACTTCCCTATGGGGAAAGGTTGTGGCCTGTGGGACTTATTAGTTTAGAGCAAAGGCATAAATTTACGCATGGCATGAGGAAAGTGGATAGAGAAAAGTTTATCTCCTGCTCTCGTGATGCTGGAATTCATGGACACCCAAGGAAGCTGAATGCTGAAGACAGACTAAAGAAAATACTTCTTCGCGCAAAAGACAGTCAGACTATGGAACTCATTTCCATAGGAGGCAGAGAAGGCCACCAGCTATGATAACTTTAAAAGATACTTAGACAAATTCATGGAGGGTCATGATGGCTCCACAGTCAGAGGCAGTAATTCTTCTGAATTCTTCTGAGAGCCAATGTGGTGGTGTGGTTAAGAGCAGTAGACTCGTAATCTGGTGAACCGGGTTTGATTCCCTGTTCCTCCACATGCAGCTGCTGGGTGACCTCGGGCTAGTCATACTTCTTTGAAGTCTCTCAGCCTCACTCACCTCACAGAGTGTTTGTTGTGGGGAAGGAAGGGAAAGGAGAATGTTAGCCCCTTTGAGATTCCTTCAGATAATGATAAAGTGGGATATCAAATACAAACTCTTCTTCTGAATACCAGTTGCCTGGAACCACAGGTTGGGAGAGTCCTCTTGGGCTCAAATCCCACTTGCAGGTTTCCCACAGGCCTCTAGTTGGCCACTGTGAGAAAAGGATGTTGGATTAGATGGGCCACTAGCCTGATCCAGTAGTTTCTTTTTCTGTTCTTAGGAGATGACAATAAAACCCCAAAATCTACAAAGCACCAGGTTATACACCCTTTTTGCACTTGCTCTCTCTTTCTCCAACCACTGGCCTTGCCAGGTATTTCTGAAATCACGTGGGCAACCTTAGTAAGTTATCCTGCAAATATTATTTGGAACCTTTTCATCTGAGAAGGAAATGTTAGCACAGAGAACCAAGAGGTACGCTGTACCAACCAGTTGAATATGAAGCCATGGTTTTATGGTGTGCCATAGGTGGCCTCTTTCATTATACTGCCTTAACATTTTGAGCGGTGAGCCACAGAAGGGCTTTTCCCTGCTGAAAGGTTAAACCCATTGAGATCCATCTGCAACGTCGAAGAGACACTTTAATTTAGATAATGTTTGAAAAACAGCGGTAAAGCGGGGGATAACTAAGGGTTTGATATAGGCAGAGTTGCTTTTAGTGTTTGCAAACACAAAGCAGTAAAAGGTCACTCTGTTTCTAATTGAATTGCTGCGCATTGTGCTAATCTACCTAATGCCCTGTTTGTAGGTATTGTATCATATTAAAGTGTATTGTGTCATGAGGGCTAACATTCAAATTATGGCCCTTATTGCATTTGTGCATTTTGTAATTAAATGAGAGGAGTATGAGAGAATTGTAATGGCTTTGTATTCAGATTCATTCTCTATTTATAGCTGAATACTTCATCACAGATAGACCTTTACTTGAGCACTGGGTAACCCGTGCAACCATCTCTTTAAAAATGAAAACTCAGGGAATAGTATGTTTATATTCTTTTTCCACCAGAAGAAGTCGAGAGCATCTTGTCTGAGGGGAAGCAAGACATTTATTTTATTTTTTAACAGCCATGTTTAAATGTATTGAAATGAGTAAATTGCTGTAATGGATACTCTGGAGGAAATAACTGCAGCTGCATCCAAGGAAGGAGTAGATTTCTGCCTCAACCAGCTAGGGATGGGGGAGGAATTTAATAGTTTGCATTTAAAGGTGATTCACAGTTTCCAAAAAACACATGTGAATGGAAACACAGGCATTGTTTCAAATTCACAGTTTTTCAGATTTTGCAGTGCAGTTCCCCAGCTAAGTAATATGTACAAAAATGCATAGAGTGTGTGTAAAATGCATACATCAGTGGAAATAACATGCAAAAATGCATCATATTAGGGAAATTTGCTGTGCAAAAAACATCTGCATTAGTGGAAAATGCATGCTGATGATTATTGTTATTTTAAATGCAGACTGTTGCAGAAATATGAAGAACCAAAATTGAGATGGGAAAAACAAGCAACTGAGAGAAAACAAAAGTGACAGATTCACCCGTCCCTAGCTGGAAGGGTGCACAGTTTGGCGTTGGTATTCATTTCACTCCGGAGACAGCGGAGGAGTGCAGCTTTGGTGGTGATGTCAAACCTTTGGAGAGTTACAGCGTCTGCTGTGGCTGGAGAGAGATGTTTTGTTGCAACTGAGGCAGATGAAGGCATCCAGTTGTGCTGCTGTAGATTCACCATGGCCTTTCTTCTCTCTCCGTTCCTCCTCCCAACAGTCATATGCCCATTCCCACTCCAAATGATGTAAAAGGTAAAGGTAAGGGGACCCCTGACCATTAGGTCCAGTCGTGACCGACTCTGGGGTTGCGGCGCTCATCTCGCTTTATTGGCCAAGGGAGCCGGCGTACAGCTTCCGGGTCATGTGGCCAGCATGACTAAGCCGCTTCTGGCAAACCAGAGCAGCGCACGGAAACGCCGTTTACCTTCCCGCCGGAGCAGTACCTATTTATGTACTTGCACTTTGACGTGCTTTCGAACTGCTAGGTTGGCAGGAGCAGGGACCAAACAACGGGAGCTCACCCTGTTGCAGGGATTCGAACCGCCGACCTTCTGATCGGCAAGTCCTAGGCTCTGTAGTTTAACCCACAGCGCCACCTGTGTCCCTAATGACGTTCCAAATGATGTAGAATGAGCTTAAAAATATCCAAATTCAATTTATCACCTATAATTTGCCTCAACCACTTTCAACCAATAAACTTGGATTTGAGAACAGGTTGTATTTGGCAAAACCCAATCAAAATGCAGAATCACAACAGGATTTGGAGAGGAGGTTTCTACTGCTGTGCTTATCTATCTGTGATCTCATAATTCCTTTCCCAACTTAATCATTCACTCTTTGGGAACCCTTTGATGGCTTTACACAGAGGATTTCAAGAGAGCCCAGTGAGATAGGCCTGTATGTTTGGCGGGTCTGTAATTTCCTGATAGAAGTTAGAAATTCTCTTCAGTTCTTTTGAGTTAGGGGCAGTTTTCTTTCTCTTTCTTTTTTTAAAAAAGTGCCACATTGCAACCCTTATCTGAAGTAGTTAGCGCTGACTGAAAAGCATTGCATTGGATTCATCATGAAGTCACCTGAGTTTTAAAATGGTATTCCTTTGATTTCCGCTCAGCCATCTGATTGTCAAAAGTGGAGAAGTGAATCAAGGCTCTCCAAAGTAATTTAACCTCCCCACATAGTTTATAACGAAATTGACCTTGTTTTGAAAAATGCTTTCGTGCGGCAAATTTTAGATTTAAGTGGGTTTTCCTTGGCAGACGTGTAGCACTTTGGGTGAAGATAGAAAATGATACAATCTTTTCTTTCAGTTGATACCTCTACAACTGCCTGGCCTGCTTTTCACCACCGGAAAAATCTATTTGGACAAGAATGCTGTATATTTTAAACTCAAAAAAACATTGCTTTCAATAAACACCCTAAATAGCAAGTGAATGACTCAGTAAAAGATAAGCAAACATTAGTAAATATGGTTAAGAGGAGATGGTATATTACAATATACGTACAGATCCCAATTCGGAAACCACTCACAGCTGCATGGAGAAATCTCTCTCCCCTCCATGTCATACTGAGCCTTGGGGTTATATCAAACCAGCGGCTCCCGGATGAGTGGGGCACGGAAGGTGCCCTCCCATGCACCACAGTTCAGGATAGGAGGGGGCGGGGAAACTGCTGCTCACTTTCCTCCTGCTCTACGCAGTCGGGTCAAACATGACCAGGCAACAGAGCTGCTATGGCCCGGTGCACCTTGCCATGGTTGAGGAGGGCTGCTCTCTGCTGCCAGGTCAGAAGAGCTGCCACCGCCGGGCGCAAGGTGTGCCGCCAACTAGCCTGCAATTTTGTCACCCCCCTCAGTCATGACACCCAGGTTGAGCCACACCCACCACACACCCCTTCCTCTGTGTCAAACACAAGAGTAGACATGGCTAACTTAGGTTCATTCAAAGTGTTAGTGTTGACCTTTAAATCCCTAAACAGCCTTGGTCCAGTATACCTGAAGGAGCGTCTCCACCCCCATCATTCTGCCCGGACACGGAGGTCCAGTGCCGAGGGCCTTCTGGCGGTTCCCTCATTGCGAGAAGCAAAGCTACAGGGAACCAGGCAGAGGGCCTTCTCGGTAGTGGCGCCCGCCCTGTGGAACGCCCTCCCACCAGATGTCAAAGAGAAAAACAACTACTAGACTTTTAGAAGACATCTGCAGGCAGCCCTGTTTAGGGAAGCTTTTAATGTTTAATAGATTATTGTATTTTAATAGTCTGTTGGAAGCTGCCCAGAGTGGCTGGGGAAACCCAGCCAGCTGGGTGGGGTATAAGTAATAAATTAATGTTGTTGTTGTTGTTGTTGTTGTTGTTGTTGTTTCCTCTGAGTTGGGCTAGCGTTGGTGACAACCCTTTGGGTCCCATGTGAGTAAATCAATGTATTCTAGAATTACACGTATCCAATAAAATAAACTCATAAGTGAAGACTCCGAATGGTGAGCCATCTAAACTTGATATAGTGTTGGGGGGGGGATATGGTTAATGCATATCAAAGAGTATGTTTGTGCCTGTGACATGTGTCAAAGGGCCCAGAGCCCTAGGGAGTCATTGCCAGCCATATGGTGTGCTTGTAGCACATCTTGTGATTAATTATGTGGGGCGGGGCTTACCTCTCCCCCCCCCCACCATGTTTTATTCAAGGGGGCACCCCTCCATCTCACTTCTCAGCTCAGATCTTCTTGAACTGGATTGCAGTATCGTTGCAGGGCGTAGGGATGCCCATTGCTATTGGTGTCATGAGAACAGGGCAAAATGCCCCAACCCTGACTCAATGCCTCCCCCCAATCCAGGGCCCATCCCACCCCCACCATTGCATCCATGCAGCCACCAGCCCCATCGCCACAGCTGTAACCTCACCTGCAGCTGCACCCCTGCTACCACCACAACACAGAGGCAGGGGCACAGCGGGCACAACTGCAAGGGCAAGGGCACTGTGTTGGCAGTGCAGGAAGCTCAGGAGA
The DNA here is from genome assembly GCF_965153285.1 of Podarcis tiliguerta. Lineage (NCBI taxonomy): Eukaryota > Metazoa > Chordata > Lepidosauria > Squamata > Lacertidae > Podarcis > Podarcis tiliguerta. The sequence goes on along the minus strand of NC_139544.1, from coordinate 36,935,679 downwards.
TGCTGGCAGTGGTGCAATGGTGGGGGCAGAGAGGGGGACCTGTTCCGCCACCTGAGGCAAATGGCTTCGCCCCACCTCTGTATGAGAATAGTTGTCTAGAGCTGGATCGATGCTATGGAATGCATTGAGAGCAATGCAGACTAAACAAACCTTTCAGTCGGAAGAAAATGATTTTTAGGAGCAGGACGCAGACTGAAGAATTGGAGAACAAAAAGCAAACAGGAGGATTACGAATGTTGAAGGACTCGACATGGTAATTATTTGCAAATATATCATCTAGAACATAAATGGCAGAGTAAATGGAGTCTTTCTATGATTTGTGCCCACATCCAAATAGAATCCTTTCTCTGTGTGTAAAAACAAATATATCAAAGCATAATAGAATTCTTTAGGCTTGCTCCGTTTATGAGAATATAAAACCAGATCCACAATCACACCAGTTTCCAACAGTGCTAATAATCAAAGAGCTAGATAGAGTTAAAACATTGAGGATGGAAGCAGACCAAGATCGGGTATAATCGTAACAATCCAGGAGGAAAGGATATTGGATGGATTATAGAATGGTGATTCAATCATGCCAAAGCCTGCTTAGAAAGTGGGAGCAATTGTGGTTTAAAATACATGGGATTATTCAACACAGGCTAACAAACAATTGCATGGCAGGATGCATTACATGATAAGTCAAAGTCTTAGCATTAAGTTTATGTTATGGAGGCCTTGAAGAAGGATTGCACAAACAATGGATTGGCTGTATGTTACTTACTTACTTACTTACTTACTTACTTACTTACTTACTTCTTACATGTCAAAATGTTTTCTAAGCATGTTCTAATTCTAGAACCCAGGGTCATCCAATGAGGCACACAGGGCATAGTTAAACTATAATATGCAACCACAATGAAGTAGTGACAGTCAGCAATCTGAATGGCTTCAAACGGGGGTTAGACAAATTTACGGAGGGTGAGGCTATCAGTGGCTACTAGTCACAATAGCAGCATGCCTCTAAATACCAGTTGCTGGGAAATGATATATAATGAATCGAAAAGGATGTTCAAAATAACCTTTGTGGAAAAAACAGAATCTTTTCTTTTGGGAATTATAGGGACAGAACTGCCTAAATTGTATAGAAATTTATTTATGTATGCTACTACAGCAGCAAGAATTCTACTCGCCCAAAAATGGAAAGAAGGAGAAGTCCCAGCAAAGCAAGAATGGATACAAAAACTTATGGAATATGCAGAAATGGCGAAACTTACCGGAAGTATAAGAAATCAAGATACCAAACTTTTTATAAAAGAATAGAAATGGTTTATTGAATATTTACAGATAAATTGCAAACAGATAAAAACATTGTCAGATTATTGTAACAACCTGCGTTTTCATAAGAGTTTATATTTAAAGTAAATAATTAAATGAGCAAATTAAATGAATTTGGATATGCAGAAGATATTAAAAAATAAATTTAAGGAACCACAGAAAGAGGGGGAAGGAAGCCAAACTTTGAAATGCTAAAATGATTGCAAAATTAATGAAATGTATAACTTTGAAAAGTATAAATAAAAACTTTTTTTAAAAAAAGAGAATCACAAGATTGCTGCTGTGCTCGGGTCCTGCTTGCAAGTGTCCCATGGATGTCTAGTTGGCTACTTACTTTAGTGGCTTTCGTGATACAGCTTCTTTAATGATGCTATTCCAATAAACAAGTATTTAATAGCATTTGGAGTTATATATTCCTCATAACCAGAATCCCTCAATCTATCTTTAAACTGGGCAAGGGGGTGTTGGCTAAGTGTGTGGGCCACGTAGCAAGGTGGATCGGTGATTTGGGGGTCTAAACTAATGAAGCTAAGATTATAGAGGAAAGTTACCTCCCCCACAAAAAGCCCCTGGGTCTATTAGTCTGCAATTTGGCAGGGTCAATTCCTTCTGGAAGGACTCCTGTGCCTCTAAATTCCATCCACTTTGGCTTTGGCCAACACGAGGGTAACGTTATAGCTGTTTTTTTGTTGTTGTTTTTTAGATTTGTCTCAGAAATCAAAACCCCAATCAAAGCAACTGAGAAATCAGAAATAGAAGGTGGATTTGGGGTTCCGCATACCCACCTAATATTTAACTTCCACTGATTTTATCAGAAAAAAGCAGATACAGAATTTGATGTCACTGAAATAATTAAGACATATAGGTGCTTCACTTTGGCAGGATTGTGCACAATAACTGCATAAAGTATGGTGGCTGGTGTATTTTAGGAAACAACCTTTTTTTTGGGGGGGGGGAACCCTCCTTGTTTCTGTCAGGCCAAATTTACTTTTATCAAACATTTCTCATCACATCTTTATCCGTTTCATTATATTAAAGTACCTATCCTTTGGAAGATTGCACTAGCACAAAGGGGACTCCCTTATACGTCTCTTTCGTTGTTCAGACCTGGCTCAGTTACCTGCATATGGGCAGCAGCATCTGACAGCCCTGTGTCCTATGTGTCCTACTTTATAGAGGGCAGTCCTCTGATGAAGAGATTGGCTGGTCCACATTCAGCTGAATGATGAAGAACCTAAGAAACTGCTGCTTACTTGCTTGCCTTCTTTCCTTCCTTCGCTGGCCAACTCCCCACTTGCAGCAGCAGATTAGCACAATGGCTTTCTGCAGTGGCATAGCGTGGGTTGTCAGCACCCGGGGAAAGGCAAGTAATTTGCACCCCCTAACCCGTGGATTTGCGCCCCCTAACCCTAACCCCCAGATGTTGCGCCCGGTGCGGCCGGGCCCCCCTGCACCCCCCACACTACGCCACTGGCTTTCTGCATAGCCCAGGATATAACTCCAGTGTTTTGCAAATATTTTAAAGCCTTGGGGAATGCTGCCAAAAAGCTGTGCTGTTTCTCTCCCTCCACCCTCGTTTCAAATGTGAAAAGGGCAATATTCTGGTCGATTTCAGGTAGTTCAGGGAGAGCTACCTGCTCCTGCGGTTATTCCTTCTCTCCCTGTCCTTATCCTACCCCTTCACCTTGTTGCCTTCACATTCCCCCCCCCCCTTTAAAAGACGAAAATAGCCGAACTACAACAATGGCAAAACACATTTCTAGAAACAACTAAGTAGCAGCAAGAAAGCTTTCCACTTTTCCCATGTTAGGACTTTTTAGCAGCCAACTTTTGACCCTACTTCTGCAGCACTATAGAATTTCCTGCCTTGTCTCCCTAGTTTATCTTTTATCTGAACTAAAAAGGCTCCAAGCCCACTGTTTTGTTTTTTTTCACCACAGGGGAGTTATTCCATCCCTTTAATCATTTTGGTAGCCCTTTTCTGTACCCTTTCCAGTTTTACAATAACCTCTCATACCCTCCAAGTGTCCTGATTTTCCAGGGACAGTCCTGGAATGTCCCTATGTCCCCTGAGTGGCGGCAGGGCTGGCTGTGTGGGAGCACCCCGTGAGGAGGAGGAGGAGAGGCTGCTTCCGCTGAGGTCCAGCCCCACATGACGGGCTAGCTCTGAAATGCAGAGGGCAGGGCCACCCTGGGTGGTAAGAAAAAGAGAGTGGATGCTTTGGTCATCCGTGTCTAATCTTGCCCCTTTCTAAAATTTCTTTATTAGTGTGTGTTGTTCTTTTTGTAAATCTACCAAAGAATAAAATACAGTGGTACCTCGGGTTAAGTACTTCATTCGTTCCGGAAGTCCGTTCTTAACCTGAAACTGTTCTTAACCTGAAGCACCACTTTAGCTAATGGGGCCTCCCGCTGCTGCCGCGCCGCCAGAGCACGATTTCTGTTCTCATCCTGAAGCAAAGTTCTTAACTCGAGGTAATATTTCTGGGTTAGCGGAGTCTGTAACCTGAAGCGTATGTAACCTGAAGTGTATGAAACCCGAGGTACCACTGTAATACAAAATTGGAACTAATGGGTTTTCTCAGGCTGGTGGACAACATGTGTGCTGTGTCTCATTGGTGTAGTAGTGGTGGCTTTTGCCCTTTTTCTGATAGAAAATGTCCTGGGAGAGGACAAAAAATGGGGGAGGGGGTTTTCATCTGAGGAATGCTGGAGGGTCACACCTCTTGGAGGTGCAGTAGTCAGAACGGTACACTGCATTTCAAGCAGTTACATCTTAAAGGCATTAGGATATGGACAGTTTTTATTTTTATTTTTCGACCTCTTTCCTAATGATCCCTAATAATGAATTTGGCCCTTCCCCAGCTGCCATACACCAGGAAAACAGTTTCACTGAGCTATTCATCATGACTCCAAGAGCTCTTTCCTGGTCAGTCCCCACCAGTTCAACCTCCATGAGTTAGGATTCTGCCCGCTTCCCCATCCATATCCATCGCTTTACACCTGTTTACATCAAACTGCATTTGCCATTTTAACGCCCATTCACCCAGTTTGTAGAGATCCTTTTGGAGTGCTTCACAATCCCATTGGGTTTTTGCTATCCTGAACAAATTTGTCACCTTGTTGCTCAACTGTGGTTTACTTACGAACTAGGTTATAAAGCACCAATCTCAATACATATCCTTGGAGGACCCCCATTTTCACATTCCTTCCATTGTGAGAACCATCCATTTACTCCTCTTCCTTCCTTCTTGTTCGTTGTTCACTCTTTTTTTACAGCAGAAAACTGATGGGGAGAAAGATCTTTGTGAAGTTATCCTGCAGGAATTAAGGAACATATCTGATGAAACTATGCTCAAATTGACAAAGAGGCGCTTGCAATTGTGGCAGGAATCAAAAAGTTCCATGATTATGTGTACGGTCGCCATTTCTCCATTGAAACGGACCACAAACCACTGTTAGGGTTGTTCAACCCGAACAAACAAACGCCACAAATTCTCTCCCCCAGAATGTTGCGTTGGTCTATATTCCTGAACGGGTTCCAGTACACCTTGACCCATGTGCCGGGGAAACGGTTGTGCCACGCTGATGCGCTGAGTCGATTGCCCCTTCCTGGCGGGAGCAATGAGGATCCCGCTCCAGCGGAGCACATAATGATGCTGGAAACACTTCCGGGGGCTCCTGTAACGGCTACTGATATAGCTGAGAAAACGAGGAAAGATGCTGTTCTCTCCCGTGTGCTCACTTGGGTGGGGAGGGGGTGGCCAGGTGGTCCGCATGAAGACAAATTCAGGCCTTATGCGACAAGGCAGCACGAGTTGTCCATGCATAAGGGTTGTCTCCTGTGGGGAGATAGGGTGATCATCCCAGCACCACTGAGAAACAGGGTGCTTGAGACGCTTCACATGGGACACCCGGGAATGGTCAGGATGAAGTCGCTAGCCCGATGTTATGTGTGGTGGCCTGGAATGGACCAGAACATAGAACAATGGGTACGAACATGTAAGGCATGCCAAGAGGTGCGGCCAGAAGTGGCCAGAGCACCAGTTCACTGGTGGAAGCAGTCCAGATCTCCCTGGAGCCGGCTGCACTTAGATTTTGCTGGGCCATTCCAGGGGAAGGTCTTTTTGGTTGTCGTCGATGCATATTCCAAATGGTTAGAAGTGGCGATGGTCCCTAGCATGGCATCAGCTGCCGTAATCAAGGTGTTGAGGCAGCTGTTTGCAACCCACGGGTTACCTGAGACCATTGTATCAGATAATGGGGCAGCTTTTGTATCCCAAGAATTCAGGGCATTCTTGGCTGATAACTTCATAAGAGGGGTCACATCCGCGCCCTTTCACCCATCCTCCAATGGGCAGGCTGAGCGCATGGTAAGAACAGCCAAAGAATCCATTGCGCGCTTAATGGAGGGTAACTGGTCAGCTCGCATCGCGCGAATGTTATTTTTGCAGCATGCGACGCCGTGTACTGCGACGGGCAAGTCGCCAGCTGAGCTGCTCTTGGGTAGAAGACTGGTAACGGTGCTGGATTATGTCCACCCGGATAAAATGCCAAACCATAATTCAAGAGCAACCCCCCAGGCTGAGACTGACACAACAAGGTATCTCGCCCCTGAAGATCTGGTCTGGGTGAGGAACTATTCACGAGGTTCGCGGTGGGTGGCTGGTGTGGTCACCCGGGCTAGTGGACCTGTGTCCTATTATGTAACCTTGGAAAATGGGCAAGTTTGGAAGAGACATATAGATCAGCTGAGGCGCCGGGCGCTCAGCAGGGAGGAGTCAGATAATTCATCCCTGGCTAACGACGCAGAGCTGCAAGACCAGAGTGAAAATGGCCCAGAGGTGCAGTCACCAGGGGCTTCAGCAAATGAACCAGGGTCTGCTAGTCCTCATGATGACGAGGTACAGGTAGGGAACCCTGAGATGTCTGGGACTCCATCTGTTCCTGAGGAAACCCCTATAGCAGCCCCTCTACCACAGGTAACACCCAATCCAGAACCGGCAACGCCTGTTGTCAGGAGATCAAGTAGAAGTTGTAGGACCCCACAGTACCTGAGAGATTACGTCTGCTGTGCTCACTAGGGGGGGAGGGGTGTTGTGTATTGAGTCAAAGGATTTTATATCTGTATTATTATTGTCTATATTTGCATTAGGGTAAAGTAACTGCCTTTTGGTTTCAGGGGGTACAGCTACTATTGGTTCATTTAAACTGCTGTATTTGGATCCTCTGTCTTATTGGTTTCCTCCAAAAGGCAGGACTGTGATTGCCTGATATTGTTCCCTCCAAAATGTATCCTTTCTAGCTAGTCCCCTGTCCCTATAAATGTAGCTTTCCCCTCCTCAGTCTTCAGTCTTGTTTGCTGTAATAAAGAAGTGTTACTAGAGAACTGTCTCCAGCAGATTATGTCAAGAGAGCTGAAATCACAAACCCCACGTCACAACAAAGAACATGTCAATGTTTATTTCAAGACAAAGCAACCCCAGTTGCTGCTCCCAATGAAATTTTGGTTTGTAACAGGCTTTTTCAGGGCAGCTGTGGTGATCTTAAAAGAGTTTTACACAGATCAAGTGAACCAACAAACTGAGGGTACCCAAAGGGAGCTATACAAAAAGTAAAAAAAAAAAAAAAGCCAGCAAGAATATCCTTAGGTTTAAAGGAGCATAAAGGAGCTATAAAAGGGCCTAATGCCCTTAAATAAGGAAGTTTGCTTCACGTACACCGGTAATACCAGAAAATCTTGTCAGTGCCCTTAAGTAACTCTATAGCCTTATTTAACAGCAATGTGTCATTAGCCTAAAGCAATGGTTCCAAACTCAAGGCTTTAGCAGTGAATTCCAGGTACACAGTCAATTCCAGGTAAGACATTAGGATTGCTATTCAGCCAGGTTTTGTTTGCTTTTAACATCCAAGCCCTGTTTTAACAGCTTTGTTACTAAAGACTGGGTTTATTTGCTTTTAACTCTGGCAGCAAGAAGCACTGAGGGTGTCAGGTCATATGGCTTGATTCACAGGCCCAAGGAGGCAATTCTTCAAGCTAAGGCTTGGTCCCCTGACAAGGAAGTTTTTATCATGAGGAAAGTCACCAGGATCCAATAAAGGAAGTCACTGGGCAGGGCTGAATGGGCAGACCTTGAAAAAGAAGAAAGACTTCTGCTGGTGAAGACACTGAAAATCTATTAGACTTGAATGAGGGTTGCCAGTTAAAGACTCCTCCATCACACCTGGACTAACACCAGTTAGTGGTAACAGATGATACCTAAGAGGCTGGTGGGAAGTATAGATCTGCCCTTTGAGAAGCTGAGAACATTTATTCATGTTTCCTGTAAAAAGTACAATTATATCTTATACTGATAACCCAAGGGTTATAAGTCTTTAACATAACTGGAAACTTCCTACAGTATGTGCCTAACACGAATCCCATCCAAACTCACCATGAAGTAAAACTGTTCATAGACTGTGATCCATTGGCGACACAGGGGGACATATGAAAAATTAGAATTTCCAGAAGCAAAGCAGGCTAAACTCTTCAGCAAGATGTAATAAGTATCTAGCTTTCTATGTGAAGAAAGGAATTTTAAAAAGGATAGCAATGGGGAAGATTTTACTTATAAGATCCCTCACCTGACATATGAAGAGCAGCAATTGTCCCAATGAGTTATTTATTGCATATATACTAGGAGTCACAAGGAGGATCACAAGGTCAGGAGTGTTGATTGGGCTTTCAAGCACAAATCTGAAGAGGTTGTAATGCCAACAAATATCTGAACAAAACACCTACTTGAATTAATGGGGGGAAATGCTTCGAGGAGATTGGTTTCCCTCAGAATATCACTAATTAACAAAGGAGTTAAATTGTCAGTATGATTAATCAACCAGAGTTTAATTGCAGGCTTAAGCAGACATGTCACCAGCCTTGTGGAACAAGCCCTCTTTGTGGTCACAAAAATGTTTTTACTTAGGCAGAGGCAGAAGGAGCTCAAGCATGGAAAATGTGCAGTGATTTCAACTTTCTCTTCAGCCAGCCCAAGAACAAAAGGGAGGGCTAAACTCTAAACCTAAACAAGATCCACAATTAGGGCAAATATTTTATGTCACATTTCATCATGTTGCAGCCTGTGTGCCTGCTTCTTAGCGGGCAAGCAGGGGCCGAAATTATCCAGGCATGTGTAGCACCCATTTAGTAGTGCAAACTCCAAAGATGCTCTGTCGTTGCTCTAATGTTGAGCAGCATCTGGCACAAGTAGACAAGAAGCATTAGACAGAGGGAGGTAGCCGCCTTTTGGCAACAGTTGCTGGGGGCAGAGAGCTATAGTGAAGTGCTAGAGAACAGAGGTGTGTTATATGGACTGGTCTCTACCCACAATCCCGGCTGTAGTGGAGAGCATTATCCCATTGTCCATGTTGAAGAAATGTTCAACCGGTAGTCCAGCTTGAAGTGAACAAGTGAGACCTCATGTCTAAAACACCACCTGCCCTATAGTCTCTCCCACCACCACCACCTTAGTTCAGAAGACAGAGGAACCCAGAGAAGACCTTTGTGTGCAAGCAGGTTGATGTGGAAAAGACAGTCACTCCCTCCCAAGCCATGTTGGGCTTTAAAAGTAAGCACCAGCACTTTGAATCGTGTTCAGACCAGAAGCCAGTGGAGCTCTTTAAGCACTGATGAGATATGTTTCCTATGTCCTGGTTGAGTTAGTGACATAGGGGTTGTGTTTTGAACTAACTGTAGCTTCTAGACTAGAACAGACTTCCAACATAAGAACATAAGAAGAGGCTGCTGGTTTGGGTCAGTAGGCAGTCTAGTCTAGCATCCTTTTCTCACAATGGCCATCCAGATGCCTATGGAAAGCCCAGGATCTGAGAACAAGAGCGCTCTCCCCTCCTGTAGTTTCCAGAAACCGGTGTTAAAAGCATTGCTATCTCCAACTGTGGAGGTCCTGCACCTCTGGCAGAATATGCAAGGCCAGACATGGTTTGGCAGTTACCAGAAGCAGGGTGTGATTTTTTTTTCTTCCTTCAGTGTTCCCAAGTTACCTCTTTCAAGAAGGCACTTCAAGAAGATTCAAGAAGAAATCACGTATTTGTTCAGCCAACATCTCCTAACTCAGTATGTTTTCCTGTCCCAGTTTGATGATCTGGAAGACCTTTGATACAGCTGGCCAGAGAAAGGTTTTACTGCTGCTGTTTGCTGGTTGTATGAACCTCGGTGGTTGTTGCTTTGTCATTAATCTTGATTGATCGGTTATAATGTTACTCTTTCAAAAGATAGTTTATTATTTAAATGAACGTTTTATGTGGACAGCCATGAGAGCCCTTGTTGTGCAGAAAGACAACAAATAAATAAAATTAATTCTATGGTGGATCTTGTGCATGAAGCACTGATCTGAGCAATGGGGCTCTGGTTGTCTAGTGCTGCAATCCAGCGCACCCTTAAAGGTAAAGGGTAAAGGGACCATTAGGTCCAGTCATGGCTGGCTCTGGGGTTGCGGGGCGCTCATCTCGCATTACTGGCCGAGGGAGCTGGCGTACAGCTTCCGGGTCATGTGGCCAGCATGACTAAGCTTCTGGCAAACCATGCAGTGCACAGAAACACCATTTACCTTCCCGCCAGAGCGGTACCTATTTATCTACTTGCACTTTGACGTGCTTCCAAACTGCTAGGTTGGCAGCAGGAGGGACCGAGCAACGGGAGCTCACCCCGTCGCAGGGATTCGAACCGCCGACCTTCTGATCGGCAAGTCCTAGGCTCTGTGGTTTAACCCACAGCACCACCCGCACCCTTACTTAAGAGCAAATTCTATCAAACTCAGTGGGGTTTACTTCTGAGCAGGGAAAAGGAAGAAATCCAATTCATTAAATGTTAACTTACCTAATCTGCCCTTTCCAAAATAATATGGGATGGCTCAGTTCTCTTGGTTGTTCAGGAGACTGGGGGACGCTCTGGTCACAGAAACCCAGCCCAACCTCTAGTCTCCTGGCCTTCAAGCAGTTTTTGCTCTCTGAGCCTCCAGGCATAGCTGAGAGGGCAGGCGGTTACAGTTCATTTCAACTGCATTTCAGAGACTGATGTGGCTTCCATAATACGGTTTCAGTTGCATATAAAGACTTCCCTTGAAAAGAAAATTTAATCAGTTTGCATGTGTCACAACATGTGTATGTCTCCAATTTCATTTATAGTGAGCTTTATGTGTTCTTTTGACGCACGAAAACCACAGATAAAGTTTAAGGGTAACCCACAAACCATGCTGTTTACAAAGCTCTATTGTGGTGCTATTTTCCATCTGCCTTTTCTTGGAGGTGGTGTTGCAAACATTTAAATTTGATCTATAGGCTGCTGGAAGAGATGCCCTTTCAGTCGCCTCTGGAATCTTTCTCTAGCAGGGGAGGCAAGCTATGAAAATGTTGATCAACTATCCTTCAGAAATAGATGTGAAGCCTGTTGCATGGCCTAAAAACCTCAAGAGCATGCATACAGGCAAAGCACCTCAGTAGCAATTTGCACAAATGCTTCCAGATTATTGTCTGCATGTTAGTAGAGAGTAGCCATAATTCCCACCATTTCCCCTAGAAATATGATCAGTGATGAAATCACGTATGGGAGGAAGATTCGGCATAATGTCATTTGCTTCTCTGAATGTGATCATTTGGAGTGATGTTTGAATGGTTGGCTAACATGTGGTTTACATATCACACCTCTCTCACTCACTGGAGTCTTCCATACATGAAACTAACCTTGGACAGTGCGCAGGGATATCTTCAACTGCAGCTGAATATTCTGTTGATCTGAGACACTCCAAAATGAGCAAGGGCATTTTGAAAGGTGGCAGCAAAATGGCTGACCAAGCTGTTGGTCACAAACCACCACAGCTTTCTAAAATGTGCTTGCTGGTCTATGACTCCCATAATCCCCAACCATTGGCCAAGCTGGCTGGGGATTATGGGAACTGGAATCCAACAACATCTGAAAGGTCACAAACAGAAAGTATGTGACCTTCTATTATCTTGCGTTGAAGGAAAAAACAGGTGGACACTACAGGTTGATGTATTTAGAAGTAAATATATATTTGGAAATAAAAACTGGCTTGCACTTAGAGCCCTGCAGTTCTCTTCATTGCTTTCCAAGGTGGGGGATCCTGAGAAGCTTTGCTGGTAGGCAGCCATTTGGCTGTCCTCTTCATTGCTTTCATGTATGGTCTTGAGAAATCTTCACTGGTTTTAGACCTCTCTGGAAGAAAAACAGAGAGACAATGAGGGGGATGGCTACCATCCGACCACGTCACGTGGGCAGCTCCACTGGCTTCTCCCTCGCAACTTCATCTGCTGACTTCATCCACAGCCAACTTCCACAGGTTTCATCTATTTATCGGTTTCCTTTCACAAGTCACATTCATGCATATACCCACCACCAGTCACCTCAACCACATTTGAAACCTCCCATTCCCCCACACCAGCCAACATCCATGAAGAATGCCAATGGATACATTCATCTTTCACTCTCCACTGGTGCACCAGCTTCAACCTCCAAATATCCACTGGCTTCTGCAGGTGAATGCCAACCAGCTTAGCTCCACAGACATCATCCTGCTTCAGCCTTACAACACTCAGTGGCTTTAGAATGAAACCACCGCCTTTGTGCAGTAGGCTAGTTTCTGCACATGCTCACAAGCCCCTCTCTATCCTCCGTTCAGGCTGTTTCAGAGGTCAAGGATACATTTCAGCCAGAGAAAAACACCCAATGAAGGTGCAAAGCAAGGAAGGTGAGGGCAAGAGGTCTTGAAGGTCAGATAGAGGGATGGAGGGCCAAATTCACCTCCAGGTCTGAGGTGATCCCAACCCCAGGCACAAAGATTCCTCCTTCAGACCTTCCCAATCAATATATGAACATCATAGGCTGCAGGTGGTGAGGACAGGAACTCTGCAGTCACAGGAAATTATTGAAAGTTGCATTTCTGTTTGGCTTACAGCAGCTATAAGGAAGATCATGTAGAACAGAAGCATTGGGCTGGAGGTGGGAGTTTTAACCCTTTCCCTGTGCCATTGTTCTGACTTAATTCTACCATTCCTGGGAGGGGCACAATGTTATACCTACAGCAGAATAAATAAGTACAAAAAAACACACACAATCCCTACTATCATTCTGTCAATTATGCTGCGAGGAAAAACATTGCTGTTTTTAATTTAAAGAAAATGGAGGATTTCTATTCAGATCTTAGAAGCCCAAATTTGAGTTTTAGAAACATTTAATTAAATTGTGGCTATCCACTTGAAAGTTTGCATGTCAGTCTGATGCGGAATATGGATGCAAAAAATAAATAAAAATGGTTAGCATTGATTTTCAGCTAGCACTGTTGTAAGGGCATGTGTTGTATCCCAAGGGATTTTTACAAAGCAACCTCCAAATTGGTCATGTCCACAAAGTATATTTGGTTGTGCAACAAAGAGCTCCTATGAGGTATTATGGCTTTATTAAGACAACTCTGAATAGAAAAGAAGTAAGAGGCTTACTTCTGCAGCCTGAAAGCTTCCCTTTTCTTCATATTGATTTGAAAATAAGAGGAAAATCACTTCTGGGCATAGTGCAAGGCAATTTTTGCACAATTTGCTTTTGATCTGTGTGTCCGCAGGAGAGCAGTACAAGATGAAGCAATAAGTGAAAATAAGTGCAGCAAATTGACACACCATCAAGAGCCTCCTTGATGTTTCAGGCCCAAGGCTGTGGCAAAGCATTATAATTTCTTCCTTACTTGCTGCGGGTGCTAAATTGCTGCCTTTCTATGACGAGGCAGTGGGACATGTTGCCTTCCTATTGATTTTATCGCTTTAACTCAAAAATCCACATTCTTTCAAATTGGTACCCTTCTCTGCAGAAAGGGGAGCGGGTAGAGGGAGAAGGAGAGGGGGGGGGAGAGAGGGAGAGAAATGGTTCTTCTTTGTCTTTTCCCATTTACAGACATTAAAGTAAATAAATACATAAAACTGAACAGAATAAGCTGTGCCAGGTTTTCCAATCAAGCAATGACTGTGATGTAGCCTAAGGCAGACAATAGAGTCTACTGTGAATTCACTGTTATTTAAATCAGTGCACTGGTATCAGTTCCTCCCAGGTGACTGCCAATCTAGTAGCTCTGTTGCCAGGATAACTTCCATCCTTAACCTTTCACGTCCCTGAGATTAGTTTTGTTTGGGGGGGGGGGAATCACAGTAATATAACTGACGCTGCAAAGCACATTGTTACATGCCACCTCAATCTCCACGTAATTAGTTAAAAGTCCCCTACTTGTAGGTGTTGTGCCAACCATATCCAGCATCTGCATTCTCATCCTTCATTTCCCTGATGGTGGTAGCGACACATGTAGACAGAATTTGAGGGAATTCATGCAGTAAGGAGCTTTTAAAGAGTCTCATCTGCTGGGTAAGCATTCGTTGGTGACCTACAAGCTGGGGCTTGCTGATTGGAAGGTCAGCAGTTCAAATCCCCACGACAGGGTGAGCTCCCATTGCTCTGTCCCAGCTCCTGCCAACTTAGCAGTTTGAAAGTACGCCAGTGCAAGTAGATAAATAGGTACTGCTGTGGCGGGAAGGTAAATGGTGTTTCCATGTGCTCTGGTTTCCATCACAGTGTTCCGTTGCACCAGAAGCAATTTAGTCATGCTGGCCACATGACCTGGAAAGTCGTCTGTGAACAAACACTGGCTCCATCGGCCTGAAAGTGGATGAGCGCCGCAGCACCATAGTCGCCTTTGACTGGACTTAACCATCCAGGGGTCCTTTACCTTTACCTTTTTACAAGCTGCGGGTGCAACACTTAAATCAGCTTTGAGACTCCAGCAGTGGGAGTTCGACTGCATTTTCGTTCTCGCCAAAGCCACAAATAACCAAGACTTGAGGAGATTACCATATGCCCAAACTATTCCAAGAAACGTTCTCTCTCACATTACAGACTTATCTTAAACTCCACAACCACATCATAACAATGGACTTCAAAAGCAGGCACCTTCTCATCTCTGAATGCTCATATATATGCTATTTAGGAGTTTAAAATATCTCAACATTTGCAGTCCATTTGCCAGCAAAAAAAAAGAGACAGAGAGAGCAGGGTAGAAGGAAGCTTTATCTATGACCAACTTCCAATTCAATTTGTATAACTGGTGTTTGGCGCCTTCAGAGAAAGATTGTGGAATTTCAAAATGTGCTGTGGATTTTGGGAAAGTTTAAAACCTATTTTTTGATAAATTGCTAGGCAGGGCTGCAGCAACCAAGTCAGCCTAAACTTGTAAAATGCACAGATAGGAGCTCCCTTACATTGGTCCATCTACCTCAGTACTGGCAACAATGGCTGGCAGAGGTTCTCCAGGGTTCTAGACAGGGACATTCCCTGTCCTACATGGAAGCACCACTATGCTACATCCATCCATTCCCTGTGCATGTGCACCAATGCCAGCGCATACACATGATGAGTAACTAGTTCAAAATCCTAGTCAACCATAGTGGTGGCACAACGGCAGGTGTTGGATATTGAGCCCAAGGAAAAGGCTAAGCTTTGCTTTCTGCTTACTAGGGATTCCAGTTACCTTTATAATCAGGAGAATTGTGATGTGGAAAATCAACCTTCCAAGAATCGCCTGCAACAAGTAAACCAAAGCAGCCAGCCTCTAATCTGGAAAGTTCAATGTGTGCAATGGTCCAAGTCTGCTATAATCCCAAACCAATGCAAGGATTCCAAATACTCTTTATTCAGCAATGTGACTTATCTTAAACAGTCCGACGCTGTAGTTTGCAATAATGAAAGAACAGTTAAACATCCTTGACAGGTCTAATGTGCTTTCCTAGCAGGATGGGGGGGGGGAGACCTGAAAACAAGCCACCTTTGTCTATTAAAGATAAAACAGAATTTCATCTAAAAGTCTCTTATGTCTGGTATTTTTAAAAAGCTGTGTGCCAGGGCTGGCTATATTGATAAAGCTTATTAAGAGCTATAAAAAGTCCAAAGATCCCTTTTCAAGTTATAAAATCAGCTCCTGCTGTTTGCCCTAATTTTTTCAACCAGCATTATGAAATATGTTTCGGTCTTGGAAAGAAACGAGTCAAAGTGGACTCTATTCAGAGCATAAACAGAAAGTCTTTAAGTTCGCAAATGTAAGAGTCGAATCAAAACACAAAACCCACCCTGGGGCAGCCCTTCAATTCTGAAAGATCGAATATAATTAGACAGTAAGGTATTCACTTGGAATGTCTCGGACAGTGATTAATGTTCTGTGCTCTCTTAACCCAATGGATTTTCTTCTTGGGAGTCAAATACACTCAGTATGCCCAGCTCCTAAATGGTGAAACAGCGCTGGTGATATTTCTTTCTTCATTCATTCATTCTTAATTAGCCAGTAAAATGGAGGTGCAGCAGTGGTATGCCAGGAAACATTAGTATTTTTATTGGTACGGATAACAATTAATTGGTTTAATGAATTAAGTCATCACTGGTTTTAAAAAGAAAACAACTTTCTAAACTGGCCTCTCCTAAACATCAGTTCTGGCAGACTTCCTTCCCTGGTAGGTGGATATACTAGGGAGGAAGTATCCCAGAACTTACTTCTGAATAAAGCTACATAGGATTGGGCTGCAATGCTGAATCCTTTTACCCTAACAGATGATCTCCGTAGAAGGCTGGATTGAGGCGGTTCAGGACTGCTGATTCTCTTAGATTTGTCAGAAGCCTTTGTCATGGTCGATCATGATCTTCTGGATCACCACCTCTCTGACCTGGGGATACAGGACATAGCCCGTAAATGGCTGTGCTCTTTGATCTCTGGTCGGGGACAGAGGGTGGCGCTAGGGAGGGAGATGTTGTCGCGCCACTCCTTGGTGTGTGGAGTGCCGCAGGGCGCAATCCTCTCCCCAATGCTTTTTATCATCTTTATGCGCCCCCTTGCCCAGATTGTCCGGAGCTTTGGGCTGAGCTGTCACCAATATGCTGATGACACTCAGCTCTATCTGCTGATGGATGGCCACACCGACTCGGCCCCGGACACACTGACCAGATGCTTGGAAGCTGTGGCTGGATGGTTTTGTGGGAGCCGATTGAAACTAAATCCTTTGAAGACAGAGGACCTCTGGCTGGGTCGGGATGGCATGGGGATGAGGGACCAACTCCCTTCTTTTGCGGGGGCCCAATTAGTGCTAGTGCCTTCCGTTAAGAGTTTGGGTGTAATCCTTGACGCCTCCCTTTTCATGGAGGCACAGGTTACAGCAACAGCTAAGGCGACATTTTACCATCTTCGCCGCATTAAGCAGTCGGTCCCTTACCTTTCCCGCCCCCCTCTGGCCACAGTGATGCATGCGACCTCCAGGCTTGACTACTGTAATTCGCTCTACGTGGGGCTGCCCTTGAAACTGTCCCAGAAACTCCAGCGGGTGCAGAATGCTGCAGTGAGGCTTCTCACAGGGTCCCTGCCATGGGAGTATATTCACCCAGTGCACTGGCTCCCGGTGGAGTATAGGGTCAGGTTCAAGGTGCTGGTTTTGACCTTTGAAGCCCATTGTGGCTTAGGGGTTTTCTATGGTTTTCTGAACCGGGAAGGGCGGGGTATAAATAAAAAAATATTATTTATTATTTATTTATTGCATTCTCACAACAATTATGGTACAATTATATCTGTTGGAAGCCACCCAGAGTAGTCCCTGGCTTCATTGAATATCTACTGCTGTTTCATTCCATTTAAATACACAGTAATTTATTCTAACATGCAGCTAGACACGTTTTGTGGAGTCTAAAAAAAGTGTTGCGTGAAATAATTTTCAGCGCAGTTCAGCATATGGGATTTAATTAGGAGCTTGGCAGTTCGTAAAAAAGAAACAGATGAGACAATGAATTTTTAGGTTAAAATGATGTATAAAAGACTTGTAATTGAAGAGACTGACTGGAAGAAAGGGTTAAAGGAAAGCAGTATAAGTAAGTTTCCTCCTCCGTCCAGATCTAAACATCCCTAGGGACATCAACCCTTATGTTTGTCCTTGCCAGCAAGGAACACAAGGTGTGGTTTAGTTAGTGTTCAGCAGCCTAAGGCCCCCAAAATGGTCTCTAGCAGCTGTAGTTCTCTCCAGACCTTGAAGGACATAATGACACATAGATTGAAATATACCTGAATGCCTGAAGTGGAGACTAAGAAAGTCACTATATGATCAGACAGACAAAGATACATATGATCTTATCCCCATGTATATTGACTAGCATGTTAAGAGTGCACTTCTCACATACATGAATCTGAATTATTTTGCCTTGTATTTTGAAGGGAAA
Organism: Podarcis tiliguerta; assembly: GCF_965153285.1. Classification (NCBI taxonomy): domain Eukaryota; kingdom Metazoa; phylum Chordata; class Lepidosauria; order Squamata; family Lacertidae; genus Podarcis; species Podarcis tiliguerta. The sequence goes on along the minus strand of NC_139544.1, from coordinate 36,918,071 downwards.
ACAATAATTGCATACTGTCCATAGACTAGATTGGCACCCATGGAAGGTGCCAGAACATGTGCAAGCAAAAACACACACACACACCTCAGTCCATCACCAAAACCTCCCACCTGACGTTCCATTAAACTGTGTGCAACTGTCTGAAATATTACTGTGTTCTGTACTGCATATATTTTAATCTGCATGAAACTTAGGTAGCATCCCAGTAGGTCACTTTTCATGGGGATCTTGAAAGCTGCTCTATTATTTATTAATCTGCTAAGCAGATAGGCACATAAACCCCACCTGAGTAGTCAGAGCAAAAGTTCGATTTTGCCTTCAGGCAGAGCAGCCTTTCCAGATGCACCTTCCATTCTGACAACTTTGGTTTCCTTCTCAAAAGATGCTTTGCATATTTAAAGCGTGATGGACTTGCCTGCTAATACCAGCTGCTACACAGCGGCATTTCCCTCATTCCCCAATCCATCGGACAGTCAGCTCCTATTCCACTTTATAGCTGAGATTTCAGCTACACCACCCTCCAAGTTCTGAGTGCAGCAGACCTCTAAGGCTAAGAATACAGAAGCAACAATAAGAAGAAATATAAAAGTGAAACAAGTTAGAACTGCAAAAAAAAAACCCCACCCCCACATAAATTCCAACATTGCAAGAGCCCATAAATTACATAATAACAAAGCCATAATGAAGTCCCAGATCTGTGCTGCTCGCAATGGAGCAAAATGGACCTTCTAGTGCCCAAAGTTTAGGCATCATGACTGAGAAAGGCCTGGCTCATATCTCTGCCTAACATACCATTGTTACAGCACCTCCACAGCGATCTGAGTGCATAAAGGTAAAGGGACCCCTGACCATTAGGTCCAGTCATGACCGACTCTGGGGTTGCAGCACTCATCTCGCTCTATAGGCCGAGGGAGCCGGCGTTTGTCCGCAGATAGCTTCCAGGTCATGTGGCCAGCATGACTAAGCCACTTCTGACGAACCAGAGCAGCACACTGCAGCGTCAAATGTGAGGAGGGGGTTCCTTAAGGTGCTGTTAATAGGGCTTTCAGATTTATGTGAACGGGGGTTGACTTGGCAAATGAGTGTTAACAGTCGAGGTTATTCAAACAATGTTTTTCCATGGGCACTAGTTTTCATGTGATCTTCCTTGAGCCTTCTAAATAACTAGTGTCCTGTTAACGGTAAAGATACCCCTGACTGTTAGGTCCAGTCGCGGACGACTCTGGGGTTGTGGCGCTCATCTCACTCTATAGGCCGAGGGAGACGGCGTTTGTCCTCAGACAGCTTCTGGGTCATGTGGCCAGCATGACTAAGCTACTTCTGGCGAACCAGAGCAGCGCATGGAAATGCCGTTTACCTTCCCACCAGAGCAGTACCTATATATCTACTTACACTTTGACCTGCTTTTGAACTGCTAGGTGGGCAGGAGCAGGGACCGAGCAACAGGAACTCACCCTGTCATGGGGATTCGAACTGCCGACCTTCTGATCGGCAAGCCCTAGGCTCTGTGGTTTAGACCACAGCGCCACCCGCGGCCCCTAGTGTCCTGTTACTCCTAGCTAAAAATGGTGTCATGTGGCAAAAGAGAACCAATACAAATTGCAATTTGTATCACTTACATTCTGAATGAGCCAGGCAAAAGTACTCAAGGAGGAGTGCAATGCAGGACCTGAGAGGGGTTGTGGCCTAGGGAGAGAGACTTGGAGAGCCAAATAACTAGGGCAGCGAGGAGACAGAGTGGAAGTAGGATGGAATATGAAGAAACAAACCATAGTTCCTTAACTTTGATCGCATGCTATATACTCTTTGGTTTAAGCCTTGTTTGGTCAATGAACAATTGCTTAAATAAATCATGTCCCCAGGGCATTACTAGGAACTTAAGGACTCTTGGCACAGGCCTGTGATGCAATTTTGCATAATATTTGCATATGCTAATTTATACCTATTGCTGTTTCTGGGAAAATTAAGATAGTGGCTGGCTGAGGTCTCACCCTCCCAGTGTATTGTAGCGCACTCAATCACCCTGTAAGAAAATTTTGGGGTAGGGGGAGAGGGATAACAAAGGAGGAAAAAGGCTGCTCCCCTAGACCATCCGTAAACACACATGTCCCAACGCTCCAAACAGCCTTCAATACCCGTTAGCAGTTTCCCAAAGACGGATGGTGGGTGCTTTGAAGCAGGCAATGTGTCTCTCGGGCACCTGCATTAGCAACTGTGCCAGGGAGAAACTCCCAAAAGAAGACTAAATCCTTAACCCATTTTCCACTGGGTCTGCCCCAGTCAGATACTTGCCTGCAATTGTACAAGAGCATTTGTTTTCATACACCACAAGCCGTCCGTCCTGTGACAGGGTCAAAAACTTCTTGCGCTGAAAGCTAACGGAAAGAGAGGACACACACACAGCCCAGTAGTAGAGGCACAAAATAATAAGACTGTCAAAAAGGTGATGGGAGAAGAGAAAAGAACATCGCAAGACACAAGTAATTCAGGCATTGCTGGGCATTTCGAGAGGAGGCGGAGGAGAGAGAAAGCCCTGGCAGATGATGGAAGACAGCCAGTGACACAGGCGGGAAGAGGCAGTCATTTGCCTCTGGCACTAGCATCTGAATGATGTTTCAAGGAAGGCGCATGAGAGGCCGCATTATGTCTCAGCACTGGGCAACATGGTGCATGGCGCAAAGCCCTTACATGCCCTCGGTTCAATCAGATGACACTCCGAAGCATGAAATTTGGTTATCTGTATCGCTCTTTCTAAGCGTTAGGAATGTTCCTTGTACAGAACATTTCTCTACGCCAGGCATTCTCGGTACAGAAATTAGCCGACCCTTAAAAAAAAAAAAAACCTTACACACCACCCCATCTGTCTTTGACTGCCTTCAGCAGTAATGAGTGCCACAGGGTAAGTCCGTTCACTGTGAACTTTGAGTGACCCACTTGCCCGCTTTAATACAAACTTGTCTTGAAAAATGAGCCGTTTATAGCCAGTGCGCAAGCTTCTGCAGTCTTCGTGAAGTTGCAAAAACTGGGCAATCGGTGGTATCGTCAGGACAGGACTTGGGGGCAGAAGTCCAGGGTCCTGGTCAGGAGAATGAGCAGGAGCCCACCACAAGCACAGCACAGAAGGTGTACCACATTTGTTGTTGTTGTTGTTGTTTAGTCATTTAGTCATGTCTGACTCTTCATGACCCATGGACCAGAGCACGCCAGGCATTCCTGTCTTCCACTGCCTCCCGCAGTTTGGTCAAACTCATGCTGGTAGCTTCGAGAACACTGTCCAACCATCTCGTTCTCCATCGTCCCCTTCTCCTTGTGCCCTCCATCTTTCCCAACATCAGGGTCTTTTCCGGGGAGTCTTCTCTTCTCATGAGGTGGCCAAAGTATTGGAGACTCAGCTTCACGATCTGTCCTTCCAGTGAGCACTCAGGGCTGATTTCCTTCAGAATGGAGAGGTTTGATCTTCTTGCAGTCCATGGGACTCTCAAGAGTCTCCTCCAGCACCATAATTCAAAAGGATCAATTCTTCGGCGATCAGCCTTCTTTATGGTCCAGCTCTCACTCCAGCTACCACATTTAGAAGAGAGTAAAGAAACAGGCATTCCTATCTAATGGGGGGGGTGCAGAAGACCATCAGGTCCAGACTGGGCATCTTCCTAAGACCATTCTCTCTAGAGACCCTTGCAGCCTGTCCAAATGTAGGCACATACACCCAGGGGCTTTCATGCAGGGCACCTTTAAAGTCTGAATTTTTAGAACAAAGGAAAAGCCTATAACTTAGTGATTTTGTGCCACAATTTGATGCTATCCATAGGCACAGTTGTCCCTTCTGAGCAGACGAAGCCTGCCAGTTGCTATGATGAACCAGAATGATTGTGGTAATGGTTCTCCCACCAGGGCAGAGTTGTTTCATTTTGGGGTGGGTATTGTAGGAATCAGAGGTGGGAAGGTGGAGGAAAAATGAGCGTGGATCCCCAGGAAAGATGGGGTGGGGAAAATTATTAGTTAGAATCACACAAAAAAGCAAAGCAAAATTTAAGAATACATATACAGTATTGATTATGCTGTTATCTATCAGCAAAGGACAATGCTTGTGAGCTACACTTTCAGAGGGCAAAGAAAAACTGTGAGACAATGCACACAACATTGTCACAAACCATCTCAAATTCACATCTGCTATGCTTGAAATACAAAAAAGACAACTAGAAGTGCCTAAAGAACCGAAAAATAATTTGGAAAACATGATTGATGCTTTAAAGGGAGTTTAAAAAAAAGAGCAGGTATGATTTATTGGTAAGACACCCGCTACATTAATGTTCAAAAAGTTCACAGCTTTTTAATGTTTTCAAAACCACAAACTTTTTGAATGTTAATGCAGTTGATTACATTACCAATAATTTTGATGTACCATTTTCCCCTTTTAAAAGATCAATCATACTTTTCAAATTATTGTTCAGTTCCTCTTTCTGCTTGAGCAAACAAGATTCATATGTGAGATGCTTCCTGACACTTTTATAGGGAGCATGCTTGATTTTATTTTATTTTACTCATCATCTCTAGAAAGTTTCATGGCTGTAGTGTCAGAACCACGAAGGGTGGGGGGGGGCGTGTGTGTGTGTGGGCGTGTGTGTCTCCCAACAGTCCAATCTAGGGTGCTGCCATCAATGGACAGAATGATAGGGCATCTGCCAAGGGCCCACAGCCCAAGAGCAGTGCTTGATGACAAGATCCTGTTCAATCTGCTGCAGTAAGGACATGGGTTCACTGAGGAAGAGGGATCAGTGAAAAGTATCTTACTTGAATGCTTTCGAAATCCTGAAGTCAACTCTATATGGTCACCTTTGCCAGCCTGGTGACAGAGTGCTGGCGGGGGCTGGCGGGAATTGTAATCTGGGGGCACCAGGTTGGCAAAGTTTGCTGTACAGTGACACCTTTTACGTGTGTGTGTGTGTGTGTGCATATTCTCCATAAAAAATGAATTTGCTGTTGCACTTGCTAATTTATATGTCTCTATACAAGCAGGTGGCACTGTGGGTTAAACCACAGAGCCTAGGACTTGCCAATCAGAAGGTCAGCAGTTTGAATCCCCATGATGGGGTGAGCTCCTGTTGCTTGGTCGCAGCTCCTGCCCACCTAGCAGTTCGAAAGCACATCAAAGTGCAAGTAGATAAATAGGTACTGCTCTGGTAGGAAGGTAAATGGCATTTCCGTGCGCTGCTCTGGTTCGCCAGAAGCGGCTTAGTCATGCTGGCCACATGACCCGGAAGCTGTACACCGGCTCCCTCGGCCTATAGAGCGAGATGAGCACCGCAACCCCAGAGTCGTCCGCAACTGGACCTAATGGTCAGGGGTCCCTTTACCCTTTACCTGCAAGCACACAATCATTACTTTAACTTATAGAGAAGTGCAATTCACCCTTGTGGTGTTGACAAGGTGTCCTTGTTCAGTCTATTGAATAGGTACTAACTGTTGGTGGGCAACTTCAAGGCCCCTGCTGCTCTCCTTTTTTCTGTCTCTTTATCTCTATACCACACCTAGAACAGACAAAAAAGGAGACTGACTTCTGCACACATGGCCACCAAGGGCGTAGCCAAGGGGGTCAGTTGCCCCCCTCCCAGATCAAGTAAAACAATAGGAATACTTAACTGACCAATCACGTTGGTTCTGCCCTCCCTGACAAAAATCCTGGCTACGCCCATGGTGTACACCTTGCCCCAACTTGATTTAGGCAGGAAACCCACCTCCTTGTTTGTAGCACCCCGCCAGTATGAATACCACATGTTTTTGCAGACTTTTCGTTTTTACTACTGGCAATCCAGAATGAAGAAATCATCGCTTATTGCTGAGGCTGACTTCTGACTACCCCCAGCACCTTCAGGCTACAAGCAGCTGAAGGTGAGGCTATTGTCACGCTGCAGTGATGTCAGGAGATTCTACTTGGGCCACAGAACTTGAAGTTTCCTACCTCAGGCCTATAGACATTGACCCTCATTATGTCCTTGTGTCCCATGTCAGAATTCTGTTTGCCACAGCAGAATAAGTCGATGGGGGGGGGGGGAATACCAGGAAGGAACTGGCGTCATGCGCCAACTCTCTAGCTGACTCGGCACCAGCCTATGCATTTTCTGATCCATGCCAGCTGGTAATGGACCCCAAGGGACTTGCTCCAGCTGGGGATAACTGGAGCATAATTACCGCAATGCACCCCATCTGCCAGGACTGCAGACTCGGCAGTGGGAACACAGGAGCCGAGTACAGCCGGCCACAGTGAAATGTCCTCAGCCCTTGGGGGAATTCAGACCAACGCAAAAGGGATGCTGTGCTGGGTCTAAATTCCCTCTTGCTAACCATCCTGCTCAGTTTCTGCGGTCGCTGGAATATAATTTCATGCAGGCTTCCTTGCCGTCCCTTTAAAATAAAAATAAAAAGTAAATAAATAAATAATGCTCCCTGAAACCATTGCCACCAATTTGATATTCCTTTTTACCGTCAGCCAAACAGGTATGACTGAGCAATAGCTCTGTTGGAATCCTAGGTAGGAACAAGCGCTGCAATTCAGAGCGGTGGCGTGAGCAGTGCAAGGGTGGAAGGTGGCATGGAGGCTGGACTGGGAAGCAGGCATGGGTCAAAATTGCCTCTCCTTCTCTTCCATTAGCGGATGCCTCCACTGGATCAAAAGCCCTTCCATGAGCACAAGGGCACCAGTTAGATTCTTCCCATTAATTCGGTGAATAATCGACTGAAACAAGAACAGTTCATTGGCCAGCAGCACCATTCTGTGCATGTTTACTAAGCTGACTGCACCTGCCCCTACTGGGGATGAGAGGGAAATCTGATTCGCTTAGCATTTAAAGGCGAACCGACTGAATTCACACTTTGCCATTCAATAGGCGAACAATTCGCACTTCTCTGAATTTTGCAGTGCAGTTCTCTAGCCAATCTATGTCCACAAAAATGTGCCAAGAAAAAAAAAACTGTACATTACTGGAAAAGCATGCAAAATATTAGGGTAAACTGCTTTGCATGTGTGGCAAAAAATGTACTCAAAAATCTATACACTAGGAGAAATTCACATTCCAACACGGATGGATTTTCAGCATGGCTTAAAAAAAATGTCACAAACTGAGATGGAAATGTGGAGAACATAAGACTAGAAAAATGAGAAATGCGCAGAAAGTGAAATTGACACAACTTGCATGTTCTTAGCGTATAGCAGTTGTTGTTGTTGATGTTTTATTAACTTTGCTTCCCACTATTTTAAAAACTGCTAGCACACCTGAGGCACATTGCAATTGACCTTAGACTCTGTTTAACTGTCAGGAAGCGTCAGTCACTGGCTCTTTGTCTTCCAGGTCTTTTCATCCAACAGACTTTGCTCCTCAGACCAGGGCAATGCATTTTGCACCCTATCTCTTATACAGAATCTTATCAAAAGTTCCTTAAAGAACCAAGTCAATTATATTTAATGGGCTGCTTTTATCTTAGCTTTTATTGATCTCTCCCTCCCCTCTGCCCCATCACCACCACCACCCCCTTCAAGAGAGCTATTGTGAATGGGCAATGCAGACACCTGCTTTCGCACAGGTGCTCTGAATATACAAAGCGTAAAGCTTTGATGATTAAGGTCATCCGTCTCGAATTAGATACTCCATCAGGCTGATGAGCCAATGGGGCTAGGGATGTGAAAACATTTGTAACGCTAACAAACACCTTTGCAGGTCTAGAGATCACGGTTCTCAGACTCAGCAGTCTAAATTAACAATCAAGAGTAAAATAGTAGTAGCCTAGCAGTGTCAAGTCTACATTTCTAAACTTTGAAACTTCCAACTAGAGAACTTCAGCTGTTGAATGCAACCCAGAAATCAATAACTGATACATAATTCACTTGGAGGGAGAGATTCGCTGGATACAAGGCCAGTCTTTTTCCTGACAAGGGGCTGAATCTGGTCCCCTCTGCTGCAGCAGCCTGGAGCTGGCCAGCAAAATAACTAAATAAAGTGATAAATTACCACCATCAGCAGTAGCAGCAGCAGCACACCTTCCACCCTGGCCACGGAAGTCAGTAGGCCTGCAGATATCTTTGTGAATCCACCATTTTGTGGCACCCCAGCCCCAGTGTGGACTGTTCTGACCGTTGATCTGGTCTCACACACGGTAAGAAAACACAAATGGAGCTGCAAGTGGATAGATTTCCTTACCTGTTTTCCAAGCATATGATACTTCTATAGCTATGTTAGTGTGAACTGTTAAAAGTCATTACATGCACTTGCTTAGAAGTGAAAGTTCCTCTGAGTTGACATGGTTAGGCTCCTGCCGTTGGTCTTCTTACATAAACCAAGCAATCATATGGCCAAAATCAGGAATTAACTCCAATTATCAAAGGCAACTGGACTCCAAATGGCAAAGTCAAGAACAGGCATGCGCCTTCAAGGCTAGCGAGCTTAGTCTCCAGTCATTTGGAAATAAATCGTGATGAAATCCTTGCCATCCAGATGGGAAACCGGGTTAATCCACCAAAAAAAGAGCGGTAGTGAAAAATTAGAAAAGCAGAAATCAGATTGAATATACAGTATAGGAACCGGCAGAATTGAGAGCATAAAGCTCGGAATTAAGAAGAGAACCATATGCGTCCTGTTTGGAACGAGCACTTCGTTATCTTACTCTAACAATGCAGAAAATAGCAACAGACGGGGCACACTCCTGTAGCAGAAAAACACAGAGGGACAATTCAAAATGAATGTTAAGCAAGAGCACATTTGTGAATCCAAGGAGCTCTTTATGAGGAAATTGCAATGGAACAAAGAAAATGATCCCATAGTGCAAGCGTTCCTTTCCCAAATGTGCAAATTCCTACAGCTGGCCTACATTGCTAAATGAATTGCTCCGTGCAATCATGGTTCATGACCAGAAGACGAAAAGTTAGTGCCCAATGGGTGGTATGGGTGGTGGACCAACAGCCATCTCAAAGCAGTGGTACCCCTGGCTCATGTTAGAATTTGGATGTTGTTGTTGTTTCAGTGTTTAGTTGTGTCCGACTCTTCGTGACCCCATGGACCAGAGCACGCCAGGCACTCCTGTCTTCCACTGCCTCCCACAGTTTGGTCAAACTCATGTTAGTAGCTTCGAGAACACTGTCCAACCATCTTGTCCTCTGTCGTCCCCTTCTCCCTGTGCCCTCAATCTTTCCCAACATCAGGGTCTTTTCCAGGGAGTCTTCTCTTCTCATGAGGTGGCCAAAGTATTGGAGCCTCAGCTTCAGGATCTGTCCTTCCAGTGAGCACTCAGGGCTGGTTTCCTTAAGAATGGATGCGTTTGATCTTCTTGCAGTCCATGGGACTCTCAAGAGCCTCCTCCAGCCCCATAATTCAAAAGCATCAATTCTTCGGCTATCAGCCTTCTTTATGGTCCAGCTCTCACTTCCATACATCACTACTGGAAAAACCATAGCTTTAACTATAAGGACCTTTGTCGGCAAGGTGGTGTCTCTGCTTTTTAAGATGCTGTCTAGGTTTCTCATCGCTTTTCTCCCAAGAAGCAGGCGTCTTATGATTTTGTGACTGCTGTCACCATCTGCAGTGATCATGGAGCCCAAGAAAGTACAACTCTCACTGCCGCCATTTATTCCCCTTCTATTTGCCAGGTGATTTTTTTTTATGTTAAGCTTCAGACCATATTTTGCGCTCTCCTCTTTCACCCTCATTAAGAGGTTCTTTAATTCCTTCTCACTTTCTGTCATCAAAGTTGTGCTATCTGCATATCTGAGGCTGTCAGTATTTCTTCCAGCAATGTTAATTCCGGCTTGGGATTCATCCAGTCCAGCCTTTCGCATGATGAATTCTGCATATAAGTTAAATAAGCAGGGAGACAATATACAGCCTTGCCGTACTCCTTTCCCAATTTTGAACCAATCAGTTGTTCCATATCCAGTTCTGACTGTAGCTTCTTGTCCCACATAGAGATTTCTCAGGAGACAGATGAGGTGATCAGGCACTCCCATTTCTTTAAGAACTTGCCATCGTTTGCTGTGGTCGACACAGTCAAAGGCTTTTGCATAGTCAATGAAGCAGAAGTAGATGTCTTTCTGGAACTCTCTAGCTTTCTCCATAATCCAGCGCATGTTTGCAATTTGGTCTCTGGTTTCTCTGCCCCTTCGAAATCCAGCTTGCTAGAATTTGGATACATTGGTCCTACGGGGTGCCCCCGTCAGGCAGCCACATGCATTACTCCAGCTGTGAAGCATGCAATTGCCATTCCTTTTCTCCACATACATCCCCACCACTACTCTATGCTTTACAACAGCTTCTGCATTCCTGATACATTGCAGCAGCAATGAAAGTTTGCCAAACCTGATGGAAGGAAGGAAGGAAGGAAGGAAGGAAGGAAGGAAGGAAGGAAGGAATACTTGGAGCAGGATCACTTTTGTAATCAAAACGCATTTAAATCATCAAGACTACAGGAATTAAATGGGATTTGCTTCTACTGCTGGCATGATAAAACACATTCAAGTGGGAATGAGCACACACAGAAAAAACCCCAAAATGAGCACCTGTAACACCATTCAGTCTGGCTGGCTGGAGACTAATGGAAGCATGCTGTGGCAACCAGGCCCAATGGCCCCAGCATGCCAGGCTATTAAACCTGATGACTATGTTCCACTGCCAAAGGCACTATACCTCTGAATGGTAGTTGCTGGAAACCACAGGAGGGGAGAGTGAAGTTGAATTCAAGTCCTGCTTTCAGGCTTTCCATGGGCATCTGGTTGGCCTCTGGAAAAATAGGAAGCTAGACTAGATGGATCTCTGGCCTGATCCAGCAGGTTCTTGTTAAGTTCTTATGCCATCCCAGCCTAAGTTCTGGTGCCAGGCCTGTTTGCCACTTCCCCATCTGCTGCTCGGGGGGTGGGTGTCATTTGGGGGGCATCATCTGAGGGTTTCATGGGCTATGGGCTCCTGGACTTCAGCTCCATAATCCATCCTAGAAGTACTTTCCACAGGACTCTTAAGGAACAAAGGATGGGGTTCTTGCATCCCTGCTGGCTCCTTGCTCTTCCCATGCCTCCAGTTCCCTGACCCTATTGATTATGGCTCTCCTGCTGGCTTTCATGAACTTCCTTCTGATTGCTCTCCCTTGCTGCTCCACACCTTGGAAGAAAAAGAAAAGAACCCAACCCTAAATGCTCATCCTTTGATTTCCTAATCCTGAAACAATGATTAAACAATATTACATAGTTAAAATACATGCAAATGTCATAGCATATATCACAAATTCGATTTTGGGTACCAGAAATTAGTTAATTATTAACTTGCTTGGTGCAGAAAATGTATAGATATCACTATGGATCCATATTACGGTAACTGCAAATATATCTGGTTTAGTAGAACCAGCTGCACCCTTATCTGGCTGTAGTCTGAGCTCTAGTGACCTCACAGTTTGATTACTGTGATGGGGCTACCTTTGAAGATGGTCCAGAAACTGCAGCTAGGGAAGAATTCCAGACTGATAATAAGGATTAAACAGCTCAAATATATAACAGCAATTCTGACCTGATTGCAGTGGCTTCTCATATGCTTCTAGGCCCACATCAAAATGTTGGCTTTGACTTTCAAAGTCTTACATACCTTGTGGATTGTTTCCCCCAACTTGAACCTACCAGGGTACCTAAGGCCCTCCTCTGAGCCCTTTTCCAGCAGAATTAAAGAAGGTTGACGCAAGAAAAATGGCCTGTGGAATGCTCTAAGGAGAACCACCTGGCACCAACATTGGTATCTTTTTCATTAATCCCAGGCATTTAGGCTGTTAATTTATATCCTCTGTGATTTCCTGGCTTTGTTAACATCTGTTTAATATGGCGATAATACTTATGCCTGTGAGGATAACTGGTGGTTCTAAATAGTTTTAATTTATGTAGCGTCACATTTAGTTTGTGCTTTTATGTCATTTTGTGTGTGTCGGTGTTTGCACCCTACGTAAATTGCCTTGTATGGTCTAAATGATGTAAAACTAAAGTAACAATATTAAATGATGACAATGAATAGCAAATCTTACTGCTATTTCATTTAAACATGCAGATTACTATCGGCAATAGTTACAGGAAACTTATGTGGACATCTGGAATGAATGCTCTCCTTAAGCGCTGATCAACTCAACAATTTCCACATTCTCCTTTTCTTCCCAATAATCCCCTTCTCCTTGCCTGCTCCTCTTACACCTTAATTCTCTGTCCACCTCTCTCTTTTCCTACTCATGTTTGCATTGTTTATAATGAAACGAAACGAAAGTTCAATTAAATCCCATTATTTGAGTAAGGGAGAGTGTGTGTTTGTGAGTACAGGAATAACATCCAGTTCCTACAATATGGCTTCTAAAAATTAGCAAACAAGCCACTGAGTATTTATATGAATCTGTGACGAATTATTTAACAATTGGTATTCTAAGATTCATAGCGTCATGGACACAGAACTTATATAGGGCTCTTGTGTGTTTTGTTTTGTTTTGTTTTGTTGTTTTGTTTTGTTAAAAGGTAATCCAGCCAGGGTTGACCTCAGCTTCAGGAACATGAGATGGCTTCTGGTTTCCCTCGCTATGTAACCAGAGAAATGCCGGGCACTTCTGGTTACTATTTGTCCTCAGCGGGAAATGTGAGAATTAGCTCTAAGTGCTGGCGTGTCACTGACATGACTCCTTGTTAGACTTCTAAGAAATCTGCTAGGTTTCTTATTTCCAAAACTCACGTTGGTTTGCCAATACAGAGACTCTGTCGCTTACTTCTCTCCCTGCTACAGCTCACCCTCAACAATGTGGTCAAGTGTACATCAAAACGGCGAACAAAATTAATGGAATGTCAATTCCAGATTGATAGTCAAAATTTAAATATATTACTTAGAAGTGAAATATAGTCACACAATACACACACGAGCAGTCCTAAGTTTTCCTGGGCTAGGAATCTGTCAATTTTGGTTTCTCAGCTTTCCAACCTTAAAGTCAGTTCTCTCTACATTTTCACAACAGTTTGCAATTAAAAAAAATAAACGGCCTCATGAAAATTCCATCAAGTTTTTTGTGTGGATTTCTTGTAAGACACATATAAGTTTCCCTAATATAACACATTTTTGTATGTTGTGTTTGCTAATGTAGAGTTTACCAAAGCATGTGCATTTTTGTACAGATCACCTGGCTTGAGAACTACATTGCAAAATTTGGAGAAGTGTGAATTTTGCAGCATTACAATTTTTCAGTTCCTGTAGTGTTCTGGAAGCTGTGAATTAGGCCGGTTCACCTTTAAATGTGAACTGAGTTAAATTTCTCCCCACCCTAGGCACATTGCTTAGGTAGTTAACCACAACGTGTGAACCAGGCTATCATAGATATGGTCAGCAGTAATTCATCTTCTTCTTTTTTTTCCAGAGAGAAGATTTGGGTGGCAGGGGCTGCTCTTTGGGTATAGGTCATGTCAGCACCATGCATTTAAAGCAGAATCATAACTTTAAACAGTCAGGGCTTTCCCACAAAAAAACCTGAGAACTGTAGTTTGCTGAGAATTGTTAGGAGATCTCTATTTCCCCTAACAGAGCAACCATTCCCAGAGTCGTTTAATAATCAATGCCTGTTCCTAGGGAACTCTGTGAATGGTAGCTCTGTCAAGGGACTTAGTGTCCCCTAGCAACCCTGTGTGCTCAGCAAACTACAGTTCCCAAGATTTGTGGGGATATACTAGTGCTTTAAATGTATGGTGAGGATGTGGCCTGAGAGTCTTCTGTATTTTTGAAAATCGGCTTTCAGGTGGAAAAATCAAAATTGGAAACAGAATTGTTAGAACCCAAAACTAAGATTTTGTCAAAAATGTATAACTTGCTGTTGAAATGGAATACCCAGGATGAAACAGTAAAATCTGCTATGATTAAATGGGCACAAGATCTTGGTCATAACATAATGATGGCTGACTGGGAACAGTTATGGACCACAGGTATGCAATTTACGACATGTAATGCCTTAAGAGAGAATATTATGAAAATGATATACAAGTGGTACATGACACCAGTCAAGCTAGCAAAAATCTATCATTTGCACGATAATAAATGCTGGAAATGTAAAGAAACTGAAGGCACATTCTTTCACCTTTGGTGGACGTGCCCAAGGATTAAGACCTTCTGGGAAATGATATATAATGAAATGAAAAAGGTGTTTAAATATACCTTCCCGAAGAAACCAGAGGCCTTTCTCCTGGGCATGGTTGGCCAATTGGTGCCAAAGAAGGATAGAACTTTCTTTATGTATGCCACAACAGCAGCAAGAGTACTTATCGCAAAGTATTGGAAGACACAAGATCTACCCACCCTGGAAGAATGGCAGATGAAGGTGATGGACTACATGGAATTGGCGGAAATGACCGGCAGAATCCGAGACCAGGGAGAAGAGCTGGTGGAGGAAGATTGGAAGAAATTTAAAGACTATTTACAGAAATATTATAAAATTAATGAATGTTAGAATGATGTTGGATTGAGGTTAAAGGGTTATTAGTAATAATGTGGTGAAGAAATAGGGGGAAATGGATGGTTAAAAGACGAAAAACTAAAGGTATAATATACTAAGATAAAGATAAGGATAAGGTAGAGAGAAGGGATTTGCTGACTAAATAATTGAATTGGAATACAGAGAGGGGAGGTGTGGGGAAGTCTGGGAAACAAGCAAATGCAAGAAATATTATGAAAATTGAATTGTTTTTATTGGTTTTTATTTTTGTATTTTTCTTTTTTCCCTTTTATGTGAAAATCTCAATAAAAATATTATTTTAAAAAAGAGAGAGAGTCTTCTGTATTTTATTTTATTTTAAATATAATTTGATATTTCATTACCCAGTTAAGAGGATCACAGGCAATGGCTAGCAGGATAGCTCAGTCACTTTGTAAACTCAAGGCAGTTCTCAAGGAAAACGATAATTTGTATGACTTTTATGACTTTGATACTCAATTCCGTAAATCCAACTGCTGAGCATACATCATTTAAAATAAAAGGTATTTGGTGATATAATTCAGCATTAGGTTTGCTAAGGAGGGGCTCTCAAGAAATCAATATCAGTGAAGAAGAGAAGGAGAACATGGCAGTGAGATCATACTTGAGTTTTGAAGAACATGATTTAATCATTAAAGAGAACATTATAGCTTAAACTTTAAGGAAATGCATAATGTGCTCTATTCTAAGGACAAGCATGAACAATAATCCCAAGCATTCCATGCTGCAACTCAATACCTATTTATCTGGGACTTACTTTTGAATCTATAGCTACAGCTATAGCTATATCTACTGTATATCTGTCAGTGAGCTTCTCATCATTATGATACACTTCGAAAGCAATTCAGAAAGCTGCTCATTGTCAAAAGGTGGGATCTGACTCCATGCTGTTCATACGTAACAGCCATTAGGCCACCAGAGAGGACCTTAGTTCAGTTGCAAGCTATATACTTTTGCAGGTATAATGCCAGAAATTTATTCCCTACCATCTCCAGTATTTGTTTTACATTTATGTCCCACTTTTCAAGAAATTCAAACAGGGTACAGAGAGCTTCAAGATAGTCTCCTCTGCAGGCGCTGCTTAATTTCTAGAAGTCTGCATCATGTGCCTTAAGACTTAGGGGGGGGATCTGCCTTGTTCTTCAATGCAAATACATGTCCAGACTGGGTTAAAATTAGTCTGGACACAACATACCAGAACGAAAAGCAAGGCAGATGGTTACAACCCTCCAACTGAAAAAAAACAAACCCGATACTGCCAAGTCCACCAAAAGTCTGGGCGAAAAACCAGCCCCATCTCAGACAGCCAGTGCAGTTTTTTTTTCAGAACTGGTGTGAGATGTTTGCCACAGCCTCTCCAGTCCAGAGAGAATCCTGGTCGCCATATTCTGCACTAGCTGCAGCCTTTGAACCAACTTCAAGTAGAGCAGAATTTTGTAATGTAGGAAGCACCGCTTAGAAAGAATGCACACAACCAATTTGCTTCAAGGGGACTTAGGACTCAGCCACACCTCCTTTTGTGTTGCACTTTCTAGGCACAGGATTTCCAGGTCAAGGTCCAAGCATTGTACTTTTTTGCCCCACTGCCTTCCCACATTTTACTGCTGAATTGGAGCTAACGGCAATCTGTGGGAAAGAAAGTGTCGCAACTAACATGAACTAGAATGGGATCTCTGCATGTCCCAAGCATCAGCCCCATGCAGATAGTTCACCAGTCCCCTGGTTTGTGGCCTGCATTCAGCTAAACAGGTCCCAAATGCCTTATCGTTTATTTTCCTTACTCTTCCAAATATGCCACTGCAATAATCCTGAATCTTCCTGCATCTTGAACTTTCCAGTGCATTATAACATGTGGTGATGTTGCTGGTCCACATTGGTCAAATCCTGTTTTCTCCCTTCAGTTCCTCCTTCATACAAAAAAGCTGACAGAACTGCCCTCATTTTGACCTCTGCCAGTATGTGCATTGAAACAGAAGAAAGAAAGAAAGAAAGAAAGAAAGAAAGAAAGAAAGAAAGAAAGAGTTCTTTTGTAAATACGTTTATAGGCAGCAAAGGTGATTTACTGCCCACTTAGTTAATCCCTATAAAATGGCACAGTTGAACGCCTTTAAGCTGCATGCATATAAATGATTAATTAAACACACAGTTAAATAGTTTGACCTGGCAAAACTCAGACCATTAAAACCATTACACTAATGGAGCTTCCACTTCCCTTTAGGCACAAAGGCTTTCGATGAAAATATACATTTGTATATACCAATGGGTATAGGGCGGTATACAAATTTAAGAAATAAAAATAAATGAATAAAAATAATACAAGCCAAGAGTGGGTTGAAGAAGGTTAAGTTGGATGTTGGGGGGGGGGGGGAGAGTCTATCCTTGTTTGGATAGCATGAACAGACACTTTTCTGTCTTTCAGAAACTTGCAATGCAATATTGATTGATTATCGAAAGTGTTGGGAGACTTTAAAATAAGTGGGGTTGTATGCTAATGGTTCTAATCCTGCACACTGAAGAGTAAGGCCCATTTTATTCAGTGGCACTGCTTTCTGAGTAAACAGACATGCAATATATACCACTCTTAATTGGTAGAATAAAGCTTTAGCCAATTAACCAGTCAAGGTGAATTGTAAACTTCTGGAATTTGAGCTTGAATTGGTGGGGCTGGAAATTAAGAAGAGTTAAGGGCACACATGTTTGGAGTCTCTTTTCATGCTACTGTAGTATGAAATTAAAAAAAGAAAAGAATCAGCTTGGCTTCCCCACTTCAGATCATTCTTGTTTTGTTTTGTTTTGTTTTGTTTTGTTTTGTTTTGTTTGTTTGTTTTGTTTTGTTTTGTTTTACTTACTAACCAAAGTCACAACTCCATGGATAGCTTCTTCCCAGTCTTAACTCCTCCCCAGTTATTGCCAGCAAGATATCCTATATTATAGCAGGTACACAGATGAGGCGATAAAAATGAAACTGCTTTAGAGCTGGCCGTTATACTATGCTCAGGCAATGTTCATTCCGTCAGCTTAGCATTAACTGTGAGAAGCATTTTTATAGCAGGCAAGGGCGCCTTAAAAAGTTTAATATAGCAAACTGCTTGTGCAGGCTTGCATCTCCTGAGTGAATTCCACTGCCGACTCCAATGTATACCTTCATGAGTTCTGTAGAAGGCAGAGCTGACCCCCCAAGAGAAACTGCTAACCTCGAAGGAGAGAGGGTCACGGCATGTGGAATGCAAGCAGTAAATGGGAAAGGCTTGCCCCACACCTGCTTCTCAGTAGTGGCATGCCACAGGCTAGCATTGACATGGCATAGCTTGTTGGCATACCATGGTGGCAGGGGGCGGGGAGGAAGAGGCACGGGACATGCCATTTATTTCAACAGCACGCATTCTGTGAACACCACAGTGTCCTGCAGCTTCTCCCCTTCTCTTTCAGACTCTAACAACTTGCTGACAGTCAACACGATGTGATGGGCATTCCAGGCAGAGGGCGGCTTAGATGATTCGCCTTTCCAAATTAATTATCTGCACACGTGGTCTTAGGGAGATGTCCAAGATGCCAAAATCTCTGGCCACGTGCATTCACAGTTAAAATATCTCTGAACAATTTTTTGTTGTAGAAAGAATCAAAACAAACAAACCAAAAAACAGTGCTGTTCGTAGGCTATTCCGCCCCCCCCCCCCTTGTAGGCTATTCTGAAAAGATAGACCCAGTTCCAGTCGATCAAAACCGTCACATCAAATGAGGTAGCTTATTTCAAAATACATAGCTTCACCCACTCCTTTTGCAATTTCCCCCTTTGGAGCTTATGTTAGCTGTTAGGTTAGCCTGCTGTTACTATTCCTCCAGATTTCTTATGCTTTTTAATAAAATGCTCCCAATTAATGCACATTTAATTTATAATAGAGAATTATGGATCCTATTACCTGCCAGAGGGATGAAGAACTATGGCACATGAGGGCCCATGGACTCACTCTGCCAAATGGTTTGGGTATACCTGCCAAGCGCCCCGTTTTCAGAGGGATGGCTGACTTTCTTTGAGCAAACCCTGGGCTCTGCCTTCCTCCTGGGGTATTTGGGTTTCATGCAGAGGTGGGTGCCAGCAAGGGGAAGGCAGGTGGTGTGGCGCTCTGGTGTGCCAGAGTTTTGGACTGAAAGATGTGTATCTTTCAGTCTGGCTCCCTGGAGCAAATCAGCAGGGTTGTGTCAGAGTGTCAGACCAAAAAAGGAGTGTCTTCTGGTCCAACACTCTGGTGTGACCCTGCTGATTTGCACCAGACCACCAGACCGAAAGACGCTCAGCTTTTGGTCTTGTGAGACCAAGAAACGGATGTCTTTCGGTCTTGTGATTTTGTGCATGCGTGAAAGCTCAGGACCAAAAATGTAGCGTCATGGTTTGGGTTGGGGGGAAATGTTGGATGGTATGTAGGGACAAGCCCTGCCCAGGCCTCTGTGTGCCTCACCACAACAGAAACCAGTATTGAAAGCAGCTTTCTGTTTGACTCTGACACAGACATGCAAGCAAAAGAGTGCAAGAGTCATGAAAATGTGGCAGAACTACTTCTTGTGTGTTGTGCTTTATGCTACCAATGGGAACAAGGAAAGACCCAGAAGCCTTCAGAACAAAGCAACTATTTCACACCTTCTGCCCAATTTCCACCTGGAGCACTTGCTGTTCCAACCTCACTCAAAACTTCCTTTCATTCTTCTTCCTCCTGCCAACTGAAGGCCTCCAGGTTTTGTTCAAGTTCACTGGCAGTTCACTCGACCCTCCGAGCAGCAAGTCCAAGGCTTTGAGTTCAACCTGTGAAGTCCTCTTGTCCTCAAGGCATCCTCTGGTGACTTGAGCAGTGCAGGAAGCATCTGAATCCTTCCAAATCATGTTCAGTTTTTGCTCTGCCTTTATGGAAACATTTCTTCTTGGTGGAACTGCCTACAGAGGCCAGCAAGCAATCAAACTGAAAATATTTTCCTCTAAAGACAACAGAAAGGATTTAAGTGTAACTTAGGCTGTCTACTTAAAGCACACCCACCAAAGAATCCCAGAAACTGTAGTTTGAGGGTGGGATTGGCCATTGTAGCCCTGTAAGAAGTAAACAACAGTTCCCAAGATTCAGGGAAAGGCACTTTGAATGCATTGTCTCAAATCTTTGGTGAGGTAGGGATTTTCCCTGCATGTGAAGGCAGGCTCCAGCAGATTGAGCAGACAAGACCAATAGTGGGTCCAATGGTCAAGAAGGCAGAGGGAAGTAAGAGCCAAGTGAGGCTCAACAACCTGAGAAGGTAGCGCATGTAGGAGAAGGAAAACTCTGGTCCTAAACCTCCAGTGCCTTCACATTCAGGAGAAGAAAAGGCTAAGGAGTAAACCCTACACAAGTCCGGAGTGAAGTCCCTAAAAAAGTTGGATGGCAAGTTGTACATCTCTTTCCAGCAACTCCTGCAGCCAAGCTGGTGCCAAATGTATTGCTCTGCTTTCCTTTGGACCACAGCTGTGAAGCCAAGAGGTCTTGTTGTCTGGGCAGCCCAGGACTTCCATACACACTGCCCAGGCTTGCACCCCAGGGAGGTCACTTGGTACTGCTATCACAGCAGTTTGCACACTCCATTGTCTCTAGAGATGGATGAATGCCAACAAGACACCACTGCTGGCAGGCATTTAGCCTTTAGCTGGTCCACACGCGGATCCTCTCACATCCTACTGATGCTTATCCCTGGAACACGAACAGTAAATCAATGAATAAAGCAAACTAAAAACCTTTGGTGGGCCAATAAGACAGGAGGAAGAATCGTACAAGCCATTTAACCTATCTCCTCAAAATACAGAATTCTTCCACAATAGATTTCCCCTCCAACACCCCAAAACAAGACCACCAAGCCTTAAGAGCCTTCTAAACTATAAGTCCCTGAGAGCTGGTTTTATACCTGGGGCCAGGATCAGAAAACCAGAATCGAAGCTTAAATATTGTATATGCTCCAGAATTCTCAGTCCACCCTTCAACATCACTCTGCTAAACTTCAGTAATCTAAAATCTGCCCCACACATTCTCCGTTTCCAAGCTGCATCATAAGGCAATGCTGTGCCTGCATCTGGGATGACATGAATCAAGTAATGGTTGCAAATCACATCAGGGCTTTTCGTTGTGGCAAGTGATTCTTGAATTCAATAAATCTAATGTAAACCTAAGAAAGACACTGTAGTCTACATGCATTTATATTTACTTGACAATGTGGATTGCCTTATTGCATTGGCTGGAACAATCCATAAGCCTTTTGACCTGAGATACAGGAAGATTTGAAGAAGTGAAATCATACTGCCTCCATCAAATTGCTAATGTGCCAAAATAACCCAGTCTGATTTTGGGGTCTCTCTCTCTCTCTCTCTCTCTCTCTCTCTCTCTGCAGCGTATAGCTCTGATTTGTTCTTAAAGCATGTGGCCTTTCTTTCCTTTTTAATTACCATGTGAATATGCTTTCCATGTTCTTGCTTGAATCACACAGCCAAAAAGGGAGGCACATTCTGACCAGAGGGGGATGAGTGATGTGAGGTGTGTGAAAGCGCTAATCTGAACTGGTAATGACAGAAGAAGTGGCCCAAACCATTACCATTAAGCTCTCTAATGAGAAGGAAACATCTGGAGTTTTCAAGGCAGTGACAGAATGAAAAACCTTTAGAACATGACATCCTAGCCGTCTGAATCATCTTACTTAAAGACCATTTCTCATTCTACTTAGAGCAGCAAGAATGCTGCGAATTGCCACCACAGCATGGTGTACTGCAACAAACCTTCATTGATTTATACAGTGGTACCTCAGGTTAAGAACTTAATTCATTCTGCAGGTCCATTCTTAACCTGAAACTGTTCTTAGCCTGAAGCACCACTTTAGCTAATGGGGCCTCCTGCTGCCGCTGCACTGCCGCTGCACAATTTCACATCCTGGAGCAAAGTACTTAACCTGAGGTACTATTTCTGGGTTAGCAGAGTCTGTAACCTGAAGCGCCTGTAACCTGAGGTACCACTGTATATTTCTCCAGAGCAGGGTAGTCTGCACTATAGAATATATGGGTGATATTCAGCCATAGTCAGAGTAGATTCTGAATATGGATTGACAGTTGAAGGGCTGAGGCTCAGTGGCAAAGTGTTTGCTTTGCATCCAAATGGCCTCTACATGTCAAGTTGGAGCTAGGAGAGACCCCTGCCTGAAATCTAGAAGAGTTGCTGTCAGTCAGTCAGTATAAACAATACTGAGGTAGATGGACCAATGATCCGACTCTGTATCCTTTTTCTGTTGTGTATTTTGTGTTCTCATTTTGTATTTCTATGCTGTAAACCATCCTGTGATTATTGGATGGAGGGTGGTACGTATATAAATTTAATAATTTATGAAATTATAAAGGTCCGCTTCCGGGGACCTTGAATGTGACTTTCGTTGGCTATAACCCCATACGATTTATCCAAAATTAAGATCCCCCTTTTCAGTGGCGTAGCGTGGGTTGTCAGCACCCGGGGCAAGGCAAGTAATTTGCGCCCCCTAACCCGTGGATTTGCGCCCCCTAACCCCCAGATGTTGCGCCCGGTGCGGCCGGCCCCCCCTGCACCCCCCCCTACGCCACTGCCCCTTTTCATATCAAAAGCAACCAACTAGCTCAGCTGGTTAGAGCAACGGCTGATAGCGACAAGTTTGCAGGTTCGATTCCTGTGTGGGATAGCTGCATAGTCCTGCATTGCAGTGGGTGGGATCACCTATGATTCTCAGGTTCCCTTCCAACTCTATGATTCTATGAGCCAAAAGGCAGCCTATGCCCATTATAGACTTAGAATAGTCCAGGCACCCAGATCTGAGCACAGGCAAGGTTCTCCTGCCCCTGAACACTTGAAGCAGAAGCATAAACCGGGTGCGTATGAAGTCAGTGGCAGCACAGATAAGCAGCCTAGTGAGCTCCTGCAGCAAAAAGATGGCCAGACTGAGAGAACAGGGCAGATCTGTCATATATTTGTCAGGAGTGGCTCCCTGAGATCACCTCACTCCCAGGACCAAGTGCATTCTGGGTTGCGGTCAGTGAGCTTGAACTGCCTGCAGTTCCCTCTTCAAACCATCCGCACTGATTGTGAAGGCTAATAAATATCAGGGGCTGATCTGCAGGTTTGAGCCCCATGGCTCCTGACACCAGATCCTCTGTAGATGCAGAGGAGGCGTTGGTCCCATGGTCACTCAAGCCTACTTGAGATCCTCCTCAAAACTTGGCATCTTCCTTGGACAGGAGGATTTTTTCCCCTTTTATACCGAGGCTGTCTCTGCCCAATTACTTTGCCTTGGAACTGTCTCAGCAGGCTACCTCAGGCTTGGCGCTCCCTCCATTAGAGGCACTGACATTTCCTTATGATTTGTATTACTCTTCTGCGGCCGCTCGCCTCCAACACAGCGGGAATAGCAATCACTCTATCTATAAGCTGATGTCATCGTGCCAGAGCACAGCAAAAGAGAAGCACTAAACTTCCCTCTTTCTTGCAGAAAGCTGCATAACACACAACTAGCTACCCCTGTATAATGATGGAGAGCAAAGTCTTTTTTTCACTACATCAAAAGCCCTCTTTGGGCATTATAAAAGAGCTGCAGTGGACACATGAGGGAGGGGGCTGTAGGGATCAACCCTCCATCACCTCACAACTTGTGGAAGGCAACAGTATGAAGCCCTGGACATTTCTGAACCCTGATTATGAAGGACTCTAAAACAATTTTTCTCAAACTTTTGGGGGCCACCCCAGCTCCTTGGTTCTATAAACTCACCCCCCAGTGCCTCCTATTCTACTCTTCTCTATCCTACTCTATAAAATCATTAATCAGAATACAGTGGTACCTTGGGTTAAGTACTTAATTCATTCCGGAGGTCCGTTCTTAACCTGAAACTGTTCTTAACCTGAAGCACCACTTTAGCTAACAATTTCTGTTCTCATCCTGAAGCAAAGTTCTTAACCCAAGGTACTATTTCTGGGTTAGCGGAGTCTGTAACATGAAGCGTATGTAACCTAAAGCATATGTAACCCAAGGTACCCCTGTAGCTGTTTCCATGACCCGCTAAAGAAGACAATAACAATAAAATTTAAAACAGAAACAATTAATTGCACGTTTATTCAAAATCTAATTCAAAATATTTTGTTTAATTGACTCAACCAAGCTGATGAACTTGATCCAGTGATACCAGATTTTCAAAGTCTGATAGTCATTGACACCTCCAGAGCCCCCTTGCTGCCCCCTTTCCTCTTAGCACCCCCCTGGGTAATCTCACTCTCCCCCGCCTCCAGGAGAAAGTATAACCCACTTTGGGTGCCACTGCTTTAAAGTATATGGGGCGTTCCCATGGCTACAGAAGGCTCCTCACATCAGACAGTTGCCTTCAGACAGTCACAAGTTGGAAGGCAACAAAAATGGGAGGCAAAGGTGGCCCACTAATTCCCCCTACCATTCTCCCTGCCCCCTTCACATTTTAATGGTCACTTGAAAAGGGTTAACTTGTTTTTCATAATAATATCCAACCCATGGATGTTACGGAAAAGGTCACTCTGCCATATTTCGACTGCCACAACTTAGTAATAGTGCCACTGTTTTCTGCTCTGGTCAGACCTCACCTGGGGTGCTGTGTCCGGTTCTGGGCACCGCGGTTCGGGAGGGACGCTGGCGGGCTGGGGCATGTCCAGAGGAGGGCAACCGGGGTGGTCAAGGGCCTGGAAGCGATGCCTTATGGGGAACGGCTAAGGGAGCTAGGCATGTTTAGCCTGGAGAAGAGGAGGTTAAGGGGTGATATGATAGCCATGTTCAAATATATAAAAGGATGTCACATAGAGGAGGGAGAAAGGTTGTTTTCTGCTGCTCCAGAGAAGCGGACACGGAGCAATGGATCAAAACTACAAGAAAGAAGATTCCACCTAAACATTAGGAAGAACTTCCTGACAGTAAGAGCTGTTCGACAGTGGAATTTGCTGCCAAGGAGTGTGGTGGAGTCTCCTTCTTTGGAGGTCTTTAAGCAGAGGCTTGACAACCATATGTCAGGAGTGCTCTGATGGTGTTTCCTGCTTGGCAGGGGGTTGGACCCGATGGCCCTTGTGGTCTCTTCCAACTCTATGATTCTATGATTCTATGATTCTAAGTTTGTTGCTTGCTTGCTTCACTTACAGTATGAATCACTTCCCATAAAACATTCCAAAGCAATACAGTTACACTCTGGGATTAAAAATAATAATAACCTGAAAGGCTTTATGGGAAAGGGAGGTCTTCCTTAGACATCAAAAAGACCACAGAAGCGGCTCCTGTAGAGTTTTTCCCTCCCCATTTTCTCCTCACAGGAGGCCCTCTACAGGTGTGTGGAAGAAGCTTCAGATACCATGGCCCCATATCCTATAGCCAAAGCTAACCATATGCTCTGAACCCTGGTCACTTTAAGCTGAAGAAGTATTGGGTACTCTCCTCATCATTGGCCAGCCAGTGCCGGCCAGGAGCATTGATGCGGCACGTGTCACTGGAGCAGCTCTCAGGCCAAAGAAGTTGCAGAACTGAGTTTTCCTATACCACAGAGGGTATTGCTGTAGCCACAGGGGCTATTGCTCCTAATCTGGGCAGTGGCCCAAGGCACTGCTGATGTTCCAGTCAGGGCAGAGGTGTTCAGCCAATCATCCTGCCCTCCCTTCCTGCCACCTCCATTGCTACAACCTGCCTATCAAGGGAAGGAGCTTTTATCATTTGCAGCAAGGGCTCAGGCAGCAAGTATCCAGGGAGCCAAGGCCCTTGCCTGGAAACATAGAGGTGGGTAGATCAGGCCACAGTCATGCGAGAAAGCCATTGCAGTGTGTCCTCCAACAGACTGGGATTTTGGAACTATTTTTGCTCATATACAAATGCAGTAGGTTGGTCATCTAGTTCAGTCTTTCCCAACTTTGGGCCTCCAGCTGTTTTCGAACTACAATTCCCATCATCCCTGACCACTGGTCTTGCTAGCTGAGGATTATGGGAGTTGTAGTCCAAAAACAGCTGGAGGCCCAAGGTTGGGAAATGCTGGTCTAGTTGACCTCATCTCATCTAACTGACAGCAATTTCTTAAATGAAGTGGCAGCTAACTTAAGACAGTGGTATAAAAGACTGAAACCCATTCAGTAGATAAGCCTATCAATGGCACTTAAACACAAATGCAAGTCTCTGTGTTCAGAAGCAGCATATTTTGGGTTATCAGAACCTGTGTACAAAGGATAATGTTGTCTTCATCTCCTGTTTGCAAGTTTCCCAAAGTCATCTTACTGAAACAGAATGCTGTGCAACAGAGTGTTTTCATAGATCCATAAAATTTGAGAGTTAGAAGGGACCACGTTCAACCCACTGCTAAGTGCAGGAATCTTGCACCTGAAACATCCCTGGCATATGCCATCCAGCCTCAGCTTAATAGAATTTGTAGGGCTGTATCAAAGAGTTACTCAGAGTAGACTCACTGAAACTAATGAACGTGACTAAATTCAGTCCATTATAATAGCTCTACTCTTAATAAAACTTAGTAGAAGACCACCCATTTAATTTTAATGGGATTTTGAAGGTCATCCATTCCAACTCCCTGCTCATGGAGGAATTTCAGCCCCGATCCAACCAGGATCTTCCTATATAACTAGTGATCTTAAAGACAATCACTCATTTTCCTTCCTTAAAAATGTCCTGGGGGGGGGGGGGGATCCAATGTCAGACATTTGCAGTGGTCAGCAAAAAAAGGAAGGCATGAGAGAATAAAAATGTTTTAAACATTTTTGCCACATTCACACAAAACGATGCCTTTCACAATGGTGTTCTTTAGAAATATCTCTTTGTGCATTTTGTGTTATGTGTTAAAATTCCCCTGTTCTGCCTCTAAGCACACAGCTGCCTTGAATTCACATATTGATTAGTACAGCCACTGAGTTATGTGTTCTGATGAATGGCTGGGTGAATGAACAAGACCCTCACTGTATTTCTAAACTACTGTTAAAAATAAACTTTCTGGGTCATGATTACAAGAGGAAATTAGCTTCAGACCAACAGTTTAATGAAAGCTAGAATGTTTGCAGCTAGTTTATGTGAGGGAAAGGGAAATTGTCAATTTGGCTGGACTCTAGGGATAGGAGCAGCTTTGTAGGGCACGGTGGAGACTGAAGGCCAAACTAGAAATGGCCTAAATGTGTTATTACAAACCCAAACCAATGGATTAAAATTAAAAGAATGGAGGAAAAACCTTCTGGCAATTAGAGCTGTTTGATAGTGGAACAGGCAACCTTGGAAGGTGGTAGACTTTCCTTCGTTGAAGGCTTTTAAGCAGAGGCAGGATTGCCATATTTCAGGGATTCTGCTATTCCTGCATTGTAGGGGAATGGACTAGATGACCCTCAATGTCATTTCCAGCTCTGCAATTCTATGATTCTATGGAACAGAGGGAGGAAACATCACATTGAATAGGAATGGGGAACCATTATCAGCCTGAGGGACTCATGGTGGTGAGGACAGAGGCAAAAGTGGGTGAGTGAAAGATAAAAAACAGGTGGGAAAATGGGTGTGACTCTCACCTGTGTACCTGTGTACATTTAGGCCAAACATAGTCAGAGGTTTCTATGCAAATAATAATAATAATAATAATTTTATTATTTGTACCCCACACATCTGACAGGTGCCTCAGCCACTCTTGGCAGTTTCCAAAAAAATATTAAAACACAGGGCTACCTTCAGATGTCTTCAGTGTAGTTGTTTATATGTTTGGCATCTGATGGGAGGGTGTTCTGCAGGGCAGGAGCCATTAATGCAGAAGCATAACAAACATTCATATCAAAGTATCAATGGCAGCATTTTGCAGCATTTCCATGAAGAAGAAGAAGAAGAAGAAGAAGAAGAAGAAGAAGAAGAAGAAGAAGAAGAAGAAGAATGCAGCCATAATATACAGTATGCATGCCTTTAAGATAGAAAACAAAGCCTCTCTCTCTCTCTGTGTGTGTGTGTGTGTGTGTGTGTGTGTGTGTGGTTACTGTTCACCTGTAATGCATTAAACCAATATTCAGGCATTCAACTTGAAGACATGAGGGCATATAGTGTGGAGGGTATCAGTGGAAAAGCCCTGATCCGGGAGTCTGAGAAGTCCCCCAATAAATTTCTAGCCATGGCACTCCCCCCCCCTCCCCACATAAGCTGTATTGTGGGCCTCTGCAATCCCATGGAAGTTTCCTTCCAATCTAAGGATCAGGATCCAATAATCAGAGTGGGGTTGGCGGAGTCCTTGCTTTGGTGATTGTTACAACACCATTGTGTTCATCACTTGGCCCCTTTTGACTCTAAATTCTCAGAGTCAAGGGAACCTCAGGCCGTGGGGGCTCATGTGGCCCTCCAGGCTTTTCTATCAGGCCCTCAGTACTCTGCCCAGGCCACGTGGTCTCTAGAGTGCTTTCGTCTTTCTGAAACGTGCCCTCAGAATGTAAAGATGCCCACTGCTTGCTTGGAGCACAATTCATCGAGCTAGTGCTGATGGTTTCAGCCCTGTAAACCTGAAGGAGCGTCTCCACTCCCATTGTTCAGTTTGGACATGGGAGATCCAGCTCCGAGGGCCTTCTGGTGGATCCCTGACTGCGAGAAGTAAGGTTACAGGGAACCATGTGGAGGGCCTTCTTGGGAGAAATGTTTATTGCCCAAAATCAGGACTACCTTCCTGCCTCAGCTATGATTCTTGAACTGCAGTGGGTTGGACTAGATGACCCTTGGAAACCCTTGCAACTCTACAGTTCTGTGGTTCTATTATGTAGTTTTTGAAGCACAGAAAACATAAATGAATATAGGACTCCAAAGCACAAGTGAAACATAGCTTGGTTGGAAGCATTATTTTATATTCTGATTCATTTTCCAACCTTTCTAGAGCACACACTATCCTGCTTGCCAGTTTGACTGAGGAAGCAGCGCTTTCAGTGAACTATCCAAAATATATCCAGTGAAACAAGGTGTTTTGCATTCGGATTTGTGTGCTCAAATCTACTTGACAATTTTGGATACAAACGCTCAAGCTGCAATAATTTGACATTTGGGCTTATGAAATGTTAATGAACTTGCAGTGCGAACAAACACCCCTTTTGCGTCAAGCTGCATCCTAGTATTTGTCCAGTTTTTCGAGGCACAAGTCCAGTCTACAAATAACTGTGCCATGACAAACCAAGCAAGAAAGTTTTAAATAAAGTTACACATCGCTGAACAAAAGAGGTGGTGTCTATTCCCAGTTGACCAGCTTCTGACATCTCCCTCTTCTCAATTTTTTCCTGAGGATCCATGTTCTCATACACAAACGCACACTCCTTTGATTCCTTTTCTACCTACCCCAAACAGTAATGTTCAGTCCTTTGGAGTACCACTGAAGCTATCATTCTGAAACTTGGTAGGTTTCATCCCCTCAGAAAGATTGGTGATGCCTGTCAATGGCATCCAATTCTGACAGAAAATGAAAAAGTTATAAACTTTTCCTTTGTTTCGTTTTTTAAATGGAACATTAAAAGGTGCCCTACAGAAAACAAGCTCTGAATATATACCCCTGTACAAGTTGGCAGGCTTAATCCACTCTGTTGGAGTTGCTACATTTGCAAATGCCATCCTGTTCTGTGATTTTTAAATTCCCCGTTATAATTAATGCGGGTGAGGAAAAACTGACCTTCATTTCCAACAGATCTAATTCAATTCTGAACAACAAACTGAACTGGAAAGATGCAGAGTGGATCCAAAATAGATTGGGCTGCTTTCCAATGCTACAGATACAAGTTAAATCCTGTGGCCGGCACACATCACTGCAACAGGGCTGGGAAAGCTGTGATGCTCCAAAATATCTTGGTCTCCAGCTCCTATGAGCCCTAGCCAACATAGTCAATGGTCAAGGATGTTGAGAGTTGGAATCCAGCAAAATCTTCCCTACTCTACAAGATATGACTCCTCTACAAGGTGACATTCCTAGATAATGTTTCAACTATGTTCAGGCATTCTGTGGAAGCACCAACATTTCTGTGAAAAGCTCCTTTCTCAGGAGGAATGGTGAAAGCTGGAGGGTGACAGAAATTTTGGCAGAATCTGCATTTGCCCACTTGCCTTTTGGGGGATGTTAGACCTCATCGGGGATCTGGTCATTTTATTGCTCCTTGGCTTTCAAAGTGATTCTCACACTTCATAAGAAAAGTGTCCGAAATGGAAGTCTTTCTACTTTGCCTGCCTTTTAAGAAGCCAGTTTATTGAATAGCTCTAAAGAAGATACAGGAGTATAAAACAGTTTCCAGCATGTTGACTGCAATGTCAGAGATAAGTTTAATAATACACTAAAATAAAACTTTATAGGCCCATGATAAATCGGGAAAAGATGAAACAGTTTGGAGAAAACAACTTGGACAGGATACAAATTGAGTGCAACCTTTCCCTCAGCATGAAACCCACCCTCCTTTTGGATGATCGTAAAAGTTCAGAAAATGACTTAATAAAACGTATTGTTTGTAACCAGAAGTAGCAGACCGTTACCCAAATAACACAGTTTTATATGATAACAGGACTCTTCTGCATCTAAGCTGCAATAACCTTTCAGTGCAATGGAGAAATCATTAGGCTTTGTAACCAAGACTGCAGTCCAGGCCCTGCAGCCAACAGAGGTGGGGCCTAGTGGGGTTGCCCTGCTGCCCATCATGGCTGCCGCCATCAACTTGCCACTTGCACCTGCCAGCCTGGAAAGTGGAGGGCAGGTGGGGAGAAGGCCTCTCTTCACTGCACCAGCTCCCAGGCTGGTGCCCGCAGAGGTCTGGATTAGACCTGTTGCCATCATATGAGGCCTGCGAGGTCAGCTCAGAAGCTCGTGGATCCTATGCCATCTCAAGCTCTGTTGCCTCCCCCAAATGTGCTGTTGGGGGTTTCTGCTGGTTTCTGTTGGAAGGGATTCCACTAGCAGTAGCTTCTCACCATCATTTCAGCAGGTGCATTGGGGCACCTCTTGGCATTAGGGCTCCCGTGCCAATGGGGCAGGGCTTGGCGGAGAGACACCTCTTCCTCAGCCAAACCCCCTCCAACATGGCTGACTGGGAATTTGAACTGTAAGGCTGTAATCCTAAACTTGCTTCCCTGGGAAGCCACTGGTCCCCATTGAACTCACAGGGACTTACTCCTGAGGATGCTCACATAGGATTGTGCTGCAAATTAACTTTGTCCCATTAAGGGATAAATGAAGCAAATCCATCCAAAGAAGTTTTGTGGAGCCCAGTTCATCCAAATCTACTGTTTCTTTCCCATTGCCACAACTTCAGCCATCTGTTAAATAATGTAATCCTGTGCAAACATCATAACCATCTTTCATTAGAAAATACTGATGGTCCAATCCCGTTGCTATGATTATTTGAAAAAATAGAACTGAATTAAGACTGTGCTTGATATCCAACACAAATCTTTCAGGAACTGCTCTTGTCAGAATCTGTTCATCCAAGTTGGCCAGCTTTCACAGCCTCAAGAGGTCTGATACACTGAATAAATGAGGGATTATCTTCCCACTACCCCCTGCCAACTCACTCAGCAGCCATGTCTAAATTCTTCCCCCCAAGCGAAGTCAATTCCCTGGAATTAGATTTACCCACAGACATTATAATAATGACAACGGATGAGGGAAACTGCTTTCCTCAACCAATTCTTACGTTAAAGTAAGCTGCAGAATTTAGCCGTTAACAGTACACTGAAATCTCCCAGTACCCCCAGAGCACACTTTAGCATTTAACCAACAAAGCAGAGTAAGCAGTTCCTGTGGAATAGTGCCATGTGGCAAGGGGCTGATCACGGACAGACAAAAAGTCAAGTTTAGTTGCACACAGTTTTAATCATGTGACCTATAGGTCTCATCTGCACTGAACGTTCACACCCGAGGCACTAAAATTATTCAGTTCAGCAGCACGTTGCCAATCCATTCCTGAGCTTGTTTATGGTCATGCTTCAGCTGCATGATCACCTCAGTTGCGCAGACTCCATGTGTCTGTTCCACTAAGGCAAATATGGCACTTGGGCCCACCATTCCGCAGACATCCACCACCAAAGTAATGGTGAAGTTGGAACTAACCACAGGATAGGATATCGTCCCTTATCAACATTGCCTAAATCTGTATTCTTCAACCTTTCCATCTTTAACCCAAGCACACATCTGAGGACGCTTTTCTTTTTTTTAATCCATGTATTTGTATGGTGGCCATACAAAGTAGGCTGCTGTCGCAACCTACTTTGGATCAGGCTGCGGCCTACTAGTGAGTCCTGATCTAGGAGTTGAAGACCAGTGGCTTAAATAACACCACTAAGGCCATTTTGTGGCCTTACACAGCATGTTCAACCAAAAAGGGGTTGTTGTTTTTTTGTTAAGTGGATTTGGTTATGTTTGGGGAAGGCTATGCTCATCAGGCTAACTGGAAACTGAAAATGAGAAACTCAGGGAAAACTCAGTGGGGACGACGAGAAGCAGGGCTTGTTCCATCAGGCATCTCCCTGAACTATTTCCAACTGGTCATTATAGGCACTACTATTTACATTTAATTGGCACATCACTTTGCTTTGTCCCCACCACCCCCAACCTTCCCTCCTCATCTCTTCCACTATTTGATGTCTTTTAGAAAAGAAGCCTGTAGGCGGAGACTGTCTTCTTTTAACTGATTGTATGTGAGCCACTCTGGGAATCTATTTTGGCAATACACATTCAAGTTATTTTATGCCTACGAACCAGCTAATTTGTTACACAAAATAAGGTTAGAAGCAACAGTTACCCCACTGCCCCTTTGGTTTTTTTGTCTTTAATAGGCTTGCCAACTTTAACTGGCTGCCAGTGCTTCTCTGCCTGCAACGATTCGTTCCCTGAGTGACAGTGGCAGGGGGCTACAAGCAGAAGTCCTTGTGAAGGGCTTCTGCCAGTAGGGGTCACTGGGTGAATCCCACCCTGTGTGTCTCGATTCCAATCTCCCCTGGGTGACCTTGCGCCAGTACTATCTCTCAGCCTAACCTCAGTGCTGAGAAGGAGACAATAAGGTGTTAGTGTTGAGTGGTTTCTTTAAATTTTAGGGTTCATTATTGTTTCACAAGATGTGTATGTCTTTAAGGGCCAGAGCAAATAACATGACCTAGTTTTACAGCTGTGAAGCAGTATAGCAGGTGCTGTTAAGTTATGTTAATTAAGCTGTTGGGTATAGTATATAAAAGGGACGCGGGTGGCGCTGTGGGTTAAACCACAGAGCCTAGGACTTGTCGATCAGAAGGTCGGCAGTTTGAATCCCCATGACGGGGTGAGCTCCCATTGCTCGGTCGCTGCTCCTGCCAACCTAGCAGTTCGAAAGCACGTCAAAGTGCAAGTAGATAAATAGGTACTGCTCCGGTGGGAAGGTAAACGGCGTTTCTGTGTGCTGCTCTGGTTTGCCAGAAGCGGCTTAGTCATGCTGGCCACATGACCCGGAAGCTGCATGCCGGCTCTCTCGGCCAATAAAGCGAGATGAGCGCCACAACCCCAGAGTTGGTCATGACTGGACCTAATGGTCAGGGGTCCCTTTACCTTTATAGTATATAAAGAGCAGCTTGTAGCTCTCTCAGTACCCTGGTGGATGGGTCACCCTTATTGATATAATGTAATTTGTGGAAAAGGAGTTTTTGTTTTTGTTATTTGTTATTAAACCAAGCAAAAGTTACTTTTGCGTTTCTTGAATCTGTGTGGTCTCCCCAGCATGCCTTCTGCAGCCCAACTAATCTGCGAAAAAGCCAACAGTTAGAACCATGTACACTGCTCTGAGCTGCTTGGGGGAAGAGTGGCGATCCAATGCCAATATAATTTGTGAAGAATAGCATTGTTTAATAAATAATAAAATGATGAGCAGGGGAGCAGGGCTAATTCGCACCTCTTGATATGTCTGCTACAGCACCTACAGTGAGGGAGGCGAAGGAAAGGTAGCGTTGAGTATTCCCAAGACCTCCTAGCCATTGCTGGTGCTGAATACTGCTTTGCTGGTTCTCTCCCTTCCCAAATCTGGTTTGGGAGGGAAAGGAAACCTTTGTAACTTCCTTTTCATGGCCTGAAGACTAGGGCAAGTTCTGGAGAGCAGGAGATAAGGCCAGTTTTGGAAAAGTAGGCCTGGCGTCTCTTTGTGCTCTGACAGCTAAACTGGCAAAGGCCCACGCAGAAGGACAGGAGGACACAAAGTCATAAGGGAAGAGCTCTTCCCCACCCATCCATCATTAAGCTGTGTGTAAAGGACCAGGCCTAATAATACAGTCACTGGTTCAGAACCAGATGCCTCATTCTATATCCCATATTCTCAGAACAGCTTCGAGACGCCTTTGGAAAATTATCTCATCTTCTACGAGCGGGTTTTCTATCCATTTCTTTTTGTGCATGTGCCATTAATGACTTCTCTTCTGAAACTCGGCGAGAAACTGTCATAAAAGAAGGTCGTGTTTTTCCCAGTTTATTCGAGATTATTTCGAAGTGACTCACAACACAGAAAAGAAATACTGAGGTGACTTCAGCATTATTTATGTTTCTGCTTGGCATCATGAGACTAGCAACTGATTTGCTTTTAAGATCGGCACATTTAAAAATCAGCATTAAACGCATTAAGCCCATATTTAACCACGCAGAGCAGCTGTTTACGAGATGAATCACATACTTTACACATTTTGTGAAATACAAGCTACAGATTTATGTGGCTGCATCTGCTACATTTGGAAGGATTTTTAAGTGCACATTTGCCCATCAACCGAGCCCTAAGAACCATTAGCTTTCTGAAGGTTAATGTGAAATCAGTCATGTTCCCTCTCCTCATAGTCTGTATTAAAAAAAAAATGGGAGGGACAAATTATTATGGGACATAGAGAAGAGGAGATGTAGTCGATCTTACTTTTTTCATTGAAGTAAGTTAGTTTCAGGGTTCAATTCAAAGTGCTAGTTTTGACCCAATTCCCCTCGCAGAACTACAATTCCCAGAGTTCCTTGGGAAGAGCGATTGACTGTTAAACCACTCTGAGAATTGTTGTTCTGTGAGGGAAACTAAGAACTCTCAGCACAAGAAACACTTACCAGGATTGTTT
This sequence comes from Podarcis tiliguerta, assembly GCF_965153285.1. Lineage (NCBI taxonomy): Eukaryota > Metazoa > Chordata > Lepidosauria > Squamata > Lacertidae > Podarcis > Podarcis tiliguerta. The sequence goes on along the minus strand of NC_139544.1, from coordinate 36,883,481 downwards.
GGGGGAAGCCATAACGGTATTAAGTGGTATAAAACTGCACAGATGGGGCCTTAATAGTCAACTGCTATCTTAAGCCTTTCTTCAATCCATGTTGCCTCAACAAATCCATCAGTGCTAGCACTAAATATTAAACACAACTGGATACCTGCTATTGTTGTTAATCTTTTCACTCAAATTCAAAACACACTTTCTTTCATGTTTACATAATTCGTTATGAAATCATGAAAAATTGTTCAAGTTCACTTAGTCATTGTGTGTGACTTCTGGCCCCACAGCCTTCCCAAAAACAATCTTAAGTGCTCTATATTCTATAAACAGAAAAGCCCAAATTTGGTCAACGTGTTAACTCACTCCATAGTAGGAGTTCTATCTCTCTCTCATCACAATGTTACACCCATTACCTTCCTCATACATAGCATTGTTCAGCTATGGGATTCCTTTCCACAAAAAGATAACCATCAATTTAGAAGATTTAAAGGGGGATTAAATAAAATAATGATCAACAGCAATTGGAACAACAACAAACAAACAACAACAACAATATTGCCTATATGCAACTCCAGGACCAGAGGTCCCTTGGCTCTGAATACTTTTCACTTAGATAGAACCGGACTGCTGTTCTTTTGTAGGCTTTCCAGGGGTATCTGAGAAGAACTTAGGAAGTGGCCTTGTCAGTGAGACTATTTGTCCACCTATCCTGGTGCTGTCTACCCTGGATACATCCTGGCAGTGAATCCCCAGGAACTCTTACTACCAATCCTAAAAACCAGAGATGTCAAGAATTAAGCTTGGGACCTAGGATTGTCCAAATCTCAGTGTCACCTCAGGGAAGATTCAGAAGTGAACAATTCACAGGTAACATCATTCAAGGCGCGCCCCTCTACAGTCCCTCATCCTGAGGACATGGCTTTCCCATGGACTTCAGAGTCTGGGACACCTCCCTTGTAGCTTCGCCTGCAAGAGCATGTATCTGCAGAACTGACTATGGGACCTTTAAGGACTGCTAACAGCAATATCCAGGGGTGGAGCCACTGCAGAGGAAGGCCTTGCCAGCCTTCTTAAAGCAAACAGATAACTCTGGTACTCTGCTGAGACATCTTCCTAAGCTCAGCTAGAAAGGCCCACTGGGAGCAATCATGGTCCCACTTACTTCCCCTGGACTGCCAAGGTGCTGTTCATTGCTTCAGCTTCCCTTTCAACCCTGAAGCCCCGGGAACAGCAGAATAAGCATGTAGCTGAGGGCCTCTGATATGAGATTTGAACCAGACACTTCCTTGCTTTCATGAAACATAGCTTGCTCTTATACAAGTCTGGATCTTAAGTATTTTCAGTCTTTAGAAAAGTTTCAACAATTTATATATTACTTTTTAAACATTTATGCAGTGGTTCTGTTTTGGTAACTATCTACTTCATTACCAATCATAATCGATCCATGTCTAGATCTAGATAGAGAAATATCTCACAGCTGACTTGGGGGTGGGGCGTCTTCTACATGCATTTTTATCATCTTCCCCCATTAATCTTGCCATAAAATCTCAGCTAAATTATTGCAGAATATTACATCAAAGTTATCCACTGATCAGCAATCTGACTTATTTTCTGTTGAGAGCATCGCTGTCACTTTTATCTGATGGTCAATGCCGCTCTATGCTCGCGCACATCTTTCTTCTTCATTTTGGCCCCAGAGCAGATTTATATTCTTGGCATTCTCCTCTCGTCTGATGAGTTTGAGAAGACTCAAATTGTTGTTTTGTCCCCAGGAGCAAAGCAAGAGCTGGCTTGAACTGATAATGACACAATTTAGCTGCCCCATAAACAGTCATTTTAACTCCATGATATGCGGCTGCCACCTCAACGTTCAAGCAATGGGAATGACATAATTATCAGGCAACTCTAGATGATGAAAAATGGCCTGCATTAGGAAACAATCTGAACCCACGGAAACTTCAGCTATCAATCACTAGCATTGGACTGCACTTGCTTCTATCTGCACATTCAAGACGCAGATGAAGTTAGATTGAGGAAAACACACACATGCACACACCATTTCAAGATATGTTAAGTAGAAAGACTATTCCCAGAGCAAATTTATCACAGCCCTCTATTTCAGGTACACAAAAGAGCACATGTTCTGAAAGTTACATGATTTCAGTTCTGCCAGCAATTAAATTCTCTCCTAGAAATTTGCTCCAAGCAATATTAAGAATATGAAGAGGGCAACCCTGTTCAAGCTACAGTAGTCCTGATCACCACACCAAAACATATGCATTAAATTAAACTCCAAAGGCCTGGGTGAATAAAAATATTTTTACCTGGCATCTAAAAACTGATAGTGAAGGCACCAAGTGTGCCTCCCTAGGGAGAACATTCCACAACCAGTAAATTGCAGGTATTAATATTGCACAGCTTGAAGCAGGATGCATAAAAACTTATTCTTCTTGGGGTGAAAAATGACCAGACCTATAAATATGATTCAGAAACTTTACTTACAGAACTTGCTTCAGAACATATCATAAAAACAAATAATATCATAAAAACAAATAATGATACATCCAAACAGTTCTGCATGTCCAGCACAGGTTTCATCTTCTTCCAAAAATGAAATAACTCCAAACAGACCTAAAATCGGAGGTTTGCCTTTCACCATGCCCTCCATTAGCCTGGAGCTGTTTTCTCTTCAGGAGAGACCTCATTAGCACATCCAGAGAAAGACTAACTCCCCAAGATGACAATTTGCAATTGAATACCTCTCTCACATGATCTAAAGTTAAACATCACATGAGAACAACAATTATCAGCCCATGTAGGTACTCAGAGAGCTTCAAAATAGCCCAATGGAATTTCCCATTCAGCAATACCTATTTGAACATATATAGTGTTATTTTCCATTTCAGTGTCAATTAAACAATTATACTTAACAAGGTAGCCACCACTGAGAAGGTCCTTTCTCACATCACCAACCTCTGCACCTTCTTCAGAGGGGGCACACAGAAAAATAAAGTGCAGTTGTCTCCAGGGAGATACAGTTGTGGGATTTTCCCCCCTCAAGTACCAAAATAAATTGACTAGCCTTGGATACTATGCACCTTGACTAATGGTGTGGGGTGGCATTTGCTGTCTTGGGACAGCCCCAAGGATAGACTGGTGGGAAGGGAAGAAGACAAGAAGAAGTCACTGTGAAGGAGTTGATTTAGGTCAGGCAAGTCCAACAGGTAGGTCATGATCTACCAGTAAATAACTGGCCATCTGTGGTAGATCATCAACTTTGACCTGAACCCCAAAAAATGGGGTAGATCACTGCCAGTTTCTAACTCTGTGAGTAGATAGCAGTCTCTTGGGAGTTGGCCACCCCTGATTTAGGTGATAAATCAGAATGAGCCCAGAGCTACTCATACAATGTCTGAACCTCCACAGTGTTGTAGGGAAACAGTGAAGCAGAAAAGGAAGACTGGGGGATGGGGGTGATTGTTGGAATTTAAAGTAGTTCCAGGTATAATTCTCCCCTTGCATTCTGTTACATGGCATACACTCAGCTTGTTTTAATAATAAAGAATCAATGACGCTATCCCATCTCCTTCAAGCATGAATACATCATATAAAGACTTCTCGTTATCTCAGAAGAGTCCAATGTGTCTAGTAAAAGTAAATCAATGTAAGCCTCAGCCTATACAAAAACAATATCACCTTTTCCCCTCAAATAGGATTCAGGTCTTAACTCAAAGAAGGATATCAAGAAATGGCAGATTGATGAGGTTAGAGATTATAGTTTCCAGGAATCAATATTCTTTGATTACATCACCATTGCAATTAAAGTTTCTCTCACTTCACCATTATATTTTGAAGATAATGCAAATGAAAAAAGCACAGGAGACCCACATGGCATTCTTAGGAACTTAAGCAGCAGCCTTATACTCAGTGGTTAATACAGCCATTGTCCATCTCATTAGCAGGCTGCCACTGCAATTCCTGGTGAAATTATGTGTAATGTAAACTATTGTATTCCCTTTGGGCAGTCAGTATTTTCTAACCCTTTTCTTATTCCTACTCAGGAATAGGATATAGGAATAGGAAACTCAGCTTTGCTTTGGGAGGTTTTTGGTTTTTTTAATGTATCCATTTCAAAGATTGGTAGTTCAGTCAGAATCTGAACTCACGTCTCCCAAAGTTTAGAAGCAAAAATCTGTCTATTCCTCTCCTGCTGATATCTGTCGCAACCAATCTGAGACAAATAGTCGCTCTGCTGGTTATTTCCTGCAGGGCTTCCCTGCAGTTCAAACTGGTCGGTTTGGTCTGTCATGCGCTGGTATATGCAACTCCAGTTGATGTTCGGTACAATGTGCTTTTACTGGAGGCAGGGCCAGCCCAGGAAATTTTGGCACCTGAGGCAGACTCCAGATGACATCCCCTCCTCACCAGGGAAGAAGGGGTGAGGGAAGAGCTAAATCAGGAGTAAGAGAAAGAAGATGGACATAGGGAACTGTTGCCCCGGTGGAGCCTGCTGTCTCAGGCAGTTGCCTCACCTTGCCCCGTGGGTGGACAAGGGCTCTCCAATATTCAGGATGCATGTCCTCTGTAAACTGTATCCATTCCAGTTGTGGTGTAGTGGTTAAGAGCGGTAGCCACGTAATCTGGGGAACCGGGTTCGTGTCTCCGCTCCTCCACATGCAGCTGCTGGGTGACCTTGGGCCAGTCACACTTCCTTGAAGTCTCTCAGCCCCACTCACCTCACAGAGTGTTTGTTGTGGGGGAGGAAGGGAAAGGAGAATGTTAGCCGCTTTGAGACTCCTTAAAGGGAGTGAAAGGCGGGATATCAAATCCAAACTCTTCTTCTTCTTCTTCTTCCTCTTCAAATGAAAAAAATAAGCTGTTCTTTTATCTGTCAGACATGCTCCAGGCAAAGTTTCAGGGCCTTTCCAGATTAAGTGGGTTTCAAAAAATTAAAAAATAAAAATGTGGCTGTTATTAAATTGTTGTGCAAGATCCCAGTCAGCAAACGCCTTTATGGTGGGGGAACTGAATTGTTCTGGTACTCAGAAAACTAAATCTAGTCGCTGCTGTGAAAATGGTGGTTTTTTTTAGCTAACACATTCACTCTGACTGCAAGCACCATGTAGTGTTAGGGTGGCCCTGTGGCCTACTTCACAGCTGACAATCCTCTGGTTGAAAGGCTGTCAGAGGAGAGTCCTCTATTTGAAGGTTCGCGTCAAATTTAAAGCACCATAAGAAGGGACATTTAATATCAAATCCCATTGTCACAACTGTCATTTGCTCTTTGCTTTTGGGTTGGCAACAGAGAAGCCAAAAGGCATTCTTTGGCAAGACAGAGCCTCTGATGCCAACCGCTCTCTTACAGCAAAGCTACTGTCATTGATTACATGGAGATAGTAAAACATGGTTATTGCTGGACCTGGGCTATTTCTAGTGGCCTACGACAAGGTTGCAGTGGATTTCTTTATCAATGGAAATGGCCCTTGCTCTTTTGGTGACCTATATATTCTTTGAATGTGCAATTTTGTAATAAATTAACCACCGGAATGGCGTTGTCTCTTCAAGCCTGTAAGGAACAAAAATTACAATTATACATCAAGCCCAGTGATGAACCAATTAATAGTTTAACATCATTTTATACTTCCAATTAATTTGGTTCTGAATTCTGGGGCCTTCTGCATTAAGAAAAATGGTGTTCGAAGATTAATTATCCTTGTCAGAGATGAAGGAGCTCATTTCAATTTTCTTAGCATGTTGTAAGACACTGGTGGGTGGACAAGGCAGTGTGGGCATACTTTGAATCTCAGCAATCGCAAAACACATGAAGCAAGTTTGGAGCAATCCACAGTGTGTGATTGCTATTCTTCAGGCTGTATTGTGCAATTCCAAATTAATTTTTAGAAGATGGGGCCATGCTTTATCAGCAGGATAAAGTGCATTCTGAAATATGCAAAGCCTACCCAGTAATGCTCAAAGTAAGCCCAGCATGGTGATTCAGCTCTTTGTTAGAAACTGGTCTGATAATTAAACTGCACAGTGCATTTCATTCAGAGTTGGGAGGCCCAACATTGCAGTTGGTTGCAATTTGATTTCAACACTAGGTAGGACAGATTCAGTCCAAGTGCACACTCTATCTTTAAAGTACATTTGAAGCACATTATTTTCCCCAATAGCGTCGCAGGTGGCGCTGTGGGTTAAACCACAGAGCCTAGGATTGCCGATCAGAAGGTTGGCAGTTTGAATCCCTGCGATGGGGTGAGCTCCCGTTGCTCGATCCCTGCTCCTGCCAACCTAGCAGTTCGAAAGCACGTCAAAGTGCAAGTAGATAAATAGGTACCGCTCCAGCGGGAAGGTAAACGGTGTTTCTGTGCGCTGCTCTGGTTCGCCAGAAGCGGCTTAGTCATGCTGGCCACATGACCCGGAAGCTGTACGCCGGCTCCCTCGGCCAATAAAGCGAGATGAGCGCCACAACCTTTACCTATTTCCCCCAATAAATAAATAAATCTGGGCACTGTAGTTTCCTCCTCACAGAGTGACAATTCCTGGCAACCCCTTAACAACTACTGTGCCCCAGAATTCTTTGACGGAAAGAACATGCTTGGGATGTGCTTAAAGGAATAGAATGAATGAAGCCTTAGTCTTTGGACGAGGATCCAGAAGGTTCTCCATAGGATTGCCAGATGCAAAATAGGGTTGCTTTATCTTTTGTAGTTATGCAGAAGAGGGAAATTCAGCAGGTCAGCTTGCCATGATGAATTACCCCTCCTGAGACCCCTTCTGTTAGAACCCTTGCCCAGTTTCCCACCACCCATGGTTATTTTATAAAGTCAGAACAGGCAAATAGGGAGGACTGCCATTTTCCACACCAGCTGGGATGGGACACAGTAACCTTTTGAGAAGGAGAAATGGAATATGCATCAGCTGAGGTGGTGACACTGTCATCAGAGCCTCATGGGTGATAGTCACAGCAGTTTTCAAATCACTTATGAAAATGTCCTTAAGACTGCTAGAGTTTTGGGTTCTTTTTCCAAATCTCAGCCTCCCAAAAACAAGGAATTGCGAAACTAAGCCAGCCACACTTATTTTAATATGGGTCACTGTGTATTTGTACACAATTATTTCTTGATGTTAACTGCTGAGCAAAGAACACAGCCATAGTCATAGCTTGCATTGCCACACAAATGCCTTACTATTGTGGCAGTCAATGACCCTATGTAGCATTAGGCATGCTTAAGGCCATTGAAATCAATTAGGCGTATGCCTAACTCTGTCTGGGATTAGGCTATTAGAGTGAAACACTAATAGTGCAATCCTGTCCCTGTCTATTGAGAAGTAAGTCCCACTGAGCTCAATGGGACTTACTCCCAATTAATGCTGTTCTTATGCACTGAAATATGTGTATGTGTGACTGTCTGTAGAGCTCATTGAATACGAGAAAGACACACTGGGGATAATCTGGTCAATGCTAAGCACTTTCAATTGGTATCAATGGGAGAATTAAGGACATGCTTAACTTCTTCCTACTGAAATCAATCAGACCTTAAATTGCATAATTTTGACTAGTAGTGATTAGTAGATGACAGTGCGATCCTATGCATATCTGCTCAGAAGGAAGCCCCATTCAGTTCAATATGCTTCAGGCTTACTCCTGCTGGATATGGGACTGTGACCTTTGAGGGGCAGAAAAGGAATACCATTCACATGTAATTTAGTCATCCAATACCTTCCAAGAGATTTTGGAAAGGCATTAAACATCAAGAGTGAAAAGAGAATTCACTCTTTGAAGCAATGAATTCACCAACAGATCACTCTCTCCTCCTCAGAGCATATCTGAGGTGAGAGTTTTCCTCAGGGCAAAAGGCCACCACCATCTCTCTGGCCTGGATGGTTCACTCATCACAGCTGCCAAATCACAAGATAATGAATCAGTCTTGTGTACAAGGTCAAGTTCTTCCAGTTCTCCTGCTCTCTTTCTTTCGGGGTCTTCTTGATCTTTTAGCTACGCAGAAGCTCCTTGTTAAATTTGCCACTCACTCCTGCATGTCAGATGATGTAAACAGCTGTTTGGTTCTACTGTATGGTTCTTCCTGCTAGGAAGCGGTAAGATTTCCTAGTAAGGTCCGATTCCAGTAACTTCCACACCAGGCAAAACATTCCATATAAGGGTTCACTCTTCAGCCCTTCCCCATTTTCTTGGAATACCTATTATTTGGGATGACTTCATTTTTAAAAGATCCACATGGTCATCCATGAAGCAGTTTCTCACCCATAGAATTCTGTGGGTCAGGTGTACTGTTTAAAGCCTTTGACCTTAAGGTTGCATACAGGGCTGTAGAAAGGGGTGCAGGGGTGCGGTATGCCCTGGGTGTCATCCCTGAGGGGGTGACAAAATGGCACACCACGGGAGTGGCACTTACCGTGGGCCTTGGCCTGCAGTGAACCCAAGCCACGTGTCTCTCCTGGGAGTGAAGAAGAAGAAGAGTTTGGATTTGATATCCTGCTTTATCACTACCTGAAGGAGTCTCAAAGGGGCTAACATTCTCCTCTCCCTTCCTCCCCCACAACAAACACTCTGTGAGGTGAGTGGGGCTGAGAGACTTCAAAGAAGTGTGACTGGCCCAAGGTCACCCAGCAGCTGCATGTGGACAAGCGGAGACGCGAACCCGGTTCCCCAGATTACAAGTCTACCGCTCTTAACCACTACACCACACTGACGCCGTGACTTGGGGCCCCACACAGCCTGAGACGGCAGTGTGGGGCTTTCATCCACTAGGCGGACTCAGTGGGCAGCTCACCACATTGCCCCCCTGCGCGGATCACTGAAACGCCCCTGGGGGCAGCTCACCCCGCCCCCACTGCTCCGGGTGCCGGAGCAGCTAGCTATGCCCCTGGTTGAATACACACCTGTTCATTTAAAGCGCATTCAAAGCACATGAATTTCCGCAAGGAATCCTGGGAACTGTAGTGTGTTAAGAATGCTGGGCATTGTAGCTGTATTAGGGGTTCTGCACTTGAGTGAAAAGTGCAGAAGATCAGGGTGAAAAGACACAGACGTATATTTGGGGGAAGTCATGTGATTTAAATGCATGGTGTGTATGCAGCCTCTGCCAATCAAATCTAGGCATTTGAAGGAAGAAGGGAGCTGGAATGGAAACTTGCAGTAAGCTCTAGCCCTTTCTCTGGGCGGCTCCCAACAGAATATTAAAAACACGATAAAACATCAAACACTAAAAACTTCCTGGGCTGAATGATGCTGGTGGAGACACTCCTTTCTAAGATCACAACTACCCCAGATATCTAAAGCACACCACTTTGCCCTGCAAAATAAAAATTCCAGAAAACTGTGATTTGCTAAGGGAGCTGGGAATTATAGTTCTGCATAGTTTTGAAGGTATACCATAGCTCCCAGGATTCTTTGAGGGGAGCCATGTGCTTTAAATGTATGCTGTGCATGTGACTTAAAACTCCCAAGTACATTTACTCCCTTGTAAATCTTAGAGTCGGGATGATCATTTCATTTGGTGCCGTTGCTGTGCTTGGAGAGCAGCAAGCCATTTGGTCATTAACTCAGTACCCGAAGCAACACTGTCTTTTGAGAGCTCAAAACTGTGCCGAGCCCCAGGCTTCTCAGAAGACGCAGCGTCTCCCGACAAACTCCCTCTTAGATGATGAAAGGTGGGATTGAAGTTGTTGCAGCTGTTTGTTTTTTCAGCATCCTAGGGTTTCAAAATAAAAGTGCATCTTCAGAAAAACAAGCTCCGCCTATCCACGAAGCTTGTTAAAATGGCACTCTGGGAGCTGCACAGGGGGAGGCTTGTTTTTGCTAAATTAAAGTGGGCCTCAGATGCATAGTTTGCTCAGGCCGAGGGCGCAGATTTGCCGCCACCACATCTGTTTTCATGTGAATTTATCACTCACAAGGTCTGCCCTTGCTCGCCCTCTTTATTGTTGTTTTAGCAAATTAGTATTTCTGAAGTGCCACGGAAGCGCCAGTTCTTTGAAAAACCAAGACATAAAAGAGAAACTGGATTCTGCTTGAAGCTACAGCAACAATGACAACGGGACAGACTCCACTGTGCAGTGCATTACATCATTGGTAGATAATTGATATCTTGCTAGCCTGAGTGGGAGCAATGGGGCAGATTGGTTCAGCAAAGTTTCAGTTGTTTCTGTGTTGTGTTCTGCCATTTATTTGGAAACTCATACAAGTTGAGTTGATGGTAGAGCAAGACTGTATTTTTGATGAGGAGCCTGCAGGGAGGAGTAACGACTTCTCCAGCCAAGCCACACCTCTGAGGAGCTGGCCTCCAGGGTCATAGCTTTTTCTCTTGATGGGGCCATATGCAACTGGTAAGACATTGCTGTTTCAGCTGCTGATAGAACATTGGCATGTCCAAGCCTATCCTGGGTAAATTGCAGTAGCTAAGTTCACCTTGACACAGGCCACATGTCAATTGGCAACATTGATAAGAACCATTTAAACAGTTGCTGTTATATCCTATCCTTTGGGACAGGGTTTAGGAAGAGAGAAATAAGGTCTGTCTGTGAGCCTATAACTTACTGAGTGAACAAGAGAAATATGCAACTATAAAAACAGCACATTTTTAAATCCATAGTAATTGATGAGAGAAGAAAATTATCAACAGAGAATGTTGCCTTTGGCCAGGGAGATTCAGAATTTTAAGTTTACTCTGGTTTTACATACTTTTATTCAGATTTGCCTCAGTTATATTTCATTTCTTCTTCTTCATTTTAGCATTTGTTAAGAAGAATAACTTTTTCCTTTTGAAAGATGCACACACAAAGCTGCACACAAGCATTTTACAAGAATAAAGTCATTCAAGCAAAGAAAGAAGAAGAAACAAGAGGCATATTTCACACAGTAGAGATTAATGGTAGCCGTGGTGATGTGCCAGCCCAGGATCTCAAACTCTTATTAATATTAATATTATTTTTCTATTTTAAATTTCTATTCTGCTCTTCATTCGAGGAACACAACATGATTCACAATATAGAAACACAAAAATACATAACATCAGACCCTCCAAGTGTCCTTATTTTCATTGGAGAAATGTTGGAGGGTATGTAACATGAAAACAAATAAAAACAACAAACCCTCGCCCACACCCACAGTTTAAAAGGCCCACACATTGTTTAGGGAAAGGCCTGGGAGAAGAGGAATATTTTTGCGTGGTGCCTAAATATATGTAACGAAGGTGCCAGGTAAGGCTCTCTGGGGAGTGTGTTCCACAAATGGGGAGCCACCACAGAAAAGGCCTGTTCTCATGTTGCCACCCTCCAGACCTCTCGCTGAGGAGGCACACAGGGTCTGGGTCAGTTCATATGGGGAAAGGCAGTCCTTGAGATATTGCTTGAGGCATTTAAGGCTTACTAGGTAAAGGCCAGGACTTTGAATTGGAAACTAATTGGTAGCCAGTGCAGTAGGGCCAGAATTGGTGTAAGCCGTCTTGCTCCAGTGAGCAACCTAGCCACTGAATTCTGCACGAGCTGAAGTTTCTGAACTGTCTTCAGAGGCAGCCCCACATATAATGCACCACAGTAAAATAACCTAGAGGTTACCAGAACATAGATGATAGAAGTTAGACTATCCCTATCCTGATAGAGGCTCAGCTGGGCCACCAGCCAAAGCTGATGGAAGGCACTCTGCACCACCAAGCCCTCAAGTGACAGAAGTACCACGGAACTGCATGCCCGTTCCTTCAAAGGGAGTGTAATCCCATCAAAAAGAGGCAACCTCCCAAGCATCTGGTCTGGGGAACCACCCAGTAACAGTGCCTCAGCCTTATCTGGATTGAGCATCAGTTTGCTGGCTCTCATCCAGTCCATTACTGAGGCAAGACAATGATCCAGCACATCCCCTGCCACACCTGCAGATGCAAATGAGAAGCTGAGCTGTGTGTCATTAGCATACTGCTGCCAACATACACCAAAACTCCAGATGACCCAGTTTAGCCATTTCATGTAGATGTTAAACAGCAAAGGGGATAATATCGAACCCTGAGGATCCCCACACTGAAGGCTCCACAGGGTTGAAGGACACTCCTCAAGTATCACCTCTGGAAAGAACCATCTAAGTAGGACCAGAACAACCGCAAAGCAGTGCTGCTCACCCTTAACTCAAACAGTTGCCCCAGAATGATACCATGGTCAATGGTATCGTAAGTCAATGAGAGGTAAAAGAGAACTAAAAAGGACACATTTCCCCTGTCTCTCTCCTGACAGAGGTCCTCATACAGGGCAACCAAAGCAGTTTCTGTGCCAGAACTAGGCCCTGAATGAAATGGAACTAGAAAATCAGTTTCCTCCAAGAGCACCTGGATCTGGTCCACAACCACCTGCTCAGGAATCTTGCCCAAGATGTGGTGATTGGCTAGTAATTGCTTAGATTTTCTGAATTCAGGAACTCTACTGGCAACTCAGAGCTGGCCCAGATCCAAAATAATCATGCATGCCCACAAGGTCGTGTTCTTCTCTGATTTATGTACTGTTGGATTCTTTAAACGGTTGTGCACCTCAAATGAAGTACCCCATTGGCTCTCCAAATGACCTTCCTTTCCAACATGTCGCTTTGACCAACACCAGAGAAGTCAGGCAAGCGTACTGTCTATGAGTCAAATGTTCCAGCAAGTCCTTTCTGGCTGTGGTCTGTGTTTATTTAGATCACAAACATGCACAGAGTGCCTCTAATCTTTGGTCACTTTTTTCCATTCTTGCTCAAGCTTAGCTGCAAGCCTGACCACAACTTCCTGTTCTGATACAGCCAGCACATCTCTGTGAGTGCAAAAGAGAAACAGGGCAGAAGTCCCAGTGTTATGAAGGAGTTGTTGTTGTTTAGTCGTTCAGTCGTGTCCGACTCTTCGTGACCCCATGGACCAGAGCACGCCAGGCACTCCTGTCTTCCACTGCCTCCCACAGTTTGGTCAAACTCATGTTGGTAGCTTCAAGAAGACTGTCCAACCATCTCGTCCTCTGTCGTCCCCTTCTCCTTGTGCCCTCCATCTTTCCCAGCATCAGGGTCTTTTCCAGGGAGTCTTCTCTTCTCATGAGGTGGCCAAAGTATTGGAGTCTCAGCTTCACGATCTGTCCTTACAGTGAGCACTCAGGGCTGATTTCCTTAAGAATGGATGCGTTTGATCTTCTTGCAGTCCATGGGACTCTCAAGAGTCTCCTCCAGCACCATAATTCAAAAGCGTCAATTCTTCGGCGATCAGCCTTCTTTATGGTCCAGCTCTCACTTCCATACATCACTATATGAAGGAGTATGGGTATGCAAACTAAGGCCCAGGGGCTGGATTGGGCCCAATCGCCTTCTAAATCCGGCCCATGGATGGTCCAGGAAACTGCGTGTTTTTACATGTGTGGTAGTTGGAGCATTCTTTGGCACTGCCCTTCTTTGGGATTGGGAAGGTTTACTCCTAGGTAGTTGCAAATAGGTTTGGAAACCATAGAGCAACTGCATTGGTACCTCAGGTTACATACGCTTCAGGTTACATACGCTTCAGGTTACACACTCCGCTAACCCAGAAATAGTGCTTCAGGTTAAGAACCTTGCTTCAGGATAAGAACAGAAATCGTGCTCCGGCGGCAGGGCAGCAGCAGGAGGCCCCATTAGCTAAAGTGGTGCTTCAGGTTAAGAACAGTTTCAGGTTAAGTACGGACCTCCGGAACGAATTAAGTACTTAACCCGAGGTACCACTGTACAGTAAATTTCTACATAAAAACAGCCTGCGGTCACTGCAAATATTGTTTCAGATTCTTACTGAGTTATTCCAGCACAATGTAGTAAGGGCTTCTTTGGAGGAAAGATTCACAGGAGCTAAGCACTTTGCAGTACTTAGGCTTTCCCTGGAATATATGAAAGCTATCTCTGAGCATGTACAAACAGCACCTCTTGCTACTGAATAATCTTTCCCACACCTACACAACCAGGGATTGCAAACCAGAGCTATTGTGTGGTTGTGAGACTCATAAAATCTTTTTTTTAAAAATGTAATCTGCCTGTATTCATTAAATTGGTTCTTTTTATTAATAAAAAGGTTGTTTTTAGTCATTATTCTTTTGTACAAATAACACTTGCAGTGTACAGTTTAACACTAAGGAAAAGATGAGCATTTTTAATAAAAATGATGCTGTCTGTGTGAGTGTATTAAATCTCAAGAAAGCTTTTTTTTTTTCTTTTTAAAAAACACATTCAATATTCCAAGCTCGAAAACCTTTTGCATATCAAATTTTCAATGCAGGTTCATTACCCTAAGCTAGACTTCAAGGCTAGAGAATGGAAATTGACTGTAATTTTATTTTTTTTTATTTCTTTGCAGCTATCTGACATCATCGTCTTCTTTTAGGGCATTATGTCATTCCTGCTGAGACGCATTATCTCACGTTGGATCAGCATTAGTGATTTTTGTGGGCCTACTGCAGTGCTCCTAAAGTACTGCCGGGAACTACAGATTGAAATCAGAAGCATATTTTTAAAAATAATAATAAATTATTTTTCATTACAAACTGGAAGGAATGAAGAATTTAACATTGTAATATTATTTATTTCTTTTTCTATCTTCTGAACCAGTACCCTTGTTTGATTAATGCTGAGTACCCTCCATGTAGGGACGCGGGTGGCGCTGTGGGTAAAACCGCAGCGCCTAGGGCTTGCCGATCGCATGGTCGGCGGTTCGAATCCCCGTGGCGGGGTGAGCTCTCGTCTTTCGGTCCCAGCTCCTGCCCACCTAGCAGTTCGAAAGCACCCCCAGGTGTAAGTAGATAAATAGGTACCGCTTTATAGCGGGAAGGTAAACGGCATTTCCGTGTGCTGCGCTGGTGCTGGCTCGCCAGAGCAGCTTCGTCACGCTGGCCACGTGACCCGGAAGTGTCTGCGGACAGCGCTGGCCCCCGGCCTCTTGAGCGAGATTGGGCACAACTGGCCCGTACGGGCAGGGGTACCTTTACCTTTACCTTTACCCTCCATGTATTTAAAGCACGTTATCAAATACACACCCAAGAGTCCTGGGAACTGAAGTTTGTTGAGGGTGTTTGGAATTGTAGTTCTATGGGAGGTAAACTACAGGTCCCATGATGCTTTGGAGGAAGCTGTGTGCTTTGAATGTGGTGACTGTGCAGTCTAAGAGAAAACAACAATAGAATAAAAAAGTTGTGATGGATTTTATATCAAGAATCTATGTAGTAGGTAAAAAAATACCCAGACTCAAAGACTTATATCAATGATTTGTCCCCGTTCCCCACATAATAAATATGTGTCCAATATCTGGAGACAAGAGTTAACATAGAGTTTTTGTTAATTAGCAGCTTATAACAATAGCTAGTATTTGCTGGAGCTTCTTTAGCCAGCCAGGCTCCATCCCCTCACCCTCACCTCCAGGGATCATCTCTAAACTCCAGTCCCAATGTTTCCTGTAAGGAGATGTCTCTAAATGACTACAATCACTACAGCTCCAGTTTCCAGATAATTGGGGTGTGGTGTGGAGGGAATTAAGCAGTAAGTGCTGGCCTGTTCTAGCCTGTCAGATAAATCTGTCCTTATGCCTTTTTTTTTGAAAAAAAAATGTATAGTTTCTGCCCCATTAGAGCCAAATACTTCCTTTGAAGCTGTGCAGTTTTAGTTTTTAATGTTGACTTGCAAATTCGTGGTGAAAAGAATGTTAAGCAAGCCAAGGGTAATTGTTCCTGTCAGGCAAGTTACAAAAGGTTAAGGACATTACTTTACCAGTATCATTGTACTGATTTCAACACAGGGTCAGATCCAAAACCTACCGAAAAAGTCAGGATTTGTTGAATTCAGTTTAAGCATTTTGGGTTACTATTTTATTTGCAGAACCCTGTCCCCAGTACAGATTTTCAGTCAAGATTTGTTTTTCCTATAAGTTCTCGCCAGATTTCTTTGCTTACCATGAAAGATGCTTTATTTTTACACACACACAGCCAGGGCGAGAAAGTGAACAGATGGGATTACTTGTACTAGCTTTCCATATTGCAGTCTTGCGATGCAAATATTTTGGAAGATTGTTAAATACTTTTCGCTCCTGCGTTTGCCAGTCGTCAACCAAATCAGTTCTAGAGTTTTACATCGATAATCCGAAACATAACCAGGCTAGAATATATTGCTTTCTATTTAAAGACAACTCTTAAATTGAGAAAGGAGTCTGCATTACATCAGCGTGCCTATGGCAGCGGAAGAAGTGCGATGTGATTTATGAAGGGTCAGTCCATGTCCTGTGATGATGCAAGATCTATGCAATGCTTGCCTTGCATTTCATCAGAAATCTACTGAGATGCAAGACGAATGTACCGCCAAAGAAAGCCCTTGTGTCCTGAACAGAAGGTAGGTGCTCAGTCCTCATCCTGAACTGGGGCACTGGATAAGAAGTGGCCTACGAAGGAGTATATTTCAATGTGAAGCATTAACAGTGTTACCAACAGTATCTGTAAGTGGCTTTACCGCCTGAATTTCAAGAATGCCGCATCAGCTTGAGCTGAAGGGCCTTCATTGAGTCCCTTATGGATCCCCTATTTGTGGGTCACTGTTGCTTATGGGATGGGGTGGCAGTGATCCACCTGCCAGGAAGCTGATGCCACGGCTCTTCCCCATGGTGCAGAGCCACTTCTGACAGCACTGAAAATCTGGGGAAAAGGCCAGCATGGGCAAGACTCAGGGCTGAGCCATGCTGCTATTTGCCCCACTGTTTTCCCCAGGACAACCAGTGGTTTAGTGCTCAGTAAGAGCAAACAGTAATTGGATTTTCCACGGACTGCTGTTTGTTCTGATTTATCACTAAAGAAGAGGTTTTTCTGGGGGAAAGTGGTGAGGAAAAGGCAAAACCACTCGGGCCCATGCCTAGAAAGCCTGGGGCAAGCAGAAAACCACTTGGACCCATGCTTTTTTTGGCACAGAACAACTGGAAGTGTGGACAAGCCCACACTTTTGACACATTTTCCTCAATTGCCTGTTTTCCTGAAAGCCAAACATGCTTACGATTCCCCCCACCTGACCTTACCAGTCAACACAGGAATTTTGGACGTGAGAATCCCTAGAAACATGGAATTGTAGAATTGGGAGGGACCCAAAGAGTCAACTAGTCCCTACCATGCAGGAATCAGAGCTCCAAAGAGACAATTGGCAAACACTGGACGGGGACTCCTGATTCTACAGAATGGGCACACTGACCCTAAACTCCAGACAAAGCATGCAAAGGAATGGGTGAAGAGGCTTCTTTAGCACCCATATTTCCATTGTGTCTTCACAGCTCTATTCCAGTTCACTGACTGTGCTGAGATCTTGGCTGTGTGGGGGCAACGTAAGATGAACTGGCCCGGCTTTTTAAAATGAACTCAGCCAAGTGAAGAGATCATTTTTCTCTCCTGACATTTTCAACTACTTAGCTGCTTAATTATCTGTTACCAGAATGTCTCCCTGTAAGCGCCAGCAATTTCACCCATTAGCAATTAGCTACTGAACTTAGTGCAATTGAATAAATACATAAATACCCCCACCACCTGCGCGTGAATGCAAAGAATGTTCCGGAGATATAAAGGGCTGCACTCATGAAGGATTGCTAAATGCGTTTTGCACCCGACTATATTTTGCCTATTGATCTGGTGACCATCTGCATTTCTGTCCTGCACATAATTAGATTATATAAATAAACTTCTGCCCTGCCCATATTTGGGGTATTGACCCAGTAAGCACAGGCATTTCTTCCTACTGCCGTTGCACTGTCAGCAAAATCTTTACATTGTGATAAGGTGTTGGGAGAAATAGAAGGGAGGACAGGTTATGAATGACCGACCTACTCCTTAGTTTAGCTGAAGATGCAAGCCTATATTTATAATTTGGTTCCCTTTATTAAAGATCAGTCCAAGGAATAATAACTTCCCGAAGGCCATTAACATATGTATGGCATCGGAAAAAGCCATATACAGAGGCACTGGTGTAATTAAAGGCATTTTATTAACTCCAGATAATGGAAGCCACACATAAGTTAAATGCTCGGCTCCAGTTGTGCCACTGCAAAAGTCCCTGTAAAAGTTCCAAAATGTGAAGCAATTTTTCCCATAGCTGAAACCCCTGTAGAAATTTCAGTGAAATTTAACGAATTTTGTATTGCACTTACCATACAAAAAAAACACTACTTTACTTTCTTGCAGAAACATGCAGGAAACCCAAACCGAAAAGGAATAGAACATTGAACCAAAACCAAGTAATGGCAAGTAACTTTACAGAGGGGAAATGGGGGGAAAAACTTCAGTTGCTTGTATGAAGTGCATATAGGTAACTGTAGTGGTTCTAGGGGTTGCTCGTGCGTAAGCCGGTGCTTATCTCCCTGGCTGGGTGCAAACACCTGGCTGGGTTGCCTGAGTGAACCTTTTCTGTCCGGACAGCCACTTACCCGTGGCTGACTCAATCGCTGGGAGAATCCGTCAGTGGGCGTTTCTTAAACTTCTTCCAGCAAAGAAGCTCTTTGATGCCTAGTCTTCTCCTACTCTCTCTGCGCGAAAGCCTTCTGCGCAAGGAGGGCGTAGGCAGCGGAGGACCTCTACTCTCCCCGCTGGTCCCCAGCAAGGAGTCATGGGACCGCCTCGCCGCTTCCCCCATCTGCCCCCCTTCTCCACTGGTGCTACGCTGATTCTCTTCCCCAGAAGATGGGCTGCCTCTCCCAATCCCGGGACGCTCTCTGGAATCCCTCTGGATTTTGCTCTCTCCCTCCGGCACTGATGGCAGTTCCCTGACAGTAACACCGTAGCACAAAATGTTAGAAGAATGCTATGTTAAAAGAATGCCAGAATGAAGTTATATGGTTTTAGCAGAAATGCTATAAAGAATTAAACAAAAACTGATTGTTAATGGGCCAAAGTGGAAAATTTAAGGTTAGATTGTGTTAAGATAAATTATAGAACAAAAAATTGAGAAAGATGGAAAGGATTTGCTGAAATAGCTAATTGAACTAGAATACAAAAAAGGGAGGTGTGAGGAGGTCGATGAAACAAGTAAATGAAAGGTAAAGATATGGAAATATTGGATGTGTTTTTAAATGTTTTTGTTTTTCTTGTTGTTTTGCTGTATTGTTTTTTGTTTTTCTTTCTATTTTTGACGTATTTTTGTAACTATTAAACCTCTAATATTTTTTTTTTAAAAAAAAGTAACACTGTAGCACAAGGATGGGGAAATCCAGGCCCACTGGCCTATGTGCCTCCCCACCCCCACCCCAGGAACTTTCCCCAGGCCAAGCCAGAAGGAGGGGGGTGACCAGGAGCTGCTGTCGTGTCCATAGTGGGGTTCAGAGTGCAGAGCAGCCACCTCTGTAATTCGTCTAATGAAGCTATGCTGATGTGAACAGCTGTGAAATGCACCAGAGAAGGACAAACTTCGCTGCACTCTAAGGTAGCGATTTGAACACACCCTTAGATGGCTTTAAAAGGGGGCTGGACAGGGTTAATAGCCACGTATAAACATAACCCACACAAATATTTTAAAGAGCAGGCTCTATGTCACTTTAAGCACCTTTTAGAAAGTTCTTAAACTGGAAGGAAAAACAGTTGCATGAGAGGGCCTGATCTGGATTATGCTCTTGATCCAAATAAGGGATTAGCACTGGTTTGCTGCCAAAAAACCACCCTCCCCTGCTGCTACTTGCCCCTGAAAGCAGTGCGTTTGGAATCAAATAGCAGTTGGGAAGAGATTTGGGGTGAGAAGCCAGCAGGTGACCTCGATTCTATTGGGGAGCATGATCTGATTTTCCCCTGGCCCCCCCAAAAAAAACCAAAAAAAACCCCCTTATTTTCATTCAAACTAAAAGCAGCTGCATAAGCGTTTTTAAAAGTATATTAACATAATGTACAGTTTGGCACTTAAGTTAGTGTATTTCACCACATCTTCTTGTGTCACAATCCACATTCATTAATTTTTGCATAGCATGAAGAAATGCCATGTCTTTCCGGATTCTACCGCAAATCAATTTCAGTGGGGAAATCTTGCATTTTTGGATTATGTGAAGGCATGACAAATCCTGAAAGATCTGCTCTTAAAAATCATTTTTAAATTGAGTTCTTCAGCTTAACACTATTTTCTAGTCTCTCTCTCTCTCTCTGTGTGTGTGTGTGTGAGAGAGAGAGAGAGAGAGAGAGAGAGAACATGTGTACAGGGAAGGAGCACTGTGTGTACCCATACATTTCTCAGAAACTTTTGTTTTACGGTTTTCAGATTGGAGAAAATCTTCCAGGGATTCTTTACATGAAATCACATGTCTTTCTTGGACAACAGTTGCTGCCTTGTTAACAAAGCAGCTGTCTCCACTGCTGAATGCAGTGCAAAAAAAATTCATGTGACTCTGATCAAGGCCAAAGGGGAAAGAGGCCATCCTCCTTTATGCCTGTGACTGCAAATGGGGAGCCCAGGCAGACATGGCTCCCTGCCTACCAGCATGCTGGAGAAAGCGGGGGAGTTCAGATGACGAAACATGATAAAACTGATCAGATAGCTTGTAGCGCTAGGTGTGCTCTGCTCTGAGATACCTCCTTTGCACTCGACGACGTCTGTGCCTGTGAATCAGGCCCACGCTTGTCTGGAGTCTGTATTGTACGAAACACTGCCTTATACTTAATCCCTTTGCTAGAAGACCCTGGAGGCAATGGTTTTTAAGAACTGTGTGTGCAGGAATATCGCTAACACGTAATTTATATCTGTATAATTGCTGCTCACACTTAATTAAAATGCATAAGTAGACACACACCCCACAGAAATGTTGCAACGGTATGGGCACTTGCCATAATTTTCCACAGAGAGCGGTTATATTTTAATGTCGCAAACTGTGGACAATGCAGCCATTTATCGTGGCAGAAGGACAGAGCAGGAAGGATATTAAGGGGTACAGGAGCACCATAGCCTCATGGGTATGTCAGACGCTCCAAGTGTCCCTATTATCAAGGGACAGTCCTGGAATTACAGAAGCTGTTCCCGTTTCTGATTTGATCCCAGAATGTCCTCCTTTTCCTTAGGACGTCCCTACTTTTATCAGAGAAATGTTGAAGGGTATGGAGTTCTGCAACCCCCCAAACCAAGTAACCCCCGAGATAAATAACTATACAACCTTTAGAAGACGTCTGAAGGCAGCCCTGAATAGGGAAGTTTCTACAAAAAAAAGTTTAATGTTTTATTATGTTCTTATATATGTTGGAAGTGGCTGGGGCACCCCAGTCAGATGGATGGGGTATTATTATTATTATTATTATTATTATTATTATTATTATTACACGTGCCTATTTTCATCAGAGAAATATTGAAGGGTATACACAACAGAAAAAGAAACAGGATAACAAAATGGTATGGGCATGTCCTCCAAACAGCAGCCAACTGGGAGATCACCTACGTCAGCCCACTGTCACACTCACAGAGAGAAGCTCTTTGCCCCTCTCCTTTGTTCAGAATGGAAAGGAAGCTGGGTGTCCACTCCTGGAAGCCACTGAGATGTGTGCATGCTTAAGGGGGCATGTTCAATGCAGGAGGGGCTAAGCCATGGCAAAGAGGAACTGAGCAGGAAGAGCAAGCACGCCATCATAAATTACAGGAAGTGGTCACACTGGCTCCCATGTTGCCAGGTTGGTGTCTCCATACCCAACCGTCCCAATAAAATCAGGACATCCTGTCTTGTCGTGCAAGAGCATGGCAGCGTGCGTGCACAATCTTGCGTGACTCGCTTGGCAGTGCAGCCCCAAAAGACAACGTCCCTGTTTTTCACCTTGATGTGTTGGCGGGTATGTGATTCCTAGTGTGAAAAGAGTAAGTACAAAAAGGGTCATATTGGGGATTTTAAAAAAACCTTTTTAGTAGCAAATATGAGTTCATCTCCTCTCAGTTTATATCTAGCAATTCAACTCTCCTTGCTCCTTGTCAAGCCTGTTAACCTTCCCCTCTGTTAACCTTCATTCTTTTGCTTTTTCAAAGCAGCTTCAGAATCTTTCTTTCCCTCTTCATTTTTTCCACCGCGTTGAAATGTTTAAGGTCATGGGCTAGAATTATTCACATGCTCTGTAAGAAAACAGAGCGTTTCTGGAACGCACGCTAGCTGGTGAGCAGTAAAAATGAACTGGAGCCCGACAGCAAGGAGGGAGAAGCAGCTAAGTCTGCAATCTTATCTGCACTTAACCTGCGTTGAAATGGGATTCAAGGTGAACAAATCAGATTCTTATCCAGCCCAAAGTGAAATGAGTTTTTGCATCAGGCCAACCTGTTCCCAAAGTGTTCAAACTGTCTGCAGTTATTTAAGGTGCACCTTTTTTTACCTGTGCCCCAGAGGCTGCTTGATTAGGATATCTTGTCTCATTTCCACAAGCAGCAGCTGAATCTTACATGTTCCAGACCCACCCACACTGGGGCAGGTATCTCAGTAGCTGCAGGGGGGAGCAGGGCTGTTGTTAGCAAGGTGTATACAACCTCATGGCAGTGAAAGGGCAGTATTCTGCACATTGTCAGAAGCAAACTCTTCTTTGCTGTTACTTCACAAAGTTCAGATATTAAAACAACAAACAGTGGGCTTGAGCTGAGATCTACATCCAGTTAAAACAAGCAATCCTATGCCCACTTACATAGAAGTACATCCCACTGAATGCAATGAGACTTATTTCTCAGTAAACATGCATAGAATCCAGTGTTTAGATAAGCTTCTTGAGGTAGCTAAAGGCACATTACCCTGGTTTGGACCCAGAAGCTGTACACCGGCTCCCTCGGCCAATAAAGCAAGATGAGTGCCGCAACCCCAGAGTCATCCACGACTGGACCTAATGGTCAGGGGTCCCTTTACCTTTATAGTAGGCACAGAACTCATCCACAATTTTGCTCCACATTTCTAGGTACAAGGCCACGCTTTCTTGGTCTGTGTCCAAGAATCCCCCCCCCCCATGTTATCCCCATGAAAACAAGCTATTTACTGCTGAATCAGAACAAATGGCAATCGGCAGAAGACTCAAATTGCTGTTTGTTCCAATTCAGCATTAAAGAGTGGATTTTCTGGGGGGAGATGCTCAGACCTGGACTGGAAAAGTGCAGGCCTGTGCCTAGAAAGTGTGGGGCAAAAGTGTGGATGTGCCCTTAGACCAGAGAGGTGTGAGTTGAAATCCTCACTCAGCTACAAAGCTGGTGACCTTATTTGCTCACTCGCATATTTATTTGTTTTGAGCATCGCTTTGCTACGCTTCAGAATAAAACTCTCTCAGAATGATGCACATGTCAGTGACAAAAGCCTATCGATTAAAAAAAAAAATCACCACGAGCATAAAAATGGCAGAACAGCAGTCACAAACAAAACAATAACTCAGTGTAAAATCAGCTTACATTCTTGATTATTATTTTGTCATTTATTAAATTATATACCACCAATACGGCAAAATGGCTTCTAGACAGTTTACAACTATAACATCAATCCATAATTAAAACACACAATAACATTAAAACATCTTTATCAAGACACACAATAAAGCAATCAGCATAACACCTGAAATAGTTAAAACAATAACATCACAGTTCAGTCCCAGGAAATGCTTACCTAAACAGGTGTGTCTTCAGGAGCCAGTGGAATGTCCACAGTGATGGGGCCACTCATATTTTAGCATGCTGGGATGTCTGGCCAAATTTTAAAGACCTTTTTGCCTAGCACCAGAATGATATCAAAGTTGGCGGCAAATAAGTTTTCCTACAGAGAGTGTTCCATGAACGGGCCACAGCCAAAGCTATATTTTCTGCAGTGACTGGGGCTTGGGAGAGATGTAAAGGAAGCCAATCACTGTGGTAATTCTGGCAATACGTTTTCCAAGAAGCGTATCGTGGATTTGTATGCTTCCTCCCTCCCCTTGCAGGTGGATTCCTGATTCCTTACCATAGTTTGCCATTGAATCGGTGCAAACCATGGTCAGCATTGATCCTAACTGCTCCAAACCAAATCTTGGTCTGAAGATGTCACAACACATCTTTTAAAAAGATGAAAGATTAGCCTTAAAATGATCTGCAACTTGGTAGATTATGCTCCTGTTTTAGGAAAGAACTTGTCAGCCCCCAAAGTAGGATTTTGCTGCCATTTTAGAAAAGAAGCAGGCACATTAGGAAGATGTGTCCAAAGAACTATGTCAGACTTTGTGGTATAACTGTAGCCTGATGGTGGGGATAGGCTACTTGAAGGGATCTGGACCCTTCAACCCATGCCCATCTTAGCTTATTTGATTTCCCCAGAAGATGTTGACCATGTGAGGGTGGTAAATGCTTCCTTGAGGGAGGCAGTGTGGTCAGTTGTCTTGAAAGAGATGCTGCTACAGCCCCTCTTCAATAAGTGTGTAAGAACTATCACCTGGTTGCAAATATTCACTTTGTAGGCAAAGTGCTTCAGAGGGTTGTGACTGGTCAACTTCAGGGGTACTTGGAAGAAACAGGTTATTTCGACTCCTTTCAATCCACCTTCAGACCTGGTTTTGACATTGAAATGACCTTGGCAACCCTGATGGATGATCTGTATCAAGAGAGGGGCAGAAAATGCAACACTGTTAATCCTCCCAAGTATCTCAGCCACTTTTGATACCGTGGACCATACCATGGCTAGTGGCAAGGTGAAATGGGAGTCCTGTTTCTACCTACAGGGCTATTTCCAGAGAGTGGAATGCCCGGCTTTTAACGATGGAGAGCTCTGAAGTTTTAAAGTTTTTAACCACTGATCATTGGGGATGAGAAGGAATGGCTCTTATATTTATTGTCTGGCTATTTAGATGATTTATTGCATTTCTTTTACATTTTATATTTAACGTGCAAAGTAAGTAAGAACTGGATGCTGATTATATGTAGATGCCCCATGAAAAAGTGAGTGAAAAAAGGCTGCCTATTTACAATAAATGTATTGTGCAAAAGCATCCCCAGTGAATTCACGACTAAGAAGAAATTTAAACCACAACCTCCTAGATCAAAAGTTGCATTGTTAGCCAACGTGCTACACCCTTCCAGGAGTTAGAACTGCAGCCATAATCTGCCATTTTCCCAGGAAAAAGAAAAGGTAGAGGTTATTATCAGTCAATTAGGGTCTACCACACCATTTAGATATGTCACTGGATATGTTCCCACTCCTTCAGATCACAACATTATCCATCAGCCTTAGCAGCCCTGCAATATTTTAAGGCATATCCGTGAATTGTACAGGACTTGGTTTCCAGACAGCACATTAAAGTAGTCCCTCTTGCTGCCTTTGAAACCAGCCCACATTTCTGGGAATCTAGTTAGCTGCAAGAACTAAAAGCAATTGCAGACAAATCACAGCAGCAACAATCCTGGCTTTGTTTATTCTTTATAGAATGTGTCCAATCTTGGCAAACATAAAGTTTTCATCTCCTGGTCCCCCCGCCCCCAACCCTCTTCTCAGAGCAAAGACCGCGGCTATGCCAAAAGTTAATGGCTCTGGCATGATCCTTCATTTCTCTTAATGCATATATGTTTGAGCCTGCCCCAGTTTGTTTTCTGTTCTATGTTATTCTTCTGCCCTGTTGGGGGGGGAGAAAGCTGCTTAATTCTGTTTAATACAGTGCCATCTCAGCTGCTTGTTCCCATTTGCTACTTTGTCATCCACAACTGTTGTACTTGCCAACAGCATTTTCAGCAAAGGAAAAATCTTGCATACATTTGACTCCAAGAGAAATAAATATTAGAAACTCTACGTTGTTTTTCCCCCCTTTATATGCCGTCTATCTTTCTATCTATGAACCTGATTATTGCGTGTTACCTTACTTGCTCAGGACACATGTATTCAATCCACATTTGAAACTCCTTTAGTATTCATAGGAATGTAGAAAGGTGTAGCTCCCATAGTCCAGTGTTGTCTAGCTCAGTGTTTTTCAACCAGTGTGCCATGGCACCCCAGGGTGCCTTGAATGACTGTCAGGGGCGCCGTGGGCAACACTGGCCTCTGTCCCTCTTTCCATCCCTCCCTCCACTGATGCTGTCTTGTGTCTCTGTCTCCCAAAGGGATGCACAGCTGTTTACTACAGCAGCCCTGGCTATAAGCTCTACAGGCAAATGGTGCCTCTGGAAGGCACCTCTCTTTGGGGTGGGGGGACGGGGCTTAGAGGCCAGGGGAGAGGGGAGAGGAGAGAAGGCTGAGGGAACACTCCAAGTGGGAGGGTGTTTAAAAAAGGGTGAGAGGCTGCCAGCTCTGCAGGCAAGGGGTGACATAACGGGGCTCCTGGGCCCCACAGGGGTGACACAGAAAGAATGTACAGTGGTACCTCGGGTTAAGAACTTAATTCGTCCTGGAGGTCCGTTCTTAACCTGAAACTGTTCTTAACCTGAAGCACCACTTTAGCTAATGGGGCCTCCCACTGCTGCCGCGCCGCTGGAGCACGATTTCTATTCTCATCCTGAAGCAAAGTTCTTAACCCGAGGTACCACTGTAATTGGTTAAGGGAGCCGTGGACTCAAAAAGGTTGAAAACCTCTGGTCTAGCTCAATATTGTCTATGCTGACTACAATGGCAGCCTTTGGGCTTTAAAATTTACTTCTTACTTTTGACCAGGTCAAGGTCCAAACATGTTTCTGCCCCTGTCCAAACTGCATAACCTTTGACTGCCAATTAATTGATTAGTAGTCGTTGCCATTTGATCAGCCACCACGAAGCAAAAAAGAAACATTGAACAGCAATAACACCACCATTCAAGCTCTAAACTGTTTTGATACACAATGTACAGGCTTTCTTTGACTCTGGTGGCTGTGATAATAATATTGTTAATTAATTGGTATTGATCACTGCCAGCTGTAAAATAGGCATTATAAGGCCATTACAGTCCTACATAAATGGGCACTCTGGGATCTTTGGATAGGGCTGGAGCAGAGACCAGACACTTTAATTGATAAACATCAATTATATATGCATTTGAACAACGAAGCTAAGCTGTACACTTGTCATAGAAGCTCATCACTGTAAGACATAATCAGGTTTTACATTTACAGACAGTGTTTCAACCACAGAAACTTTGAAATAAAGTCAAATAAATACTTAGCAGATTGAGGGAGATGTAAGAAAGGCAGGTGACAACCTCTGAAAAGAGCAGCACAGGGCTGTTTGCAAAAGGGCTTTTAAACAGCCCTGCGCTGCCTTTGGCTGCACATAGACAACAAAGGAGAAGAGGATTTATGGGTAATACTGCAGACTGCAGACCCCATTGTTTCTCCCTGTACAGTAACATTCCAAAGACACAGGACCTGATTGTCTCAGTTCCATAGCCACCGGTATGTTTCATTTTATTTTTCATTCTCATTTTGTATTTTTCAGTTGTGAACCATCCTGGGATCTTTGGATGAAGGGAGTTATACAAATTTAAATAATAATAATTCAGATCTTTCATGATACATAGCCTTATCTTTCTGTGAGCACTGCTATATAGTATTCTTATACTGAATTTATGCCACACGCCCTTCCTCTAAAGAGCCCGAGGTGGCATAAAAATGGGGTTTTCCCAGGTTATTTTCTGCACAACAAACCTGTGAGGTAAGTTATGCTGAAGGATGTTGACTGGCCCAAGGTCACTCAGTGAGCCTCATGACTAGGTGGAGATTTCCAATATTCTATCTACGATAACCCTATAGGCTGTTTGTAGAGCAGAAATGGCTAAGCTCTTGTTCTGAGTGGGGGTGGGCATAACCTCAAGATCCTTGGAGATCAGATGGCTTCTGATGCCTCCCATAATCCACAATCCCCATGCATCCCTGGGTCTCTAGCTGTTTTGGAACTACAACTCCCATGATCCCTAGCTAGCAGGATCAGTGGTCAGTGATGATGAGAATTGCAGTCCAAAACCAGCTTGAGTTTGGGAAACCCTGATCTAGATTGATGACGAGTCCTAGAGAAGTTGTAAGCTCACACACTATTTTATAATGTTCTGGTTGACCTAATAAAGGTATGGCTCTATTGTAGATTTTGATTTTTTTCTTCTTCTTCTGATAGGCCATCATGGCTAGGAGCATAGAATCAGAAAATTGCAGAGCTGGAAGGGGTCATCTAGTCCAAACCCCTGCAATACAGGAATCACAGCTAATCACAGCTACGTTTGCTCTTTTTATGGGATGTAATAATAGATCTTGAGGGACGCAGGTGGCGCTGTGGGTTAAACCACTGAGCCTAGGACTTGTCGATCAGAAGGTCGGCAGTTCGAATCCCCGCGATGGGGTGAGCTCCTGATGCTCGGTCCCTGCTCCTGCCAACCTAGCTGTTCGAAGCACATCAAAGTGCAAGTAGATAAATAGGTATCGCTCTGGTGGGAAGGTAAACGGCGTTTCTGTGTGCTGCTCTGGTTCACCAGAAGCGGCTTAGTCATGCTGGCCACGTGACCTGGAAGCTGTACGCTGGCTCCCTCGGCCAATAAAGCAAGATGAGCAACCCCAGAGTCGGACATGACTGGACCTAATGGTCAGGGGTCCCTTTACCTTTAATAATAGATCTTAAAGTATTGGTTGCTGTCTTGCAGTGGTTTTTTTATGGGGGGGACTCAGGGGTACGCGTACCCCTAAACATTTTGTGAATCTAATGGGAAACGAAACTTTAAAAATTAGTTTCTTCTCTAGCACGGTGAATCGTCAGTTCCGTTGCTACCCCCAACGGCGGCCTCATTTCCTGTCACGGTGTTTCCTGAGTCCCAGACGGAAGCGAGCGTTTAATGTGTGAAGTAGGAGTTGGGATCTAGCATGGTGACTGGTCAGTTTCGTTGTTACCACCTCCGATGGTGGCTTCATTTCCTTTCCCAGTGATTTTCTTGAATCAAAATGAGAGTACCCCTACACACATATTTTTTTTTGGGGGGGGGGGGGAAGCACTGAATATAAATCTAGACAGACAGACAGATAGATAGAAAGCTTATGCACACTTTCTTGACAGTAAGCCCCACTGAATGTAAGATAGCTTATAAGTAAACATGTGTAGGATTGTAAGATGTATATATAATTTGATGAGGCTTCCCTCCCACTGACATTTACTTTGCACTTCTTGGCAATAAATAACATTTTAGCTTGAATTAGTCCTATCTAATTGGAGTTTTCATAATGTGAGATGCCTCCTGGAAGGCAAACATAGAAGCATAATGGATATCTCTTAGGGCTTGTCTGCAGTAGTGCTTTGATGCACATTAATTTTGATTTAATAAGCATATCTGCACCTGCATCTGGTAACTCAGGATCTATGTAAAAATTGTTCCCCAGGTGAGAGAGTTAAAATTATACACCTCCAATCGGTGACTCAACAGAATGTGCACAGGCTGAAATGTACTGTGACTGGTGAAAATGAGTAGGTGGAGGTTGCGTTCTTACACACCCTCATAGCCATTTCTCTCTTCCCCACCCTCCACATTTCAATCCACTTTCTCTAGCTCAAAAAATAATAATAATTCATCTACTCAGAAATCCTGTTTCCCATCTGTTTCCAGGGGTTTCTTGCTAGCCCATTGCACAATTGCATAGCTTAGCCAAGGCAACCCCTTTAAATTTTTCAAAACTGTGCAACTTCTGAGATCTTTAAAACAACCTGGGTGATTCTGGAGCGGGCAGGCAAGCAAAGGCAAGAGGGGAATTGTGGTTCGAGGACCCCCGACCCCCGTGAGGTGGAAATAAACACACAAGGACGCGTGGTATAAGGTTTATGGGCAAGGAAAAGGCCACAACTTTATTGGTTACTGCAATGCAAAAGGTATTGGCTTAGGCATTGGATGACCACAGCAGAGGGGTTGAATCATCAGGGGGGTAGACAGAGCCAGTTGATGCCTATCCAACTATAGGCTCACCCCTGATGTCACCGGGGTCGTGCCATGGCCTCCAGCCAAGCAGGCATCGGACAGAATACACGACCGCCGGATTCCTTTAACGGAATACCCAAATCGAAGGCGTAGGCGATGGCCACACCTAGCCTTCCCACACAGCATAACACCCAAATCCAATGCCTAACCTACCCACCAATACCACAAAAGTTGTGACGGTTGCTACGAGGTAGGCGAAAAAACCCATAGGCCTAATGCCAACAGGAAAAACTCCTACCAGGCCCCCAGACAACCGGGCGACCAACCTAAGGTCCATAGCAAGGCCAGAAGAAACCTGAGCCCTGAGCTAGAGGGAGTGGAGGGTGGGTGACTCTCGAAGCGGCTGTGAAGAAAGAGGGTGAGGAGGGGGCCGGCGCCAGCATATATTCCGGGTTCAGCCCGCCCCCTTGTGGGCGGCTCCAGGTGGGAGCCGCCTCCTGGGCGTGTGGCGCCGGCCAGGTGAGTTGGAGGAGGCAGGGGCTCCCGCCCCTGCGTGGGCGGGTCGGAGCTCCCGTCCACAACCACTCCCCTCCCTCTGGGAGGAGAGTCTTTGTGGTTCGAGGACCCCCGACCCCCGTGAGGTGGAAATAAACACACAAGGACGCGTGGTATAAGGTTTATGGGCAAGGAAAAGGCCACAACTTTATTGGTTACTGCAATGCAAAAGGTATTGGCTTAGGCATTGGATGACCACAGCAGAGGGGTTGAAT
The DNA here is from genome assembly GCF_965153285.1 of Podarcis tiliguerta. Lineage (NCBI taxonomy): Eukaryota > Metazoa > Chordata > Lepidosauria > Squamata > Lacertidae > Podarcis > Podarcis tiliguerta. The sequence continues at coordinate 36,852,951 of NC_139544.1, read as the reverse complement.
CATCAGGGGGGTAGACAGAGCCAGTTGATGCCTATCCAACTATAGGCTCACCCCTGATGTCACCGGGGTCGTGCCATGGCCTCCAGCCAAGCAGGCATCGGACAGAATACACGACCGCCGGATTCCTTTAACGGAATACCCAAATCGAAGGCGTAGGCGATGGCCACACCTAGCCTTCCCACACAGCATAACACCCAAATCCAATGCCTAACCGCCACCCGAGCCGAAAAGGCTCGCCGCCAATACCCTCATAGCCGTAACCAATCCCTAACATTCCTGATTACGCTGTCCAACCATAAGTCATTCCCCTTGTCCGTTAGGTGAACCCCGTCATCCCGGTATAAGGCGCCATCGCCTATCCGGATGCGGTCATGACTGATAACTTGGCCATACAAGAAGCGCACCCAGCGGGACACGGCCCGGTTCAGAACTTTTCTGGATCTTTCAATGGCCATACAATTCTGCGCACCGCGCCAAACAGATCTTTTCAGGAGGGATGACCAAAACAACGTCGTTCCGGGGCACAAAGCCGCAATTTCATCGATATCAGTCCTTATGGCCCAAGATAAGTCCACGCTTTTTCTGTTCACAAGATCATTCTCGCCCAACTGAATGATCATAATGTCTGGGGGGCCGAATGCTGCCACCTTCGCCCTCAGCAAGGGCATAAGTTCCTGCCAGAGCATGCCTCTTCTGGCGTACCAATATACACGTACTCCTGGGTGCAAGCCCAGGTTGACGGTGAGGCCCCGGCTGACGGCTCTCTTGTGGGCCCAGTGAACAATACTGTGGCCACAAATCCACACGGTCTTCGTGAAAGCCACTACGAAAATGAAGGAGAGAGAAAAAGGGTAAGCAGGGAGAAGAAATAGGCCCAAATTAGCGTATGTAAGACTTATAAGCGTTAGACTTCCAGCGGCCCAATTCCTTAATTCTATCAGCAGGCAGCCCCAAGCACGCGGCTGTCGTGGCGGCACCGATCCTAAATGAGTGCGCCGCGTAATCCTGTGATGGTAAACCGCACGCGTCAATGGCCTTGCGAAGCACCCTAGTGAACTGGTGCCTCAACAGAGGAGACCCGTCCTCATGGACCAGCAGTGGACCCGGACCGGGAGGGCGCAGGCGGAGGAATCGTCTAGTATCCTTAACCGGGCATGGCCCAGGCTCCGCTGAAGCTGTGAGTTTTATTAGGACCCCCCTACCGGCCTGATCCGTCTTAGACTGGCGGATCCGGACGGTCATGCCCGCTTCGGACAAGTGGACATCCTCCATCAGGAGCCCGCGCATAGCGCCATTTTCCGCCGCCTCGGCCACCACCTCGCCTACCCGGAGGGCGCCGAAAAAGGCGATGGCGAAGGCAGCCGAAAAGAGTCTGGCCTCAAACTTGGACCTGCAAATTGACCTTAGCTTTTCCCGTATCTGGCTGAGCAGCCCATATGAAATTGGTTTGCGGCCTGCCGCTCTGGATGGTTGAGATCTACCCCATCCCTCTATTGCTCTACGAACTAGGAAGTCACAGCAAGGGTCGGAGGCAAATGTCGCTTTGGAGAAAAAACTGATGGCGGCCGTATGTATTTTTAAGGTTTTAGAAGCTCGCCCCAAGTCGTCCAGGTGTGCTAAGTATTCTAATACGTCATCAGTGGTGGGTGGCACGCCGGCGGGTTGCCCCGATACCCTGACCCTAAAGCCCAGGAAATCGCACCAGGCCCTCTTGTAGGACCTAAGAGTGGAAGGCGCGATAGACGCTAATACTCCCTTGATCACTTTGCGTCTCCAACGCTCCACAGGTGCTCCGGAAAGGGTTCGGGCAACAGTTGTGCTCCAGGTGCTAGCGACCGGAAGCGGGACATCTGAAATCGAGACAAAGCATCAGCGATGTTATTATCCACCCCGGGTACAAATTTAGCTGAAAAGACTATATTATACTCAAGACACCGGAGGACGAAAGATCGCAGGAGGGCAGAAACCCTTGCTGATTTTGATGATTGCCTCGCCAAGATTTTTACCACTGCCTGATTGTCAGACCTGAAGCACACCCGGCGATTTCGGAACTCCTCTGTCCAGATGTGAACCGCTACTGCTATAGGGAAGAACTCGAGGAAAGTAAGGTCACGAGTGATGGCGGTCCCTTGCCAGCTCTGCGGCCAACGCTGAGCGCACCAACGACCCCGGAAGTACACTCCAAAGCCTAAAGAACCTGCTGCGTCGGATTGGACCTGGAAGTCTGAGGAAAGGTTAGTAACGTCCTGCCACAAAGAGACCCCATTGTAGTGTTCCAAGAACATAGCCCACACCTCCAAGTCCGACTTGATTGACTTAGGGAGACGGACTCTGTGATGCGGGTACTTAAGGCCTGCTGATAGTCTAGCCAGCCGGGCGCAGAAGGGGCGCCCTGGGGATACTACCCTACATGCAAAGTTGAAATGGCCTAGAAGAGACTGAATCTGCCTGAGTGTGATCTTTGTGAGGGTAAGGGTGGACTGTATCATTTCCTTGAGGTTGCCAATTTTTTCCTCAGGTAAGCGAGATGACTGGGTGACTGTGTCTAGCTCGATACCGAGGTATGTGAGGCGTGTGGCCGGGCCCTCCGTTTTTTCTGCCGCCAGGGGTACTCCCAAGTCCTGCGCTAAGGCTGAAAATGCCTGAAGGAGTGAAGCACACTCCCCAGACCCGGGCCTGCCCACAAAGAGAAAATCGTCTAAATAATGTGTGACCCCAGTGGAATTTGTCCTAAACCTCAAAGCCCAATCCAGAAAGGTACTGAAGGACTCGAAAGCCGAACAGGCGACTGAGCAGCCCCGAAGCGGCTGTGAAGAAAGAGGGTGAGGAGGGGGCCGGCGCCAGCATATATTCCGGGTTCAGCCCGCCCCCTTGTGGGCGGCTCCAGGTGGGAGCCGCCTCCTGGGCGTGTGGCGCCGGCCAGGTGAGTTGGAGGAGGCAGGGGCTCCCGCCCCTGCGTGGGCGGGTCGGAGCTCCCGTCCACAACCACTCCCCTCCCTCTGGGAGGAGAGTCTAACCCAGATACCATAGCACAATCCAAGACACAGGGAATGAAGTGTATTAGACATACAGGAAGCAAACAATGAAAAGCAAATGTGCTATAAACAATACAAACCAAATGCCGGAATATAATTATGAAATTATCTTGCACAGTCATAGAATTAGCCCAGCAACCTAAGGAATCCTTGCTTAATGCACAAAGAAACCCTCCAGTATAAAGTATTTGTGAAGACATTTGCAATACTTGAAATTCTCTACAAGCATTGAACTTGAGGGTGCAGTCTTATTAAAGGTTCTAGAAATATGACTTGTTCTGGGCCTGACACATTTTGGAGAAAAATATTTCACTTAGGGCACATTTCTTGCAGAAATTCTCAAATGCCGCCCCCCCCCCCAAACCCTATTAGGTTAGGCCTAGAATAAATAACATTTCTAGCACCTGGAGTTTCCCCCCTCTTCTTTGCCTCTCAGTGGCAAATCTCTCGGTTTTTGTGGTTGATTTCTGATTAAAACCCCAACACTGGCTTTTAGCTCAGAAGTCATCTCCCATCAGCCACCAGAGCAATGCTCTCTTGTTGCAGGTTTCACTTCAGAACTACATGTAGGACCAACCATCAGTTATGGAATAAAACATATGCTGAAAACTGTGATAGGTTTGCTACATCAGCAAGAGTTATACTATGTTTATCATTTACTTCCAGGACCACTTCCCCCTTCTTTTGCAGATCCTAACTAAGAAACTAGTCACCCCCAAGTGACTAGTGACAGACATTTACACACACACACACACACACACACACACACACACAATTTACACAGGAAGAGCATCAAAATATCCCACAATGACATCCATGTGAACTGCAGAGTGACAACATTCTTACAATTTTATTATACACACACACACACACACACACACATATATCTATCTATATGACATACAAACAATTTGAAAGAACAGACTAAGGCAGCAACTGCCAATTTAAATTGATGCTAAAATCAAACCACTCTAACATTTGTTGTTGTTTAGTCCTTTAGACGTGTCCAACTCTTTGTGACCCCATGGACCAGAGCACGCCAGGCACTCCTGTCTTCCACTGCCTCCCACAGTTTGGTCAAACTCATGCTGGTAGCTTTGAGAACACTGTCCAACCATCTCGTCCTCTGTCGTCCCCTTCTCCTTTCCCAACATCAGGGTCTTTTCCAGGGAGTCAGTTATTAAAAGGTTGGGGAAACAGAAATGTTTTCTCTGGTGTCCAAATTGTAGTAATGAGGTCTCTAGACAGCCTTTTGTGAAGAAGGCTTTCCAAAGGTTAGGAGTCACTACAGAAAAGGCTTTCTCTCTCTCCAATCGGCTCCTACTATACTTCAGATAAGTTACTTTAAGATACCTTAAGAGGTGGCGAACCTGTGGCTCTTCCCATCAGCCTTAACCAGCATGTACTATAGGCATGAAGGAAGTTAATAATCCAACAGCTTCTGAAAAACTGCAGGCTCCCCACTGCTGATTTAAGAGGCAATGAGTCAGGCAGGGTATCAACCCCCCCCCCCCAATAGCTCTACTCACAGAAATCTTAATAGTTGGACTCTCTCATTATTGAGTTGGGAAAGATCCTGGGAGACCATACAGACTAATGTCCCAACCTTACAGAAATATAGAGTATTATATAGTATTATCAGCATGTCCCTGTTTTCATCTCTTAAAGGGAGGGAAGGTAAAAGGCATTTCCGTGCGCTGCTCTGGTTTGCCAGAAGCGGCTTAGTCATGCTGGCCACATGACCCGGAAGCTGTACACCGGCTCCCTCGGCCAATAAAGCGAGATGAGCGCCGCAACCCCAGAGTCGGCCACGACTGGACCTAATGGTCAGGGGTCCCTTTACCTTTATGCATAATGTTACTCATCTATGTCCTTCGCAGAGCTGAACAGAAAATGTTATAGGTTTGAACCACACATCAAAATAGTAAACATTTTAAGGGGAACCACAGAGAAACTGTAATGGATATATGGTGAGGAAATACCTCCCTTGTGGGCTGATGCATGATGACATCAAAGGCTTGTGGGTGATAATGAAAGCAGTTTTGAGTCGCTTGTGAAAACGCCCAATGTCTTGTGCCAACTGCTTCTACCATTTTTTCCATCTAGATGGGAAATCCCACATGAAGATGCAAAACAAATCATAAAGTGTTGAGCATCTGAATCTTAAGTGATCTGCAACCCCTCCAGTATGCCTGAGCAATGTTTCTTGATGGGTACATAAAATCGTATTTAATCATTATGCTTGTCTTTCTGGGTCGAAAGGGTGGGGGGGAGTTCCAATTTTCTCCTTTTAAAGGCTAAGTATCACCTCAGGATTTCTTCAACCTCCTCATGTTTATGACTGATGTGGATCATTACTTGAGGTAATGAGGTTGTGATCTCTTCAGTTTTCTGTGCCAGCATCATGTGTGACTTTGTTAAAGGGGAAGGAGGAGGAATCAGAGAGCTCGACCTCTCCCAGAGCTTAAGCCAAATGTTAACTGTAACTTAATAATAATGGGGGAAACTCAGCAGAAGCAGTGGGAGAAACAAGGGGGGTGGATATGTATCAATGTTAACAGGAAATAGTAAAAGAAGAACTGGGGCCAACTAACTGCTATGCTGTGAAGGTAACCTCAATACAGTGGTACCTCAGGTTAAGAACTTAATTCGTTCTGGAGGTCCGCTCTTAACCCGAAACCATTCTTAACCTGAGGTGCGCTTTCACTAATGGGGCCTCCTGCTGCTGCCGCGCCACCAGTGCATGATTTCTGTTCTCATCCTGGGGCAAAGTTTGTAACCCGAGGTACTACTTCCAGGTTAGCAGAGTTTGTAACCCGAAGAGTTTGTAACCTGAGGTACCACTGTAGTTGATTACAGCAATGCACTTTCTGCTGGGCTACCTTTCAGCCTGGTCTAGAGAGTCCAAGTAGAGCAAAATGCTAGACTGTTGATGGGGACAGACTATTACCAAGACATAACTCCAGTGCTCAAAAGTTTCTGCCATCTACCCATACCCGGTTGGGCCAGGTACAGGGGTCCTTTGTTAATTTACAAGGCCCTTAACAACTTGTGCCAAAGATGGTCTGATCCCATGATCACCGAGCTCTTTGGGGAAATTACTGTTCCTGGTTCCCAGCCAGGGGTGGAGACAAAATGCCGGGCGGAACTCACTGGGAGTGATGTGGTGGCTTGGGCGCGGTGGCTTGGGCACCCGCAGGCTCTGTGTTGCCCCAAACGGTCCACCCACCGCATCTCCCTCAGCTGTAGGGCGGCTGAGTGGGAGGAGGCAGGCAGACTCCTTGGAGGCCCCACGAGCGTCCTGCCCCGGCTGGCCCCACCCATGGGTGCAGGGCATGCATGCCACTCCAGGCGCCTGATTGGCTTGCTTGTTATGGATCTTTCTTCCAGTTGAGGTCAGGCAGGCCCTCTTTCTGTCGCTTCACCCCAAAGGTTGATATTCTGGACATCAATACAGTGGTACCTCAGGTTAAGTACTTAATTCGTTCCGGAGGTCGGTACTTAACCTGAAACTGTTCTTAACCTGAAGCACCACTTTAGCTAATGGGGCCTCCTGCTGCTGCCGCACTGCTGGAGCACAATTTCTGTTCTCATCCTGAAGCAAAGTTCTTAACCTGAAGCACTATTTCTGGGTTAGCAGAGTCCGTAACCTGAAGCGTATGTAACCTGAAACGTATGTAACCTGAGGTACCACTGTCTTAGAAGCATCTACTGATGACGTCTTCTGTTTTTTTTAATTCCAGAAGGCATTTAACTGAATTATGATTTTATAGTTTTTACACATTTTCATTGCCTTGTATGTAGTGCACACCACTTAGAGACAGTGGCAATTAAGTAGCATATAATTGTGGAGTAATAATGGAAGGATGCAAAAGGACAGTCCCACAGTCAGTACCTGGCCTGGAGGGGCAAATATCCACATGGCATTCCTGCATGCACACGCCCTTCGCAATTCCTTCTGGGGATGACAGCATCCCCTTCCACATGGGATGCCACACCTTGCATTGTTGGAAATGTGGATACCTTGTCACCTAGGAGCACTTTATCCATATTGGATTAGCCGATTAGGCTCTCAATTTGTCACATCCCATTAGGGAAAAGAATGAAAGACAAAAGCGGAGGCAATGGCGACAAAGTGTGTGTAAATCCTCTTCCACATAAAATCTTCATTGCATATCTACATTTGCCCGGAACATTAATGCAAGAAATAAATATAGTGCATGGCACAAAATCTTCCATTAGCCAGGAGAATATTATATTAGCATCAAGTGCAGAATGCAGTTAGATTTTAATGGCACCTTTTGTGCTCAGGGTGCTTTGCAGCGCCCAGTTGAGTGACATCAGAGCATTCAACAAACAATAACTGTTCAGGAGCACCCAAGGCCATATAAGGACCTGCAATTCCAGACACAAAAGCAAATGAGCACAGTTTTCTACAGCTTTCGGCTATCGCTTTAGAAAGCATGCACTGTACCCTTTGTGGAAAACTTCTGGCCTGTGTGTCTCATGAGGCCCACCAGGCCTCCCACTGAGGCTATTCCAGCCAAGCCACAGCCATCTGCCCCCTACCTTACATCCTATACAATATCATGTGTGGGGCAGGTAAAGGCAGGGTTTAGGTGAAAGGGGCTTTGCAGGCACAACCAATCAGCTTCCCGAGCACCACCTATCAGCTGATCACACTTGGAAACTGCTGTGGGCAAACTCTCCCAGTGTCAGAGCTGGTTCAGATGCACAGAGATGAGCAGGAAAGTTAACTCTATATTCAATAGTATGAAAGTCAGCAATGCCTCCAAACAGGACTGTACCCTCTCCCATGAAACAATTGCCAGGACTGAAGGTCTCTACCTTCTACTTTCCTCATAAGTCTCCTCCTCCCCAGCCGGATGTTTTCCAAGCAGCCTCAAACTACGCCGAGGAAGGGGGTGGAATCTGTGCTCTTTGTTCTGTCACACACATAACTTCGTGTCTTGGGAGACAAGGGGAGAAGGGAGTTTAGCACAGTAGGAGAAGCACGTTTCTGGGATGTTTCTGCAGCCTCTGTCCTCTCCTCCTCTGCTTCATCAGCTGGGTCTCAACTGTTTTCTGCACCTGGCTCTTCTTGCTCACTAAAGCCTGTTGCCTCTTCAGCATCCCAGCATTCTGCCCTTTCTTCCACCTCTGACCTGTCCTCAGTGTCCCACCACCACTCCCGGGGCTCTGAGCCTTCCTCCTCTGAGGCTTCCCTAAGGGATTTCCAAGCGGGGGCCTCCCACTGCTCCTCCTTATCCAACCAGTCCCTGACATCCAGGTCTAAGTCCAACACTAGAAACCACACTGGTTTCTAGTTGTAATATTTGCATAAGCAGCAGTTCTTGCCAATAGCCCACAGGTGAGCAGAGGGCCTAATCCACAGGCAGTACACTGGGTTCAGAAACCCCTGTTGGCATCTGAGAGCTCAAAGTAAGCCCAGGCAGCAGGTGCCAGCATTTGTTTGGTTTCCTTTTCAGAGTCAGTCTAAATCTACATCTATGGATCTAAATTGTTGTTGTTGTTGTTTAGTCGTTTAGTCGTGTCCAACTCTTTGTGACCCCATGGGTCAGGCACGCCTGTTTTCCACTCCTGCCTCCCACAGTTTGGTCAAACTCATGTTGGTAGCTTCTAGAACACTGTCCAACCATCTTGTCCTCTGTCGTCCACTTCTCCTTGTGCCCTCCATCTTTCCCAACATCAGGGTCTTTTCCAGGAGTCTTCTCTTCTTTTGAGGTGGCCAAAGTATTGGAGCCTCAGCTTCAGGATCTGTCATTCAGTGAGCACTCAGGGCTGATTTCCTTAAGAATGGATTGGTTTGATCTTCTTGCAGTCCATGGGACTCTCAAGAGTCTCCTCCAGCACCATAATTCAAAAGCATCAATTCTTCAGCGATCAGCCTTGCATGCAAATTGTTTGCAAATGTGTATCTTTGTTCTGTGCCCCAAGTCTTCTTCACAGGGTGAGGGGTGGGGGGAGGCAGAAGCCTCTTTGTGCTCTATCCTAGAAAGGAAGCCAAACCCAGGTAGCGCCATCTCTCAGGTGCAAGGGGCACTCCATAGCTTTAGCAGCTGTATGTGTCATATTGAAATTCTGCTTCAGTTGTCTTTCATTAGACTCACAGCTGAGGGAAAATCAAAAGGCTGGGATCAGGAGGCAAACTTCAAAAGCTGCAAATGACTTCGTTTTAGCCCCTTTGAGAAAATGAAGCGAAATGATAGCAAAGTGCCACCCATTATTCTGATTCCCTGCAAGATTTCTCTCCTCCCATCCTGACAGCCAGGTTGCATGCCCTTCCCATAGACACAGGTACATGGGGAGCTGCCGTTATTTGCTTCTCCCTTGGCCATCCCATGCCTGATGCTAACCCAGCAGAACCTTCTGCAGATGTGGAATCCATCTGGTCGTGATGGAATGCCCATTATCTCGTCCCAGCCCCATTCATCAGGAAAAAAGCAATATAGTTCTAGACATTATTATCTGTCTGCAATTCCCCGCTCGGTGGGAAGCGGTCTAGTGGGCCAGCTCTGCAATAGCCAGACTGCCAGAAAGCCAGGAAATGAACCAAGCTTCACATCCATTCCAAGAAAATAAACTTCTGCAGATGCCCTTAGATTCAAGTGGTTAAGGAGTTGCAAGCTTTGGAACGTCACCCAATCCCAGCCACTGGGGAACAAATGAACCCAGCAAGATTGTTAGGCGGGGACAAGGTAGAACATTTTTTAAGCTAAATGTGTCACACACAAAAACTATTATATAGTTTTCACCATGTGATTCAAAACTAGCTATCTGTAACCAGTCATTACTTTCTGAAGTAGCGGGGGTGGGGAACCTTCTTCACACCAAGGGCCACATTCCCAGCTAAGCAATCTTCCAGGGGCCACATGCCAGTGTTGGGTGCAGGGGTAAAAGCAAAAGGAGCTGAAGTAGCAAATGCAATTTTTTTTTTACCTTTGTACAGTAGGCTAGTTTCCAACAGACAGAGAGGCATCCACACATGCCTCTCTGTCCGCCCTCCAAGCAACCGAGAGTTCAAGGACATATTCCAGCCAGGCAAAAACACTCAAGGAGGGCATGGAGTAGGGCTGGTAAAGTGTGTGGCCTGGGGAGAGGAAGTATAACTTGGGAAGAGTCCTGAGGGCCAGGTAAATATGCTTGGAGGGATGCATTTGGACCCTGGGCTTGAGGTCCCCCACCCTTTCTACACAGCTATTAAAGGCACCGGTGCCCTGTCCTCTTTTGCATACCTTGGTGTATGACGAAGCCACCTAGCAGTGCAAATAACAACCTCTGTAATGAGGCTGATGAAGAGCAAGAAAGAATGGAAAATATGCCCACTATTAAGGGCGGGGGGGAACCTTAGGCTTAGCAACTTCCAACAATGTCTCAGGTTTATCTGCACAGATCCCAAAGTGCAGTTTGAGACAGCATGAAAAGCAGCCTAGGTTTGATGCTCTTTCACCAAAGGACGGGTCGCTCCAGAGCTGCCTGAAATGGTGCCCAGGTCCGCAGTACTTATCAGTCAGCCCCGTGCGCTGCTTAGTGCATTTGGAATGTCCTACACAGAAAGCACATCCAGGTAGGAAAGGAAAACATGAGGACTGTGTGGCAATTGTTAGGTTTAACGCCCACCTGCACATGCAGCAGCCACAGCTTCCCAGGGTGTGCAAAGCACATTTACATTCAGGAAAATCAATTCAGGCAGATTGTCACACAGTAGAGGACGTGAAAGACAGGAGTGCCTGGCGTGCTCTGGTCCATGGGGTCACGAAGAGTCGGACACGACTAAACAACAACAACAACTCTCTGTGTGAAGCTTTCTGCCATTCTCCACCCTGCTTACACTTTCCTTGTTCAAAATTTGTACAGTGGTACCTCAGGTTAAGTACTTAATTCGTTCTGGAGGTCCTGTTCTTAACCTGAAACTGTTTTTAACCTGAAGACCACTTTAGCTAATGGGGCCTCCTGCTGCTGCCACGCCACTGGAGCACAATTTCTGTTCTCATCCTGAAGCAAAATTCTTAACCCGAGGTACTATTTCTGGGTTAGCGGAGTCTGTAACCTGAAGCGTATGTAACCCGAGGTACCACTGTACTGTCCTCCCGATACAAGCAGTGGCTTCAGGGCTGCAGCGAGGGAGGAAAAGGTTAAAGCGTTCCCTTGCTCTTGCTCTCATCCCATTAATTATCAAACACACACACCCTGCAGTTGATGCAATTTGCTTTTTTAAAAACCCTGCACATTAAGTGCAAGGACGCACTGAACGGTGACATGCTGTTTGGCCCTCCGCCATGAGGCTACATCAGCTCCTATGCCTTCTGTATTGAGCCGGATGGGGGAGCAGCAGGCACCATCTTGTCATTTGCCATTCTGCATCACCACACGCAAAGCAGGTCACTTCATTTCATGCTCCCTTACTCTGCCCACAGACATTGCACTTTGAGGTTGCTTCACCTAATGCTCCATTTGATCACAAATACCAAAAGGTCTACCACTGACGAGAGCTGGGCTAGATGGCTTCTAAGACCCTTCCTGGCCCCAGGAGGCTATGATTCTGACGCTCCCTCCTGGCTGCTCCTGCAAAGAGCCACTGTCCTCTGTGCAGGCATTGGCCTGGATTTCAGTCCCTTACTTGATTTGTTTCTAATTGGGTCTAAGTCCACACTGAGGACCCCTCCAGACATCCTCCTTGCTGTGCATTTATGCTGATTTGTACTCATGATGGACACAGTTATGCACAATCTCACTTTCTGTGTTTGTGCCTGCAAAAAGTTTCATGGCAGATAAGACTGCTTAGTTTCGAATGTGCCGTAACTTCCTGCCGAAATCCTGTAGATTCTTACACTGCCATTTTCCAGGAGGCCTTAGGCCTCAGCAGGAAGTTAATGGCACATGCACCAATTTGAAACAAAGCAGTCTATCTGCCCTGAAACTTTTGCAGGAGCTGCCAGGAGGGAGCGGCGGAAGCAGAGACTCCTGGGATTAGGAAGGTTATTGGTCCTGCTTTTGTTGCACTATCCTGCAAGAGTGCCTCTCCAGCTGGCAACAAAGTGGTAACGTTAGGAAGGAATCACAGAACAACTAATAAAGCAGAATGATGTGTGGACAGCCTTGTATAAATCTGCTGCTAATGCACCATTATTGTGTCACCGACATGTTGCAGAATACACCCGCAACAAAAACACAACCCACCAGTCTAGAGGGGTCCTGAGTGTCCACAGTGAGTGTTTTATTGCAGAGCAGAGATGGTTATACAGCTGGGATGTCCCAGGTCAGAGCAGGGGAGGCAGGGAAATAGAACACCTCACACTTCCTCTGTCTGGAAGGTCGTTTTATTATTATTATCTAAAAAACCCTTCCCACTTAAATGGGAAACAGAGCCTTGGACTTGTTCCCCCTTCCCCTCCTTTTAGCTTGTACACATTCAAGATGTATGTTTCCAAATAGCACAGAATGAAGCTCAAGCCATTGCACAAAGCCAAGCTTGAGGCCTTGCAGCAGGGCTTCTGGTTAGGAGTAGACCACACGATTTGCACACATAGGATTGGCTATTCAGTATCTGGCATTGTCAGCTAAAATAATATTAGGCAGTAGGGCTGAGATCCTGGAGAGCAGCTGCCAGTCAAAACTGGCAGCACTAAGCTAGTACCTTCAGCGCCAGGGTATGATCTGAAGACAGTTGAGGTCACCAACTTGCTGAAGCAGAGACCTCCTAGGGTGTGCACCATCTATACCAGCTTGACTTCCATTATAGAAGAAAGGAGCCTCCAAACAATTCTCAGCACACTTAGTAAATTAAAGCTCCCAGAATTCTTTGGAGGAAGCCATAACTGTGTAAAGTTGTACCACTGTGGTGTGAATGTGGCCTAAGACTGTGGAGACTCAGGTTCATTCTCCACTCATGAAACTCCTTGTGGTCCACTCACTTATCTCTCAGACTAACCCACGGTTTTGTAAAGAAAATATGGAGGGCGAGCGGGGGAAGAGAACCATGTCTCTTGAGCTCTTTGTAGGAACGGGAGGATATAAATGTAATAAATAAATTATGTAGAAATAAAACAAGCAAATTAGTGCTGAATAATAATAATAATAATAATAATAATAGTAATTTATTTAGTTTCCCCAGCCACTCTGGGCGGCTCCCAATCGAGTGTTAAAAACAATACAGCATTAAATATTAAAAACTTCCCAAAACAGGGCTGCCTTCAGATGTCTTTTAAAGTTAAGATAGCTGCTTATTTCCTTCACATCTGACACATCAAGACAACACACCTTCATTGTCAGAGTCAGTGCTTAGCTTGATAAGGTGCCTAATTCCCTGCCAAAGAGCAATGAGAGGCAGCCTTTCAAAATGTGCTCCCTGAGAACTATCTCATTCACTGTATCTGCCCTGATAATGAAATTTCCCTGCCTGTTGTGAAAGTGCCAGAGAAAGCACTCAGAGCAGTGCAGCTGATACATCATGAGGACCAGTGGACTGCTCTAGGAAACCCATGCACAAGCCACAAAGTGAACACACCGTGTTTGTATTCTCAGAACAGAAGCTCCACTTATGATTGAAAGGCTTTTCTCACAAGGTTGTCCTTAAGTTCACTTATCGCAAAGCCGTTGTAGATAAGAAGGAAACTACATGCCGTTTTATGCGATGAATTTGAGAGTAGATTATTCTCCCTGCTTCTAGCATCGTCTCTCAATCTCTTCGGCTCCCTTTCACCCACCCCCACCCCCTCTCCACTGCAATCCAATACAGCACACACCTTTGAAAAATGATGCTTTCAAGACTGCCCTGTGGTGCAGTAAATTTGAAAGTGCTCTTAATAATAATCAGAATCAACATTGACTCTAATGGTCCTCAAAACCCATTGTGTAATTTCATTAGCTACCCGACACAGACGCAAGCAGAGATGATGTCACACTTTTCTTCCTTGCTCTGAAATCTGAGTCAGGCGCCAGGGATAGAAACCAGTTGTGCTGCAGCTGATCAGATTAAAGCTTCTGGCGGCTGGCGATCGATAGCTAGCTGCTGGAGTAATCCAAAGTCACTGAAGGCAAATTGCAATTTTGCCAGATCAGGCTGGCGCTTTTTGCAAGCTCTGTGTTGACCACAGGTGATAGAGAAAAGCTGCAGGTCGTCCTACTTGTATCCAGGTACCTACAAATGCTCATGCCTTGGAGATGCCAGGAGGGATCATATGGAGCGGAAATTTGGCTAACTGGCTGCAAACCAGTTCTCTGCCTAACAGAACATAAAGCAAGCCTGCTGGATCAGGCCAATGGCCATCTGCTCCACCATCGTGTTCTCACAGTGGTCAACCAGGTGCCTACAGGAGGTCCACAAGCAAGACCCAAGCACAACAGAACTCTGCTCACCTGCGATTCCTAGCAATTGGTATTCAGAACCGGTATTCTGTCCCTGTTTTCATTGGAGGAATGTTGGAGGGAATGTTCTCTATGCCATGCATAATTATAAAGGTAAAGGGACCCCTGACCATTAGGTCCAGTCATGATTGGGGTTGCGGCGCTCATCTCGCTTTATTGGCCGAGGGAACCAGCGTACAGCTTCCGGGTTATGTGGCCAGCATGACTAAACCGCTTCTGGCAAACCAGAGCAGCGCACAGAAACGCCGTTTACCTTCCCGCCAGAGCGGTACCTATTTATCTACTTGCACTTTGACGTGCTTTTGAACTGCCAGGTTGGCAGGAGCAGGGACCGAGCAATGGGAGCTCACCCCGTTGTGGGGATTCGAACCGCTGACCTTCTGATCAGCAAGTCCTAGGCTCTGTGGTTTAGCCCACAGCGCCACCCGTGTCCCATGCATAATTATACAAACTTCCAAAATGTCACCTCTTGCCTTTTTGCTAAGCAAGGAAGTCCCAAATTCTGCAATCTTTCCTCATAGGGGAGTTGCTCCACCCCCCTTGGTCATTTTCTGTAGTTTTTGCAACTCTATTATCCTTTTGGGTGGGGGGAATAATAGGAAGCATTTAGGCTGGGGGCAAGCGGGCAAGGAACAGGGCAACAGACTAGGCAGAATGCAGAGAAGATAGGCAGTGGGTCAAATCAGGACAAAAAGAAGCAGAAAACTCAAGAAGCACAAGGAACTGCCAAGTAGCTCATTCAGAATCTGCATATGACACGCTTATAATGCTTCCCTGTAGTCTAAGCTGGAGCAAATGTCCTCCATCTCACTCAAACGTTTATGGTCTCTGCACAAAACCCTGGATTTTACTGCTGACAATACTGGCCTAGATGGAGGATTTCTCGGCTGACATAGGAGAAGGCTGAATCCTTTGCTGCTGATGTGTGACACAAATGGGCATTCTGACCAAGGCCGGTTTTACGTTTGCATTACAAACCCCTTTAAGCAAATAACCTTTTAAGCCCCATGTAAGAAAACACACTTTGTGGGTTCCTGTGTCTCCCTAGATGGGGGAAACACTGCAGCAAGCAATTATTGCTTCTTCCGTGGTTCATGACTTCCTCTTTCTTACCTGGGGGGGGGGGGAATGAGGTGACTTCTATCTGAGTGTTTTCTGTCTCTTTTTTCCACTGTGCTCAGTGTGTGTGTGTGTGGTCCCACCTATGCAGCACAATATACACTCTAAAAATTAATTTCAGTAACAGTTATAGTCACACTGAATTCAGTCAAGTAGCTACTTAGGCCCCAGTGTTTATATGTTCAGGATAGCAGCTTTAATCACTGTAGTTACTACCTTTAATTACAAATCCAAGCCCCCCCCCCCAACAAATAACACTAAATACCCTTCTTGGTCTTTTACTCTTACAAACAGACTGAATCTGGGTACAGGATTAGAACTAGTTCTAAACCAAACATGCATTTTAGCTAATGCAGACTGACAGCGTAGATTATAGGTGTGGGAAGTGCATGAGAAACAAGCTGGGGAGGCATTTTCAGGTGAGAATAATTTGTTGAGGAAAGGATTAGGAATCTCCTCCCACCTGCCAATTATTTTGTTCAAGTGGCCCCCTCCACTACGTTCACATCATGTAGAAAACACGTTTTTGAAACAAAAACCAAAAAACACCATGCTTTCCTTGTAAAATGTCGTTCCGCACTGAGCCTCTGGGAAATGAAACCTCTGAGTTCTCCATGCCTGAAAAATTGCATTGTTTCCATAAGATGCTGCAGTTGTTTCTCTGGCAAAACGAAATTAGGTGATCATCTGCATGCTAAAATAACACAGCCATGCTATTTGTAAGAAGCAAAGATTTCAACAATGGTGAACGACACTGATGGGATCGTAGCGGTAGCTGTTTGCATCATTACGGCCCTTTCCGGTAATGAGTAAAATCTTCCAAGGCCAAGGACATAGCAAGAGTAGCAATAACAGAGGATTTTGTTCTCACAGTCCAGAGGCCCATCTTAAACCTGCACATGCAGTGTGTATTTGTGAGGCAGAGACAATTAAGCAAAGTGGTGGTTGCCAAAGGAAAAACATCTCCCTGAAGAGGAGGAAGGAAGAAGCTGCCCATCTTTAATGGTCCTCATGAAAGTGTCCTAAAAGGTCGCTTGACCTGGGATTTTAAGGAGTCTCAAATGTTAAAAATTTCCCTATGCAATCAGGTGACCTAGCACATCATAAAAACTGGGGCTTGTGAGGACTAGTCGCTTAGTGCTGAAAATGGAGAACAGTTTCAAACAACCACCTTAGAATGTATTCCACTTTGGGACTCTGTGGTTCAGGGCCTTCAGCGGAGCCAGTGTGAGGGTATTCTGATTATACTGGTACTCAGAAGAATAAACGACAATGTAATTTATGTAATTAATATTATTAATTGGGTAAACTATGTAATTTTGCCACAGAGGACAAGGAGACATATAACATAGTTTTTGGCAGAAGATGAACTGCAGCGAAATGGAAACATTGCTGTATGCAACGGGGCTGTATACCCCCTGGTACTACTAAGCTTTCTCTGGAACTTATCCTATCTACCCAGTTAATGCCCATCCCTGTCTCAAGCCACACTTTTGCAGAACTTTCATTTATTGAGTGGAAAGTCATCCCACCCCCAGGCCAAAAGGGGGGGGGGATAGATTTGTGTGAAGGTGACAGGGTTCATTCATGCAACAAACCATCCAGACAAAACAGAACATCATAGAAAAGAAGAGTCTGTTTGAAAACGGTTGGGTCGGCATTGTCACTCCTTTTGTCTCTAACCTTTGCTGTGTGCTTGTTCTCTGCCATGAATAGAAAACTTGCAAGGATACCGTGTCGAGACATTTTCAAGGAGGTGATTCATTTGCAAAACACACAAGGCAGAGAGTCAACTCAATTTAAAGTTCATTATAAAAAATTTTTAAAAAAATGTGCCCAGAGGCTGGAATGGTATCGTGTTAAACCTTCTGGGAACAATTAAGAAAATATTGTCCATCGCTTTCATAACTGATTGAGTCATATTATATCTTGAACATTCATGCATGAGGTATTACATCTCATTGTGTTTCTAAGTAAAGACAGATTCATTACTGATACAAAGTAATTAGTATGTGTGGTTTTCTCTTTTTTTACTTACACAGTTATAAAGTTGACTAGCAGAAAGGTAGGTAGCTACATGCTAATCTTTCACGCTGCAGTAAGAGAAATTCCTCTGAAGCTTTTCCTAGAGGATATTCTTTTAAAAGGCTTGTAAATGCAAATGCATTTTTTACTCGCTTTCTTGGCAAATTGTCCTATTACCCATAGACTGTAAAAAATACATTCAAGAGGGTGCAATGCACCTAGAAGTTCTTGGCACGAGCCACATTAACATGGAGACGGGAGTTGTGAGGCCCCCATCAGTTTTAGTGGAACATCTACATAACATCCAGACAGGCTATGCACAGAGAACACAACACAGTCAGTTTGAATGTCCCCAAATATTCTAATAAACACCTACACAATCTTATAGTGGGGCGAGGAGGCCATCAAGCAGCAGTGGAACTGCAAGGAGTGAGGAGAGAAGGCTCAGCCCTCTTCCCGGCTGTTGTGGTCCAAATTTTTAAAAATCACCCCGCTGAAGCTGCTATATGTATCAGGAAGGAGGCCTCCATTAGCACCAATAGAGGTGTCCCACCTGATACAGAGAGTGACTTCAAAGGGAGATGATGTCTGTTGGGACCACAGCAGGGTGAGGGTTAAACTTTTATTCCCCACCTGCTGCATGTCCACCACGGCTCAGCCCAACACCCAGTGACCAGTAACAGACCTTGGAGCCTCAAATTTCAGTGGTGCTCTATGCAACTCCAAAATTCAGCACCTCTCCCCACCTCTCATCTTCCTTTCTTCCCCATAGTTGCAGCGCCCGTAAGGCTGCACGCCCTGTGCTGCCGAACCAGTCACATGCCCTTAAATCCACCTCTACCATGACTGTTATTAACATTTTTATTCAAAGTGAGGGGACACATTCATTGCAACCCCACAATTCAACGCATAATTATTTTTAGACCACACTGCACCAAAGGCTCCATACTGGTTCACACCCTTTCATGTTTCCTGTCCTATAGGGTGATGATCAAGGGTCTCCAATAGAGCTTCCTGAAGCCAGGCGCTGTCAGGCTTCCGTGGATCCTTCCCAGCCAAGAAGCAGAAAAACAAGAAGAATTCTTACCAAGTAATTTATTCAAAATTTGCAGAGAATGACGAAGGAATGCTGTCTCTCCTAGATAATGGCGTTGCTCCAAGTAAAGTCCCACCCCCTCCATCTCTCCTATTCTACGCCACCCCTCCATTGGCTAATCTGAATTTTCTGCCTCTGGGCTTTCTGTTCTACCACCCTCAATGTCCACCTGATCCTGGGCGGAGGGGGGGAGGTCAGCAATGCTTTCCAAAAACACTGAGTCTGTCGGCTGTCTCTCCCCTGGTGCTTCTTCTTCCTGTTGTTCCTCTCCCACTTATTTTTGTATGCCACAACTGCAGCAAGAATTTTGTTAGCAAAGAATTGGAAAACACAAGGAATACCAACAGTGGACGATTGGCAGATGAAGATGATGGACTTTTCGGAGCTAGCCTACCAGACTGGAAGAGTTCATGACCAGAAGGAGGAGGACTACCAGGAGGAAATTCAAAGATTATTTAGCTAAATATGTTAAGATAATTTAAATTGGAAATCTTGCAAATACCAGATAGGCTTAGGATTTAAATACATAATGTGATGAATTAATATGTTTAAATGCCGAATTGGATAGAAAGAAAGAGGTTAAGTGATTACCGTATTTTTCGCCCTATAGGACGCACTTTTTCCCCTCCAAAAATGAAGGGGAAATGTGTGTGCATCCTATGGGGCGAATGCAGGCTTTCGCTGAAGCCTGGAGAGCGAGAGGGGTCGGTGCGCACTGACCCCTCTCCCTCTCCAGGCTTCAGGAAGCTATCCGCAAGCCTTCCCCGGCTTGCGCAGAGCTGCCTGCACCCCGAAGCCCCGGCACGCTGAGCAGTCGCGCCGGAGCTTTGGGTAGCTCTGTGCAAGGCGCAGGAGCCCTCCCCTGGCTTGCGCAGAGCTGCCTCTTATCCCGAAGCCCTGGCACGCTGAGCAGTCGCGCCGGGGCTTCGGGTAGCTGTGCGCAAGCCGCAGGATCCCTGGGTGAGGGTACCTGATTCACACCCTCTCAAAATTGTTAACCCAGAGAAATGGACCCACTGCCCCCCCCCATGCTATGCCCCTGATGGCACCTTATCCACTCTATCCCTGGGCTGCTACAAGCCTTGTTGTGGTATAGTATTACCTAGCAAGTACCACCTGCCATATCAAAGAACCTGTTAAGTGTCTGGCTGGCTGCTGAATCACAGTTTTATGTAGTTTAGGTAGGAAACAGGCCCAGACCTACTTCCTCCCCGGAATCAGCAGCTTAGGAGCGTAGACACCAAAGCCCTACAAAATCAGGAATCTCTGACTGAGAATGGGAAAAGAACACACAGAGGTTCTCCACCTAGCAATGCAGTTCTGTTTTTGGCTTGGCTGCTACGGTCAAATTTCTTTTGTAAATATGAATGTTGTTTTCACTGGGAAAGCACAATAAACCAGATTTGTGATTTATGTCATTTATGGGTGAGTTTTGAGGTCTGGCATGACTCCAGGCCATCCATCACGCTTGCCAGCTGACGTGTTCCTAAAGGGCACCACTGAGTCTGCAATATCAAGCCAGCCGCTTGATTTAGCACTCAGTCGAGCTGGCCTTGAAGACTTAACCCATCTCTGTCAGGTGGGGGGGAAAGCACGTACACATTGCCAAACAGAGGATAAAAGAGGGCAGGGATTTGCCTAAAATATGCACCTGCTCATTTGTACCTGCAGATATAAATTTAGAAATAATCACTATAATTTAATTACATATGCAGCTGGCCTGTGCGCCTGCTCTCATAAGAACATAAGAAGAGACTGCAGGATCAGGCCAATGGCCCATCTAGTCCAGCATCCTGTTCTCACAGATGCCAGCAACGTGGCCAGAGGCTAATTGCTGGTAGATAACTTCAAGGCACCTGTTCTACATGACCTCCCAAAGGCCATGGGGGGGTGGAACTCATACCGAGGGGGTACAGAGTTCAGGAGACCCCAGGGGAAAGCCCCAACTATTTCCTCCCTATGGGTTGGAGGAGATAAGCATCATCTCCTATTTGACTAGAGGAGGCTGGATCTTCAAAGTGGACTTGGACCAAATTGCCCTTCCAATAGGAAACTGTCCCCTGACAGCCCTTCTGTTTGAAGGAGTCCTATGTTGGAAGAGCTGTCCCATAAAGTAGGGCACACAGGTTCTCATGAGTTACGTGTGGGTTTTTGCTGTGCTTATATTACTTTCAAGGTGGTGAGGGGTTTCAGGAGTGACCTTTCATTCTATATCTCTGCTGGTTTGCATCTTGCAGTCCCTGGGATGCCCATGTTTCTTGAAAATCCCATAGCATCCTCAGCTAAGCTTGCAGGAAGGTAGATGGCTACCTATGATGCACCTGGCAATCACTCACTATTGTTGCTGTCTTTTTCCTTGCAAAGAAGTCAGTGTGGAAAAATTTTCTAAAAGTTCAAAGGAAGGACTTCCCTAAAAATGCTCACAGGTGCTTGGTAGCCAACCTACAATACTTTAATTAATTAAAGCCCAGACAAAGATATCATGAATTAACACCTCCCATGGGTTTTTTTCCCAGATCAGGAAGCATGGACAGCTAGGGAGGCTGCAGGGGGTTGGAGAGGTATTTAATGGAAAGAATAAGACACACACAGTCCTTAGTCAACCTCACAACGGTGAGGCCAGCTCATGCCTACCAAAATTATAAAGCATTATTTAAGTACCAGTGAATAGGGCAGAATAATGGAAGTTTCTTTTTTCAGGGCAAGAAAAGCATTTGAGAAATTGGAGGACAGGGTTTCAGCACAGTGCTAATAACTATGGCATCCTGATTTGGGATATTTATTAACGGAAAGGTTTTCAGCCACTGCCAATTAGTTCCCGACAAAGATGGCTTTCAGCATCCCCAATGCTGAATATCAGTGCTGCAGCATAATGTAGCTAGTACAGAGACGTTAGCACTCAGGAACAGATGGTTCATTGATGAGGATGAGCTAGGATTACACAAAGTCATTAAAGGCTGTGCTACTTGCTGTGAAGGCATGTCCATGTGGGGCAGATTTGGCTTGAATGAAGGTAGTGATAATATCCTCTTAGCCTCTTTTAAGTGACCCTGTTTTCATTTCCATGGGAGAGAGAAAATCCATTTCAACCATGACCTTATCATTTCCCTAAATCCTAAACCATTTTTTGGAGTCAGAGGTCCATGCCTCTCAAAGTCAGAGGTTAGATGAACGGCATATACAAAATATTTCGTGTCAGAAATCAGATGCAATAAATAAAATAAAATAAGTGTCATAGATTGCACTGGGTCTTATAGCCATGGGTGGCTAAAAACCAGCATAAACAAAATGTACGCCTTGAGTAATGTCTTATCTGTCTCCTTAGGCAGCAAAATGTCTTGAGCCAGCCCTGAAAGGGCTTCTATATTGCCAGGGTTCTAGGGGAACACAATTCTTTCTTGTCTATGGAGTCTGAGCCAGACCGTGTCAGGGGACTACGTAACAGAGCAATCTTCCAATGTCTCAGGGGGTGGGGGGAAGCAGGGACAGATTTCCTTGTGCAGTAGTCTTGCATGTGATCCATTTACTGTGCCCCACAGAACTTGGTGGAAAACACTGATGCAGGATCAAATAAATATGTTGCATCTGGGAACACAGCTTATGGTAGGGAGAGTCAAATCCTGTCATCCTCTGGTGACTTATGTCCCAGACATTGGTGACTACATACCAGATCGCTGCCCAATTTACTTTGCCCCATAGAACCCAATTAAGAGCCAAACCCATCCATCCCAGCATAACCATATTCTGGATACCATTTCTTAAAGCTGAATCTCAAGCTAATATGGACACACACCCTCTCAAGTACGAATGTTGAATGTAGGGGCAGAGAAGTTTGATTCCGTTTGCATTTATAGGTGAACCGATCTAAAATGCAGCCACCCTTTGAAATTTGCACTGCTCTGAATATTGCAACACAGCTTCCCAGCAAAGTAATGTGTAGAAAACTACAGATATTGAGTAAGCAAAACAATGCATGTATTAGTGAAAATAACACACACAAATACATTATAGCAGGGGAAAGTGCTCTGCAGAAATGTGTGTTTTAGGCAAAATTGCATACGAATGGGTATATTAGCAGAAATTTGCAGCAGAATGCTGCTGAGTATTCATGGAGACTAAAAAATTAAAAAATAAAACACTGGTGTAGAAATGTGGAGAACTGAACTGGGATAATCTGAAGCTGAAAAGCAGTGAAATGGACAGAGGTCTCCATGCCTCCTTGAGCGTGGGCACAGGTGTGTTTTTCATCCCTTTCCTCTTCAAAATGCATACAGGTGGTGGGAACCCTAAGGAAAAATACCAGCAGAGACCAATTAAACGATATGAATACATTAACAACTCTGTGCCTTCACATTATTTGCCACATGTCGGCCTAATATGGCTCCCCTCTCTGATTATAATGCGCCTTTGTATTTAGCGCTTGGCAAAAGCTGCTAGCTAATGTTTGACTTCCAGCAGCATACATGATTTAACAAATCCCTTGAAGAACTGCTATGGCACAGACCCAGACTACTTCTTGGTAGTTACATAACCTTTGCATGAACTTTGAAAGTTGAACAAAACAATAGCAGATTAAAGCTACGGTGGATGGTTCTGAATACTGTACAATCCCCCTTGACATCTCTGCCTTTTATTTATTTTCATTTTTTTAAAGGCTCTTTAAAAATAGAATACAAATCACCATTCCCTGACCTATGATTTTTAACTTGTTTTGGACATGAGATAGAAAACAACTGTATTCACTGCAAAAAAAAATAAATTAAAAACAGATGTTATCACTTTTGTATATGTATTCCTGAACCTAAAAAACAAAGTCTGGGAGACGGCAAATCAATTATTAACTTGTTTTGCATGAACTACTCATCACAATTGAAACCACCAGAGTCATGAGCCCTGTTTTCTTCTAGGGTGGAAGCAAGGCACTCCCTGCAAAACTGCCATGGAGTGAGGGATGAGTTGCCCTTCAGTCACAGCCATAGCTGCGTGGGAGACCCTTCTCCATCATGTGGTCTGAAGTAAAGAGGGGAAATCACATGGCATTCCCAACTCCCAGGTAGCTGCAAGGGAATAAATACATTAACCAGATCTTTCTGCAAAGCTCTCAGGCTGTGTACAGACATCCCCCAAATAAATGGGGCAAGTTGTATGTACAAATATATACATGTATATGTGGTGTGCGAGTGTGTGTTTGGCTGTTATGGTTGAATGCTGTATGTATGTTGCTTTGGGTACTTGTGAATAGAAAAGTGAGTAGCAAATACTACAAAAGAAATTAAACACATGTGTTTTGCCGATCCACTGCTGTCTGTGATCACAGTGGACTTACTGAACCTGGGAAATGGTAATCCATCTCAGAGAGAGAAGATGAAGATTGACTTGAAGTTGTGTGGTTACTATTGGCTAGCATCCATGATACCATTGGACAGGCATACACCAAGCTGTTGTTGTTTAGTCGTTTAGTCGTGTCCGACTCTTCGTGACCCCATGGACCAGAGCACGCCAGGCACTCCTGTCTTCCACTGCCTCCCGCAGTTTGGTCAAACTCATGCTGGTAGCTTCGAGAACACTATACATCTCATCCTCTGTCCCCTTCTCCTTGTGCCCTCCATCTTTCCCAACATCAGGGTCTTTTCCAGGGAGTCTTCTCTTCTCATGAGGTGGCCAAAGTATTGGAGTCTCAGCTTTAGGATCTGTCCTTCCAGTGAGCACTCAGGGCTGATTTCCTTCAGAATGGATAGGTTTGATCTTCTTGCAGTCCATGGGACTCTCAAGAGTCTCCTCCAGCACCATAATTCAAAAGGATCAATTCTTCAGTGGTCAGCCTTCTTTATGGTCCAGCTCTCACTTCCATACATCACTACTGGGAAAACCATAGCTTTAACTATATGGACCTTTGTTGGCAAGGTGATGTCTCTGCTAACCTTAAAGATGGGTCTTTTGAGAAAAACCTCCTCCCTAAATTCAGCATTCACTTCTTTCTCAAAAAGGCCTGTTTCAATCCCTCCCTCCCTCTCTCTCTGTCTCTCTCTCTCTCTGTGCACTTGTGTGTGAAAGTTATATATAAAAAATGATGGATAAATGGTGCTTTGTGTTAACATTGCCCAATGATGGGAGAGGGGAACCTAAAAGTAAGAAGACACATTTTTGCTTAGTATGAAAATAACAATGCAATTGAAAAATTGCTAAGATTGCATGAAGATCTATCCTTAACTTCTTGAAATATGCAAATGTTGCATCATTTGGCATAGAAAATGCATGCCCTGCGTCAAATACTCTGAGATAGCTGGCAATGGAGAGATTAAAGAGATTACTGGATTAAATTATTAAGACACACAGACATTCTTTCAAACTCCCATATGAGTACATTTTGCATCTAAATACACCTTCACTTCAAATGAGCTATTTTGCCCTCAAATATAATTAGTATCACTCTAATAAGACCAGACATAACTGGGTTAGAGAACACTGTAATTTATGAATAATATAAATACTAGTCTTTAATGCCAAAACTGAAGATTGAAACTCCAGACAACTATGTGACTTTCATTAAATGGAGTAATTTCAATTCTTCAGTAGGTCTCTTACATAAAAATCAGAAATTGGATAAATGGCCTCCTTATTCACAATTGCTGTTGGGGATATTGAAGTCTGTGAATTTAAAAAGTCTTTTGGTTTATAAAAGAAACATATGACTTTAATTTCCCTTCGTGACCCCTGAAAAGAAGGGGTGTAACTCACAGACTTGCTTTGTATCTCAAAGAGAATCAAATCACTCATTTGACTATGTAACTCTTTCGCTGCCATGGGCAGAAATAATTGAGGGCCTTGTATTATACCACAGGCAGCCTGCATAGGGGCAAGTAGACAGGGGACATGATGGTGATGATCATCACACTTCAGTGCTGGACTTCTTTTCAAGAAAAGGTCCTCTGAAAGAGAAGGTCCAATAGGACGCTGACCCTTGGGATGGTCCATGCTGGTCCGACTCACAATCACAACCCAGATACTTAAGGCAGCACCCTCAAGCAGTGGCACAGACCTGCTGCGCTCTCTTGCTCTCTCGCGCGCTCTCTGTCTCAACAGCTGTCATGGATGCAGAGGAGTGTGATTTGTGAATGATTGTATTAAAGGTAAGTTGTGTTGAAGGTAAGTTGCAGCAGACTCCCTCAATAAAGATGGAAGGGTAGTAATGTGACTGGGTTTGTGGTGTTTTACCATTAGACACGACCTGGCATTAACACTTAAGAGGTCTAAGATTCCCTGTATGTGGTAGCATTTACTAATATTCAGCAGCAAAGACTTTAATTGATGTTAAAAGGAAACCTGTGCTTATCCCTTAAACCGGTAATAAAGTAAAGATGAGTCATGATGAAAACTTAACTGGATTTTTATTCATACATGCTCCATGAGGGTTCAAGCTTAATGGTTACTCTGATTAGGCACAGCCCTTTGTTTCCGACAAGAATCACGGAAGTAATAAAGAACTTTACTTACAACTTTCAAGTTAAACCTGTTTCTAAATAAACTGACTCTTCCTAGAATGGCTATACTAATCCAATAAAACCCTTCCAGGCCCTTCTGGGATCTTCTCCTTCCCTTCAGGGAAGCAATCTGGTTTGCCCTGCCTAGCAAACTCCTAACCAATCAAATCCTTAGTCAAACCCTCTCCAAACCCTAACTAACTGCTTTCCAAGCCCTAACAGCTGAGCTGCCAGGTGGTGTATTTTAACTCTCCTGACTTGTGTAAAAAAGTGAATTTAAAACATTACAGCCGTTTTTATCCAAGGGTCAGATATCCAAATGCAACTCAAGTCCTGTATGCATGCAAATCAAAGTACTATTATAACTTCTGCTTGTATTCATTTAGCTATGTCATTTTCCCCATCCCAGAGGCTCAAGATGAATAAGAAGTGTGAAAACCATATTGATACAGGATTTGATTACAATGACCACCTGCATCTCTGCCAACTTAATCCTAACCACTAAAAATGGCCAACAAGGAGTGTGCAGAATGCATACCAACAAGGCTGTGGGAATCATCCTTTGTCTATGGTTGCAGGATCAGTTTCTTAGGCCCAAATGACCCTCCCAGCAGATAAGCAAGCAGTCACATCCTATCATTATTTTAACTGAAAAAAATTAAATTCCAGCTGAATTTGGCAATGAAGTATCAATTCCATCTCAGTTAGACAATTATAATAATTCAATGCAGGAATCATTTGCCCATTATGGGTCTCAAACCCACAACCCTGAGATTAGGAGTCTCATTCTCTTATCAACTGAGCTATCCCAAGTCATGATAATAACATGAATATACAGCAAACAGATTTCATGCAGACATGCATCTTCTTTCCTGGTACCTGACGGAAACCCAGGCCATATCCCCCAAAAAATGGCCGGTTCCGAAACCAGCTATACAATCACCCTCCCAATCCAACTGGAACCAGCCCTTTTGTCCACAAAGCATGCTGGGCTCCTATTTCCTTACCATGGAAATGATTTTGTAATGATGGTAGGGTTGCCACCACAATGGCGGTCCTAAATATAGCTTATAGGAAAAGCTACAAGTAAAATGGCCCACCTGTCATTCCAGTAGAACAGGCATAGGCAAACTCGGCCCTCCAGATATTTTTGGTCTACAACTTCCATGATCCATAGCTAACAGGAACAGTGGTCAGGGATGATGGGAATAGTAATCCCAAAACATCTGGAGGGCCGAGTTTGCCTATGCCTGCAGTAGAACTTTGTCAACAACTCAACTTTCCCTACCACCCGACACTTCTCAAATCACTTTTGGGAAAAGCAATGATTGAAGCAGATTTCATTCTTGTTATTCCTATATTATAATAGTCTGGTAAAAGCTATTTTCCCCTTAATTACCCCTTTCTCCATAGACCTGAGAGCGATTGGAGAAAGATTACAATGCAGCTTTCCAATTGAATTACAAAAGCATTGCACGTGGTTGTCCTATTAACTTCAGAGTGCCGATGTGTTATAAAATGCAAATTGCAGGAAAGGCGGCAGTAATTTGTTTATAAATATGTTAATGTGGTGGAGTAAATGTCATGCCATCTTTGAGGTGGTGGGGGAGGAATGGCTGATTGCCAAAGGTGCCTCCTAGCATGGGTTTCAGAGGGCAAAATTGCAGTTAATAAAAACTACCTTTATGTTTTGTTTTACTGCTTTTCAGCACAAAGTGCTAATAACCAATTTACATTAATGGTATTGGCACACATGTAAATGAGGCGCTCTCTCTTTCTCTTTGTTTTGCTTTTAAATGGCGAAGTGAGGTTCCGTTGTGAGACTATTTAATTTCATTAGCTGTGGGGATATGTGGAAAGATGTGCAGGACATCCTTGATGGGGCTTTGTTATGCCACAAAAGTTATGAAGCACACTTTTGTTAGCATCTTGGCAAATGTAGAGGCTGCTAGCTAATTGGTAACCTTTGGATGGTGTTGTATAATTATTATTTATTTATTTATACATACATACATGCATACATACATACATACATACATACCCTGCACATATGGCTGGGTTTCCCCAGCCACTCTGGGTAGCTCCCAACAGAATATTAATAATAATTTTTAAAAAGTGACAAAACATCAAACATTAAAAACTTCCTGAAACAGGGCTGCCTTCAGATGTCTTATAGTTGTTTATTTCCTTGACCTGGTGGGAGGGCATTCCACAGAGAAGGCACCACTACCATAAAAGCCTTCTGCCTGGTTCCCTGTAGCTTCACTTTTCACAGTAAGGGAACCACCAGAAGGCCCTCAGCGCTGGACCTCAGTGTCTGGGCAGAACGATGGGGGTGGAGACGCTCCTTAAAGCATACTGAGCTGAGGCCATTTAGGGCTTTAAAGGTCAGCACCAACACTTTGAACTGTGCTCAGAAACGTACTGGGAGCCAATGTAGGTCTTTCAGAACCAGTGTTATATGGTCTCGGCGGCCACTCCCAGTCACCAGTCTAGTTGCCACATTCTGCATTAGTTGTAGTTTCTGAGTCACCTTCAGAGGTAGCCCCACTACAACTCCAAGCATCCATGATCATTGGCCATTCTGGCTGGGACTGATAGAGGTCTGTTCTGTACAATACAGTATAGGAATCGGGCAAATAGTGTTGTGGCATCTACCTGTCAGCATTCTCTTTCATTACATATTAAACTGGTATAGTGGTACCTTGGTTTAAGAACAGCTTAGTTTATGAACAACTTCGATTAAGAACGCTACAAACCTGTAAGTAGGTGTTTTGGTTTGTGAACTTTGCCTTGGAATAAGAACATGTTTCAGTTCCTGTTGAATGTGTTCCATTTGTAAATTGAGTCTCCCGCTGCTATGGGAAAGCACGCCTTGGTTTAAGAAAGCTTTGGTTTAAGAACAGACTTCTGGAACGGATTAAGTTTGTAAACCAAGGTACCACTGTACTGCCTCTGTTGTCTTTTCAGCACCTGCTGAAGACCTTCCTCTTCTAACAAGGCTTTGAAGTAGAGAACTTTCCCAGTCTGCATCTGTACCAGAACTGTTTTAGGGGCTTTCATTGTTTTATAGTACCTTCTACTCTATGAAGCCAAATAAATATTTTTGAGAAGGTATAAACAAAAGAAAGAAGCATGAAAATACTACATCTTATAACTTTGCTGAAATAAAAACCTTAAGAAAACACAATGGTTACCTTTTTACTCCCAGGAGACCCAGTCAGAGGCCAGGAAGAGTACCTTCTTTACAACATTATCCTACAACTCCAGGTAGTTTTTTTTAAGGTTACAACTCTAAAGCTATGTACACATTAGCAGCTGAAAATGCAGCAAGGTCGTTTTTCTTTTCTGCATTTCAAGTCCCATTTGCACATTGCTGTACATACCAGAGAGGGTGCAGGAATGTCTTTGCCAGGTGGGCATTGCCTGGTTGTTTCCCCTCACTTGCAGCTGCCCAAACTCCTATGCAATGCAGCTGCCATTTGTGCATGTGCTATCCTTTGCCCATGTGCAAAGGCTGTCTCAAATGTACACACCTCAGGTTAACAACGACTTAAGTTTTCAAACCGGATGGATGCTGATTTGAGGGAGAATGCATCAAAGAGCAGCATTTCTCAAGGAACTAAAGGATGTTGATGGATTGTGGCTAACACCATGTGTCCTTGGCTTCAAACACCAGTGGTGAGAGTCCCCTGGAGTCAGAGTAAACAGTAAAATTATGCAATCTAGAATGCAAAATCCCCCGGAGTAACACCTCTCAGAAAGATCTATTCTGCAATCCCCTCTTCACCCCTTCCATGGCTCAATGTTGGCTTGAACATTTCTTCCAATGGTCCTCATGAACTGCTCCACTGCAGACCTGAGTTTGAGAGGCAGAGAAATCATTTGAACAGACAAACTTTCCTGTTGCACCCAAGACTCTTCCATACCTGGCTGGGAGAGGGGAGTGAGAAAAAACAAAATGCGTTCTGTGTTGCCTTTGCTAATAAAATGACCCCAGGAGCCCAAAGACCTGCCCTTTCCATACAATACAATAGTGATTTTAATCTAACAGACCTGATTTACCGGTATACCAATTAGCTTAATGACACCAGGACAAAGAGAACACCGTAAAATGACGATTTCTGTAAGTTTTGGAGGCAGGTACGGAAAGAATCGTTGGGACTTACTGAATTAACATTTTTTCAATACTGGACCAAAAGAGCAACCATGGCAACACAGTCATTCCACCCACACAAGCCAGTAGTATATAGAACTATAAGATTGCTGGATTCATCTTGATATTTTTTGTACCTAAATAATCTGTAATAAACATGTTCTTAAAACGAGTGGATATACTGAAAGTTCATTTATCCACATGCCTGCATTACACAATCTTCAATAAATTGTTGTGGCTGCAATCCTATACACACTTACTTGGGAGTAAGTACCATGAACAAGCTTTCTTCCACATAGAAACATATAAGAATTGCATTACAGCTTCATTTATTTAGTGGTTTTTAATCCCATCCTGGGGTTCGCAATGCATTAAAAACATCATATACACCCCAATCAATTTGTTAGTTTCATCTCTTTGTCTCTACTGGGAGGGGAATGAAGAGAGGAGGAAAAAAGGGAGAAGGGAGAAGGAGGTCTGGCTGCTGGTGGGGGGCGGGGGGCAGCAGGGAATAAAACATCCGCTTCAACATCCATTCATCCAGCATGAATTGACTTTTCCTTTAGCCTCTTCACAAGCAAGAAGGCAGTGCAGTGGTATGCCCTTTTCTGGCCACCTCCAAGGAAAGAAGCCAGAGGTGGAACTTGTCAACTAACCTGCCATTGTTCTGCTTTGGATCAAAGTAGAGAAGGGTGAATTTTTCCATTTTGGCTCCTCACTCCATTTCTCATTTTTCCAATCTTAAATTTAGTTCTCCACATGTTCAGAGGGTAATTTAAGAGAGAGAAAGT
This sequence comes from Podarcis tiliguerta, assembly GCF_965153285.1. NCBI lineage: Eukaryota > Metazoa > Chordata > Lepidosauria > Squamata > Lacertidae > Podarcis > Podarcis tiliguerta. The sequence continues at coordinate 36,821,860 of NC_139544.1, read as the reverse complement.
CCTCATGAAATTTCAGGATTTCAGTGCAGATTTCGCATAATAAAAATTCGTATTTTTTTGCAAAGCAGTGTTCCCTAATGCAATACACTTCTGTACGTTTTTTCACTAATATGTGCATAGTTATGTGCACTTGAATCAGCAGATGCATTTTGTACACCTTAGTTAGATCATAGAATCATAGAATTGGAAGAGACCCTGAGGGCTATCTAATTCAACCCCCTGCAATGCAGGAATCCTGCCCACAGCCATCCCTGGATGGGCTCCAACAAACAACCATCTAGTAAACAGCCAGACACACTGACCCATTGCACCACTGGGAACACACTGTACTTGGCTGGAGAACTGCACAGCAAAATTCGGAGAAGTGTGAATTTTGATGGATGGCTATGTTTCAGTTCATGGATTGTTTCAGAGCACATGAATTAAGTAGACTGACCTTTGAAAAAGAACCGAATTGAATTTCTCCACCCTTCATAGGGAAAGGATAGTGGAAAGAGAGAGTTGTGTATAGAAACTAGGCTATTGTTGTCGTTTAGTCGTGTCCGACTCTTCATAACCCCATGGAACAGAGCACACCAGGCACTCCTGTCTTCCACTGCCTCCCGCACTTTGGTCAAACTCATGCTGGTAGCTTCGAGAACACTGTCCAACCATCTTGTCCTCTGTCATCCCCTTCTCCTTGTGCCCTCCATCTTTCCCAACATCAGGGTCTTTTCCAGGGAGTCTTCTCTTCTCATGAGGTGGCCAAAGTATTGGAGCCTCAGCTTCAGGATCTGTCCTTCCAGTGAGCACTCAGAGCTGATTTCCTTAAGAATGGAGAGGTTTGATCTTGCAGTCCATGGGACTCTCAAGAGTCTCCTCCAGCACCATAATTCAAAAGCATCAATTCTTCGGCGATCAGCCTTCTTTATGGTCCAGCTCTCACTTCCATACATCACTACTGGAAAACCATAGCTTTAACTATACAGACCTTTGTTGGCAAGATGATGTCTCTAGGCTATTGCACTAAAGTAAATTTTATATTAATTCATCCTCCCACTGTTTATTCTGGCCCCATCTACTGAGATGCAGCCCCTGGAAGGTTGCCCAGAAGGAAATGTGGCCCTCAGGTTGAAAAAGGTTCCCTGGCTCCTGATCTAGCTGAAAGTTAGAGTGCTTGGCAGAACTGCACCATTATGGCTGAATCAGTCTGTGGTTTGGGTACCCATTTGAAAGCATTTCAGGTTTAACTGCCTTCCTTGAAGTCCGTCAGCCACTCTTGAACCATGAATGGGTTAATATCAGCTCCTATTTTAAATCTGCTTATGGCTTTAACTTCCATACAGCTTTCTTCTATTGGGTGTTGATACTCATGCTCCTCTGCTTTGGGGGAGGGGTTGCTTTGTGTTGCTTTGTGTATTTTATGTTTGGAATGGTTTCTATGTTGTTGAAAAAGCCAAAAAACAAAACTCCGCCCAAAAATCAATGGGTTAATACGCTGGGTGCCACATTAAGCAGCAAAAGTGCACCTGCAGACTGAGACAGAGCACAGAAATTGACAGTAGAATGTATGAGATGCAGCCACATATTTACTTCTGCTTTTAGTGTCAACATTACCCTGGAGGGCCTTTTGTCTTTCGCAGAAATTAGAGGTGACTCCATGTTCGTTCCGGGTCAGTCTAGAGTCTCTATGAAATGAAAACATCACCCCCAAAAAATTGTTATAAAAGGGAAGCTCTCAGATGTTCAGGGAACTTTATTTTACAAGTGATCAGTGGGGAACATCGAAGGCTACCTTGTACAGAGTCAGACCCTTGATCTAGCCAGCTCAGTATTGTCTACACTGACTGGAAGCTACTTCAGTGGCGTAGCGTGGGGGGTGCAGGGGGGGCTGGCCGCACCGGGCGCAACATCTGGGGGGGGCGCTCACACTCGCAGCTCTCTGCCCCTACCTGGCATAATCACTCTCTCTCACTGCAGTGCTGGCTGTGCGAATCCGATCCGAGCCGCCGGGTCGCCGCCCACTGTGGAGGGGAGGGTGCCAGGCGTGCGGCGCGGTGCGGAGAGAGAGAGCGAGGGACTATCTGGGGGAGGGACAGCGCAGCGGGGGGGGCGCAAATTACTTGCCTTGCCCCGGGTTAGGGGGGCGCAAATTACTTGCCTTGCCCCGGGTGCTGACAACCCACGCTACGCCACTGAGCTACTTTCCAGAGTTTCAGACTAAGGTCTCTCCAAGCCTTAGCCAGCAATGTCAAGGATTACACCTCGGGCCTTCTGACTGCAGAGCAGATCCTCTACCCCTCAGCAATCGTCGTTTTGTCATGAATTTCCCCCCAAGTTTGACTGTATTTGTGTGGGATGTCTTTTAATGAGTAGGAGAGGATGTGTTGATTGCAATTTATCCCTCTAGGCACCCATGTGTGGGGGTGGAACAGAGTTTCTAAATCCTATCCTTGGCAGAAAAATTTAAAGCATATGAATTAGGCTATAAAACCTTGTTTTGAGCAAGTCCAGTTAATGAAAGACGCTGGTTTTTCCCTTCTTACTCTGGACACAAAAGTTTAGCTTTTTTCCTTTTTGCAAAATCTCCAAAAATATATATGAGGTTTTTACCTATTTTTTAGGAAACACCAAAAAATCAACACTTCTGATAGGGGCTGCCATGTGCCCTTTTAAGCCACGTAAAGCTGGAGCAAGGGGAGACATGTCAGCATCCATCATTGGTCAAAGGAAGAGAGAGAGGAACAGGAAGTACTACATGCTCCTTCCTCTCCAAAAGTGGAGGGGAAATGACATCACACAGAACTCTCCCTACCAAATGTATTTCTATGGTCTTAATATCTGCCTATCTGCAACACAGTTCTGTTGACTTAGCCTCTTCTCATGCTAACCAGCAAGAATATGCATTTGTTAGGCTTGGCTGCTAATCTCCCACAGTTTGCAACCTGTCAGCCATGTTTTGTAACCTAACAGAGGTCCCTTATACACCTATGGTAGAAGCATGGTTGGTTGGGACAAGGCAAAGGGCATTCTCAAAGGCCACACCCAATTTATGGAACACTTTGCCCCATGAAGCTCAGCCAACCACTTCTCTTCCTGTCTCTCACCTGTTGGTAAAGGCTTTTGCCTTGCCAGGAGGACTGTGTTTTTGTGCAGCGAATGTTGTTTTTAATCTGTTGTGCCTGTCTTATTTTATTTGCTTTATACTCTGGTTTTATTATGAAGTTGTGGTTGTATAAGTTGTAGGCCGTCCAAAGTAATGCCTAGGAAGTAGAAGGGCAGGATTTAGACTCTTGAAAGAGTGACAAGTACTTGCCTTGGGAAACCCATTCACCACGTTTTAAAAAAAAAAGGCACTCTAAAGGGCAAAGTGGGTTTAATTTATATCACCTTATGTCCTTTTTTTAAATTATTTCATTATTAATAGAACTGAAACATTGTATGCTTAAGCATTGCCATATGATAAAAATGCAATCTCAGGGTGATTACACTATTGCCCTGCCATAAGACAAAAATATCAAATTCAGAATTTTTCAGTACAATAAAAAAATACTTTCCAAACAAATAACAGTTGCTCCGAGTAAATTGTTACACTAGCAATAGTTCGTGCACAGAATGCTGAGTGTTCCCATCAGTATTTTTGTTAGAACAACACTCTTTGTTCTTTCTGCTGCAACAGACTAACATGACTACCCCTCTGAAAACCCCATCAATGTCATTTTCATCAGCTCCTGCAGCAAATCACTTTTGCAAAGTTTGCAGAATTTGTGAAGAAGTTTGGAGATTTGGCAAGGGGGAAACTGCTGAATGGGATACTGGGAAGCAAACCGTAATGCGGGCACATGTGTACATCTTGATAGCCACCATGTTCAAATTTGGAAGGGGATAAAAGAACAAAATGAACCATGATAGCTAAGTAGAAACTGCATGTTCAGAGGCAGTATTTCTCCAAATACTAGATTTTGGATTGGTGTAGGGATGAAGAACCTGTGGCCCTCTAGCTGTTGTTGGACACAAACTCTCAGCATCTTTGACCATAGGTCATGGTGGTCAAGACAGGTGGAAGTTGGAATCCAACCAACAACATCTGGAGGGTCATAGGTTTCCCATTCCTGGAATAGCACCTTCACGTCCTGCTTGTGAACTACCAGGGGTCTCTAGTTGGCCATTGTCAGGAACAGAATGTTGGATTAGATAGACCTTTGGTGTGATTCATCAGGATTCAACAACATGCTTATTTGTAGGAACATGTCTTTTCGGACCAATTTAGTAGTTTGAGAATATGTAACAAGAGCACAAGTTTTACACACACAGAGCCTAATTCATAGCAAGATCTTTTAAGTGGCTGGTGTCATGCGAATATAGATTTTTGTTAGCTTGGGGCTAAACAAGCAAGCATTGAATGTTGCCAGGGTCAACACAATTCAAGGTTTTAACATCCAGGAGTGCCAATTTAATGTTGACCCACCAATTTATACGTCACCTTTGTGAAGAATGCTGGGCAAGCATAATATGATCATGATAGCACAAATCAATGAGGAATTGTGCCACAGTATTCCGAAAAAGCTGCCAGCAACAGGACAGCCCTATCAAAAACCTTGTGATGAATGAGATGATTAATCAAGCCTAGTGCTCACAAGGGTATATGTTGCTTTTGCAAGGTCGCTGCAGGACAAATAAAAAATACAGCCAAATGCACATTGTGCAACTATATAAAGCTGCTCAGTCTCCACTAAGGAAAGGGCACCGTCCAAAGTATACCACAATTCTGACCCTGGCTCACTCACTTTGAGCAAATTCCTTCAAATAATCAGAAGTTGTAAAGACTAAAAAAGCACGCCTAAGCATGATTTCCGTTGTTCCATGGGGAAGATCCAAAATAGCAAGCTAACAAATGACATTGCTTAAGCTTTCCTTTGACTCTGTCAAAACTCGTGGCTTTTTGAATCCAAAGACAGCATATAGCAAACATGTAGTAGGCCACAAAGTTATCATATCTGCTCTAGCTCACACGTTCCTGGGTGGTTCTTGCCAGCTGCACTTTACATGTCTAATAATATTCTATATCAGACTTTCCCAACCTTGTACCCTCCAGATGTATTGGACTACAACTCCCATCATCCCTGGCTGGGACTGGTAAGAGCTGCAGTGCAAAACATCTAGAGAAAGAAGCTGTTCTGTTCTGTGTCGTGATACTCCACCTAATTATTATTATTATCCAAGTCTAATAATTCAAGTCCCTGCATAAATAATTATGCATAATAAAAGACAGAGAATTGCCCTCTCTGTATTTCAGAACTTTATTGTACAACCATCCAGACAAAACAACCCAGATCAAAAGCATGAGCTTTCTCTTTCCCAGAGCACCAGCACATGCACGCAGTTTTATGATCTTAACCTTACTTCCTCGAAATGAATTGTCATTTTATCACAGGGACAGTGTTTAGGGTCATAACACTCATTAAACTGTAGCATCCTCAAAACACCAACAATGAACAGGGAGTTTTTCTGTTTGCGATAGATTTATAGTAGCTTGGATCCAAAGATCCCATTGCCCAGACTGAAGGCACTTCCCTTTGAGCAGCCATTTTGACTTAAATGGGGATCTGAGATGGGAGTGGAAAGGATCCAGACAAAGGCCAGGATAAATTAACATGGTTTTAAAATAGGTAGGTAGGTAGGTAGGTAGATAGATGATATAGATAAAGCAAGCTGCAGAATTCCCTCCCTCACTGACTCTTACTGTTCTAGTTATCTTTTTGTATATTGCCTTCCATAGCTGCATGCACACACAGTGTCTCAGATAGCATGGCAATATACTGCAACTGCTGCCAGCTGTGCTGTGCTGTTGGCTTTCCCACAGGAAGGCTCCTGCTCCTGCTTGCCCATTACAGCCACCCCACCCCACCTCATGGTGATAAGGCAGGTTTAAAAACCAACCTATAATCTGTAAAACTGGCTAGAAAGAAATAACCTTTTTGACCAGCTCTTCATTCACACCCTTCTCCTCTTCCTAACACCCTGCTCCTGTCTTCTCCTCCCTAACAACCATTCCCGGGCACCTGTTGCCATGGCTCTTCTTCCATTTTCTTGACACAGTTACTTGGCACCAGTGAACCTATCTACTCTATTTGACTATTTAGCTAGGAAAGGAAGTCCTTTACACGCCTTCCTGCCTAGAAGGCTCCAATGGCCAAAATGGGTGGGCGGTCAGTGCAGCAGGTTCCTTACTGAGAAATCTGCCACCTGCAGTTTGGTGGTTCACCACAGAGGGCAGCTGCGAACAGATTCCAGTAGGTCCTGGCATTTGCCTCAGAGCACTGTTGTTGATAGCAGACCTTGCAGCCTGGGTGAATTAGATTGAAGTAATCACTTACAGTTTCTGGAGTTCAAAGGCTTTATTCATGCAGGACCATTTGAAAGAGTGAGTGGAGATAGAAGGAAAGAATAGAGGACATCTTGTCTGGAGAGAACAGCAAACAAAACAGCCCAGCTTTTAGGAGAGTAGTTAACTTAGACATAGATGCTTACAAACAAGTGCTGGCTAGATTGCTAGACAAAGCAGTGCCCCCTTGTGGTTCAAAGTAACACATGCACTAACAAGAAGTTCAATAATAGGAAATATATTTGCTTTTTTCCAGCAATTGTCAACATGAAAGCTATTAAAACTGCAGTCCTTAAGTAGATGTGCTAATGACAGTACGTTGTATAACACCTATTTAACACTCTCCTGAGAGAACAACCTCTGCACTTCTCGAATGTCTCCTTTGTTTGAGTGACCCAAAAGACTGAACAGAGCTGAAAAATAGACATGAAAAGATGATCTCTTGACACCTTCTTTTCATTCTTGGCTATAGGCCTTCAGTTCTTATTTTCTGTGGTTAACAGGCAGTATTTGTCCATATGAATGTGTGCCAACTGCTGACAGGCCTGCTTTCAACTAAATTCTGTGTTGCTGTTGTTTTAAAAAATACTATTTCACATTTGTAAGGGACGCGGGTGGTGCTGTGGGTAAAACCTCAGTGCCTAGGACTTGCCGATCGTATGGTTGGCGGTTTGAATCCCTGCGGCAGGGTGAGCTCCCGTCGTTTGGTCCCAGCTCCTGCCCACCTAGCAGTTCAAAAGCACCCCTAAGTGCAAGTAGATAATTAGGTACCGCTTTATAGAGGGAAGGTAAACGGCGTTTCCGTGTGCTGCGCTGGTGCCGGCTCGCCAGAGCAGCTTCGTCACGCTGGCCATGTGACCCGGAAGTGTCTTCGGACGGCGCTGGCTCCTGGCCTCTTAAGCGAGATGGGCGCGCAACCCTAGAGTCGGACACGGCTGGCCCGTATGGGCAGGGGTACCTTTACCTTTACCTATTTCACATTTGTGATCAAAGCACTTTACGTGCATTATCTAGTTGTGATGGTTGTCATCAGGCTATGGCAGGGTAGGAGATCGGGCTGCAGGACCTCTTTGTCAGCCCAGCTGGGAGACCAGAAACGTTCCATTCTCCTTTTCCTTGAATTTTCATTATTCCACCTGATCATTTCAAGAATTTTGTAACTCCCAAACAAATGCCTGGAATTCAATTTTACCTTTTGTATGGTGTCTTTTGGATTGTAAGCCTGGGGGCAAATGACATTTGTAAACCACTCTGGATGCCCTTTTTCAGATGAAAGACAAGGTAAAGCTGCAGTTAAAGAAAAAAAAGAACAAGAATATATGGTAAATCAAAATTAGTTGTATGCCATATTGTGGATGGGGAGAATAAGGATAAAAGAGAGAGGGGCTTGCCTAAGGAAAAGAGCATCCTGATATATGCTGGGCGGGGGGGCGGGGAACCCCTATAGGAACTAGCATAATTTATGCCAGGGTAAGCGATTTCCACTAATGTAAACCCAGATTAGCTGGGGAGGGCCCAGAAGTTCTGCATCCAAAAGTGTCCAGCCTGGAGGACCTGGGTTTAGGATTGGGCTGCCATCCTCTTTGACCTAGCTACCTATTACATTTACTGCATGGTTTGTAGATTACATTTTAAAAATGTAATCCAAGGCGCAGGATCCACCAATTTCTATTGGGAAATACAGCATGTTGGGAGGGGTGCGAACCCTTCCCTTCGCATACACAATTCCGACAGAAATTGGTTCCTGTGCTGCAATTATTGATAGAAAATGATCCAATGGAAACCAAAGGGAACTTTCCCCCTTTTTGTTAATTGTTGCAGAGACAATCAATTTTGTGGTGTGTAGGAAGGGAAGGTTAAGCTCCCCTTACACCACAGGTCCAATGAAAGTTGTCCCACCCCAAATATATATTTTTATTTTTTAAAAAATGTGATGCAGCTGCAAGCCAAGTTACACATTAATGTAACGCATACTTAGGCCCCTTGCCATCATGCTGCACCAGGTTTTGCCCTGTCCTTTTAAACTCTTATAAAAAGAAAAGTGTGTGTTACACCAATGGAAAATTACTGACATTAACAGCCGCTGTTCTTTATAAGAGGCTTATATAGATTTTCTCACACACACCCTACCAATGGCTTATAAACATGTAAATTGTTTTATTACATCACCGCAAACTTCATAAGGAAAAAGTGCCTGTTTAAGCTATGAAAAAAGGCAATACTGAGTCATAATATGACTCCCAGTGGCCGCCAGATGATTAGATTTCTCTGTGCACCCGTGTATGTGCGTAAATTATGGTGGTAATAAACACTCATGTTATGACCAAAATATATTGAAGCAAAATTAGGAACGAATTTTCATACATGTTGGCAAAGGATAGATTAAGTACAGCTGCCATTACTACCCGCCTTCAATAGTATCTAAGCCTGCAACTAACACCACAACCATTGAAAGTGCTCTTTGTTCATAAAATGAGAAAGAGAGGAGCGTACAATGGAAGCCTTTTTGTCTGAACATCTAAATATGTATGCATTCCAGACATCTGTCATATCTATAATGGAAGAAGAAATATAACATATTGGTTTAGAGTTGTAAGGAAACTGAAATGTATCTACTGCATTCAGAGATCCAGTTATAAGACATAAAATCATATTATTGCAGGTTCTGCTATTCACAAAACTGGATTAATCTTTATGCTGTGGTCTTTATAGACTTTTGCCCTGCATAGTAATCAGATTATAATGAAGCATACACCTATGTTTCAAGGGGAGTTCCACCATTTTAAAATACATGGAAACAGAGCCCAGATCCTTTGACATTCTCAGCTTTCCTTCAGCTGTGGACCAAATCCTCACACACTTTCAATATCCATCATTCCATTGTAAAGTACGATGCAAATGCTGAGCAGGGCTGAATAGTAAAGAAAAAGTTAAACTACAAAATGGAGTGCGCATTTAATCCATTTGATTTTACAATGCGTCCCTAATAATTTATATCAATGCAGGATCCATCCGGACTGGTGCTCAATCGTGGGTGCATTTTTCAAAATATTCTTGACACAATAATAGTGTGTTAGCAGTGATTTATTCTGTTTTAGTTTCTTCTGTGATGCTGCCACATTATTGCTATCTGGAGAAGCGATAGCAAAATTCAAACAGAAATAAACCAGAACATTTGTGGTGTAAAAAGGTGCCGGATTTCAGCAGGAAGTTGCAGGGTATGTGCTACTTGGAAATTCTGCAGCAGTTTGACAGCCCCTAAACCTCCGCAGGCTTTGAAAGTGGGATTGCTTATCACCATCCCAAAAGCATCATGAGCACAAATTGTCACAAATGCATGAGAAGAAAAGGATGTAGAGGTAACATAGGGGATAAATTTTCATAGAGATAAATATAGTATAAAGCACACACGTCCTCCAGTAGCTCAGAAAGGATACCCAAACATTTAAAACTCTCATAGTTTAGTAGAGTCTCTGGAGTATTCAAGGGGATATGCCATGACATACCGCCCAGGGTTGAATTTCATGCATAGTGAACATTTATAGTTAAGAGTTCACTAAAGAAAATATATAAAATCCAGCCACCTTTCTGCAAAGGGCAAACTTTAAGCCAAAATTGTGTAGAGTGGCAGAAAAGTTATAAACAAGAGAGCAACTTTCAGAGGAGCTTTTAACACTGCAATCTTCTGACAGGCTGAAGTCCTATTGAGTTCAATGGAACTTACTCCCTGGTAAGCATGTATAGCAGTGGAGGCTGGTCCACTTGACCCATCAACTTCATTATGTCCCCAAGCAGCCCTCACCTGCCTGCCTGCCTTCTTACTTGCAACCAGTCATATGGATGGCATAGTGTCTCAGCATCCTTCTCTTCTGTGTTGCCCTTGCAAAATTCAGCAGGGAGGAGGACGGGGACAAAACTAGAATTAGTTACCTCAGTGGCTGTGGCTCTACCAAGGTTAAGTCTCCTAGTCTTCAACCCTGCCAGCCCCAGTGGGTACCAGCTGCCACTGGTGTATGGGATTGCAACCTAAAAGATTGAACAGCCAAAGATGGGACCCTGAACTGGCTGAAACCAATGCAATTCTGTTTCACCCTAGTGAAACTCTAAAAATGTACATACTCTGAGGTTCATTGCCTATTTGCAACATGCAGACTGTGTGTTCACCATTAGCTATAACAAGGGTGCCAGAGTGTATATTTTACGGCTAAGTGTGCAATAGTTGGGTAAGAGGGAAGTAGGAGGTCTCCAGGTGCAAAAGATAAATGTTATTGCGCCCAATGAATTTCAAACTGAACTTCACTTTTATGTATTATGTGTTATAAGTTGCATCAATTATTTGTATTCTAATAGATTCTTCATTCCCTATATTCATAGTGCATCTTAGGGAGATCTCTGTTGAAAACACCTTGGACTCTATTTTTTTTCTCCTGCATCTAGAAGCCTCCCTTCTTTGGTGCCTCCTGCAATTGGGCCTTCCACCTTCTGTTGGGAAACTGTGTACGTGCAGCTACTCACAGCGTCAATTAAGGTTTGGCAGACAGCCAGAAGGCAATCTGAAGGAGTAAGTCTGCCTGGTGATAACAGAGACATGGAGACCGCTCCCTGATTGGTCAAGCTCTCTCAAGGGAATGATAATTAATGGCCTACTAACTGGAATGTTTTCAGTTCAGTAGTTCGGAAGTTCAGAGTTCTGTGTCAGTGTAGGAGTTGTGAGTCATGTCAGAGAGAGCTAGCAAAAGATCCAAGTTCTGTTCCTGTAAATACTCCACTGTATATAACACCTAACTACAAGTTCCTGGTTCCTGCTTCGTCTATCCTGTCTGCAGCCAAGTCGCCAATTGCTTCCGTGGATTCTGCATCTACTCTGCTAGGTCTGGCTAAGGTCCTGCAACTAGTCAGAAAGTTGCGAAACACCAAATAGGTTTTACCAATACCTTCTTTCTTTCTCACAAGTTGAGAAGCTGCCACCATTTGTCAGCTTCGTTTATGCCTGCTCATGAAGCAAACTGGCTCCATTTATAAAGTGAAGCAGCTTAACTATACCAATTCCATATTTCTAAGGCTTGAGGAATCCCATTTCTCAGCTGCTTTTTGGCTTGGGTTTGTATGCTTATATCCTTCTCCTTTTGAATCTAAGGCTGTATTCTCACTCCCACTTGTTCTGCATCCAGCGCCCTCCCACTGCTGGTTTGGGAAGCTGGGTACACATGATGTTAGTCACAAGCCAGATCTATCCCGTTGTTTCTTATGAAATGCTGCATTTTGACGTGTTTTTCTCCAAACTAGCTTTGATCTGAATCAAGAAAAAGAGCCTAACTGCATGCTATGCTGGCAATGTGTGCACTGTCAAAGTTGGCCATCCAAGCTGTTGCCACACTGGGTATTTACTGTACAACAGCTATGCTTCGTTCGTTGCTCTTTATGGAGCGGCTGCATTATGTTGTGAAGAAAACATTCCATTCTCACATTTTGCTTGCTTAACCTATTTCCCTGCCTCCCCTCCAGAGCTCAGAACATCCACCACTGTACACAGTACAACGAATTCACATCCATCAGGGGTAGAGCCTGTCACTGCAATGTTTCATCACCATCCATATGTGTTTGTTGTATACGCAGATATCGTATAGAAAGGGTTAAAGTGATGATCAGTTTTATCACTTCATGACCAGACTAGACTGACCTTGAAATATCTATGAAATCTTTGATATGGAAGTGTCTGAGGGGAAAACAAGAACATATTGAAAATCCACAGATTTTCTAGCTGCTTTAGTACCTGATGCATACTGGAAAACCTCACTCTGCATCTCAATATAAATTATCTATCCTATTCAGACCTCACAAGTGCACTTCATTGAAGCAATACTTTTAGGAAGGTAAAATCTTTATTGAGATTCAGTGCACCAAGCACATTTCATAACAGCTGAATGAGTTACATTGCAACCTTGGAATCTGCAGCTAGTGCATTAATTTCAAAGAACGAAGATCCTTTCATTTATGCTGAATTTCCCCCTTTATGCCAATTTCTATGGCTGTTTGTAAAACACTAACTACATTTAAGTTGCAATTTGATTGCAGGCACACAACTCACCATAAAAAGGTAAAGGAGATATATTTTAAAAGCACATTGTAGCTAATAATCTGGGTCAGAAGTAGGAGGACCCATTCACATCTGAAGGAATGCTGTTGTCTTCTTTCTATTACCACTCATCTATCATTCAGCTTACTGCAATCTGCAAAGTACATTACAATTGTCATTTCTACTCACAACAGCCTTGAGAGATAGGTGCCTCTGAAAAGTGCCAACATTTATTATTTATTTATTCCAGTCTTTTTCTGCCTTTCCCTCTTGGCACTTAGGGTGGTGTGGGTTCTCAGGCAGCCTTCCATCTCAAACAAGATGGGGAGCCGCATTGTCCCATTGTCAACCCTCCAGGGACCACATGTCAAAGTGAGTATGGCCGAAGCGTCAAAGTACCATATTTTTTCGTCTATAAGATGCCCCCATGTATAAGACACCCTCTATTTTGGGGGACTCCGATTTATGAAAATGGGGGGATCTACCCATGTATAAGACGCCCCCAAATTTTGGACATTAATTTTTAGGGGGGGAAACCTAGTCTTATACACACAAAAATACGGTAGGTTTGGTCAATTTTAAATGCTAGATTCTATAGCTGGATGTGCTTAGCTTCAACAAGGTTATTGACGCATCTGCCTTCAGATTTTGTCCCAAGCCACCCAGCGTCCTTCACACTTGGACAGAAAACTGAGCTCTTGTTGTCTCCCACATCCAACAGTGACACCCCAACATTTCTTTATCTTGGGTTCAACGAGCTTTAATCAGGCATAGTCTGCGGATACCAGCTGCTGGTTTTTCAGGGCCAAACACAGAATACCAATAAGTGCTCTCCAATATTTGGAGTTCTTTGATGAAATGCAGCCATATGCAAATCTGATTGCCGCAGTAACACTGGAAAAGCTGGTGCTTCAGTCACCATTTATGTGTCTAATATTCCCCCTCCCCAGCCACCAGACTTTTCCCATCTGTAGGAGGAGGGGAAAGATGGAGACGATCATATTTTTTTCCTCAAAGTGTGGGACAGCAGCTTGGGAGGGAGGAGTCCATTTTGACTGCAGATCACACCTTGCTCCTCTGGTGCAACCAGTGCAATCAAATTTACAGCTGTATTTTAGTTTTAAGTCAGGAATTTTCTCCTGGACCTGCAGCATCGCATGTAGCAATTTACTTCTAGCAAATTTACTTCTTGATGAGCACAGGATTAAATGGGCAGACATCGTAAAGAACACTTTGCTTCATCTGTTTGCCTCCTGCCCATCTTTTTGACACTTCTCTGCAGGTACCACTGTCAAGTACATTGTGATCCCGATCTCTGCCTGGCTGGAGACGGTCAATAGTTATTAGAAGAGTTGGAGGTGGTAATGATAGAGGCATAGCTGCCTAAGATGTACCTGCGCAAACTCTTTCTCTTTTCTCCCGCTGTTTTTGAAGTGCTTCACATCTGGGAAACCTGCAAGCAGAGACTAGCAGAGGTAGAATTCCATAGAGGTAGCCGTGTCAGTTTGCAATAGAGTTTTAAAGTCTAACACATTTACGACATAAGCTTCCGTGAGTCAAAGCTCATGTTGTCAGATGCAGGACAGGGTCACCTAAGTGAATGCAGAAAGAAGAATATATTGTTACCGCTGTTTAAAAAGCAAAGTCAAAAACTGCAAGATGTGTTATAGTACTGTGCAGAACACAAATGAATTTAGGCTTCTATCAAATGAATACTGTGAGGGTGTGACTCCCATCTAACAGACATCAGATGACTGACCACCAGAGACCTCTGCCACATCACCTTCAGCACTGTCCACTTCAAACACAGAAAAGCAAGGTGGGGTGGGATTAACTCATTCGCTCTGCATTCCCCAGATGCTATTTGCAACAAATAGCAGCTGCAGAGGGGTTATCAGTGGGAAATAGGGAAAGGTTTTAAAAAACAAAACAAAAAAAAGACTACAACCTTTCCACAATGCCAGAGTTCCAGTCCAGGTCCAGAGAGGTCACAACTGCTTTTGCAAAGAAAACAGAAGTGGGGAGACCAAAGTATGGGATTTAGTGTGGTGTTTGGGATTTTTAAAAATCCCAAAGTATGGGATTTTTAAAGTGGTGTTTAGTGTGGCCCAAAGTAGCAACCATGAACTTGTTAGAATGCCAACTATAAATAGAAGTGTGATTATGGAATATGTGGGTTGTACATATCCAGTGCTACGGATCCACTTGTACAACAGAACTTCTTCCCTACAAATCTCCCTTGAACCCTCAAAATCTGCTCCAGAGGGTGGGGAAGCCCTCCAGAGGAGATTTTGGGGGCACACAAGAAGGGGAAAGGAAAGGGGAAAGCCTGTGGCATGATACAGCATTGAAACAACCCTATGATTTTGCAGGTAACCCCAGAAGGAAGATTGTCTTGGCACTTGCAATTGCAAAAAAGGAAAGTGGGAAGCTGCAGAAAACTCAGACCCAGAGAGAGAGGCGGAGAGTTGTGGCTGGATTTTAAACATTCTTCCTCTATTGCATTTCCAGCTAGTCAATTTGTGATGGAAGCATTAATACACCGACGTAGTCTCTGCAACACTGGTTTCCTCTTTTTCATCTCTTTCCTAGTACAATCAATATAAGGAAAAGATTAGCCTGTAGGTAAAATGGGACACCTGAGCAGGCAATGGCAACTCCAGTAAGGACCTTTTTAGACACCCCCAGCAGCAGCAACCTCAAGGATCATATGTCACCTGCCAGTTCATCCCATTTTAATGTGCTGTGAGCTATGTCCTCTTATCATGCAACTTTAAGATTTGGCTCGGAATTATTTTTGTAATACGTATTGTGCCACTGTGCATTACATTTTAATCACACTTTTTAAAAAATCTCCCTATTAGTTCTGTGATGTGTGCCTAGAATAGAAAGTGCTCTCCTGCCAGTTTTTAAGTTGTATATAGTTGGGGAAGGACCATAACTCCAAAGCTTTGGTATCCATGCTTTGTATACAGAACTCCCCAGGTTCAGTTCCTGGCAACTCTGGTTAAAAATGTGTGAAGGAAACTTCTGCTTGAGACCTGGAAGAGCCAGTACCAGTCAAACCCAATGACGCACCATTTATACCCTTTGCATGGCTTTAAAAAACACCACTTGGGCTTTAAAATAAAAAAGTAGCTGCACCTTTCAGACACCAATCCCTGCCTTCATCTATTGCCCACCCTGGCTTGAAGTAAGGTAAAGGGACCCCTGACCATTAGGTCCAGCCGTGGCCGACTCTGGGGTTGCGGCACTTTACTGGCCGAGGGAGCCGGCGTTTGTCCACAGACAGCTTCCGGGTCATGTGGCCAGCATGACTAAGCCGCTTCTGGCGAACCAGAGCAGTGCACGGAAATGCCATTTACCTTCCCGCCGGAGCGGTACCTATTTATCTACTTGCACTTTAACGTGCTTTCAAACTGCTAGGTTGGCAGGAGCAGGGACCGAGCAATGGGAGCTCACCCCATCACAGGGATTTGAACTGTCGACCTTCTCATCGGCAAGTCCTAGGCTCTGTGGTTTAACCCACAGCGCCACCCACATCCCTTCTGGCTTGAAGTAGGTGCTGCTTAAAACAGGTTCAAATCCCTCCCCCACCCCACAACCATGTAGCTCTCAGAGTGATCTTGGGCCAAATACTGTCTTTCAACTGAACCTACCCCACACCACCATTGTAAGGGGGAAAGAGGCAAAAGCGGCGAGAGCAACTAATTTGGATTTCACCTTTGTACTGTAAGCTCATTTCTGCTCATATTCACATACCCCTCTCTTTCCTTCATCCAGGCAAGCTAGAGCATCATCAAGGACACAGCCCAGCCAGGCAAAAACACTCAGAAAAGGTGCAAAGCAGGGGAGAGTGGGGGTTATAGCTGGGCAGAGTTCCAAGGGGCAGAGAGAGGCCTCTATCCACACCCCAAGACCTGAGATTCCCCAGACTAAGCAGAGAGAAAAGACACAAAGGACACAACCTCCGAGCGAATTTTCCACCCAGGACTCTTTGATGGAAGCCAAGAGATAAAGTGCAGTAAGACTAAAAGGTCACAGACCCATAAATCATTTTCTGCAGAAATCCCATTTTGTTTACGTTCAACATTGGAACTTCCTGAGCCTCAAATAAACAAGCCCTTAATTGCACCAGGGGTTTTCCCCCTGCCTCTGCTCTGTTTTTACTATTGTCCTGGGCTTCTGGTGTGTGTATCAGGACTTCTTGCAGGGTTTCAGCTATGGAAAATGACGGTACAGTCTGGTGCAGCATTATTTTGCCTGTGTTAAGCTTCAGATTGCTTCACTTCATGTATAGAAGGGTTCATAACAATGAATCGGAAAGTTAAAGTGAGGTTGGCCACTCCACATGATCAAGAACTCATCTCCATGCAAAGGTCTCCGCTTAAAAATGTACTAGGTCCCTTTCCCAAAAAAAACAAAGAACTTCTGAAACTGACAACACAAATCTGAGGAGTTCAAGCATGCAGCTAATGCAATAAAGACAGTGAATATAATTCCAAATACACGGTTTACGTAATGCCTCAAGGAACAGCTCCATCAGCATGATTTAGAAAATGATTCCATTATGTGAAAAACAACTTAAATTGGATAAGAGCGGGTGAGATTTGTTGACATAAACCTTGTCTTTCTGATGCAAATTATTCCAAGCAAATACAAATATGGAAGTACACACACGAACAGAGTTGCTGGTGCCCAGTCTGGAATTTCTCCGTGTGTGTGTGTCATGGTCCAGTTCATGGGCAATTGAAGTCCCGACTGGGGACACTGGGACTGGGGGCAAGACCGTGGGGTGGGAGCGGAAATGGGAGTCCAGAAGCCAGGACTCAGGAAGCCAAGAGTCCGAGGGTCAGAGAGCTGGGAGTCAAGAAGCCAAGGGTCCAAGGATCAAGAAGCAAGGAGTCACAAAGTCAAGGGTCCAAGAAGCAAGGAGTCAAGGAGCCAAACACAGCAAGGCAGGGAACGTGTTGCTATGGCAAAGAGCCGAAGAGAAATGCTGACCTTATATCCCTTCCTGGCTCTTGCCACCAGGTGCTGTGAGTTACCAATCGGAGTTACCTTGCCTCTTCAGAACAAACTTAGGAAGGCCCCAGTCCTGCAAAGTCCTATTGGTCACAGGGCCTGGCTCCTGCACACACACCTGACACTCTCACTCTATCTCCTGTACCCACCCTCACTTCTCACTTGTTTTCAGAGAAGAAAAGCTTCACATCACTGACCACTCATTCTATTGAAAGTTAAAGGAAAGGAACATGTATAGAAAATTGTAGTGCCTGGTGGTACACGGAGAAGCAGGTGGTGATCATAAAAAAACAAAGCTGCCCTATTAGAACAATGGGTTTCTCAGCTTGACTTTTCTACAGATATAATTCACAAACTACTCGTTTTGCTTCAGGGAAGGTGTATCGGTGTACAGTCTACAAGAAGCATCAAAACCAAAGCAAAGAGCTTTAAGGGGAAGCTTTGGGAAGTAGAAGGAGGATTAGCTTTTAGCCATGACTAATAATAATAGAATCACAGAACTGTAGGGTTGGAAGGGACCCTTAAGATCATCTAGTCCAAATCCAATATGCAGCTATCCCATAGGGGGATTGAACCTGCAACCAGGCATTATCAGCACTGTACTCTAACCAGGGTGATACTTAGCATTTCTCCAGTTTGAAGTATAGGATGGGTCACACATATCCAGCCTAGTGAGAGAATAGTTACTGTTGTTGTTATGAATTGTAATTTACAGCTTAAGGCCAAAATAGGCTTCTAAGAAGTTTACAAGTCTAAAAACCAGTGACACAAACCTTGCAATATAAATGTCCATAATTGAGATCCGCCATTAAAATATAAACTTCCATAATTAAAATATGCAATCAAACAATCCCATTTTAAAAATATAGCAATTGAAACTGGAGACTCAGGTTGAGTTGATGCAATAATGAGAAGACAATAAGGAGTGAATCGCCAAGTCAAGGGAAGTTTCCCAATCACTAACCCAAGATACGATTACAAAGCCATATCAAAAGACAGCACCTGTTCCTTGCATTCTGCTCTTCACTGAGTAACTCCCACTGCATCTATTGCTAGAAACATCTCAGTTCCTGCTGTTATCAAGCAACCGTAATCAGTGAGGGTGCCAAAGGAGAGTGGCTTATTGGAAATCCCACATGAACACAAGTATATATATATTGCTAGACAAATGAAATTGGTTTACTGAGAATAGCTCAGAAATATATATGCACCAATGACGTCTTCTTGTGCTTGACCCAGTGAAGAGAGGGAAACCATCTTGGAGGTGATCATGGCTTCTGAGCCAGCAGAAAGACAAACACAAAAGCTTGTTAGTTTTATAACCATACCTATGACCTAAGTACAAGGAGATAATCCACCCCTTGGACCATTAAATACACATTTTTCAATGTGCCTTCTATTAAATACTATTCAATTTATATGACAAAATGGTTTCAGCTTGTTGGATCTAAGTATGGACTACTTACTGAACTGCTGCAAGGAACTGAAAAATCAGTTGAAAGAGGAATGGGGAGACTGCAGTAGGTCTCCTGAAGTTCGAAGAGCCTGCTGGATCAAGCCAATGGTCCACCTAGTTCAGCATCCTGCTCTCACTGTGGTCAACCAGATCCCTACAAGCAACAGCACTCTCCTCTCGGTTTCCAACAACTGGTATTCGGAGACATAATGCCTCTGACTGTGGAGGTAGAATGTAGCCATCATGGCTTGCAGCCATTGGATTTCAAGTCTCATCAGCCCCAGCCAACATGGCCAATGGTCAGAGATTATGAGAGCTTTAGTTCAACAACATCTGAGCGGCCATAGGCTTTCTCATCATCCTAGGGTGGAAAGCTCAGTTGACACTGAGAGATGATTAGGAATGAAATTTTGCATTGATTCCACTTCCATGCAAAGAAAAAGGCACCTATCCATTCTTTAATTTGTTCTTGATATTTAACGCTCCGCTGTCTGAATGATCAATGCACAATTTTCTATTCATTCCTTTCAAATAGAACCGCGCTGTGATCAACATAAACCGTAAGGAATGTGGAATGCTGAAGTTACTTTTAAGCTCCGTCAATTCAAACCCCCAAGATACTGTCTGTGAAAATGGGCTTGGACTGTAGCAAAGTGGGGTTACCTCCCCATCATTCCCACCACCCAACAGGGCTCCTCAGTCTTGAACAGGCAGAAACTCAGCAAGTATCAATAGTATTAAGAGAGCCCATCTGTTATTGTTTGTTGCTGTTGTATCGGCCATCATGGTCATTGCAACCTATACAGTGGTACCTCAGGTTATGTACTTAATTCGTTCCGGAGGTCTGTACTTAACCTGAAACTGTTCTCAACCTGAAGCACCACTTTAGCTAATGGGGCTTCCTGCTGCTGCTGCGCCGCCGAAGCAAGATTTCTGTTCTCATCCTGAAGCAAAGTACTTAACCCGAGGTAATATTTCTGGGTTAGCGGAGTCTGTAACCTGAAGCGTATGTAACCTGAGGTAGCACTGTACATAAATAGAACATTAAAGCACAATATCTATCTATACATACATATATACATACACATAGACAAACTAATACAAATAGTTTTTATATTTCATTCCCAAATAGATCTTTACAGTCCACTATGTTATCCTCAATTAACGTTCTCCTCAGTTGTTGGGCAGCAGCTGCAAAACTCACAACTTTCTCACAAATTTGTCAAAACCAGAGAACAAATATGTGATTTTTCGCTTGATCATCCACATCAGGTATCTTACATAAAAAAATCAAGAATAAACAGCTCTCGGTTCAGAATACAGAGAACGATGTAGTACATAATGGTACAGATCTTCTATTGCATGGGTACCGCATAAGACAGCCCATCTTCCAAATCAATCCTATTTCTTCACAGTCCTTTGTAGCCTCACCAGATGCACACACAAATGCGAGCATTCAAAAACGATGTTGAAACCTTTTCTTTGGAAGCCCTTCTTCTATTATCCCTTTCCTGCTGCTCTACAATAAGCGTTTTTGTCAAAGCCACTGCCCTGCTTCATCCTACACAATTAACCCTGTGACTCCTGGAGTTCACAGGTTAACCAGGGAAGAAGAAACAAGGCAGTGTCTTCGATAGAATACTTAACACAGTGCTGCAGCTGCGGGGTGACTTGGGGGGGGGGTGTCAACCCCTATTGAGGCTGCAGAGCTCTTTATGAATACACCTCCATACTTAATACTGGCTAGTTTGACTCTGCACCTGCCCTCCAAGAAAGCTGTGAACTCTTAATTCGGAACTCTGTTGTTGATATGACGAATTCAAGTCCAGCCATTCTGAATTGCTGCGTGACATGCCTCTGGGGACAGCAGAGAACATAAAGGCAGGCATCATCCAGTGCTTTAGGTAATTAACAGAATCAGCTCCATCCACTCAGGTGCCACTCAGCCCTATTCCAATGGAAGCTTGTCACCCAGTTCTTCCACTAAAACTTTTACATTTTTTCTCACATCTAAAATTAGCGGCCTGGCCTTACACAGTTCCAGAGTATTTCATGATCACTAGGTCCAGACTACCTTAAATGCAGGCTTGCCTTGTCAATTTATAGTTGCGCCAGTCATGTTGCAGAGGCGCAAGAGACATCAGCCCCGTTACAAAACTTGCTCTCTTTTTTTAATTAGCTGTGAATTATTTTCCATCCAATATTTTTCAATAGCTTTTGTGTTGTTACATTAGGAGAAACAATGATTTGAGTGATGCCACCTTGGCACCCTTAAAGAACTGGAAAAAGTCAAGATGGCTGCCAAATTAGTTTGGCAGCCCAGCAGCGTTCTTTTGAGATAAATGGGCAATTCATCACCTCCACATTTGCTACAGATTACAGTCAATTATAGTTCAAATTTTCTTAATACCATCTATATGGCACGCTTAGCAAAACAATCCATTTTCTTCAATATCACATCTTGTTAAAGTCTGCTTAATCAAAATAAACTGCAACTTTATTGTTTTAATCACTTAGGAACAATAGCAAATGGCACATGGTGCTAACAATTACGCAAGTACTACTAATAAAAATATACTACTTTAGGGTTTCGGGTGGGTGTACGTGTTTTGAAGGGCTGAGCAGACAAGCATAGAACTCAGAAATAATAAGGCATTCTGGAGAGAAACATTGACTGAAAATGTGAGCATCAACCACAGTACTGTAAGTAGCAGAGTACTTTAGAACTCCTCTATATTATACATACTGTACATACACATTGAGGCAAGGAATGGATGCTAGAGGGCAGCTTTGTGGTGCTTCATGCTATTTAGTTATTTATTTTTGTATAAATATGGCAAGATGTGTTGGTGGCAAGAAAAAAAGGGGGGGGGATGAGAATTCCTGGATGCCAAGATTCACACTTGGGGCAAGTACTCTTTGGTGAGAAAACCCCAGCAGAGATTTAAAATCACAAAATATGAAATAAAGTAAAGTGTGGAAATATAGGCTGTTAGACCTTAGAATATGCCCTTGTGAGTTTCAAAACTTCCCTTTTCCCCTAACATAGAAAAAGACCACACATTTGGTAAGTTAAAAATGGTTTACTTACAAACTCTCCAAATGTTGGATTCTCTTGCTTTTCCATACAACATTCAGGAAAAGTTGCACAGGCAGTAAAACTTGACTTAGTTACAGTGATGAACGTTTCCAAATTATTGGCATAGGAACTCAACAGTGACTTGTGAGAGGCATGTGGCTAAACCAGCTTAGTCTTGTTACACACTGATTTCATCAGGTAGACAGGAAGAGAGCAAAGGCTCCCAACGTGAGCTAAGGACAGCTTATTCTATGGTCTTCATCCCTTCATGCATTAACTGGTTATATTGGTTATAGGAGGCTGGTTATCCCACAAGATGAACATTCCTGCACTGGGGGTTTAAAGAGAACCCTACTCCTTTAAAAATAAATGAATGCAAACTTGAAAGTTACAAAATTATGCAAGCATGGGGAGCATTATCCAATAGGAACTGCAATGCTTTGCACAACCACATTCTACTCATCACAATGCAGCAGCAGCAGCAGCAGCAGAAGAAGAAGAAGAAGAAGAAGGAGAAGGAGAAGGAGAAGGAGAAGGAGAAGAAGGAGAAGAAGAAGAAGAAGAAGAAGAAGAAGAAGAACGGGGGTTTGGATTTGATATCCCGCTTTATCACTACCCGAAGTAGTCTCAAAGGGGCTAACATTCTCCTTTCCCTTCCTCCCCACAACAAACACTCTGTGAGGTGAGTGGGGCTGAGAGACTTCAGAGAAGTGTGACTAGCCCAAGGTCACCCAGCAGCTGCATGTGGAGGAGCAGAGATGCGAACCTGGTTCACCAGATTACGAGTCTACCACTCTTAACCACTACACCACACTTTATCTGGGGATAAGGACCTCATTTCCCAGCAGCACTACACTCCTACTAGAGTACTGAAGAAAATGCAGGGGCCGCTGCAACAAACATGTACTCTTGGGGAAAGAGATGTACTCTACAAAATAAGAAGTCTTTGTACACCACAAATTATTGTGTGGGAAAGCCAAAAGCTCATGCTGCTTCCGTCAGTCCCCCAAAGTAATCACATTATACATTAGCTTTCTTCAAAATATTGAAATGACAAATTAAACGCAAGCGTCGCCTTGGCCTAATTGAACAGCAACTTTCATTTTCCCAGGGAAGTCACTAATAAGGTAATTTCCATATACAACAGAATAAAGCTTACTGGAACATTAACTACTTTATCAGGTCTCTTGTGCTTTCCATTGTCTCCTTCCGACAAGCTGACCTCTTCCGTCGCCCTTGCCTTGAGAACCAAATACGGTCTAACATTCTGTACCAACCTGTGAAAGACAGGAAGATGCTTATAATAGCTATAACAAGCAACGTTGCTTATGCCCCAGAAATATTCATATTACAGTGCAAATATAGGAAACTTCTCATGAGAGAGGCAATTACATTAAGAGAGCGCTTATCTGCATGATATTTGATTAACAAAAAGAGAAGTCAAACAAACTGTGAATTCACTTTGGCTACCAATACCATTTCCTCTGTGCAAGATAGAAGGGTGTTTTTTTAAGAGCCTATTTTTAGGTGCAGAAATTACTTTTTTTTATCTGCTAATATAGTCTTGCACGACTATTTACCTCTACCTTCATAAATCTTGCAAGATGAATGAGCTGGATGTATTTGAACACTAGCATCCATGGAAAGTTAAGAACCCTGAAATCTTTCCTTAAAAGAAAAAAAAGTATCTTTGACTTCTAGGAGGCCTCACCATCAGATTATTTATCTGCAGCCAAAAATGACAGAAAGTTCACACAAACTTTTAAAGCAGGAGGTGGTTTGGGCTGCAATTCATCCAGGTTTCAATGAGAGAAAGTTAAGCACAAGTTTAACTTTCCCACCGATATGAATGGAACTTCAAGGTGTGTAACTTGACAGTATTCTGATCTGCAATAGCACATGCTCTTTATTATATATATATATATATATATATATATATATATATATATATAGTGGTACCTCGGGTTACATACACTTCAGGTTACAGTCTCCGCTAACCCAGAAATAGTACCTCGGGTTAAGAACTTTGCTTCAGAATGAGAACAGAAATTGTGTGGCGGCAGCAGGAGGCCCCACTAGCTAAAGTGGTTCTTCAGGTTAAGAACAGTTTCAGGTTAAAAACAGACCTCCGGAACGGAGTAAGTACGTAACCAGAGGTACCACTGTAACCCTGCTCTGCCCTCAAAGAGCTCAGCATAGTATGCATGGTTCTTATTCTTACATATTTGTACATTCAGTGCTGTCCTCACAACAACCCTGCAGAGTAGGTTGTCCTGAAAGAGAGAGTGATCCAGCATGCTTTGTGACTGAGTGGAGATTTGCAAGATATTTAATACATGATGGTATACAACGGCATGTGGGGACGCAGGTGGTGCTGTGGTCTAAACCTAGGGCTTGCCCATCAGAAGGTTGGTGGTTCAAATCCCTGCGACGGGGTGAGCTCCCGTTGCTCGGTCCCTGCTCCTGCCAACCTAGCAGTTCAAAAGCACCTCAAAGTGCAAGTAGATAAATAGGTACCACTCCGGCAGAAAGGTAAACGGCATTTCCGTGCACTGCTCTGGTTTGCCAGAAGTGGCTTAGTCATGCTGGCCACATGACCCGGAAGCTGTATGCCGGCTACCTCGGCCAGTAAAGCAAGATGAGCACTGCAACCCCAGAGTCATCCGCGACTGGACCTGATGGTCAGGGGTCCCTTTACCTTTTTTATACAACAGCATAAACACAATCTGTTCTACCATCCATTTTAAGGTGCTACCAATATCAGCTTTGCTTATAATTGCAATATTTTTATGCATTGTCAGCGGCTGCAAGCCAGATATCAACTATGCAGATCCCCATGCTGATCACTGCTTCTCTTAATGTACTATTTATTGATGTATGTGAAATATTTATAAACCACTGAACAGTTAGGAATGTTGTAGTGTAGTGTATTTAAAAAAAAGTCTCAGTAAAATTAGGGTTGCCATACGTCCAGGAAATTCCGGACATACCCAGAAATCAGACGTCTAAAATGGCATCTTGGGGGATTTTTTTGGATTCAGCAAAATGTCTGGGAAAAACCTGGACATATGGCAACTAGGGTCAATTTTTTGCCTCCAAAAGCCTAAAAAAATATGTCTATACGTGTGGTCACTTCCTTTCCTGCCAGAGAGCATGTTTGAGGTGGAAATCAGATCAGGATGGGCAGAGGGAGGACAGCATGTTTGGGGTGGGGAGAGGTAGTGTGTGTGTGTGTGTGTGTGTGTGTGTGTGTGTGGTCTGTCTTTTCCCCCCTCTCACCCACTGTACAATGCAACTCAGCTTTACAGAAATGCCATTGGGATTAAAATGAGCTTGAAACTGATTTGAAGTTCTTCAGAAAGCATCATTGAACTGGGCTGAGGGATTCCGTTGGATCACTTTGCTGCTGTCTTCAGGGTTTTATCCAGGGATGGAGAAGTCAAGTACTACTGGAGTCAATGTCACATTAGCTTGGCCTACCACAGAGCCAACAGTTAGGAATGTTGCGATTTGGAGCGCAACAACATCTGGACAGTTCCCCATCCTGGGTTTAGCCTTATTTGAAAACAAGGACTTCCTGAATGCAAAATATATTTCTTCCTCCCTTTTTTGTTGTCGTTTCATACAGAAACTCGCTACATCCCTAGCACTAAACTACAGGGCACTGGCAGATGTGCCATAAATGATGTCATGCGAAAGTCTTTCATTACAAATGCCGCTCTGCGCTTCTCCCCAGGAATGATTTATTACGTTTTGTCAATCCAGTTCTTACGTACCCACATCATTTTTAAGCATCATTTTTCTTCTGGACATCTTTACATTTTTACAAAAACACACGGAGATAGCATCACGGCAAGGCAGGCACTGAAGCCGACAATTTACGAATGTTGTTACTAATAAATAAATATGGAGTGTGAGGGAAATGGAATGTCGGCTCTGAAAGCCAAGGCAAACCGAAAGACAGATTTCCAGAGGTGTAATCAGATGAGGTAACAAAAGGACATAAGTAGATCCCTGCTGGGTCAGACCAATGGCTGATCTCGTCCAGCGTCCTCTTCTCGCAGTGGCCAGCCAGATTCTCCTGGGAAGCCCCCACACAGGACCTGAGTACAACAGCACTCTCCCCTCTCATGATCTACAGCAGTTGGTATTCAGAGGCTCCATCAAAGAACCATAGAATTGTAGAGTTGGAAGAAGCCACAAGGGTCATCTAGTCCAATCCCCTGCATTGCAGGGATTTTTTGTCCAACATGAGACTCAAACCCACAACGCTGATGAAATATACTTGGAGTCGAGAGTGGATTTCATGCTCTTTATTCAGCTCATAGTGGTGAGGAGGAATGGAGTTCCCTCAGAAGGTCTGCCTTATACACATTATTTACACAATGGGCCCCACGTGATTGGCTAATTCCGGGATTCTCCTGTAGGCCAATCAGGTTGCGGATTCCCTTCCACTTGGAGCTGGATTGGGTGGCTCCTGTGGACCAATCAGACTGCTGCATTCTGAATCGTATTGCTCTAGGACCAATCAGAGTGCTACCTTTTGGATCCTATTCAACTCAGTCTATAACAGCTGAGATTAAGAATCTCATGGTCTAGCGACTGAGCCATCCCAGCTCTAATATTGCCTCTGATACTGAATCCTCTTTCAAAGCCATCCAGGACAGTGGCCATCACTACATCATGTGGTAGTACTTTATTTTGCCCGTTGCAAATTCTCCCACTCCTCAGGTGGGATGACAATTAATTATTTCTGCTTCGGGGGGTGGAATTGCTTCTCTTTGCCCACCTCAGTTTGTTCCTTCATTTTTCTTTGTTCTGTTAATCACCATGAGATTGCCTATTCCAGCTTCTTGAACAAATCAAATCACGGCTAATCAATTGGCACAGGCAATGTCATCAGACGGCCAGATTAATTTCGCATCAAAAATAATACCGGAAGGCTAAACTTCAGAGGGCAGAAAGACCCAAAAGATTAAAATGGAATATGGACATAGGATTTTGGGATGAATCTCTATGTGTGTGTTCTGAACATACGCATCCCAAACAGTGGCAAAGCTGCATGCACCGCTACAGGGGGCGGAGAGCAGACAGGGGCGTGGCTGGTGCCCCCGGGGGTGTGGCATGCTGCCCACAGGGGCGTGGTGTGCATTCTGGGGGTGTGGCGCATTGCCTGTGGGGGCATGGCGCCCAGCGCATGGGGTGTGTGTGGCGTGTGTCCAGGGGGCCACTGCAATGGCACCCTACCGGAATAGTGGTGCCGGGGGCGGTCCGCTCCGTACGCACCCCCGTTCCTCCACCAGTGATCCCAAGGAGGACAAAGAGACAGTAGTTTAATTCTTTATCGACATAGCACACACTTACAGTAGCTCTTAAGGTGCTGGCCCTGCCTCCCCTTAATACCTTCATCCAAGTAATTTATAAAGATGTTGAACAACAATGGGCCTAGGACAGAGGCATCCTACTTATCACTTTCCCCTCAAATGACGAGGAGCCATCAGTGAGCACTCTTTTAGTTCGGTCTGTCAGTGCAACTGCAAATCCACCTAACAGTTACCTTGTGCAGTTCACATTTTACCAGCTTCTCCGCAAGAATATCACGGGGGACTTTGTCAAAGGCCTTACAGAAATCAAGTTACACTACGTCCACAGCATTCCCCTGATCCACCAAGCTTGTAATTCTGTTTAAAAAAGAAATGAAATTCGTCTGGCATGACTTGTTTTCAAGAAACGCATGCTGGGTCTTAGTAATCACAAGGCAAAACTAGAATCAGTTGTCTCTAGCTCTTCCTACTGTTGAACTCCCTGTCTTCTGCCCTACCAGTGCCAATGGGCACCAGTCACCACCGAATATAATTTAACATAGTTTTACCTCAGTGAATTTTACTCCTTTGTCTTAAATTGCTTTAGTGCCGTGGATTTTCTTGGGGGGGGGGGAGTTCGTTCTTAAGTGATACATTCTAATCTATTGTGCTTTATTTGTTTCCTCTGACTGTATTATATTGTAATAGTGCTTTATTTATTTATGCTCTTAATTGCAAACCACCTAGAGAATATTTAGACCCAAAAATAGACCCAATAAATATATGGGAACACCTTATAAGTCAGTGGGCACAGGATGTCTATAACTTGTCTTGAAAGCTAGGGCCTACCCATCTTACAATATTTACACTGGCAGAAATGGGAGTTTCCGTTTCTGTTCAGATTGATGCCTGGATGCAAATTAGAATTTTATTTTAAATGGAGGAGTGACAAAGTATTGGCATGAATCCTTCTTGATTATGATCTTCCATCATTTTGATTTTATAATTACTGAATGAAATACTGAATGGAATCAATCAGATTCCAATTGTTACCTTGGTGAAAGATTAAAACATCGTTACTTGTCATACATATTTCACACTTTAGCAAATTTTAATAAACTGAATGCATGAGAAATGGTTGTATTATCTCGCATGGAAGTGGGATGCTAATGACATTTCTATTGATTTTAATTCATATTTGTTGGTCAGAATTACTCAGATTCAGGCAAGGCATGATGTCCATAATTATCGCTAACAAATGACGACCGCAGAACACTGAAACAGCTAAAATGAAATCATTAATCAAAAATACCATAAAATAATTGCCTACAAGTTAGGGAGGTCTCATCTTCCTAATTACTATCTTTTATGGCATATTGATCTGTTTTTAATTTGTACATGTTGGTGATTTCTCTATCAGAATATTAAATAGGAGATTTTTATTTTATTTTTTTGCAAAATCACTACAAAATGGGCATAGTGGAGGTGGTCGGGGGAGAGGATTGGAAGTAGTTGTCTCAATGGAGAAAAACTTTTGTAATATGTATAATTATTTGCATTGGTGTATAGATAATATATGCATTTGCTTTATTGCCTGCTTGCTTATGTATGTGGAGGTTCTTCCAGAGACTCAGGAAAGCCCAGGCCACTTCCAACTGTTGAGGCCCCAAGCCATTAGAAAGAAACGACAACGCACAAAAACAAACAAAGGCACCCCCAAAAAAGAGTGATACATAAATTGTGTGGGGCACTCATTATTTAGAGGGAATCTCGCTTTTGTGTAGTGTCGCAGTTGATATCAAGCTTATGACAAAACCTAGATCAGGGGAAAATAATGTCTTTTAACAAACCAAGTCTCCTGTTTGCAGTTCTAAGCCAAGAGAGTGTCACAATGTGGTCTGATGCACCTAAATACAGTTGAAACACTTGCGTGTCAAGGTCCCCAAGCCACCCCAAATAACACGCACAGAATTTTTGTTTAAGGTTTTTGGCATAATTTTGGCCACAACTTTATTAAAATACAGAAATGTGAGTGGTTGCTTAGACATTGGTATCTGACCCCGGTGGGGACAGACTGACTTTTCACACGCCCGTGAAAGTCAGAAAAGGGGAATACATTTTGGGAACCTGCCCTCAGCCCTCCCCAAATGCAACCAAGGGCTCTTGTGTGGCCTTAGCCCCTTGACAGGGTCCGGACAAAAGCAATGGTGTGCCCCTGTATTCCTTTAACGGGATACCCTTGCAGCAGCAGCATTAGAGGGGCAGGCACAGCCAATCCATGCCCCTCAACCAACCAAACCGATGCACGCAGCGAAACAAGGAAGCTCTACGCTGCGTGCAGGGAGTTTTAACGTTTCTGGACGTCAATCACTAAATGGCAACATTAACTTCTCCCCAACAACAAGGGAAGCCCAATCACAACAGTGGCCAACTATCAATTAGCCCGCCCCACAATTGTGTCTTGTTGGCCCCCACCATGAAGGAGAACACGCTTTATCAAAATTTAGGGGATTCTTTGAGCTTGAGTCTGGGGACCAAATAGCTCTCACGGGCCACCCCTCTGATTTTAAATGCCAACTCTAAGGCACCCAGAGCCCTCCAATGAAATATTAGGGGGGAGCAGGGGCCACCAATGTTGAGGACAATCAGTTGTGGAGGAGGCTGAGCATGGATCTGAACGTGGTACGGCTTCAGTGGCTGGTGACTCCTTCTGCTGCTGAGGAGGAGGAGAAGGAGAAGGAGAAGGAGAAGGAGAAGGGGGAAAGCAGCTCTGGACCAGTGGCAGTGGCAGGAGGAAGAGGAGGCCAAGTGTGGAGCCAAGCGCAGGGGCTGGTGGTTCCTCCTCCTGCTGCTGCCATGGAGGGGAAGGCGGGGGGAAGCAGCCACCAGCCATTGGAGGCGACAGGAAGAAGAAGAAGAGGAGGAGGAGTTTGGATTTGATATCCCGCTTTATCACTACCCGAAGGAGTCTCAAAGCAGCTAACAATCTCCTTTCCTTCCTCCCCCACAACAAACACTCTGTGAGGTGAGTGGGGCTGAGAGACTTCAGAGAAGTGTGACTAGCCCAAAGTCACCCAGCAGCTGCATGTGGAGGAGCAGGGAATCGAACCCGGTTCACCAGATTACGAGTCCACCGCTCTGAACCACTACACCACACTGGAAGAGGAGGAGGCCAAGCATCTGAGAGGAGGAGCTGCCAGCCACAGAAGCCTTGGTGCCGCCGCTGCCGCATTTGGCTCCGCCCCCTGGCTCCTACCATCATCCTGGCGTCCTGCACATTTAATGCAAGCATCATCGTCCATCCCGTCCCTCCATCTTCTGCTCAAATTGGTGCCTCTGCCTCTGATTTGCCCTATGTTCGCATGTGTGACATATGTGTGTGTTCTGGGCCAGGATAATGAGAGATGAACAGCTAAAGTGCCTGCAGTCAGCATTTATGCTCCTTCAGCATGCCTCATGAGAAAGTGCACATAACCTATCCGTCAAGAGACACCATGGGAGTTGAAATCCAAAACGTCTGGAGGGCACCGAGTTGTCAAAGGCTACACTACAGACATTTCTCCCCTGTACCTCTGAAGCTACAACAGATGTTTCTGAAGTGACCAAACAACATTGCATCACCAAATTTCCAAACTAAAATTTATGGCGTGTCAAATAATTCTGGCCAGATTCATGAAAAAGAGAGGTGAATTTTGGCGCACGGATTAATATACGTGAGACCAAAAAAAAAAGCAGCAAAACTTTCTTCAAAGCTGAAAAGAAAAATATTAAAATTGCCATGCAATTGTTTTGCATTCTTTCCCAGCCTCGCTGCTTGTTGGAATGTCCTCCTAACCACGAAAGGGTCTATCACCTGTTCCCTGGCACACGCACCTCTTTTGAATGTGTCTATGCTGTGATTAATTTGCCTAGTCCTTTGAAGTGAGGGCCTTATTTAAGCTCTCCCTTGGAAAGGATGATGTAAAAGGAAGACATGATATTTGCTTACAGTTTTTGCTTAGATATGTGTTTGCTGTTTCTTAGGTAACTGCAGTGCCGCCACAGACTTACTTATTCACTAAAACACACACACACACACACACACACACACACACACACAGTGTTATGACACCTTAAGGACTACATATTTCTTGTGGCCTACACTTTCTTGGACCAGAGCCCACAGCATCAGACAGTACGCAGAGTGCTATCCTCAGTTAGCAGATTGTGCATGGGTACATACACATGTGTACATCTATGGGCACAGAGGCAAAGAATTATAAACATTGGAGCCAAAGGACCATGAAATGCGAGAGGTACCGTCTGTGGTAGGGCTGCCATACACCCGTATCCAGCAACCCTAATCTGTGGCATTTCTATAAACACCCCAAATATATACAGTACAAGATGAGTATAAAGACCATTCACAGCAGAAGGAGATGGTTTGACAGGGCCAGCTCCAGGTTTGGGGGAGCCGTTGGGCACAGGGTTCCAGTGGGCCCCTTGTGCCCTCTTTTCTCCTCAAACCACACTTCCATACTGCCCAACTTTTCTATTTCAAAAACCAGGACTCGTGTCCAGAGGTTGGCATCATGAGGACGGGCCTGTTCTGTGGTAGCTCCCTGTTTGTGGTATGCTCTCCCCAGCAGGGCTCACCTGCTGCCTTCATTACATATCTTAGGTGCAGGCAAAAATGTTTCTCTTCAGTCAGGTGAACACTGGTTACGTGCCTGGGATCCCTGGACTCTCACACCACTCAGAGATTGGGCTGACGTGGAAAAACATTCTATTAAAAATAATAAAAATAAATAATATTTCTCTCATAGATATTTAATGCCTGAAGGAGCACTTTTTTAAAAAAGAAAGAAAATTAATAATAATATTCCATACCTTCATTTCTATGTTTCATTTCTACGTTCTATGTTCTCATTTCTATGTTTTCATGGCATAAAAGAAGGGATGAAAGACCAGAATTACTCAGGATTTGTTATGTTTTACTGTCATTTTTGTATTTAAGGGAAAAAAACACTTTTGACAGGTATTTTAGTATTTATACCTTATGACTCATTCCAGCCAGCAGAGAAGAACTTAAAACACAGAACAAAATTGCCATCTATAATTGAAATGGGCAGCATTACCACTGCAAAGTACTTTTATGTTTCAACTCTATTAGGAGGAAATTAGGGAGATATCCCATCAGTGTTATTGTTTACTTTATAATGAGAACAAGAGCATGAAAATATAATCAGCACAAATGCCCAGCAGATCCAGAAATGGATTAAACTGACTGTATCAGGATCTCAGAGTGTAGCTTGTGATCAATGACAAGTTGAGTCCATGCGAAGCTCCTACGAGATGAAGCCCCTGATCCAAATATGTTCCCATGTACACGAACATATTCTGTGTGTGCTACTGTGTGCAAGGACCTGTAACTTTATACCCTAACCAACAGATGATCAGCGCTGTCGTTTCTGACAGTACTAACCAGGTATTCAAAGAATGGAGAGGCCATTCTCCAACCCCCCAAAAAACAGGCAACTGGTTCTTTCAAAGCTAAGAGCACCGATTATCCATTGAGCAATAGCCTTTCCCACTGTTTATAACTTTTTAATATGCTTTTTTATTGTATGGTTTTATTGCTGTAAAACCACTTTGATTTCTTCCTTGTGACATAGCAGTATATAAATATTTTTATAAATAAATAAACTGAGCTGCATCCGGTTTATCTGCACATCAAAGCCTTCTTCCATTTCTCAAGGGATTGGTGTGGATGAGGGCTCGTGTGTCAGAGCTGTGTTCCAATGTGGAAAATATGCTAATTTGTACAGAATGGTTAACAAACTTAAAAGCTATGCAAATACAGCCATGCATTTAATACCTCAGCTAGTCTGGCAGTGAAATGGTCTAGTGTCTTTTGTAGAGCACTGTGAGATGGGCACCTGTTAATGAGAGAATACAGTGAGATGTAGTAAAATCCCTAAAAGTGTTTACTATTTTGTGTGCATCCAACTGATGTGTGACCACCAAGGTGCAAGTCCTTTTTGGACCCAAACCTACATTTCATTTCATTTCATTTTCTTTTTTAAAAAACAAAATGCCCACTTACGGGGCTTAGAAGGTTTAAAAGTACTGAATTTCACAAGGTGATACTTAACAGTACTGCCTTAAAATTCATCAAGGAGACTAAAGATTTGGTTTTTTGAACCTCAGCTGTAAAAGCAGGCAGAACTAAAAGCCCATCATCTTGGCAGCATAGCCAACAAAAGATTGAACTTTTGCTTAAATTGATCACCTGATTGATCTCAACTCTATTTTTATCAGCAGTGGATTGGATATCCCTGAGATTCATCAAAAAGCCTTTTCCGGTGCTGGCAACAGCAATGACAACAAAACCGTACCATATTTACAGTAAAGAAATGTGACTTGAAGAAAGACACGCCTTGTTTTCTTAGATCATATACCCTATCCTTTGCCCTCAAGGCTTCGTTTCTGTAACACATGGAAGCTCCGAATAGTGTAAATACAAAGTGATACTGGAAAAAACATTGTCAAAACATTTAGACATATGTGATGGTGGCCTTCAGCGGGGGTAAGGATTTTATGGGAGAAACCTTGAAAGATGACACTATCAATAGCTCAGCTGCTGAGTCTAATGCATGTGTTTTTAGAAAGCAAAACCTATTCTATGACCAGCATGGCATGCGCTTGTCCCTTTGCTGTGTTTTGCACAAAGGGGAGTTCAGCTACAATCCTAGAAGCATTTACCAGTGTTCCATTGGACACAATGGGATTTACCTTTCATTAGCTATTCCTACAACTGCGCTGTCACTGTCAAAAGTATATCATCCTGCAGCACAATTATATGCATTTCTACTCAGAAGTAAGTCCCATTTGGCTCAGGGGGGCTTACTCCCAGGTAAGTGTGTATAGGATTTTAGCCTTGGCCAATAGGTAGCCCAAACATGAAAGCTATGTTTGCAACACAATTCTATGCTGTGTCTATTCAGAGGCAAGACCCACTGTGTTCACAGTATGGAAAGTTCACCAGCGTTTTAGAGCAAAAGTCTCCTAACACACATTTGTGTGCAATTTTGCCTAATGTGCAGATTTTTGAAAAGCAATTTTGCTATGTTGTTTTCACCAATACGTGTGATTTTATGCACACTGCACCACAGTATATTCATTTTTGGCACACTCCACTGGTCTGGAGAACTCCATTGCAAAATCCAGAGAAGGGCAAACTTTGAAGGATAACTGGCTGGATACAGAAGAGTGGTGGGAGACACCAGCTGGGGAACCTGCAAAGGAAGAAGGTTCAGAGCCAGGGGTTGGTGGTTGGATGGTGATGAGTGTTCAGAGGCAGAAGAGGGAGCAGACTGGGAGGAGGAGGTTTTGGAAGCTGAAGAGGTAACAGCGTTTAGTGAGCAGGAAGAGGCTGTGGCAGACAGCAATTCAGAATCAGAGACAGGAGCAGAGGTTGGAAAGGAGGGGGCAAAGAGGCAGAAACGAGGTAGGCTGCTGAAGAAGTCAGGGAATATCCCCCTCCTGCTGCGACAAGCTCCCCTCCCCTTGATTTCCCAGAACACATCCAGTTTAGCATATACATTCTGAACTAAGAGTGCTAGAAGCTGTCGCCTAAATGTTCTCTTCTTTTTTAAAAAGAACAAAAACTTCCCTGTACTCCTGATTATGCAAATAAGACAGAAACAGTATTGTTAAGCCCCTATCATCCCCAGCCAACAGGGCTAGTCGTCAAGGATGATGGGAATTGTGGTCCCAGAAGCATCCCTGCCATAGTGAATGAGTCAGATTCAAACTTTGTCATGGGTCTACTCTTAGCGTAGCTGTCTGGATCCAACCAAATATTTCATAACCTAAGCACCCAAAGGTTTATACAGTATAGCTAGATGCAGTCTAATCTTAGTTTTGCTAACCTTTGTGATCTGAAGCTCCTAAACATAACCGTTCACACCCTGTACTCTCTCCATATGGCCTCCTGTCATTGTAACCCTAATTAAGAATTCCTATTTATACAAATTTCCCATTATCCAAATGTTTCAAAAGTCCCTTAAGCACTTCAATAAATGAGATTGTAAAGTGTATAAATGTGCATTGGAAATCTACCTTATCTCTATAACACAGCCACTTATACTCTGAGCCATATCTCTCTGATCATTATGCCTATTTTCTTTCAAGCCTACAGTGTGACAAAATCCACATAATAAGACTAAGGTTATTTTGATGTCACATCGGGCTGTATTATTACCGACTTTTAAGTGATGTGGGCATGATTCACACATCTGTTTTTGAGATAGCAAAGTCTCCACGCAGCAATTTCTAACGCCTCATTTTCATGTGGGGAGCAAAATGCCTTTTCTTCTGAGGTGATTATCTTTTGAAAAGGTCAGATGGGCCCTATTTCACACGATTCACAGCTTTTTCACACAGAGGGTATTTTTCGCTCCATAAGATGCACCTGACCATAAGACGCACCTAGTTTTTAGAGGAGGAAAACAAGAAAAAAAAATATTCTGAATGAAACAGTGGATGTATGAATTTTGTGGTTCATGCTGTGGCCACAGGCATGATATGTGATTTGATGGTGAGTTTGGGGTAGCCCAATGCAAAAATCCTCAGAATCCATGTGGCTCCGTGCTTTGTAACCACGTTTTTGCACCATTGCAGCCCCACAAAACTATGGATGTATGATTTTTTGGTGCAGGCTGTAGCCATGGACATGCTGTGTGATCTGATGGAGAATTTGGGGTGACCCAATGCAAAAATCCTGAGGATCCATGTGCTTTTACCTCCTCCCTCCCAGGCAGCCTCCTTTATCTCTAGAGTCCCTTATCTCCCTCCCGATCCCTTGCCAATCAGCTGCTCAGCAGCTTTGTTTCAACACCCCCTTCCCTCTTGTTTGCCTTAGTGTCTTTTCCTTAGCTGGAGCAGTTTTTTGCTCCTCCTTTTCTTCTAATTTCTCTCCTTATTGCTTTACTCTTCCTGTCTCCTCTCCTTGCAAGTTTGCTGTCTTTACCTCCCCCCTCCCAGGCAGCCTCCTTTATCGCTAGAGTCCCTTATCTCCCCTCCCGATCGCTTGCTGATCAGCTGCTCAGTGGCTTTGTTTCAACACCCCTCTTTCTAAAAAAAAAAAAGCACGACCTGCTTTTTGCCCCTGGGCAATTCGGCTCCAGGGACCACGCATTCGCTCCATAAGACGCACAGACATTTCCCCATACTTTTTAGGAGGAGAAAAGTGTGTCTTATGCAGCAAAAAATTGGGCAGGCCACCAGGTGGATCTTTGCACCCCGGCCCCGCATATGCTTAAGACAACCCTGTGAATGAGCTCAGTAGAAGGCAGTTCTTTCCTCCTGTTCTGCTTAGAGTGTCTCCTTCTTTCCTCTTTACAGACTGTAGTTTCAAGGATGGGACTGGGGCAATGACAAGGAGATCGTCACCTCCACTTGGGTTGACTGTGTGCTATAAGATTGGTCTCCTCATACTGCAGGGTCTTCCATTTTACAGAGTGTACATTCAAGAAGGGAAGGGGAGGAAAAGTGCCCTGGTGGAGGAATTCCTTTCCTCTTCTTAGATGGCATGTTTGAGGGACAGGCAAGGACAGTGCCATCCTGTTTCATCACCCGATATGAAATAGGAAGCTGCCGCCCCAACTCACCACCAAATCTCTGGACATCCCACCTTCCCCTCCAGGGATCCTATTGTCCACCTTCTCAACTGCATATTATTTCATAGTCCATATTTTATATCTTTCCACATTATCCATAATATTCGCTACATTACAAGTGTTATTAAAATCCTGCTAAGGTTTTCATCTGCTTACAGTGGTCTCCTAGATAAATTATAAATTTTTCCCATTCTTCATTGAAGTTTTGGTCTTCTTGGTTCCTGAGCCTTCCGGTCAGAGAAATCAATGGAGGCCTATACTTTTGCACCAAGGTTGTATGTATGGCCTTGGTTGTTTTCAGTGCAGTCACAACAAAGGAGAGGAGGGCATTTGTGTTTTCCTACCTTGGGAGTGTGTGTGTGTGTGTGTGAAGCAGAACATAACAGAATATAATAACAAATGCCCAGAGTAAAAGTAAAAGGGATATCCAGTTTCACCTTGGGAGTATTTTTGTAGCAGTTTTTAACCATAGCGGCTACTAGAAATTAAAAAAACCAAAACCAAAAAACCCAGGAAACAGTATTCCTTCTTAAAGACTGCCTGACAAACAAAATAAAATCAAAACATCAAAGTCTGTGGAAAACAATGGCACCATGTGGACACATGGAAAAAGCCTTTGGCTTAACAGCTGATTGGA
Organism: Podarcis tiliguerta; assembly: GCF_965153285.1. Lineage (NCBI taxonomy): Eukaryota > Metazoa > Chordata > Lepidosauria > Squamata > Lacertidae > Podarcis > Podarcis tiliguerta. Next base: position 36,784,258 of record NC_139544.1, on the reverse strand, counting down.
AAATAGAAAATGCCATTAATTTTATACAGCAGAGAGAGGACTTGCTTCGCATTGTGAATGCAGATACCAAGAATGGCAAAACTTGCAAGTAAACACCTCCCCCCTTGAGGAGGCAGTAGAGACTCTTGCATGAAGTAGTACAGGCCTTGCAATGACCCTGGTAGCATTTTTAAAAATATAAATAAATAAAAATAATCAAAAGTAGCATCCAATGAAAATATATTGTTAGCCCTAAATTGATTTGATCTTGATTTGATTTATTATATATCAATGACGCCTTTCATTCAAATGAATCCCAAAGCGGGTCACAAACAATAAAAATACTTCAAAAGCTGCAAGCATTCATTCAAGATGATGTTTGGTAACTGGTGAATCAGTGTTATTGGGCTGTTTAAATAAATTTAGGGGTATATTATTTTAATCCTCTAGCTCGAAGAAACAAAATACCCCACCTGAAAGTGAGTTGTTCCATGTAGGTAGACACAATGTTATAGACAGATAATCTGGTGTAGCGATGATAAACGTCCTAAGCGTTAGCATTAAAAGAAAAGGCTAACCACTGTTTCAAAGGAGTACTGTATAAGATTAAGCACATGTAAGCAATTACCTGGGGAACTGTCTTGCTGGTCATGTTCTGTCTTGTTTTTTACTAGGTAGCACACAGAAACGCTTCTGACATTTATGTGCTGTGGAACAGTGGTATTTCTGAGAATTATTTTGATTAAAAAAAAAAAACGCAGGAAGGCTTTCTTCCGGTAACTATTTTTGGTTAGGTAAAAAAACAACCACTAAAGTGATATATATAGCCAAAGACTACTGCAATGGGCCTTGCAGAAGAATTCTACCATAGAGGCTGTTTAACAGAAGGAGGGGCTGTTAATCTGATGATGCAAGTGAATTCAAGTCTGTTGCAACAAAACAGAGCTTTAAAAAAACACCCCAGCTATATATCTGTACTATATTGTATATATGTATGCGTACCTATTTATATGTATACACATGCAGGTATATACCTATTCTCTCTCACACACACACATCTCTCTCTCTCTCTCTCTCTCTCTCACACACACACACACACACACACACACAGATGGGGGGGGTCAAAGTAAAATAGACAAGGTAACGTAAAAGGAGGAAGCTTGCATGCACCTGTTCAGTGCACAAGTTTCAATGCACACACAAAGCACTCTTCACAGGGACAAACTAGGAGGAATGGGCACAATTCTGCCCTTTGTACAGGGCTGAGCCCTCAGTATTTGCCAGCTGACAACTACATAGAGATTAGATCACAGCATCCCCAAGATCCAGCACAACATGGTGTTGTCTGCTTTCTGCAGATGCTGCAAAGCTTCCCTCTCCACGTCACTCTTGCTTACTCTCCCCCAGCTCACTCCAAAAAACCCCACCCTGGAGCCTCTCTGTAAACACAGTTCAAGCTACTGGGCTGCCCGCATCTAAGCTGTAAGTGGAGAACTGCATGGGGGGGGCACATGTGGCCCTCCATGCCTCACTATCTGGCCCTTTGAACGTTCTGTAGGTGTCATGGACTGGCTGGATGCAAAGGAGGGGTGGGAGGCACCAGCTGGGGAACCCCCAAGGGGAGAAGGCCCAGAGCCTGGGAATTAATAGTGGGACAACAATGAGTAGCCAGAGGGAGAAGAGGGAGCAGACTGGGAGAAGGAAGAGGGAACAGGGTTAAGTGAGCAGGGAGAGTCTGTGGCAGACAGTAGTCCAGAAGCAGAGGCTGGAGAGGAGGGAGGCCAGGAGGCAGAGTAGAGACAGGCTGCTAAAGAAGCCAGGGGGGTCTCTGCCTTCTGCTGAGACCAGCTCCCTTCCCTGCTGGTCTCCCAGAACCAGAAGCGGTAGAAGAGGGCAGAGCAAGGACAAGCATGGCAATGAAGTCTCAGATTGCTTAGGAAGGAACCAGGGGAGGAGGAAGCTTACACAACTATGAGGAGGTGGGGACCTTCAGTCCCTACAACTGCCCCATAGGGGCAAGATCTACTGGGATGAGCTGTGCTCACTACGTCTGGGCTCCTGAGTCAACAGTGCTTCCTTGAAAATGTTAACTTCGCTGATACTGTGTGATTTATTGCAGACCTGCTTCCGCCCTGTCACTAGGCCACGCCCCATCCCCAGGGCACACCCTTCACCTGCCCTGCTCTAAATCCCCCTCAAGTGCTTTTGCCTGACTGAAGTGTGCCCTTGAGCTGTGACGGTGCCTCATGTTTGCTTGGAGAGGGGTGTGTGTGTAAGAGAGAAAGAATATGTGTTTAGAAAAGTGCTTATTTATGTATTGTTTTGCTCAGCTGGAATGTCGCCACCTGTCCAGGCGTAAGAGACTGCTGTTGATTTGCCTCAGACGCTGTCCCACACAGGGGCATGTGGCCCTTGGAAGATCATCTATGAAGGAATGTGTAGCCCCAGGCTGAAAGGATTTAACACTCCTGTCTAGGCCCAAATAATCGGTGGTGAGGCTGGGAAGCACTTAATAATTAAATTAAAAAACCAATTCCTTTTGTAGATCTATGTCAGTTAATTCCAAGTCTCCATTAATCTGTTAAGACCAACGTTGCACAAGGTGGTAGCATTTTATTTTTTTGTTTTAACATGCTATTCTCCCTTTCTCTCTCCACCCTTCCACCCCCAACAACATTTGCCAGCTCCGGAATTCCCTGCTTCTTGCCGGAGATCCTGTTACTCAATGGGGGTATTAAAGAGCTGAGCCCAGGCCCGTGGAATGCAGCCGTCTGCATGCTTCCCTGCCATAGTTTGCTCCACACTGTCGTATTTTTGTATTTTGGAAACTGAACATGCAAATAGTGGCAGGAGGCGGCAGGACGAGGGGACCAAAAATACAAAGCAAAGCCTTAGCATATGTTAGGGCCTCTCGGGCTAAAACGTGCAAGCTTGGGGGGGGGGGCGGGAGGGCGGGAGAGGCAGACAGAGATCCACCCACCTTCCACATGCTCAGTAATTGTGTTACTCAGCTGTCTTTTCCTTGACTGCCCTTCCGGTTGCTATTGCTCAATAAACACAAGGCCATAAAGATAACGATATATGCTCCACCACAGATAAACAAAATCCTAAATGAATAAATTTGCTAGGCAGTTGACGATTTCATCAAACGCCCATCTATTAAAGCCGTCAAGCAATATAGAGAATAAAATTCAGGGCTGTTCCTTTAAGTGCTGCTTTATTCAGTTTGCTTTATGAAAGGTAGTCATCTTTGTTTATGTCTCTTTTTCTTTTTGCAAGGATCCCCACTTCCTACTTTTGAAGTACTTCCTACTTTTTAGGGGGTTGGACTTGCTGCTCCTTGGCACCCCTTCCAACGCTACAATTCTATGATTCAGTTCTATCATCTGTCTTAAAGCAAGGCTGGGGGCCAACTTGTGACCCTCTGGGTGTTGCTGGACTACAACTCTCATCATCTTTGACCACTGGCCATGCAGGTAGGGACCAATGGAGTCCAACACCTGGAGGGCCACAGGTTCCTTATCCTTTTGAAAATATTATTGGCCTATTTCGACTTGGCATTTGTTTTGCTTTGTCCTTTTTCACTTGTAAATACCTATTTTTAAAAATTGTGTCAACGCATCACTTTATGCAGTTTTCTTACACCTTTCCTCTCTTTTTTTTGTAAACATCATTTTCAAACAACTGGAAAGTTCCCAAATGGCCAGTTATACACCTCGAGCACATTTATACTCTCATAGAGGCAGGAGTTTTATAAAGGCTGTAATGTGACACACGCTTCCCAGAAGAAAGCTCCACTAACTTGGTGAGACCTAAATACATCAACAGGATTGTGTTTTAAGTTCATGAATAGCACAGTCCTATGCATTTTTTGTAAATTTATTTATTTGGTTTTTCAGATTAAAATTTTACAGTCACATCCAATATCCAACATAGAAACAAGATTCCAAAGAATCTCCTGGACTTCCCTCCTCCCCTTTGTGGGTCCTACTGTTAATCATTTCCTCCTGCATCTTTTATGATAATCCAAATCTTTTACCTCTCCATTGTGTCCAAAATTCAGGATTAGAATAACACTTGTATTTTAATGCAGTCCTATGCCTTTTTACTCATACGTACATCCCACTGTTTGCAGCAGGAGGTCTTATTCTTGAGCAGGCTTCCTCAACCTCGGCCCTCCAGATGTTTTTGGCCTACAACTCCCATGATCCCTAGCTAGCAGGACCAGTGGTCAGGGATGCTGGGAATTGTAGTCTCAAAACATCTTGAGGGCCGAGGTTGAGGAAGCCTGTTCTTGAGCATATGCAGTAGCAGTTGGGGCAGCACTTACCTGACCTCCCTACACCTGCTCGCATCGCTGCTACTCACTGGGAGGTAGAGGGGAGCAGGGGAGCGGTGGCAAGGTCAGCTTGGTGCAAACCAACAGAACCAGTCATCTGTCCTGCCAGCAAGTTTGTGCTGTGTTGACCTCACCACTGCCTCGCCCCCTCTTGACATGGGCAACAGGAGGTCAAGCAGAGTGCTGCCACTCCACCAACCACTGGTCTAGTGGGTTTATGTGTGCAGGATTGCAACCTCACTGAACTCAATGGGGCTACTTCTGAGTAGATATGTATATGATTGCAGCCAGAGCCACTTAGGGTATGTTCACATCACCACTTATTGTAAATCCAGTGTGCTCCCACTGCTAGTTTTTGAGGCTGCATTCGGTGGGAGGGGGCAGAGAAACCAAACAAGTCACACACCTTGGACATCCTAGCCCCCTCTGAAATGTGAAGAATACAGCTCAAATGTGGCTTGAAATGCAGCGGGAAGGGGGGAAATGACCTTGCTGCATTTTAAGGTGCTAATGTGGACATATTCTTAATACACTAGCCAAGCAACAAAACAGTGGTCTATTTCAGAAATAGACTTCCATGCACAAAGTTAACTGATGTACATAACATGGTGCAAAATATGTGCATCCACTGCCTGGATCTCCAAATCAAATACTGTATAAATTTTTTGATGGTGAATTGAGAGCCACATGCCTTGTTTCCAATATCTCTCAAGGAACTTATATCTCAAGGAACATCAGTCCTGCAATGTTCAGACAGGGATGCTCCTCCCCATCTGTCATGTGAAGCATATGGAACTAAATGTGCGTGCCTGTCTGCTATCTGAGGCCACCGCACATAGCTATGAGCAGTGCATTATCAACCAAGCTGCACTTTACAGAAAATTCACTTTATGGATCAGGGCCATAAACCTCAGCTGTCCTGAGATAGCCACACTGTTGGTACATTATATTCTTGAGGAGGCTTTTAAGAGTTGTTACCTGCCCCTCAAAGGTAAAACCCTTTAAGTACTATGCAAACAGTGACTCTTGCGCTGCATACTTCAAGAGAGTGTGTTCCTGAGGTCAAGTTTTCAGAACTCTGTAACATGCACTCTGCTGTTTGGCAACATCTCCCCCTTCTGGATAGAAAAGGTGCACTGTCTGAATCCGTCAGTGGATAGATGCACAATTGGGGAGGGGGAAAGCAGAAGATCTACAATCTCAAGAAGCAAAGGAGGTTCCCAGTGGTATCGTTCCCACAAAAGGAGACTCCAAAGCTGAGCTTTGTGAGCTACCCGATCCTACAGTTCTCTGAGCCATTCATGTCTCAGAAGTGAGGGTTCCGTTTCCATGAATGGAAAGCCTCTGACTCACAGGACCACAATGTGACCCTTTTGAAAGCGCATCTGGCATTTGCATGGGTGCATTTAAGAATGGACAGGGTCAGCAAATGCAGAGAGCAACGACACTCTCCCCACCACCACCCTCCCGACCTTTCCTTTGAAACCCAGAGTGATATATTATCAATTGTACAGCTCAAAGGATTTTTAATCCACGCTGTATGAGTCACTGGAAAAGCAACGTCCTAGCAACACAGTTTCTCCTCCTTTGATATCAATAATTACGGCACAAGCTCCTCCTTCTTCCCTGACCAGAGGGGTTTGTGTGGGCTAAGGAGGCACTGTGCCAAACTGTTCTTTTCCCAGTCGGGGCAATGTGGGCGAGTGTAAATTTAGGCTCTGTACTGATTATACAGCGCTGGAGGCCGCTGTAAACTGGCTTTTGCAGAACTTTTTTTTAATTCTTAAACTCTAGCTTTCTTAAGCATGTGAACCCAGTTCTGTGCCTTGGAACCCAACATGCCATTTGAAAGTTACTGCCTCAACCAATTTTGTCAATTAACAGCACTATCTGATGCATGCTTACTCAGAGGTTAGTCCCACTGATTTCAACAGGATTTACTCTGTAAATGTGCATAGGATTAGCCTTTAGTAGTGGGGAAAAGCACCCTCCTTATTTTTTACAATCTTATGCATGTCTACTCAGTTGTAAATTTCACTGAGTTAATGAGACATTTTCCTCCCAGATAAACCTTGGGGAACTGCACTATAAGATTGAACATTACAAAGCTCCATATTAGAAATTCTGAATATTAAGCAGTATAGAAATACCTCAAATATATTAGTAAATAAATATTACAAAGCATTGACAGCATTCCGATAACAACCTAGCATTCATATAAGTGCTTTAGAGAGGACTCGTAGTGTTTTGGGTCTCTTCTCTCAATAATGTACCATTTGGTAATTTATTCAAGCTGCAATCCTTTGTACACTTATACTCAGGAAGTAACATCACTGAAATATTAGGATTTACTTCCATGTAAAATTGGGTAAGAGCAGGCTGGATATCTTCAGTTCCTGATTTTTTGAAGTGGAAATATCTACCTGAACATATTTCTATTTTCTATACAGTGGTACCTCAGGTTACGGACGCTTCAGGTTACAGACACTTCAGGTTACAGACTCCGCTAACCCAGAAATAGTACCTCGGGTTAAGAACTTTGCTTCAGGATGAGAACAGAAATCGCACAGTGGCATCGCGGCGGCAGCAGGAGGTCCCATTAGCTAAAGTGGTGCTTCAGGTTAAGAACAGTTTCAAGTTAAGAACGGACCTCCATAACGAATTAAGTTCTTAACCCGAGGTACCACTGTACATAGATATGATTTTATGCCTATATTATGGATTATATCTGTTATGTACTGAAGTTCTCACCCTGGGCCAGCAGGAGGATACTGTACTGTAGACAGTTTTCACTCAGGTCCACATATGCAAATAAGGAATTGAAAGTGACGTTCAGTGATTGGATAGTTACAGAAAGTTGTTACTGCTGCGTTGTAGTGGAGCTCTATATATGCAGGTTGGCTGAACCCTTCAGTTCAGTTCTGTTCTGGCCTGTGAATAAACAAGAGCAGTTTGAAGAATTGCTGTGTTGCCTGATATGTTCACCCACAACTTAACAATATCATTATAAGGCTGTCATGCAATTGAATAAAGTTTACTCAGTTAATCAAATCAACAGTGCAATCCTCTGCATGTCTACTCTGAAGTTCCTTTGTGCTCAGTGGGACCTATTCTCAGATAAATGTGCATACCAAATAGCAGTTTAAATCTGCATAATTTAGCAAATGACTAAGACAATAATTTAGTAGCAAATTATTCCTTCTCTCTCTCTCTCTCTCTGTTACAATTGGTACTTTAATCACTTTGGGAGGACGCATCATACTCTCATATAATGCTTTTCAGGTGTTCTGTAGGTTTCAAGTTGCTCCCTAGCCTAAGAACACACATAGGCCCCAACTGAAACAGAATCCTGGGGACTGTAGTTTCTTAAAGGTACTAAAAGTTGCTAGGATACCCCTATTCCCCTCGCAGAGCTATAATTCTCAGAGTGGTTTAACAATCAAGCCCTCCTCCTAGGGAATGCTGGCAATTGTTGCTTTGTGAAGAGAATAGGAGTCTCCAAACTCTGAGCGCCCTTCTCAATCAACGTAATACAAATACATTAAGGGTTAATTAACCTGAATGAAATTATTTTGGGACAGTATGTCCTGATACTCAACTCTTGCCCCTGCCTTGACAGCCTTGACACCAGGTGTCAAATGGCCACCCTCTGCCCCAGAGGACGGGTGGCATGTCTACACGGCTGAGGTCACATGTGGCCAGCTCCAATCTCGCCTTTCACTGTTGTTGGGTTTCCTCAAGAAATTGTCTCTTGCTGGCACAGCCAACCCAAGCCAGACCTTCCAGTAACTTTGTGCACGAGGCAGGCAGGCAGGCAGGCAGGCAGGCAGGCAAAGATGAGCACCGTCCACGATGATCAGGCTCAACTAAGATCAGATCGGGGCAAGAGGGTGAAATCGAATGTAATTTCACACACAGAGCCTCCCAGGCCTGGATCGCAAGGTGTCAGATTATTCTCATTCCTTTAGTCTGGCAAGCCAAGGAAGACGAGGCTGGAGAGTAGGACTGCAGCGGGCTCCATGAGAAAATAAATCCTGTTGAATGCTGCATAAGTTCCAGGAAATCCTAGGTCACCTCCAGGCATTCAGGGCAGGATTCAGTTGGGCACCAGTAATATAGCTTTGTACAATTAAAGTAGATTAAAGTTGTTGCAAGAAATCCACTTTTTAAAGGGATTTTGTGCGTTTAGAAAAAGCCTATTCCATATTACTTTTTTTAAAAAAAATGTATCTAAACGATGAAATAAAGAGTAACAATAACAAAACAAATACAGGTCTGTTGCCATCTGTTCCACATGTAAATACATTCACCAGGAAGACAGAAACAAGGAATGGAAATAAAGATGGAATCACTCTGCAGAAATCTGCATGTAATATGGCTGGTGGTTTAGGACATAAATATGAGGAACTGGTAAATGTGAGAAATGGGAAACCCCACACGGCTTGCTGGTTTCCTATAGGCATTTGGTTGGCCATGGTGAGAACAGGATGCTGGACTAGATGGGCCACTGGCCTGATCCAGCAGGCTCTTCTTGAGCTCTTATTTGTAAACATACCAGGTTTAGCCTGCTGTTGGTTACTGTTGTTATTTTAAAGTTGATTTATTGCCCTAGGATCTGCAGCCCTTCAGATGTTCCTGGACTGCAGCAAACTCCCATCAGCCCCAGCCAGCATGGCTGATGGGAGTTTGGAGTCCAAGCCCTCCCCAATCCCTGCACAAAGGGAGCAAAACTATTTAGTTCACTTTAAAGATCCAAACCTGTGAGGAACAGGTTTAAAGATTTAGATTTGCTGGACAGAGTGCCTGAAGAACTATGGGTGGAAGCTCGCAACATTATACAGGAGGCAGCAACGAAAACCATCCCAATGAAAAGGAAATGCAAGAAAGCAAAGTGGCTGTCCAACGAAGCCTTACAAATAGCGGGGGAGAGAAGGCAAGCAAAATGCGAGGGAGATAGTGAAAGATACAGGAAATTGAATGCAGATTTCCAAAGAATAGCAAGGAGAGACAAGAGGGCCTTCTTAAACGAGCAATGCAAAGAAATAGAGGAAAACAACAGAATGGGAAGAACCAGAGATCTGTTCAAGAAAATCGGAAATATGAAAGGAACATTTCGTACAAAGATTACCATAATAAAGGACAAAAGTGGTAAGGACCTAACAGAAGCAGAAGACATCAAGAAGAGGTGGCAAGAATACACAGAGGAATTATACCAGAAAGATATGGATGTCTCGTACACCCCAGGTAGTGTGGCTGCTGACCTTGAGCCAGACATCCTGGAGAGTGAAGTCAAATGGGCCTTAGAAAGCACTGCAAATAACAAGGCCAGTAGAAGTGATGGTATTCCAGCTGAACTATTTAAAATTTTAAAAGATGATGCTGTTAAGGTGCTACACTCAATATGCCAGCAGGTTTGGAAAACTCAGCAGTGGCCAGAGGATTGGAGAAGATCAGTCTACATCCCAATCCCAAAGAAAGGCAGTGCCAAAGAATGCTCCAACTACCGCCCAATTGCACTCATTTCACATGCTAGCAAGGTTATGCTTAAAATTCTACAAGGCAGGCTTAAGCAGTATGTGGACCGAGAACTCCCAGAAGTGCAAGCTGGATTTAGAAGAGGCAGAGGAACCAGAGACCAAATTGCAAACATGCGCTGGATTATGGAGAAAGCTAGAGAGTTCCAGAAAGACATCTACTTCTGCTTCATTGACTATGCAAAAGCCTTTGACTGTGTCGACCACAGCAAACTATGGCAAGTTCTTAAAGAAATGGGAGTGCCTGATCACCTCATCTGTCTCCTGAGAAATCTCTATGTGGGACAAGAAGCTACAGTTAGAACTGGATATGGAACAACTGATTGGTTCAAAATTGGGAAAGGAGTACGGCAAGGCTGTATTGTCTCCCTGCTTATTTAACTTATATGCAGAATTCATCATGCGAAAGGCTGGGCTGGATGAATCCCAAGCCGGAATTAAGATTGCCGGAAGAAATATCAACAACCTCAGATATGAAGATGACACAACCTTGATGGCAGAAAGTGAGGAGGAATTAAAGAACCTTTTACTGAGGGTGAAAGAGGAGAGCGCAAAATATGGTCTGAAGCTCAACATCAAAAAAACGAAGATCAAGGCCACTGGTCCCATCACCTCCTGGCAAATAGAAGGTGAAGAAATGGAGGCAGTAAGAGATTTTACTTTCTTGGGCTCCGTGATCACTGCAGATGGTGACAGCAGTCACGAAATTAAAAGACGCCTGCTCCTTGGGAGAAAGGCGATGGCAAACCTAGACAGCATATTAAAAAGCAGAGACATCACCTTGCCAACAAAGGTCTGTATAGTTAAAGCCATGGTTTTCCCAGTAGTAATGTATGGAAGCGAGAGCTGGACCATAAAGAAGGCTGATCGCCGAAGAATTGATGCTTTTGAATTATGGTGCTGGAGAAGACTCTTGAGAGTCCCATGGACTGCAAGAAGATCAAACATATCCATTCTGAAGGAAATCAGCCCTGAGTGCTCACTGGAAGGACAGATCTTGAAGCTGAGGCTCCAATACTTTGGCCACCTCATGAGAAGAGAAGACTCCCTGGAAAAGACCCTGATGTTGGGAAAGATGGAGGGCACAAGGAGAAGGGGACGACAGAGGATGAGATGGTTGGATGGTGTTCTTGAAGCTACCAGCATGAGTTTGATCAAACTGCAGGAGGCAGTGGAGGACAGAAATGCCTGGTGTGCTGTGGTCCATGGGGTCACGAAGAGTCGGACACGACTAAACGACGAAACAACAACAAAGACCCCAACCTAAAGTTATGGTGTGTGCTTTAAACCCTCACAGAAAACAGTGACAATCTGGAGGCACCTAAAGTGATGGGGAAATGCACTAAAGGGGGGGGGGAGAGAGAGAATAATAGGTTAATAGGAGGGTGTGTAACCACCGCACAAGGCAAACTAGGGTGAAATTGGGATTAACGTTCGTTGTCGCATCACCTCTCTGCTGACAAGTCAGAATGAATGCTGAGTACAGTGGTACCTCGGGTTAAGTACTTAATTCGTTCCGGAGGTCCGTACTTAACCTGAAACTGTTCTTAACCTGAAGCACCACTTTAGCTAATGGGGCCTCCTACTGCCGCTGCACCGCCGGAGCATGATTTCTGTTCTCATCCTGAAGCAAAATTCTTACCCTGAGGTACTATTTCTGCGTTAGTGGAGTCTGTAACCTAAAGCGACTGTAACCTGAGGTACCACTGTAATAACTTGAGACTGTTCAGTTTTGGTGAGGAAGGAAAATTGTTAACAGCATTTATATAGCACTTTTAAGTGTTTGATGCACTACAGGTGCAGTATATTGATGTAATTCTTACAATAATCCTGCAATGTGCTTAACCTGAAGCACTATTTCTGGGTTAGCAGAGTCTGTAACCTGAAGCGTATGTAACCTGAAGCGTATGTAACCCGAGGTACTACTGTTTAGCCTGGGAATCACCTAAGCTTGCTTTGTGCAAGCGAATCAGGGTGCTCAGTAAATCAGGATGAATGCTCAATAATCGCAGCCTCGAGAAGCCCCAGGAGGCGGTTGCTCCATTGAACTCATCAGGACTTGCTTCTGAGTAAATGTGTGTCCTGTGCCCACATTTATTTGAGAACGAACCCCTACTGAACTTTGGGGAAGGGCAACAGCTCATGGACAAGCTTTGCATGAAGATCCCAGCAGGTGGATCAGATACCCCGGCGGCAAATGGAAAGGCCATTTCCTGACGCAGATCCTAGAAAGCCACAGCTGCCAGCCAAAAAAGATAAAATACTGGACTAGACCGACAAAGAGTCTGGCCAGCATAACGCGGCTTCTTGGACTTCTATAAACTCGGTGGAAGTGGCGCGCTTACTTCCGAGTACAGGTATGGGGGAACCTCAGAGCGGCCAGGTGCTTTGCTGAACTACTTATCCCATCATGCCTGGCCGCGCTTGCTGGGGCTGATGGGAATTGTAGTTCAGCAACTACATCCGGCGGCCAAAGCTTCGACATACCTGTGCTAGAAAACCGGGCAGCTTGGAGAAACACCGCCGACTTTCGGCCGATAGGTGGCGCTGCACCGCATTCTTTTCTCTATGAGCCCTGGCTGGGCGAATCCATTTAGCCAACGGGAGGGGAGGGGGAGCGTAGTCGTTAAAGGCATCGCGCGTTTCCTCCTCCATCCCCCCCCCCGCAAGGATCCGGCGCTCTCCCAACCTCCCGGATCGGCAGTTCCGGCGTCAAGTGAGGACGTGGCTCTGCCGTTTCCCAGCCTCTTCCTGTTCCGCTGCGGGCCCAGGCCTGCCCGCGGGCCTTGCCTGTTGGCGGAGCCGGCCCTCAGCCCGCGGAGGATGAGGCAGCCCCGCGCGGGGAGCGAAGGCGGCGGCGGCGGCTGAGGAGGCCCGGCCCGAGAGCCGGCGATGGAGGAGAAATGCGGCGGCGGCGAGGTCCTGCCCGGAGGCGGGCGGCTGGGGCCCGTGGACGTGCCCAGCGCCCGGTAACGGCCTGCGCCGGGGGTGGAGCGGGCAGAGGGGCTCCCGCCTGAGGCGGGGCTCGAGGGGGGGCGCCCCCAAACTCACCCCGACCGGCGTGCTTAGGGGGCGCGGAGGGAGACGGCCAAGGGGTGGAGCATCCCGGGTTGAATCCCCGGCGCCTCCAGGGAGGGTCAAGAGGTGCCTCATCCTGGGCAGCCGCTGCCAGTCAGGGCGACCATACTGAGCTAAGATGGGCCTCTCGGTGTACGGCAGCTTCCTATGCTCGGCCTGCTCTGCAGGGAAGGCTGGCCTAGGCTCAGGAGGACCCAGGCATTGTCTTGAGCTATGCCCGGCCGTCCAGGCTAAGATGAGGGATCATAGCTGTCAAGGTTTCCCCCTTTTTAAGGGAAATTCCCTTATTCCGAATAGGATACCTCGCAAGAAAAGGGGAAAGTTGACAGCTATGTTAGGGATGCCAGGTTGAAGGAGCACAGGACTTCCTATACCAGGGGTCAGCAACCTTTTCCAGCCGTGGAGGGGGGCCGGACTATATTTTGGAGAGAGAGAGAAATGAACGAATTCCTATGCCGCCCCACAAATAACCCAGAGGTAAATTTTGAATAAAAGCACACATTCTACTCACGTAAAAACACCAGGCAGGCCCCACAAATAACCCAGAGATGCATTTTAAATAAAAGGACACATTCTACTCATGTAAAAACATGCTGATTCCCAGACCATCCGTGGGCCGGATTGAGAAGGCGATCGGGCCGCATTCTGCCCACGGGCATTAGGTTGCCTACCCCTGCCCTATACTGTTGAATAAGTGCTCAAGGGCTCCTATTGTTATCAGAAAGAGAACAGTCACTCTGACCCGCTCAAACAATGAAGAACCTTGTGCTCTCTTTGAAGGCTTGCCAGCTTCTTAGGACATAGGCTTTGGTGAGTTGGAGTCCACGCCATCCGATGTAGTGCCTAACGGTAAATTGGGTTCTGGAAGTTTGTGCCCAAAGAAACCTGTTGTGTCACGAGACTTGGTGCTCTTGCTGAAAGAAATGAACAAAGCTGCCCTTCTTTGGAATTTAAAACTTAGATAGTTATGTGGAATCGGGAAACTCCTGAGATATGGTTAGATTTTTCCTCCTGTGTCCAATATTTTTGCATGTCATGCTGCGTCTCCCAGATTGCCTCTATGGTAAAGATATAGGAGCTACCCACATGTCTCTTCTTTGCATCTGGCTGGCCTAGTGACAGGTCCAAACCCAGAATGTGATCCTATATCTAAACCTTGTGTTTAATAGGGAAAATCCCACATTGGACAGCTGCTGAGATTTTATGTCTAGTTTTCCATTCTGTGTAGCTAGTTCTCCATTCTGTGCAACTCCCAGGAGCCATTTAACACATTGTCAAACTCCTACACAGAAGTAACATGGTTTCTGCAGGTAGATTGCAATATATAATTTTCCTGCTGGTATGCATATCTCACACAGCAGTATGTGCACAGCAAAGTGCATGTAGGTAGGATAGTCATCTGTGATGACTTGCAAGTGGGCATTGTGTACGAGTTTGGTAGCTTGTGAAGCAGCATAAAAGCTTCACAATCTCTGGATCTAGCTTCCCAATATAGGTTTCATCTGTTTAGTTCAGTTGCACAGGTGGCTGTTGGATAACTAGGCTCACTTGTTTGCTAAGGTTACCTTTTGTAGACCAACCACGTTAAGTAAGCAGTATTTTGAGTTGCATAGAAGCATGCTTCTTCTTGTTCCATTCACACATTCCCAGACCCAGAGTTCAAGTTCTATGGCGCATGCAATGCTTGGCAGGCTGGTTGCAGTGCCTCCTATCCCAGAAGTCATCTTGTTCTTTTAAATATTGGAGCACAAAAATCCATAGTGATAAAGCGTTTTGTGCTCCAGGCATATAACTGCATACATTTTGACACATCAACACTACAGCATTTGATAAACAATGTTGAGCTGAAATTAACTATTTCATAGTATTCCAGTATAAGGATGCTTTGAAGAGTAAACGGACACATCCAGGCCCCATAGTTTTGTTTTTGTTCAACCTTTTGTTTAGGCACAATTAAACAGTTATCTGCCAGGGGCAATTAAATATTATGATCAAGAGTAAGTTGTGTTTATTGAGATGGTGTTCTAAATGTTTGCGTTTTAGAATAATATAAATTGAATATATTTAAATTTTCATATCTAAATGCTTTCCAATATCTCATAAAACTTTTTTCCCTTTTTCTCTCCCCAGCCTGACTAAATATATTGTATTACTGTGCTTAACTAAGTTTTTGAAGGCTTTAGGATTGTTTGAATCTTATGACCTCCTGAAAGTAGTTCACCTTGTACAGTTTATCTTCATAGTGAAGCTTGGGTAAGTTGACTTTTGATTACAGCAACTTCTATTGAGGTTAATTTTATATCTTTATTAATTTTATAACTTGCTTTTTTACTAATCATAGAGTTACAGTTGATAATGTATTATTATTATTATTTATTGAATTTATATACCGCCCTATATCCGGAGGTATGTAGGTTCAGATGTGATGCCTCGTAGTCAGCAAAGCAAATCCCTCTTGTCCTCATTTATTTTCACAGCTAACTAGTTGGTGTTCATCTGCCCCAATGTTTCCGCTGAACATAATTGGTACCAAACCACTGTTTAGAACCATGGTCAGAAGTATGTTTGCAAGCTGTTTTGGACCAAACTAGTGGCTAAGAGGGGGACGCGGGTGGAGCTGTGGGTTAAACCACAGCCTAGGACTTGCCGATCGGAAGGTCGGCAGTTCGAATCCCTGCGACGGGGTGAGCTCCCATTGCTTGGTCCCTGCTCCTGCCAACCTAGCAGTTTGAAAGCACGTCAAAAAGTGCAAGTAGATAAATAGGTACCGCTCCGGCAGGAAGGTAAACAGCATTTCCGTGCGCTGCTCTGGTTCGCCAGAAGTAGCTTAGTCATGCTGGCCACATGACCCGGAAGCTGTACGCCGGCTCCCTTGGCCAATAAAGCAAGATGAGCGTGTAACCCCAGAGTCGGTCACGACTGGACCTAACGGTCAGGGTTCCCTTTACCTTTAGTGGCTAAGAGCTCATTTTCTGTTTTGTAGGATTAAGATTCCAAATGTACTGATACTTAAAATAAGTATTTTTTAAAAACACATAGCCAGTGTTGGTTTGAACACTTGCCTTCTATAAACTGTAATTTCACTTGATTTAATGGAAATCCCAATTTTTCATAGGTCGGCATTTTTTATGATTTTATTTCAAAAACCATTTTCATCTGGAAAACCTGTCACCAGACATCAGGTGAGTATTATAGATGTGGTTTATATATGTAGCTTGTTCTTCTAAAATGTAAACTTTAAGAACTAAAACTACTTTTCTACTCATGGGAAACTTCTTGCTGCCTTGGGGCCATGGCCACATGGAAATGAATTAAAGTTGTGCAAGAGCATTGGTGTTTATTTCAGTGGAGCTTGCGTAGTAGTTCCTCAATGGATTTGTTTCCTATAGAACTTTTGAAAGTTGCATCCTATGGGAAAACTTTGTACTTTTATCAGCTTAGGTTTAATCATATTGGCCATTATCATTTCTTGGTATTCACATGGGATGGTGGAGTAGTTCTGCTTGGTACATTTTGCCAATTTGAAGAAATTTCAGCAGTTCTGCAGTGGGCTCATGTCCTTTGTCACTACAGTGGAACCTCTGTTGTCAAACATAATCCGTTCTGCTCGTCTTCCGTAATAATTTAGTCTCACACCAAGATGGATTGAAGGGATCTCACAGCCTCAAAAGCTGCTGCCCGCATTTATTGTGTACAGCAAAGCATACAACATTGTATCAGAAGCAGACAAAGACAGTACAGTACAGTACCATACCCGGGCGTCACACCACTCTCAGGCTATGCTACGTGAACCAATCACTGAAATAGCATGGACTGTTCACGCGCTGTCCATGCTCCAATCAGCTTCTTGCTTTACCCTGTAATAAACTTTCGCCCATGCGCTTATGCATAAGCAACCATTTCCCTACACCATTCCGGAAGACCATTCAACTTCTGAAATGTTTATTAACCAGGTTCAATTGCTGGTCGGCAAATTCCTTTTAAAAAATGGAGAAATGCACCTCAGAAGCCGTTAAACTTCCAAGGCCTTGGAAGTCTAATGACTTCTGAGGCGTGTTTGAAAATGGAAGCATTCACTTCCGGGTTGTTGGCGTTCGGGTTCTGAATTGTTCGGCTTCCAAAGCGTTCAACAACCGAGGTTCCATTTAAAAGGCTCCCTATAGCTGTCTGTCCACCTGTCAAATTTGGCTTGTGACTGTCCTAATAAAATGTAGCCCACAGAGCAAGAAAGGTTCCCTACCCGTGATACAGTACACGGAATTGTATTATTTGGTACTTTATTTCGTGGGGAGTGGAAATACTTGTGCTGTGTCAAAAAACTGCTGCTTCCCTGTGGCTGTATTAAATCAATCAAACTGTTCAAGAGATTTGTCATTATGGTTTTTATCTGGACAATGCTCTTGGGAAGCTAAGAAAATATAGTATTTGGGGGGGGGGGGTCTGAACAGTATTTTAAAATTAAAGAATTACCAAGATTGTCAGTTTAAAGTTAATTTGGAGACTAGTTCCCTGCATTTCGAATACTTAAAGTGCCTGTGGTTTGAATAATTATACGGACATTGTGTTATATGTGGAAATTTGAAGATCTAGATACCATAGAAGAAAGGGATCAATTTGTCAAATCTTATTGCAGTAGCTAATGGTACCCTATTTGCCATGTTACAGACTGAAGTTGATATTGTTCTCATGAGTGCTGGGTTACAGAAAGCCCTACTTCTTTGTTCAGTTAAATACTCCAAATAATAGCTCTCCAAGCAAGTGGCTTTTAGGACAAATTGACACACATGTTTGGGTTAAACAATGTGAAGATTTTCCCATAGAAGCCTTAGTTGAGGTTGCTAAAAAAACTATGGATGAGTTGAAAGCATCCCACTCAACTGCTTGTCATAGATTGACTAGGAATTTCTGAATGAACTAGATGGAAGACAGTGCTTGATTCCCCTGTCAGCTCACTGCATTGCTATGCTGGATGTGAAGAGCAGCGTTTTACCTCCTTAGCCATCTGCTTAGAAGCTAAGCAGCATGCTTGGGAAGGAATGAAGCATTCAGCTGCTCCTCTGACATCCCACGGTCCATGTCTGCTAGTTGCACAGGAAATGAGTTTCCTCTTACATGCCCAGCATCAAGGAGATTGGTGGCAGCTGAGTGGACAGCCTGCTTTCTTTCTTTCCTTGCTAGGCATGCAGCAGGTGAATAAGCTCATCCAGCTTATGGTGTGGTGTGGCTGAGGGAAAAAGCCACCAGTCTGCTGAGTTTCTGTGCTGGACATTCATGGGATGAAGCCCTTTCTTGTGCACCCAGCAGAGAAATCAAGTGGGTTGGCAGAGCAGGTGAAAAGTAGTCATTTCTAGCCTGCAGAATAGAGTTATGGTAATGATGCTTAGGTTGTTAATTTGACCTCATTTGAATTGTATATCCCAAGTAAAATCAGCAATTGAAATGTTAACTGGTAATGGTTATTTCTAATGACTGGGTTTATGTTTTCTCTTACAGTGGATCAAAATAATTAAACATGCCGTCGTTGGCTGTGTAATTTCCCTCTTGTGGTTTTTTGGCCTCACCCTATGTGGACCTTTAAGGTAAATATATTCTTGTCATGGTACTTACTGTAGATATCTAACATGACAACTTGTTTATTCACATAAAGAAGGGGTACAGAACTGGATCAGGCTAGCAGTCCAGATCCTTACCTTTTCCACCCCCTGCAGACCACCCCACCTGTCACCTGACATTCTGATATCAGTAACCCATTTTCACCTCTGTGGATTGAAATTAAGTTCTGCGGGCACAAGTCCTGACAATTGGGCCTCAACAATCAGCTGGCTGTCGTAGCTTCAAAGCACCTCTTCCCAAATGTAGAAATCATAGAAATTTCAGAATAATTCGTTTTCTATGGAGACCACAATGATGTTCTTGAGACTGGCCTTGTATGATGGTGGTTTGTATGATGCTTGGCAAGCCTATATTCAGATATTGTTGTAACCGTTTGGTTAGTAGGAATCCAGGAAGTCATTCATATGATTATAGCAATAAGAAACCACACAAAGTTCAAATAGCTTCACAGTGACTCTTCCTCTTTTTTTGTGATGACACTTAATCAACTATTTTTAGATAGCTGTGTAGCATTACTGAAATATTGGTGATAATGATTTCTTAATATTCAGAAGTACACCATAATTTTTTTAAAAAAAATATTAAAAAAATACTGCTAGATCTGCCACTGAAAATTAGAATTGTAGCTAAATGCATCTATTTAATTGCTTGTTCAGACTAGATTTTAACCCAATTCATGCATGTTAAAATTATTTCTATTTACTGTTTGTCATAAGTGAGATTTGTATCTCTTGATTTGCAGAACTCTGTTGCTTTTTGAGCACAGCGATATTGTTGTCATTTCACTGCTCAGCGTGCTGTTCACAAGTTCAGGAGGAGGACCAGCAAAGGTTAGCCATTTATTTTGTGAAAATATCCCACATGTTTTGGAATATAAAAGAAGTGACCATAGCATTTGTCTAAAATTCGTAAGAATATCTACCTAACTGTAATTTTAAAATACTCCTTCATGGAGTGTTTACAGTCTTGGTGGAAAAACCTTTTAAGACTATAATTAAGATTTATTATACCAGGAATTATTCTAATGAAGGTCAAAGAAATTCAAAGCACAGTATATTGTATTCAGTTTATCAAGATAACCTGCATCAAGGCAGATTTAATTCCCCCTGTTCCCTGCCTCACCCCCCAATCCAGAGGTATATTGAATTAAATTTTATTGGAAGTTCTTGGCATATCTCTGTTTTCCTGCTTTCCTAATCAGCTTTTCTATTGCTTTTTTTGTTTGTTTTTCAGACAAGAGGTGTGGCCTTTTTCATTATTGCTGTGATCTGTCTTTTGCTTTTTGATAATGATGACCTCATGGCTAAAATTGCAGAACACCGTATCCTTTCTGACCGTGTGTAAAGGATAAAATTATGTTCCAACTGCCCAATTCAATTTAGATACTGATTGCTGCTAATGAAAAAATATTTTCTGGCATAATTTTGTGACTGTACTGCAAAATATCAGTTTTCTCTGTTGTGCTGTTTAAATTCCTGTGTATTGTTTCTAATTCTTAAGGGAGTATTTTCAAGTGAAGTGTCTCCTGTGAAATGTTTACCATTCAATTTAGGTCACATGAATTCTTAACCTCCTATGCTTAGCAATTCACAAAGATGGGAGTGCTTTTCATACTTGTCTGCTCATATCTGTTTATGACTGAAAGGGAGGGGTAGGACTTCATTGCAGAATTTTCCTGATCTTTACTTTCTTTAGCTGAAGGACACCATGACAGTGCTCTGACACACTTACTTTATACAATCATCGCTTTCTTAGGAGTTGCCGATCATAAGGTAAATGCTGCTCATATGATGAACTGTTGAAAAAGTGCACAAAGCACATAATGTTAGGAGCCTTGAATGGCTTGTTCATGGCAATAGTGCAGTTCTTAAATGTCTTCCGGTTCTGTTGCATTGCTTTGTTGATTCGTTTCAGCAACAGTTTTCAGATATGTGCAACAGGTGCGCGTGTTTTATTTGTCGCTTAAAAGGTCATTTCACTAACGGCATTCTGATCTTACTTGAGAACAATAACCATTTAAAAATAAGTAAATATTAAAATACACCATCAAGTTTGCAGTACGATAACATAACATACTGGTGTGATTGTAGCTGCTGCTAATGCTCAGCACTTCATAAGCTGCCTGTTCTTCACCCTCAGTCTTTTTCCATACAGTTTATTTCAATCAAAATTCTGTCCATTGATAAAAGGTTGTGGAGTTCCTAGAACCTTAGCATGCAGATATAAAGGCATTTTGTAATTTCCATTCCACTATTGAAATACTTACTGGGATCTAACCATGGAGTCCATCTTGCACATTAAAATTGGTGCCCTATAGTCAGGAAAAAATAAATAGGAATGAGTTGCTGAATTTTGTTACTTTTAAACTTTTGCAGAACAATCTTACTAACGTAGAGAAAATGAAACACATTTACTATAGAACAGCATAGGATACTTAAGGTAGCAATCAAATAGGTCCTGTTATAGACAATCACACACATTTTTAATTTAGCTGTCTCCAGTTTGCAGTAATTAACTATGTTTGTTTATCATAATAGACTAGAATTTTTATTTAGGAAATATAAGCATGGATGCCATTGCAACAGTATAAGGATTAATTTTATTAACTTATGTTCCAGTATTGGAAGCTGCCAATAATGTACCGTATTTTTCGCACCGTAAGACGCACCGGACCATAGGGCGCACCTAGTTTTTAGACGGGGAAATCAATAAAAAAAATCTTCCCCCAGCCCCAAAAGGCAGCGTACCGGCTGCGCACAACCTCTCCCTGCCGGAGGGCGGAGGGGTTGCACGCGGCTATGTCACAAGCCTAGGCAGCGAGCGGGATGGATCCTGCTCGCTGCTTTGGCTTCCTCTTTTGCCCCATGCATCCTCTCTCTGCTGGGAGAGGCTGCATGGAACTAAAGAAGCCAATGCCCCGTGCATCCTCTCCCTGCTGGAGGGGTTGCGTGCGGCTAAGGAACAAGCCTGCATTCGCTCCATAGGACGCACACACATTTCCCCTCAATTTTTGGAGGGGGAAAACTGCGTCTAATAGAGCCAAAAATACTAAGAATCCCCCATGCATAGAACTTCTGTGCATCAAATAAGGTGGCTGGGGGGAAAAGAAGTTTTTCTGGGCCTTTCACAAATAATATTTAAAACAGATTTACAATGTGTGATTCTTAAGTATACTGATATTACTTTCCCTTCCTTTGCAGGGTGGAGTAATTTTGCTAGTGTTAGCATTATGCTGTAAAGTTGGTTTTCACACAGCTTCCCGAAAGCTCTCAGTAGATATTGGTGGAGCCAAACGCCTTCAAGCACTGTCTCATCTTGTTTCGGTCCTCCTTTTGAGTCCCTGGGTGATTGTTTTATCTCTGACAACGGAGGTAAGTGGCATAACCGCTGACAAATGGCTTTCTGGCAACTACCGTAAATTTATAACCACAACTACTGTGAATGCAAACTTGTTTTTGCCGCCGGTATTGAATGTTTGCATCTTTTTATTGCAGAGTAAAGTAGAATCCTGGTCTTCTCTCATCATGCCCTTCATCACAGTTATCTTTTTTGTCGTGGTTTTGGACTTCTACGTAGAATCTGTGTGTTCCATCAAGATAGAAGTCTCAAAGTGTGCTCGTTACGGATCCTTTCTCATTTTCATTAGTGCCCTACTTCTTGGCAACTTTTGGACACATCCAATAACAGACCAGCTTCGAGCTATCAACAGACCGACACATCAGGAAACCACAGAGCATGTTATTTCTGGAGGAGTGGTCGTCAGTACCATTTTCTTCATTTTGTGTACGTATTAGTAACTTCAGAAGAATGGTGGCATGTGCTTAGGACTGTTTCATACTTGGATAGAAAGAAATTCAACACACCTTGTTATCACAGAATGTGTGGTCTTAGATTTCATTTGCATTATGATCTTCAGGGACAACTTATTTGATCCCTCACAAGTGTAGTGATACAATGGGAAATTGTTCCTCTGTTTCTTCTATATAGTTTGTACGTAGGCAGTTCTAAACTGATCATTGGCTTTTGCACCTGTACAAGTGTTTTAAAATTGGACTAAGTTTGTGGGTTGTCACTTCTCTCTTACTTGACTGCTTGTGGAAACATTGATCAGCTTCTAAAAGGTACAGCCTTTCCATGAAAGCTTAAGGTAATAACCTCTTGCTTTACTTCTAGAGTTAGATTTTGCTCTGCATTCCCTGAGCCACCCCCTTTGGAAATTTAAGCTTTGGTTAATATGACCATAGGACTGAGGCTGCATCAAACCCAGATTCATTTGGCCTTCACACCTGAGACTTTTCTTCCCCCAACAAACAGGATGACTGAGCAATAGTTTTGCAAAAATCTCTGCATTAAACACGCAAAGTATCATGGACCTTGAATTCTTTTGCCACATTCTGAGTTCTTAGCGGGTACATAAAATGTTCCAGTTCTTGTTTGTAGCTAAAATGCTTATGGGTTGTATACAATGAAGTTCTACTCGGGGGTAAGTCCCATTGAAATCAATGAACCAAAGTTAGCCATATTCATTCCAGTGGGTCTTCCTTGAGTAGGACTAACATTGGGTACAACCCTGCGTTACAGGACTGTTACAAAACGTAAACAACATATGCTTTCTCTTCAGCTGCCAATATTCTCTCCTCCCCAACACGAAAAGGACAGAAAGGCACTCTTATAGGTTATTCTCCTGAGGGAATACCTTTGTACAATTTTATGGGGGATGCCTTGCAACACAGCTCTCAGTCCTTACCTCGATTTATCAAAGAATCGCTGAAACAAATTCTTGAGGAGTCTGACTCAAGGCAGATCTTCTATTTTCTGTGCCTAAATCTGGTAAGTTGGTTGTTTTTTCTAATCCCTTTGAGGAAATTATTTCTGGTTTTGGTGAAGTGGGGGTAAACGTAGGTTTTAAGACCAGATATGCAATGGAAGGTGGTGGTCTCTCCTTCATTGGAAGCTTTTAAGCAGAGATTGTGTGGCCAACTGGCATGGATACTTTAGTTGATATTCCTTCATTTCAAGGGGGAGTGGGGAAGTGCCTGATTTCTGCATGCTTCCCTCTGCAAATGACTGGCATCTTGACCCTGCCCTGGCTGTTCTCCAAGCCGCTACTTTGTCACTAGCCTTGTTAAGGCATCTTTGTTTTCCTCGTAAACTTTTAATTTGTTGCATACACTATTACTTTCAGTAACGAAAGAAACTTCAATAGATCATTAACTGGAACAGTAGCTCAGTTGGTTAGACCATCGTGCTGATAACACCAAGGTCCAAGGTTTGAAACCCCACCACCACCAAGGTGGGACAACTGCATATTCCTGCATTGCAGGGGCTGGACTAGAACTAGATGATCCTCACTACAGTTCTGTGATTCTACTGTTTTCAAAGTTCATTTCTAAGTTATTCAAAACAGTTGATAACATTCTTTCATAAAAGGTAAAAGAAAATAAAGCATTTTTCCATGTCCTCGTTTTAACAGAAGCAGACATGTTAAGACTGCAATTTTCTACCTCATATTGTTACACTGAGTAGTGTATGGAAGTTTTGATTTCCTCATTCTATGTGAGCCCCTCTCCTCAGGGTGGAGTTGCTAAAGGGGGAGTTTCAAAATATGTCAGGCACATGCTTCTTCAATGAGTTGTTTTATGTATCATTTTACAATGAAATCTCTGTTATTCACTTTTGTTCTAGGCTTTTACTTTTGTGGAATTATTTTATGGTGTGTGGACCAACAGCCTAGGTTTAATCTCAGATGGATTTCACATGCTTTTTGACTGTTCAGCTTTAGTTATGGGTCTGTTTGCAGCACTGATGACTAGATGGAAAGCAACTCGCATATTCTCCTATGGGTATGTATGTTGAACTAATTATAAAGACCTATTACTACTAGCTGAAACAGCACGAGATGTAAAGGACTATAGCTCAGTGACAGAGCAAGTGCAAGTTCATTCAGCGACTTGCCCAGGTAGGGTTGGGAAAGGTGGTTGTCTGAAACCCTAGAAAAATGTTGCAGGTCAGTGTAGACAATTCTGAGCTAGGTGGCTCAATGGATTGGCTTGGTATAAGGTAGCATCCAATATTAATGAAGGTTTGTGGGGGATTATGTTGGGAAAATGAGCTTTCCAGGTTAAACTACCCCTGTCACATATTAGAGTCTAATCAAACACTTCTCACAACAAGGCAATTATTTGGCTACTGTGGAATTGATTTTATATGCATTTGTATTTATTTATTTTCCATTCCAAAGTTTTGAGGGGGAAATGTCAAATGGAAAAACATAAAAATGTTCCCATTTAACCATCCCTTTTATCCCAGAAAATCAGAACTGCTTAGTATTACTTCCTGAAGATTCTTGTCTCTCTTTCTCATACATATCTTTCTGAGAAACATAGCCTGACAAAAAAATGTCACTTTCATGTTACACATTAGCAATTTGTGTAATAGAGAAAGCCTGGAAGTCAAGCAAAGTCATATACATCAGGCTAATTGACTTCATTGGTTGAATAATCATGGGTTTTCTGGCAAAATAGTTCAGGGTTTAGCATAATTCAGAACGCCACAATTATTAGACTACTTTGGAATTGTTTTTATATGTCTTTTATTCTTTTTTTCCATTCCAAATGATTTTTTATTCCTCACTTTCTTAATTCCAGGTTTGGCCGTGTAGAAATTCTCTCTGGGTTTATTAATGGCCTTTTTCTCATGGTAATAGCTTTCTTTGTCTTCATCGAGTCTGTGGCCAGGCTAGTTGATCCTCCAGACATTGATACCAATATGCTGACCGTGAGTTTATAACCTTATTTTCTGTTAATACCTGATTTATTGCTCTTAAAAATTCTGATCTGTATGGTAGAAACAAAAAAAAGTTTTAATGCCTCAAACATTGCTCTGGTGCACCGGCACTGTTCATTTCACAGATGTTTCCATAAGATTGCAATGCATATGAGAGGCAATAAATTATACTTGGCTGGAAATTCTTATCCTTAACAGTCATAACCCTTTTCCTCCAGGGCAAAGGCTATAGCCGCTGTTTAAGAGGATGCTCTCATCTTCACATCTGCTAAAGTACAAATAGATTCACTACATCCTTGTTTTCTGAAAAAGGTCTTAATATTGTACATGCTTGCAACTGTTCAGTTACATGGAGCCAGCACAGATGTAATGCTTCTGAACTGGGCCACATAATTCCACCCTCTTACTCCTATTAATCTCTCCTCCTCCTCCTCCCCCCTCCCCCGCTTCCCATCTCTCCCCCTAAGCCAGGGTAGAGCACCTGTGGTCCTCCAGATGTTGTTGTACTGTAACTCCCATCACCCCTGACCATTCGCAGTGCTGGCTGGAGCTGATGGGAATTTGAATCCAGCATCTGGAAGGCCACCCCTGCTTTGTACTGTATGTGTTTGTCGTCGTCCCCCCTTGGCACAGTTAAAAGGAGTAAACAGTTTAAAGATTCTCTGTCTCTCCCTCATGCAGCCTGTCTCTGTTGGAGGATTGATAGTAAACCTTGTTGGTATCTGTGCCTTTAGCCACGCCCACTCCCATGGGCCTTCTCGGGGAGGATGCCATGCACACGACCACAGCCATTCCCACCATGGACACGGCCATAGCCACAGCCATTCCCATAGTGACCATGGGCACAATCATAATCACGGACACTCGCATGGGGCACTGGGAGGTGGCATGAATGCCAACATGAGAGGTAAGTGGGGGACGGTAAGGTGGTTGGGTTTTGTTTTGCAAATTTATGGGGGGAGGGGGACAGTACTAAAAGGGAAGTTGTAATAAGCTTGTTTGGTTTTTAAAGATTTCATAATAGAATGGTCAATTTAAAGGATCCAATACGATGATAGGAGTACTTTGGCATATCAAGCCATGTTGTGCTTTTCCAATGCATGCTCACTGTTAATGTCTGTTTAACTGCCAAATTATGTATTAATGATCTAGGAAATTTTTGGGGTTTTTTTTGTTTCAGGAGTATTTCTGCATATCTTGGCAGACACCCTTGGCAGCGTTGGCGTGATCATATCAACAATACTCATTCAGCAGTTTGGCTGGTTGATAGCCGATCCCCTTTGCTCCCTCTTTATTGCTACGTTGATTTTTCTCAGTGTGATCCCACTCATAAAAGATGCCTGTCAGGTACTCTTGTTGAGGCTTCCACTAGAGCATGAGAAAGATCTGCACATGGCTTTGGAAAAGGTTAGAATTTACTGCCCCTTGGGGGTTTTTCCTTCACATTCGCTCATGTGTCATGAAATTTAGAATTTCTGCAGGACGTTTTAAGTACTCCTCATTGTCAGCCACATAACATCCTTTTGGAAAGGGCCTTGTTTTTAGGTTTGTTCACTTTCAATCAGCAACCTTTGCAAAACTACAGAGTTCAGGTTACTTCCCCCCACCCAAAAAACAGTACAGTTTATTATACCACTTATGTCAGAAGCTGCTACTCAGACTAAGAATCTCTCTCTCTCTCTATATATATATATATAATATTTTTATTAATTTTTACAAAGACAAAATCATTGCATTAAAGAAAAAACAAAACATATTTAAAACAACTATGTAAACAATAAATTTTAAATCCACATTCTGGATTACTTGAATCCCCCGACTTCCCTCCACTCCCATCCCCTGCTTCCTTTGTACTATTTTTATTTATGCATGTCTATAAAATCTTTATCTCTAATTACCTCCATGTTTACACATTGTATATAACATTACAAGTGTTTTTAAAAATCCTGTTAATGTATTAACTTGCAGACTAAGAATCTTCTAGGGCATTCAGATGCACTGAGGAGAATAGTGTGCAATTTAAAGAGTATAGAATTTAAAGCATTACACTGTCTTTGAAATAAGGCTTGCATTCACAAATATGTGCTGATACTTTAATACAATGATTCTTTTATTATATAACTGTGATTTAGTGAAAACCAGGTACCGAGATAGCGGTAACATCAAACAGTCAAAAAAATACTATTACAAGTTCTGCATATGTATAGAAATGTTTTTTGGTGTTTTTTTACAGATCCAGAAAATTGATGGTGTCATATCCTATAGGGATCCTCATTTTTGGTGTCATTCTGCTAATGTTGTGGCAGGCACTATACATGTGCAAGTAATGTCAGAAGTGATGGAGCAGAGAATTATACAGCAGGTAACTTCGTGTGTTCGCACTTTGCCTACCAAGGCCCACAGAACTAGTTCATTCTATCAGATTTCTCCACACAGTTGCGTATGTGGGCACTCGGCAGCGTAAACTAGATGGTATATTATAAGCTGACAGCCACCTCTGTAATAGCGACTGCTGGATACTGCTCATGGTGCTTTGTAGATTTTTCTGCTCTTACACTTTCTGTGAGATTCCATATTCAGCTGGGCAGGTGTTTTGGCAAACCGGGGCCTCATTTCTTCACCGTCTCTGCAGCATATTCCAGCAGCGAAGGTGTGAAGTGGTGCTTTCCACCCGCTTCTGGTTGTTTATTAATATAAACAGTTTATACACTTCTTAAAGCAATAGTTTCTGCATTGTTTGCAGTAAGGTTACAGAAATAAAATCAGATGTCAAAGCGATAAACAACTACCTGACATTTAGAAGACATCTGAAGGAAGCCCTGTTCAGGGAAGTTTTTAATGTGTGACATTTTAATGTAATTTTAATCTTTGTTGGAAGCCGCCCAGAGTGGCTGGGGACACCCAGCCAGATGGGCGGGGTACAAATAAAAATTATTATTATTATTATTATTGCTGAATTTTGGTTTTTTTGTTGTTGTTTTTTAATAAAAGCATATTCACCAAGTGCCTGAACATCCAACAGGGTGGAGGCACCTCAGCTGGGAGTTCTGCACAATACTGAATGCATAGCTCCTGTTGGATGCACTCCATGTGTCTAAGCAATGGGGGACCGATAACAGTGACTGCCCTGAGGACCTCAGTGCTTGGGCTGGTGTGCCAACTACAGCCATTTTTGGACATGGGTCACTTGGCCATGGAGATTCTTGCATTCATGACTCCAAGACATAGAGCGATATGCACTGTGTGTCTGGAAGCCCCAGCTACCGCAAAATGCAGCAACTAACTATTGGTGGGAAAATCTTACTGCATCCTTGTCTTTACCAGGCTGTATTAGTCTCTGGAGCGGACACTTTTTTAGAAGCATCGCAACACATGCATATTTTGAATGGCCTGGGATTTCAATAAATGGTGGGGAAATTTAAAACAAACTTCAGTTTTTGTTCTGTATACCGTATTTTTCGCCCCATAGGGCGCACCGGCCCATAGGACGCACCAAGTTTTTTGAGGGGGAAATAAAGAAATAAATTTTTATTTCCCCCCCAGGTGCTTGTGGGGCCGGCAGCAGGGAGAAGCGCTCTTCTCCCCGCTGCCCGCCTGCAGACCAGGTCCGGGGACAGCTGGAAGACGTGCTGCGCCTCCCAGCTGTCCCCAGAGCTTGCGGGGCAGGCAGCGGGGAGAAGCGCTCTTCTCCCCACCACCCGCCTGCAGACCAGGTCCGGGGACAGCGGGATGGCGGCATTCCGCCTCCCCGCTGTCCCCCGACCTTGTGGGGCTGGCGCTGCGGCTCTCCTGAAGCCTGCATTCGCCCCATAGGACGCACACACATTTCCCCTTCATTTTTGGAGGGGGAAAAGTGTGTCCTATAGGGCGAAAAATACGGTACTTCAGAAGAAGTTGCAGTAAGAGCACACCAAGCCTCCAAGACAGACAAACTATAAATAGACCCATGTCTGGGGTGGAATAGTGTGTTCTAGTCCTCATCCCTGCATCTTCTATGCTTATCATTGCATAACTGCAAAAGATACTTTCCATCATTGTTTGTAGACCTGCTCCCGCACCATGCTCTCTCTGCTACCCATTTTTTCTTTTTTGTTGTACTTGGAAAGAATAGATTCTAGGTAGTCATTTGAGCTCAGTAGGACTCGCATGCAATCTTATTGGTTCATGCAACTCTTTGTGGAGAATAGGATGTAAATCTCAAATGCAAAGTGATACCACTTCTCCTTTGTGCAGCAAGATTGTCTTGCTTAGAGCTCCAAAGAAACATTTGCTGAAGGTGTGATGCTCGTATTTTTATTCTGTTCAGGTTTCAGCAATTCTTAAGGATGCTGGAGTTAATAATTTAACTGTTCAAGTGGAAAAAGAAGCCTATTTTCAGCATATGTCTGGCCTCAGTACAGGATTTCAAGATGTCCTTGCGATGACAAAACAAATGGAATCCATGAAATACTACAAAGATGGCACTTACATCATGTAACCGGAAGCTGAATCTGTAGGGTTCACTGTCTGTATTTCATCAGGTGAATTTGCACATAAATGTACAGAAACAAATGCCGTATATATTTGGATTTTTAGAAAATGTTACATACCTTTAAAAATAAGATCAAGAGATTTAAGAAGAGGTGGGATAAGTAGAACATATGCTGTATATGTGGAAATACTGGCAATGTAAAAATACTGTTATTTGGTGTCTATTAAAGAAATTTTGCTATGTGATTGTGGATGAGCACAACTATATTGCACATTTTCCCCCAAAAGGAATATCAAGCATTTCTCTACCATCTCAAGCCTAAAGAAAATAATTTTAGGTTGCAACAGAAATAGCCAGACTCCAAAAAATGGCAACTTCAGAGTTATTTTGCTGCTGTATGTGTATGTGTATCTACACATTTTTAAAATGGGTTTTTTCAAACTAAGTTCATTAGATACAAATGAATATGTACAATTTTATATTCCAGTTCTGTATATAATCCTATTTTCTAAGCACAGCTTTGTTAAATAAGGAAAAATAGATTCTACCAATTAAAAATTGTCACTGAGCTGAGCTAATTTTTTAAAGAAGAAAAGTTATTTTAACAATTAGTCAGGGGTATAAAATACATTCTTTGTTCTTGCACTCCTATGTTTCTGTTCAGTGGGAAAGTTGAATAACTAATTGGAAATTTGAACCACTATGTAAAATAAACATTTTATAATTTTTATATATTTCTAGTGACATATTATTGATTACACCTTAAAACTTGACTTATAGGATAGAAAGATGTCCCAGTGATGAGACAATTTAGTTCTGTATGAGTTTCTTCTTAACTGCCCTAGTCTGTAGTTAATGATTTATTGTAAACATGGAGATTGTTCCTGTTTTTTGTCTCCTCTCTAGCCAGCAGGAGTAACAAACCACAATCTCTGGCATAGCAATTTAAAAAGCACATGTCCCAATACCAACCATTGGTAGACCATGCTTCTCATTTCCCAGCAGTGTAAGAAATGTCAATTTATTCCTATTCTCTACTCCTGTTCATTAACTATTACTGACAGTTACAGAAAAAATGGGTTGACTTTTACAGGGATTCAGTGTTCCCTAAAACCGTTATCAGTCAGAGAGGTAGGATCCAGTGAAAGCAAGGAAAGCCTTTATTTTCTGTTGCAACAGAGTCCGTCCCCTGTCCCTCCCCCCCCCCCCCGCAAGGAGGTGAGGACCAAAGTCTGTAAGCCCCTTTACAGACTTTCAAAATTGCCCTACCTAGGCAGTCTGGCCATTCTTTTGAGACGCTTTAGTTTTTCGATCCAGGTCCCAGGCATACCCTATTCATATACAAAATATGCCCTCAAGACAGAATAGTAGGATTTGTAAGTGAAAAGAACTTCTCCAAGATAATTCCTTCTGCAGACAAAATCTTTGGGGTCAAGGTGACTTCAGGATTGTTCTCCTGTACTATTTCAGACATGTGCCTTGAATGTGTGTTTACCATGTGCATTTATGAACATTTATTCTATATTTGAGACACTAGAATTTTTATAACAATTCCGTAAGTGTATCTCTCTTTACATTCCGAGACTGCTAAACATACACAGGAGACTCTAAATTCATGAGATTGATTGTCACCCCTTATAGTCTGCTGCGTTTCTTTTGCCAAAATTTGTGCTTTTTTATTTCCATTTGGACAAGACTTCCATTTTCTGAAGGAAGCCGCCTTCTAGTAGCTTCCTAGACTTTGCTTGTTTACCACACTGGCATCCTGTTGGCCTTGATCTATGTTGTATATTCTGACTAAATTTATATTATTGTGGTTTTGAAACCCCCAAGTATTCAGGAGAGATTTGGCACTATTGACTTTTATCAGTCTTTTGGGCAAGCTTCCTCTTTGGAAGTGAAATGTGGAACCGTTGGACTTTTGGGGTAATTGCCCACTTCTGTACATGTAGAATTCAATAGTACTGTGCTTGCTGTTCTCAGTTATTTCAACATCACACCAAATACCAGGAACACCACTTAAAATTACATTGTGTTGCTGACCCTCCCCTCACTTCCATCAGCAAACTATTCTAGGGCCTGGTCATTTTGGATATCTACAAAGTTTACCTCTTTGTGATAGGATCACACTTATTTGGTACATGTGAGGGTAACCATTTTCCATCATCATCACCAGCGCACAAGAGTACTCGCCCCTCCTGTGCTTTCCACCAGTTAGTATCCAGAAACATACCGACCCTGAAGGCAGTAACAATTTTTAAAAATCGGTAGGGGAGAAACCCTAAAACAAGACAGGGACTGAGCATGCTCAGTGGCTATGACATGCTGACTGAGTTTCTTGGAGGAAGTTACATAAATGTAACCAGGACTCTATAATACAGCTGTCACCCCAAATACTTTATACAGTGGTACCTCGGGTTAAGAATTTAATTCGTTCTGGAGGTCTGTTCTTAACCCGAAACTGTTCTTAACCTGAAGCACCACTTTAGCTAATGGGGCCTCCTGCTGCCGCTGCGCCGCCAGAGCACGATTTCTGTTCTCATCCTGAAGCAAAATTCTTAACCCGAGGTACTATTTCTGGGTTAGTGGAGTCTGTAACCTGAAGCGTCTGTAACCTGAAGCATCTGTAACCCGAGGTACCACTGTAATAACTTGAGACTGTTCAGTTTTGGGGAGGAAGCAAAATTGTTAACAGCTTTTATATACCACTTTTAAGTGTTTGATGCACTACAGATGCAGTAGATTGATGTAATTCTTACAATAATTCTGCAATGTAGGTTACTGTCCCCATATTGCAGTGTTAGGGTAGGGGCTGAGGCAAATGCTTAAGGCTACCCACTGAATTCATGGCACAGGTGAGCCAGAGACCTCAGCCTATCCTCGTTTTTCCTCTACACTTGCCTAGTCCTAAGGGATTTATTCCTTATCCTTTTCAACGCTTGTACGACAGACAAAGATTCCATCAACGTACATTTCCCAGCATAGGGTAGGAAAAACCTGCGGCTGTTGCATTCCTTCCTATGGTGACGCTATTGAAATTACAAGTGGGTCTGGAAAGCCGTTGTAGTCCAAAACATTCTTGTGCAAAGCGGTCGGCTTTACCCAACTTATTTTTGTAATATATATATATATGGACCAATGGGAGTTCAAAATCCGGCGCACGTAAGCAAGCGGGAGAGGACGCACAACTCAGAAACACAGTCCTATAAGCAAACGGCTCCACCTATTTATTCCCCCTCGTCCACCAGCTGAGCTCCCAAACTGAAAGCGAGCCATCCTTTCCACGTGACCTTCCGCATCTTCTCGCCACGCCCCCCTTTTCGAACGCCCGGAGAAGTCATCCTCCTTGTAGCCGTGGAAACGCATTCAGGGTGTAACGCCGCACGGCCAATGGGAAGCGGCGGACGCCGAGAGATGCAGCCAATGAGCGCAGCCTGGTGCGAGTTTTAAACTTGCGGCGGTAGGTGGGGCGGCCGTCGGACTCGTGCGCAGCAGGAATCGGCCGCTGGGATTTTGCTGGGAGCAGAAGCGACTGGTTCGGATTAACATCTCTTGTTGCGCGGACCGAGTCTGGATCATGGCTTTGCGGGTCACCCGGGTAGGAAAGGGGCTTTTGGAAGGGGAGATTTTTTTTGTTTTTCAGCCTTCCTGCTGCGCCCTCTTTTTTGCAGGAGGTGGCAAACTTAAGGCTGCAGTCCTAGGCAAGCGTATAAATGGGGCTTACTCCCGAGGAAACGTGCATAAGCTTCTGTTTCACAGGAAGTAAGGGGCGGTGGTGCTAGTAACTGCTAATTGCCATATGAAAAATGGAATTATAACTGCTGTGTCGAGTTTTTTTCTGCCTACCAAAATTAGTAAATCGGTTCCCAGACCCTGGGGGGGGGGGGGGGGTTGGGCGTTGCCCTGGCTTGTTGAGTTTCACCAGTTGTGAATTGGCTGAGGCGTCTGCTTAATTAGTACTGTGCCTCATCAAAATTGATAGGAGGAGGGCTTTAGGGTAGGGAAGCTTGCAAGGTTCAGAACTCTTATTCCTATCCATCCTCGCTTTATCATAAAGCTGTGCAAATGCTTCTATGTGTTTGTGAAACAGAGAGGTACTTAAACGGGGTCTTCTTCCTTCCTGCAGAACACAAAGATCAATGCAGAGAACAAAATCAAGGCTGTAATGGCAACCAAACGGGGAGGTGATGGTGCCAGACCCGGCTTGAGGCCTAGGACTGCCTTGGGGGATATTGGCAACAAGGCATGTGAAGCAAAAGCCAAGGCTGTAATGAAAAAGGTAAGTGTCTCCTTCCCTACCCCCTCCCAAGTAGAGCTTAACATTGGGAACTATCAGGGCTACTGCAATGATTCCTCCCTCTACCCACTTCTATTCCCTCGCCCAGGAAATATTGAAACCTGCCATTTTGGACAAAGTTGCAACTCAAAAAGTCACAAGACCTACTGAACAGCCAAGTGAATCTGTGAAGGAAGAAAAGCCCATCCTTGAACCCGTTAAGGTATCAAATGACATGCAAATGATAGCCCTAGCTTTATGGTTGGGTGGGGCATGGGGGTTAAGGATTGTGAATGATATTTTTGCTATATATGTTGTACATATATGCTATATAAGTATGTGTTGTCTCTTGATATTGAAACAGCTGTTTTTGAGCATTCATTAGCTACCCTTAGCAATAATTGGCAGTCTGCATACTGAGGCTTGGGTTTTAGCCCCTGGGTGGGCTACATTGTCCAACTTAAGGCTGTCTGAACAATGTACCTTAATGGCAAACAGCTTTTTTCCAGAGCTTGCAAAGTGTGTGTCCAGTGGTCTCCAAAACACCACTGGGTATTTCCTGCTGCCAGATTAATACTGATTTTCTCCCCCTAGATGCAGAAACTTGAGACAAACCATGTCTATTACAATGGGCTTTTGAATCTTTAACTGCAATCCCTTTGGTTGCAAGTCCAATACTCAATCCAGTATCTGACTTAAGGTGGATATTTGACTCCTTCTACCTTAGCACTTGTCTCTGATGTGTCTGTTCTTCCTGCAGCCTGGGTATGGACCATTGAATCCCTTTATGCTTCTATGCCCATTAGCATCATGATTACACCTGCGTCAGTAACACGCAAGTAGCTTTGCATCCCATGCAATGCTCTTGTACAAACTATTGTTCAGGAGTCTGAATATTGATTAGGAGTCTGGCATTTCACTTCTGGTCAGCATTCGTGGGCCATAAGGGCAGAGCAACAAATGAGAAATTTACCTTTGCACCATAGCGTGTCTTACACACACACCCCTCCCCAGACAACAGGCAAAATAGTTCTAGGACACATTCCAGCTTGACAAAAACACTTGAGCAAATCAGGGCCTTTAAGACGTGTGATCTGGGGAGATTCTAAAGACCAATAGGCCACATTTGGCCTCTAGGCCAAGAGATTCCCCTAACCCTGACATGGATGCAGCAGAGACTTGCAGTTGACTTGTAACTGGGGCTATTATACAGAGACCACATATACCTTTTGCCGACCAATCTATAGAGTGGTCAGAGGACTCATGATGCAGCCACCTTGCTGAAGCTAAACAGGTCTGAGTCCTGAATTAGGAGCCCAGTTGCAGTCCCATGTATGCTGTCATGAGTTCCACAATCCAAGGAGACGTGTAGTGTTGTAGCTCAGATATTAATAAGTGAAAACCTCTCTTCAACAGTTGGAGTCTCCATCCCCCAGCCCAATGGAGACTTCTGGTTGTGCACCAGCAGAGGAAATACTGTGCCAGGCCTTTTCAGATGTTCTGCTTGAAGT
The DNA here is from genome assembly GCF_965153285.1 of Podarcis tiliguerta. Taxonomy (NCBI): domain Eukaryota; kingdom Metazoa; phylum Chordata; class Lepidosauria; order Squamata; family Lacertidae; genus Podarcis; species Podarcis tiliguerta. The sequence continues at coordinate 36,748,671 of NC_139544.1, read as the reverse complement.
GAAAGACATTGATACAGATGATGCTTCAGATCCAAACCTTTGCAGTGAATATGTGAAGGATATCTACAACTACCTGAGAGATCTTGAGGTTGGTTCAAGTAGCTAAGGCATGCCTGATATGCCTCTAGAAATTGAGGTTACTTCCAAATCTAAGTTAACTAGGAAATGTCACTACTTAAGTTTGTGCACAGCAGGTGCCCCCCCCCCAATGAAAGCAGCAGCTAGGAGTCTTGCTCTTTGCGTGCCCTTGCTGTGCTTGCAAAATATCAATGGAATCCAAACTCAGTTTATAAAACTGGGGGCAAGGAACTTGCTAGTTCAAAAGCAATGAATGGTGGCGACACATCAGCTTCAGCTGCAGCAAGGCTTCCTTTCTTTCGTTTGTGCGGGTAAACATGATTTGGCATCTGTTGTTTTCTTCACAGGCTCAGCAGTCAGTGAGACCAAACTACTTGGCAGGCCAGGAAATTACTGGGAACATGCGGGCAGTCCTAATTGACTGGCTTGTGCAGGTCCAGATGAAATTCAAACTCCTGCAAGAGACTATGTACATGACTGTTGCCATTATTGATCGCTTTATGCAGGTAAGAGCAGCATGGCAACACTTTTCTTTTTTGGCCTGTTTGCAGCTGTCTTTCCTTAAGAATCTGCAGGGACACAGAAGGCAGAGAGGCTTAGCTGCATTGTATGGAGGCCATACATTGCATCACAATGTTTCCCACACCCATGTATGAATTTGATCACACATGGAACAATGCACTTTCCTTTTAAATCGAAAGCTGCATGCTTGGTAGATGCACATACTACACAGCTCTCCCAGGGTAGCTAGACTGGAGGTGGTTTATCAGTTCAGGAAGTTGACCATTGAACTTGCAGTGGAACAAGTGCATAAATATTCCTTGCTGAAGAGTGTGTCTGCTTTGGGAGTAAGTGGTCTTCCCCAATATTGTTATTGGCCAGTTTGGCTAACAGTTGTTTCTACTGCAGAACAACAAAGTTCATAAGAGGATGCTGCAGCTGGTTGGTGTAACAGCCATGTTCGTTGCCAGCAAATACGAAGAAATGTACCCTCCAGAAATCGGCGACTTTGCCTTTGTGACAGACAACACCTACACCAACGTGCAGATTAGGCAAATGGAGATGAAGATCCTGAGATCACTCGACTTCAATCTTGGTCGTCCTCTTCCACTGCATTTCCTACGGAGGGCATCAAAAATTGGAGAGGTAATGCTGTTTAAGGGGATGCCAATCTCACTAGGTCACAGTATGACACTCCTGAGTCAAATATGTGTGTAGGAAGATCAGACTTTGAATCCTAAAATGTCTCCTTTTGGCGTGAGGAGGTGTATTCAACGTCCTACCAGTAGGCCAGCCTTCTCCAACCTGGTTCCTTCCAAGTGGGTGAGTCCCATTGGCTGCAGCCAGCATGTCTAATGGGAGCTGGACCAAAAACTGAAAGACACAAACTTGGGGAAAGCAGAAGTGGGCTATCACTACTTTTATAAGCATTTGTGGTTCAAAATGGAGCCTGGCAAATTTAAAATTGGTCATGGAGTTGGGTTGTTTTGTCCTGAAAAGGCTGTAAAAAGCTCAACATCTTGCTTTGTCTTAACTGTGTGTAGCTGTGAAGGCACAACCTTTTGATTCAGTTCTTCAGATAGGGAGAAATGTAATGCAAGGCACAGTCTTCCTTGTTGATCTTCAGGGTTCGTTGGCAATAAACACTATCTTGCCCTAACTATTCCAGGCCGATGTACAGCAACACACACTTGCAAAATACCTGATGGAGCTCTCACTGGTGGATTATGACATGGCACACTACCCTCCCTCTCAAATTGCTGCTGCGGCCTTTTGCCTATCTACTAAAATACTTGAAGAGGGAGAATGGGTAAGTAACTGAGCCCAGGCATAGCCTTAAATTTGTAAGGTAAAAACTAAATACCAGAAATGACTTTGGGTATTTGTTTCCATGACTTTCATTCCCATGTGTGAGCTAGAATTGCTGGAGCAGAGTGGCTTGGAGAATAAGCTGTGACCCTGGTAGATCTGCCTCAAAATTTGCCTCTGCTACAAAGCCTCTAGGTAGCCTTAGGCATGCTGTTATGTGTGCCACTAGATCAAGTGCAAAGGAGGTTCATAGGGCATTCTGATCTCTTCCATGACCTTCAAGTGTTACTCAAAGGATTTCTAATGCTTAACTTCTTGCTCTCTTAGACAACAGCTCTACAACACTACATGCAATATACCGAGACCGATCTTATTCCTGTTATGCAGCATATGGCAAAGAATGTGATGTTGGTAAACAGAGGCAATGCAAAGCATCTGGTAAGCAAAAACCATACCACTGTGCGTCTGGTTACATGTAAATCCTAACTTGCTACTAAACAAGGTTTATAGCTAAGTGAGTATGATTAAGCACAGGTGTGCTTTGGTTATGCTAATATGTAGTGATATAGTTGGCTCTACAATGGTGCAAAAAATTATGTTAACTATTGATCAATCTCTCCGCAGACCGTCAAGAACAAATATGCCACCAGCAAGCATGCCAAGATCAGCACCCTTCCAGCACTGAACTCTGCAGTCATAAAGGATCTGGCTAAACCATTCTCGAAATAAACCTAATTTAACTGTTGGACAAAGTTGACACCGTGTGTTGCTACTTAAGTGTGTGTATATTATAAATATAGTGGTTATAAAAGTTTTAATAAACTTCTTTTTTACTTTAACCTCCTTGTCATGGTCTAATTGAAATTTCTGAATTGCAGATTAGCTAGTGAGTTGTTGATTCACAAGGGCAGCCTATAATTTTAAGCTATAAATCTTTGGCTTCTCAGTATGAAGATGGTTGTATGTTCTTTAGCACAATGGAGCATACATGAGCAAACTTTACTAAAAAGCAGCTGATTAGTTTCCCTAAAGCATATTTTTATAATGGTTTGCCAATTTGGCTAGACTTTTAGGTTGCTTTTGTCTGCAGGAAAAGTAAGTTGTAAGAGCAACTTCTAATAGTCGAACTGTTCTTTTAAGGTCTATTTTATTGCTGTCCTGTAGCCACTCTTGTTAGGATGACCAAGCTGCTATTTGGACACAAGTGGAAATCAAATGTAATCACAGGTACATGGAACATAAAATGAGCCATGACTACTTGACGTGTAGATCAGTCTCTGATCCTTCCCTCCTATTAGTGTAGTTTTTAAACTTCAATATTTGTTGCAGCAGCAATTCTGAAGGAGTAACAGAACACACTTTCAAATTAACATTATTTTAGCTAATGCAAAAAAAAAGGGCTATAGAGAAATTATAGCTGTCAGCTCAGGCCTTACAAATTGGGTTTTCTAGAGAGGACAGGTGAGATATACCCTAGTTTTTATTATTTGAATTTATAATAAATTGCTTGGGGTGTTTCATACTGTAGCTTCCAGAGTCTGGTGAAAGTTTAATAAAACAACTTGATTGGGGAAGGTTAGCTTGAAGCTAGTCAACTTTAGTAGGGTTCTGTCACTTTAAAAGTAGCAAGCCATGCTGAAAAGGATGGGAAATGGCTGCCTATCTGAATTGGTGCAATCATTTTGAGTGACTTCAATTTATCTGAGCCAGGTGCATTGTGTGTGCTATTCCTGCAGTTGGGTGTGGTGGGAGGAAAAATATTTATTCTGATGTTCACAGCAACTCAAGCATGCTAGTAAGGATTCATGGTCACAAATTTGCAAGATCTTGGGAAGAGCACTACTACAATTACACTGCTTGATTGGAAATATTTCCAGTTCAATCAGGCAAAAGGGAGGGTATGGCACACTTGAATTTGTGTAAAATCAAGCAGCTGCAGCTGTTGTTAAAACCAACCAATGTAATGACTACAATGAACATGGTCACCTATGATATAGGTCAGTCTTGGCAGATGCTATTGTATAGTGAGCTCTAGTAAGGCCATCCTGCTTCTGTTTAAATCCTACTTAAGTAACTGGCTGTTTCTCATGAGGTGGCCAAAGGACTTGAGCCTCAGCTTCAGAATCTGTCCTTCCAGTGAGCACTCAGGGCTGATTTCCTTCAGAATGGATAGGTTTGATCTTCTTGCAGTCCATGGGACTCTCAAGAGTCTCCTCCAGCACCATAATGCAAAAGCATAAATTCTCCAGCGATCACCCTGCCCTTATATATAGGTCGACGCTTGGCAAATCCACACATTGCCCGGAAACCAATGTCTCCACTGTGGAAGGACATGTTGATCCAGAATTCGCCTCCACAGTCACTTAAGGACTCATTGTTGAAACCGTGTGCAGTGCTACCTCGGGTTAAGTACTCGATTCGTTCCGGAGGTCCATTCTTAGCCTGAAACTGTTCTTAACCTGAAGCACCACTTTAACTAATGGGGCCTGCTGCTGCGCCACTGGAGCACGATTTCTGTTCTCATCCTGAAGCAAAGTTCTTAACCTGAGGTACTGTTTCTGGGTTAGCGGAGTCTATAACCTGAAGCGTATGTAACCCGAGGTACCACTGTATATGGAAGACAATCTTACTCTGCTACGAGTGATCGCCAAAGAATATAAGGGTCTGGTGACTTCTGCTTCACTGTAATGAAGTGTGCATGCACACGAAAGTTTATACCCAGAACAAACTTAGTTGGTCTATAAGGTGCTACTGGACAATTTTTTCATTTTTTCATCCTAACACTGCAAGCCTAAATTCACCAGTTCCACCAAATTCAAGGTGTAAATGTGTTCAGGATTGCAGCCTAATGCCCCGCCCCTTGTTTTAGTTGGTTTATAACCGCCCTCCTTTACCCATTTTTCTTTGTTTTCTTATGGGTGTCTGCGCGAGAGAGGACCTAACGCTGTAGTAGTAGTAGTAATTAATAAAATGATGGCCCAGGAAAAAGACTATCTTCCCCCTTCTGCGGGGTCCAAACGCGGCTCCACGAACTTGACGCCCCGCCCCCTTGAAGAGGAGCTTCCTTCGGCACGCCCATCGCAGCTGGGAGGCGTGGCCCACCAGGCCGGAAGGTAGAGCGTCTTCGGATTTCGTTCGGAGCTGGGAGTGGGGCTTATCTCAGGCAGGAGCAATCGATCGTCGCATTCCTTCGGGACCGTGACGTAAGGCTCAGGCGGCGGGTCTTTTGAAACAGAAGGGAGGGAGTTGCGCGAGGGAAGCGGGCCTGGCTGGGAGCTGCTGCTGCCGGGATGGAAACAAGGGAGGGCGCGGCGGCAGCAGCGGCGGCTCCTCTTGAGGGCTTCGTTGAAGAGACAGCAGAAGAAGCCCGACGGCTCGTGGGCGAAGAGGGGCAGGAGAAGCTGGACCTGGTGTCGCTTTTAAGGTCAGGCCCTCTCTGTGTATTGGTGTCGGGCGGAGTCTCAACACACAGAGAAACACTCACACTCCCTCACATAGGAGCCAACGCCCTTCGCTCCCCCATAAAATATTTGAAGGGGTCGTCCCCCCTAAAGTTGATGGGCATTGCCATTCAAATAGTGAACGTGCGCCACGTCATGTGATTCATTATTGTTGTTCCGCCTGGCCTTTGGCTTGGAGCCAATTTGATTCCCTCCCCCTCTTTCTTTTTTCTTTCTCCTCCTGTGATGAGGCTGCATTTTAATGTTTCAATATTTTAATGTTGTATTTTAATCTTGTTTTTAAGTTGTATTCATTCAACTTATTTTTATTATTGCTTGTTAGCCGCCCTGAGCCCGGCCTTGGCTGGGGAGGGCGGGGTATAAATAAAAATTATTATTATTATTATGCCTCCCCCCCCCCAAATATTTTATTCATGTTGGCACCCCTGCCGTCTCTACAGGCACCCACACACAAACACACACCCCCTCCAAACTGCCGCATTTGCTGTTAAAAATCATGGTGAATTTGAATTTCTATGCCACCTCTGTAATATTATTTAGAAAAAAATGCATTGGAAGCATGTAAACCTTAATTGTGCATATTTAGTTATTTATTAAAGTGCCCGGGTTAGTGCAATGGGTCTGTGCATCTGGCTGTTAACCAGAAGGTTTGTGGTTTGAGCCCACCCGGGGATGGCTGTGGGCAGGATTCCTGCGTTGCAGGGGGTTGGACTAGATGACCCTCGGGATCCCGCCCAACTTTATGATGCTGTGGCTTTTATTTGTTGCTTCCCAAAGAAAAAATGTCCTGAAGGGATTTAACAGTGAAAACATGCATAAAAAACAACTTGGGGTCCAATGCAAAACAAAATTCTACCCTTAAGAGGCTCGTGGGAAAAGGAAAGTCTTCAAAAGACTATAGAGGCAGCATCTGATACGCAGTGGGAGGGAGTTCCAAAGAGTAGGTGCTGCCACGCTAAAGCCCCAGTTTCTACATTGCATGGAGCAGACCTCCGGAGGATATGTTATCTGTAAGAAACCCTCTCCTTCAGAGTGTAGTCATAGGCTGGGCATAAAGGGATAAGATTATATTTTAGGACTTATGGTTCCAGTCTGTATTGGGCTTTGTCCGGCTGTATTGACATTACAGCTAGTTGAGCCATTGTGTTTTGCATTAGCTGCAGCTTCCACACCAACCTCAATGGCACCCACACACCCTCACATTATAGGTTATAAGTTTCAAGTGGTATACTATGCTTGAGCCCAGGCCAGCTAATTATGATTCATTAAGAGAACAAAGGGAATGGCTCTGTGCCAGAGGCCAAACGGGTGGGCCTCCCTCCCTGATTAGTTAGGTAAAAGTAAAAGGCCATAGCTGAAAATTCAGTTATGTGAATGAGAAGTTGGGAGAGAGGCTGCAGGCTGCAACGGCAGAGAGAGTGTCATGGCTGATTTCTTCTGGAATCCAAGGTTGTGGCAATGGGAGAAGCAAGATTCTTTCAGGATGTTAATTTTTTATTATTATTAAATTTGTATACTGCCCTTCATCTGAAGATTGGGTCTTTCTGAAGACATACCCAGCTCCTCCTTTAAAATGCTGATCAGAATGCTACTGTCTTTGATTTCAGTATCAGATAAAAGGTGGATGCTATTAATTCGTATGTGAACAAGATAAATTTTCTGTAAACTACTACCAGATCCACTCTCCTGATTTTTTCTGTTAATTTGTTTTTTTACTTTGTAGAGTAAGAGAACAAATAAAGCAACAACTTTTGGAATATAATGCAGCAGTTAATGCAAGTAAGTGTGTGACTACCATTGTGAAAAATAAAAACTTTCTTATGTTTATATATTGCTAAATAAAAAATACAGTACAAACATGTAAAGTTATTTGATAAGCCCTTGTTTAGAAAGTAAATACCAGGATGAAGTCTATTGAGGACTTAATTTCTCTTTGTAATGTATAATCCTATGAAATGGTGTTTTGAAACTTACTATACTATTGCATGTTCCTCTTGGGGGGGGGAGTGTTTTTCAGTTACTTCTAACATATTCATCTTTTATGTGACAGATGAAGAAATCATTACGGATCAAGTTATTGATGAAAAGGCCATTGTGAGGTGTGTCATCATAACTTATTAATGAATATGCTACTATGATATTTCCATGGTTTCCCCCCACGTACAGTTCAAACAAGCAAAAACTTACTTTTGTGCTCTATGCAAAAGGCAAAGGACTAACGGCAATGTTACATTTGTAAGGAGGAAATGGGCATGAAGCATTAACTTGTATCTCTTTACATGTTGCATAGTCTAGTTCATTTCTATTTGCAGAATTATCTGTGATTTAACAAAATAACTGAAAATGTTGTAGTATTTATAAACTATCAGGCTTGTGTTTAAAAGTGTCTAAAATATCTTTATGCTTGTTTTAAGTTCAAATGGCAAGTTTTAAAATTGTTTATCCTTAACAAACATAGTTGAAAGTAAACTGTACTTATTTCAGTGGGATGTATCTCCAAGGGAATGTGTGTGAAAGCAAGGTAAATGGGATAAGCGGCTTGTCGTGGTTTCGTTCATTGTGCTCCGACCATGTTAAAAATACACACAAAAAACTGGAAGTTCTGTGGCCAGTTTAAATTGTGTAAATGGTTGTCCGCATATTTTGTATGTTTGCCCCTTTGAAGAGCAACAAGCTGTCCATGGTGTTAATACTCCACTGCCTGTCTGGGGAATTCTGCTCAATCCCTTCCTCTGTATTGTCCACGCACCAACCTTGTTTCATAGCCTTGGGGTCTAGAAACTGGATTAATTTCTCAATGAAAGTTGAAATCTGTATGCTGAATGCTGCATCCAATAACAAGTTACATACTTGTGTGGCATGGTCTCAGAAAGCTTTCCCACCCAATAATGCTGGCAACACAGATGTTACATTCCCAACGCAACTTGCAGAAAGAGTAAGGACCAATATCTGAGCAGAGCAATATTGCTTTTCAAGCATCAATAACTAGGAAAATGTGTTAAAAACTTCTCCAGTTAGAAAAGTTTGATAGAAGAATCACCTTCTAAGAAATATACGTTTCAGATCGCCTGATCCTTGGTTTCTGTTTACCTGGGTTTTCTTTTGCTCTTAGTACAATAGAAGACTTGGAAGGGGAATTGGAAGAAGTGAAGCTATCACACAGACACAAAACTTTGGCATTACAAAGGTAAAGATTCAATCTTTCTGAAAAGTTAAACATATGACATGAATGAAGAACTAATGTAGATTGGAGGAATTGAAAATATACTGTGTCTGTTACCACAGGGATGGCTTGTTTGGTCAGATTCTTACCACATGGAAGTTAAAAAATCCAAGCCACAATCCAGCAAATGTTATGTGGAATTAAGATCCACTGAAATCAATGGGCTTGTGCATCCAACTCAGTGCTTGATTGTGCAGCAAAGTTACATATGTGAAATTACTTAATAGTAATTTTTATGCTTTACAAAATTTTGCATTAGACAACTTTTTATTCTGCAGCTGCCTTCTATTGAACTTCATATATGTCTGTTTCTTTTTTTAAAATGGTTTAATGGTTCAGTGAATATATAAATAAAACCTATGACATTTAGCACATGAAGCAGCTTAACCACTAATTGAAATAAAATATGTTATTGGAATTTCCTCAGAAATACAAACACAAGCTTCCTTACTATACAAAGATTTATATACATCTTGATCTTTGAAATACTCTGATGTGATCTGTAATGTTTAGCCAGTAGGTTATGGTGCATCACTTGTTCATGGAAATGTGTATATGAAAGCAGAAAAAAATTCTTAGAATCCAGTTCTTATTTCTTTTATGAATGTCCTAGACATGCTGTCATGCATTTCCTCAGAACACATCTTACTTTTCTTCTTCTTTTTAACTGTATAGGTTGCAAGTAAATGATGCACTTAGAGCCAAGCTGAGGAACAATGATGACAACTTAAAGTAAGGGGATTTGAAAGTCCAAGGAGTTATTTAAACTGAATTATTTAACTGACAAGAGTATTTATAGCTTGTTTAATGACTATGGAATTGATATGCAAATACTGCTTCTGTGGATAATAGAATATTTCAGAAAGGCACTCTGGTTAGACAACTGATATTCCTAGATGAAATTTCTAGTCCCTTACAATTGGTTTAAATCAGCTGTTGCAATGCCCTAATTTAGTCCTTTGTAAAATTATGGTACTGTGGTTCCATTTAACTACAACTGGGATACAGTTTAAAACTAGAATCAGGTTAAAATTAGCTGTGATCTCAGCAAATCTGTTCCTTAGAATTGTGCTGTTGCTGATTTTTTAGAAGGCAGCTGCTGCTTTTGTTTTTGGTTGTTTGGTTGTTTGTTGGGCAGTGTCCACTTAGAGTAAGCACCTATGTCATTTACCTCCCCATAACATGTTTTGGCAGTTTCTCACAGGGAAGTCATAACAGTGAAAGTAACTCCCCTAGGAAGAAAACAGCCGAAGAGGGGGAAACATGGACAATAAAAAAGTGGGCGGTCTAGCATGCTGTTGTCCCCACCCTGGTTTTTAAATGGCTCCAGCCCCTTTGTTTCATAGGAACTTGACCAAATCTGCATTACAACACACAGGTGCTGGTGCCATAACATGTACTTTTGAGACTTTTTCTCTAAATACTGCTTTTTATTGTTGTTTTTCACTGCTTGCAACTTGCTGCAGATGCAGATGAATATCTTGATGCCCAGGTGTGTTGCATGCTTAGCTGGCATAATACACACATAGAAGTACTAGTAAAAGCCAAAGACAGATCTCTTGATATATGAATATTTGGCCATTAGAAATACCCCCATCACCTGGCTTTTAGACCTGATCTGGTGCAGGCCGTTTTCAACTCTTTTTGTTAGAGAATAGTGGATTGAAGTCAAACTGCCTTCACTTAAATTGAATCTGTGAATAGATTTAAACCAAGGGTGGGGAATCTGTGGCCCTCCAGATATGTTAGACTATGTTTGTTTGTTTGTTTGTTTGTTTGTTTACTTATCAGTTTCTACACCACTCAACATAAAGATATCTAGGCATCAAAGCAAGAAACTCAATATGATATAATATAATATAACATAAAATACAGAATAAAACTGTATGTTATGTTCAGTAAAACATACAAGGCTGGGTCATATTGCAGGGGAAATGTGTCAATAAAGTCTTAACCAAGAGTCCAAAATATATTTTCCATAATCCCTGACTATTGGTCATCCCGGTTGATGGGAATTGGCCAACACCTGGAAGACTCAAGAGTTCCGCAGCCCTGATGTAAACTAAGGACCAAATGAAATGCTACGCACAAAATGCACAACAAAAATACCAGCCACTTTGGGATGGGATGATTTGGAGAGAAGTAGCAGTATGGGGGCTGCTTAATGCTTTCTGCTGCAACTCCCCCTGTGGGAAACACATTTGAAACTCTGTAGGGAAAAGAACAATGTGGGAAGGGGGGGGGGATTGACAGCAGAGAACCACAGCAAGGGAAGGAATTAAGCAGCTTAATCCAGCACTGCATATTCACTCCAAATCACCCCATCCCAAAGAGAAAGGGCTGTAGTTCGGTGGTAGAGCTTTGCATGCTTTGCTGGGAATGTCCCCTATCTGAAACCCTGAAGAGCCACTGCCAGTCAGTGTAAACAGTACTGCGCTAGGTGGACCAGTGGTCTTCCTTGGCATAAGACAACTTTATATGTCCCTATATATGCTTTTCTTAGAAGAAAAGGGCATCAGGCTTCTGTTTAAGTGCATTTGCATATAAGTTTGATTTGATTGTATGGGCCTCAGGGTCATGCTGATTTCTGTTTATGCTTTCATTAGGTCGATCGGGGAGACTATAAAACACATTATGATGCTTAGTACTGCAGTAATTAAATTAAAGCAGGCAAGTATCCTTTCTGTTAAAACGTTAAGGCTCATTGTCTAGAAAATATATATTTGCCAACCCATGGTAGATACAAGTGTAGCTGTACTTTAAAAAGTTACTGTGTCTACATACTACACTTTTTCCTTTAAAAAAAAAGTACTAAAGTTAATATTCACAGTTACAGTATTACTTTGGGGTGTCAGGGGGGGGTAGTGGGGGACACACAATGTGCTCTTTTCAGGGTAGCTTATTCACCTTTGGTCCCCACCCTGCACCTGTGGCTCCTAGAAGCTGTCAGCATGCAACAGTAGCCACACCCCGGGAATGGCTTTGACTGGCCAGCTAAACCAGGTGAGGGGAGCCAATGGGTCTTAAACCCTCAGGAAATAAGGGACTTCTCAATATGTGAAGACAGGTTCTGGCGGATTGAGTGGATGAGACCAATAGTGGGTCCAATGTTCAAGAAGTTGGTTTCTGTACAGAGAAGTGAGGGGCAGGTGGGGCTTATCTGGAAAGGTAGTCCATGTAGGAAGAGGAAAACTGATCCCAAACCTCTACTGCCTTGTGGGACATCTTCAGGAGAAGAAAATTCTAAGGAGTAAATCCTACACAAATCTGGAATGGAGTCCTTAAGGTGGTTGGATGACATCTTGTACACCACCTTCTGGCAACTCCTGCAGCCAAGTTGGTGCCAAAGATATTTATCTGCTTTCCTTTGGACCACAGCAGTGAGGCCAAGAGGGGGCAGTCTTGTCATCTGGGCATCCCAGGACCTCCATACACACTGCTCAGGCTTATGCCCCAGGGAGGTCACTTTGGTGCTGCTAACTCAGTGTTTTGACTTCACCTCTGGAAGAGCACTCCATTGTCTCTCAAGGTAGACAGATGCCAACAAGTATTACTCTGACAACCGGTGTAGATAATTTTTTACAAAATATATTAATGAACTGCTTTTTTATTATAGCAGTCACGTGAACTGGAAGAAAAATTGAATGAAGTTAAGCAGAGAAGACAATGTAAGTTTTTTAACGGTAGTGAAATATCGGTTTCCCTTTTGTATCTTATAAAGGTGGTGTGCCATGAAAATGAGAGTGTGTTGGAAACATTATCATTCCACCCAGTGATGGGTGTGCACATTATAAATTCTCATGAAGAGTCAGTTTGGTGATTAGTGCAAAAGGGGTGTGGTAAGGAAGGTGCCCCAAGAACAGTATAAAGGCCACATCACAGTACCATTGTGTGCAATTACACAGGTGCTAAGGTTTCTTTCTGTGGGCATTCAAGAACAATAACAGAGATTGTAAGCATCCCCACAAAGTTTTCCATTAACTACTCCAATTCTGGTTTTACTGGATGATTACTGCCGCTTGCTTTACTCATACAGTGGTACCTCAGGATGCAAACGGGATCCATTCCGGAGCCCCATTCACATCCTGAAGTGAACGCAACCCACGACTGCCCGTCTGTGTGTGGGGGAGGTCGCGATTCGCCGCTTCCGCACATGCGCGTGACGTCATTTTGAGCATATGCGCGAGCGGCAAAACCTGGAAATAACGTGCTCCGTTACTTCCAGTTCGCCACGGAGCGCAACCCGAAAAGGCTTAACCTGAAGCGACTTCAACCCGAGGTAGGACTGTATTTTCATGATCCCATTTAGAAAAGAACCTTACGCTATATTATGGCCTTAATACAGGTCCATGCAGAGCTTGTCAGAAGCCCAGGGTGGGAGGCTTGTCTGTGAGACAGGCCAGCGCCTAATCTGACCTAGTGTGCAGTAACGCAGGTCCAGATTTTACTATCAGAGCCTTGCAGTGCATATGGACAGGCATGGGTGTTTCACCCAGTAAGTCCCCGGTCTGTCACAGGGCGTTCTTGGCATGACAGCATGTCTGGAGGGCCCCTTGGCTACCTTAGCCCTCCGATGCCCAGGGCAAGTGGGCCTGGCTGCTCCCACCCACACAAACCTGTCTTAATGTGTACACACTTTCTTCCAAAACTAAGTTTTTGTAGAATCAGCAGAGCTTGTTTTTATTTGCACACTTAATATATACTTCTGCATACACGGGGAATCCCCTTAGTATGTAGAAACCAGTACCTTGATTTTTCATTGGTCCAGGTCCAGTTTGCTTCTAAACAGCCAGGCACTCCCCGCTCAAAGTTTCCAATTGGTATATAAGATCACTTACCTATGATTTTTGTTCACTACTCAGTGCTGACTTGCTACTTTTTACAAACAGTGTAGAAATGCAATACTTGCATTGTAGTAGCTTCTTTAAGTGGATTGTAGCTCTTTATTGGTTGTATTAATACTATGCATGCCCATAAATCTGCTCTGGAAGGTCCCCCAACCCTGTGGAGCAGCTTTTGAGGGTGCGCAGATGGCTGCAGGAGGGGGGGAAAGGAAAGGGAATTGAAGTTGTGTCATATGGAAGTCTGTTCTGCTCAAGAAACAGCAGCATTGGATAAAACTCTACATGTGTTTAGAGTTCTAACGGTTTAAGCATGGTGTGTGGAATGGAGGCATACAGCCATACCTTGGAACTTGAACGGAATCTGTTCCGGAAGTCCGTTTGGCTTCCAAAATGTTCAAAAACCAGATCATGGCTTCTGATTGGCTACAGAAGCCTTGTTGGACATTCGGGTTCCAAAAGAACGTTCACAAACCAGAACAATCACTTCCAGGTTTGCAGTGTTTGGGAGCCAAAACATATGAGTTCCAGGGTGTTCGACAACCAAGGTACAACTGTATTTATATTAAAACCGTGTCATAAATCACTCACTACAAAGCCTCTTCTTGCACTAGGGTTTGGGAAATAATCAAGTTCATAGTTTCATATTTTTCTCCTCATAATGCAATAGCACTAAAGCAAGCTATGGATTGCAAACTGGCAGCTATACATAATATGAATATGAAACGAAAAGAGGAACTGGACAATATGGAAGTGAGTGAAATGTTGAAGAAGGCCCGTAGAAATCTGCAAAAGGAAATTGAGATGACGACATTGATTCAAAACATCTTCCAGGTAAAACTGCCTCTGAGAAGGACAGATTAGTTCATTTTGATCACCTATGACAAATCTGTACTAAATATAAATTGAGTCAGTTTATATCCTACTAGCAAGAATGACTTTACTGATGAGAAAGCTGCTTTTACTGGGGAATTTTGTGATCTATTGACAGTTTAATATATTAAACTTTTAAATTTCTGTGCATAGATGGAGAATGACCAAACGTATAACTTGCACGATGCATGACCACTTTCTTTTATCAGCCCACATTCCCCCCCCTTTTTTTTTTTTTTAGTATTGACATCCTGAAGAGAGTTCCATTTGCTATTGGGAGCATGAAGTAGCTGAAGTATTTCTTTAAAAGCTAAACAAACTGATTTTGTTTCAGAATCTCATTATTGGAAGTGAGGTCAATTGGGCAGAAGACCCAGCTTTGAAGGAAATTGTTCTGCAACTGGAGAAAAATGTGGCTAGAATGTGAAGAAGCAGAGCAGTACATTTTCTGTGGTTTGCTGATTCAGAGGAGAAGCAGTAGTCTGACAAGCTCTTGTGACAAAGAGGTGTGTTTTCATAATCATAACTCCAGTGGCGCTTAATTATATTGATTTCAAGTCCACAGATGGACTTGAAAACTTCCTGCTGTAAAATATGTTGCCTAATTTAATGGCTAGATTTGTTTGCTCTACCTTGGAAGAACCATTCCAGTTTTATGGAAGGAGTTATTAACGGAGAGTATTGTAACTGCAACATTCTTCCCACCGCCTCATCAATTTCCAGAGAAATTATTGGCTGTTGCCTTGGAACGAAGACAGAGCAACAGGTTTGCCTTTTAAATCTTATTTCCTGCTGGGAAGGCAGGAATGCCTTTCCTTACATTTTGACTTTCTTTACCACCTATAACGAGCACATCATTTTTATGTGTGCCAGTGGAAAGCAGCTTAGCATTTTGAGGGATCATT
The DNA here is from genome assembly GCF_965153285.1 of Podarcis tiliguerta. Classification (NCBI taxonomy): domain Eukaryota; kingdom Metazoa; phylum Chordata; class Lepidosauria; order Squamata; family Lacertidae; genus Podarcis; species Podarcis tiliguerta. Next base: position 36,733,481 of record NC_139544.1, on the reverse strand, counting down.
TTGAGGGATCATTTTTGTTATATTCAATGGATTTCCAAAGCCACTTCACTACAATGGTATGTTATGCGTGTTTAATTAACTGTTGTGCATTTAAATAGTTGGCTGCTGCTATTATTGCAGTGCCATCAGTAAACATGTAACATTGTGCATTTAAGTGTTTCATTAAAAAGTTAGGTGCCTGACTCCAAGGAACTTGAAATCTAAAATAATGAGGAACATAATGAAGGGAAGGACAGGGGTGGAGAAATTTTACTGTAGAATGACCATAGGTTAGAATTCTTGTATTGTTTACACATGTTATGCCATAGTATTGGCTGCGTTTGCAGTGAAATAAAATAGCTTTATGTGTTATCCTATATGGTTTGGAGGGTTCAAACCTCTTACAAGCTTAGCACTCATGGGAATAAGATGTGGCCCTCTTGTGGAAGGATGGTTATTGGTTTGGTTTGCTTTAATTGTATATTTTGCATCTTCATTTTGTATTTTTATGCTGTGAACCATTCTGTGGTCTTCACATGAAGGGTGGTATATAAATAAAAAAAATAACTATTGTGTATCAGGAATGGTTCTACGAAGGGAGGTAAATTGGTGGTGATTGGCCAGGAACAAGATCTTGGGGTCATGTTGATCCACTATGTAGCAGTTGCAAAAAATATAAATTCCATGCTAGGGATCATTAGGAAAGAATTAAAAATAAAGCTGCTGATAGCATAATGCCATTATACAAATCTATATTGCAACTGTATTCCTACTGCCCGTAGTTCTGGTTGCCTTACTTCAAAAATGATACTGTTGAGTTGGAAAACGTTCCAAAAAGTGAAAAGCAAAATGATCAAGGAAATGGAACAATTCTCCTATAAGGAAAGGCCGCAGCATTTGGAGGTGTTTTTTAATTTAGCTAAGAGGTGACATAATATAAACGTGTGTGATAATGCCATGGAGAAAGTGGATCAAGGCAAGTTCTTCTTCCTCATAACATTTGACTTGTAGCTATCCTATGGAGCCAAATGTTGGGAGATTCAGAACAGACAGAAGAAAGTACTTCTTCACACAGCACATATTTAAAACCATGGAATTTGCTCCCACAAGAGGCAGCCACGACCACCAAGCCAGATGGTTTAAAGGAGAATTTAGGTCAGGGGTCAGCAACCTTTTTCAGCTGTGGGCCGGTCCACCATCCCTCACACCATGTGGTGGGCCAGACTATATTTTTTTTTGGGGGGGGGGGGGAGAGAATGAACAAATTCCTATGCCCCACAAATAACCCAGAGATGCATTTCAAATAAAAGCACACATTCTACTCATGTAAAAACACACTGATTCCCGAATCATCTGCGGGCCGTATTGAGAAGGCAATTGGGCCGCATTCGGCCCACGGGCCTTAGGCTGCCTACCCCCGATTTAGGCAAACCTTGGAGGATAAAGCCTACTGAAGGCTACCAACCATAATGGCTATGCGCTCTCTCTGGCAGAGCCAGTGTGGTGTAGTGGTTAAGAGCGGTAGTCTTGCAATCTGGGGAACCGGGTTTGAGTCTCTGCTCCTCCACATGCAGCTGCTGGGTGACCTTGGGCCAGTCACACTTCCTTGAAGTCTCTCAGCCCCACTCACCTCACAGAGTGTTTGTTGTGGGGGAGGAAGGGAAAGGAGAATGTGAGCCACTTTGAGACTCCTTAGGGTAGTGATAAAGCGGGATATCAAATCCAAACTCTTCTTCTTCTTCTTCTTCTCTCTCTCTCTCTCTCTCTCTTTCTCTTTCTCTTTTTTCCCTCCATTGTGGAAGATACAGTATAGGATGGGAGAGAGCAGTTCTGGTTGCAGACTTGCTGTAGGTATTGTTGTAAGAATTTAAGGTCTAAAAAAGGTAAAGGTAAAGGGACCCCTGACCATTAGGTCCAGTCGTGACCGACTCTGGGGTTGCGGCGCTCATCTCGCTTTACTGGCCGAGGGAGCGGGCGTACGGCTTCCGAGTCATGTGGCCAGCATGACTAAGCCACTTTCGGCGAACCAGAGCAGCACACGGAAACACCGTTTACCTTCCCACTGGAGTGGTACCTATTTATCTACTTGCACTTTGACGTGCTTTCGAACTGCTAGGTTGGCAGGAGCAGGGACTGAGCAACGGGAGCTCACCCCATCGCGGGGATTCGAACCGCCGACCTTCTGATCGGCAAGCCCTAGGCTCTGTGGTTTAACCCACAGCGCCACCCACATCAAGGCATGTACAAGGCAAACAGATACATAAATACATAAACCACATATCTGAATCAGTACAGGAAGGCAGTCTGGAAACCATTTTGACTCTCCCAAATTGACCAAATGTTTCTCTGCAAGGAGGGAGGAAATGTCTCTGTGCTCACCAATCCTGCCTTAAGGGCACATTTAAGGTATGAATAGGGTGAGCCTGTGACCTGGATTCAGGAATTAAGTAGTTATAATAAAAGAGTGCTCAAAACCCAGATAATGCATTCAGGTAACCTGCCAGACATAAACAACACACTCATGTTGTGTTTTGACTGCCCCCTGTGTTGTATGTATGATGCATTGTGGAAGGTGGTCCTGGGATACACCCCTTCTGTGATGTATGTATGATGTTTCTGGGGGGTGGTCTGGAGTTTGAGGGTGGGCAATTTAAAAGGTCTATATAAGGGCCTTTGTTCTGGGTTTCTCCTCCCTCCGGCATGTGGTGAGTGAGGACCCTGTTGCAACAGTTTAATAAAGATGAGACTTACTAGCTGCTTTGCTTCTCATTATTCTCTGGTTGGTCTCTGGTATCTTCTCCTACCGATGGAGAACCTACAAAAGGACTCTGTATGGGCTCTTCGGTACCCCATAAGGGGAAAGGAGCAGGTTTTTCTCCTCATAACAGTATCTAGTTGGCTACTGTGGGACCAGGATGCTTTTGAGGTGGGCCAAGGGCCTGATCCAGCAGGGCTCATATGAAGAAGTTCCCAACGGAAATAAATCCAGCAGGCCATTGCTACTGGTTTCTTGATAGCTTTAGGACACCCCCACCATCCATAAGACCAGGCTTCCTCAACCCTGACCTTCCAAATGTTTTTTGGCCTACAATTCCTATGATCCCTAGCCAGCAGGACCAGTGGTCAGGGATGATGGGAATTGTAGTTTCAAAACAACTGAAGGGCCGAGTTTGAGGAAGCCTGCATAAGACCATCCTTTCTAGAGACTAGCTTGCCTTGCACTAATGAAATCAATGGACATGGAAAACAAAACACGCTCTCCCTGTCCCAGTAGGAACTGTTTACTTATTTTTTTCCTCGGCTGTTAAGGACACAATGAGACAAAGCGAGTGTCAGGGGCGCGCCCAGGCTTGTCAGCTTGGACTCTGAGCAGTTCAGTAACGCGGCGTGTGGCGCCCGGCCTCTTCTTCCACGGAAGCCGCCCGACGGATCTGCTCCGTGCGCTGAGCGTCGCCGTCAAGGCCCCTCCCGTGGGTGGCGCTTCGCTAGGCCGCCGCCCGCTCCTCCTCGAAGCCCCGGCCCCCGTCGGCGCGCACTTTCTCCTGCCTGGGCCGGGCGGGCCGGCGGTCACCATGGGCAGCAAGATGGCGGCCGCCAGTAGGGTCGTTCAGGTAAGTCCTTTAAGGCGTTTCTGCCGCAGGAGACCCCGCTCCGGCTTGGCGCACGGCCGGGCCTCGCACCTCTGGGCCAGGCTTCGGCGTCCGGCGGCGGGGAAGCGGGTCCCTGGCCCCGTGGGACTAGCGGAGGCCGGTGCCCTTGGGCGGGCAGGGGAGAAAGCGCAGGAGGGAAGGCGGTCGAGGGGGGATGCGCTACCTGCCGACCTCGGGAGAGGAAGGCGAGAAAGCGGCTCGGCTGGGGCCTCGTCACCTTGGCGGCTTCGGAGGGAAGAGGCAGAGGTTTGTTGGGCAGCCTTTCCCGGTCGCTTCGCCTGTCCTCCGCCTTTGCCCCTGAAGGTCCCATCTCAAAGCAACAGGGTCGCAATGCTGTCCTACGGTGCACCATCATCGGCACCATCATCTTCCTCATCGCCTCGAGATTAGATCCTTCTGTACTCTGCAATTTAACTCCGGATTAAGTCTCTCGTCTCAGCCCTCGTGTCAATGACAAGCCTGTCAACTGTAAATAAGAGTTGAGTGAAATATCAGTGTTTGCAGTTCCCCTGGCAAAAGAGGGAGAGGCACTAAAAAAAAAAAGAAAATAAAATAAACTGTTGGACTGGACATGTTGACGAGCAGCTTGACCCCGTTTTTGCTCACAGGCAATGCCTTAAAAGATTTCTGGCTGGTTTGGTGACTTGGAGAGAAGTGGCTCAGTCCGTTATTAGTGCTTGGGACAGCGAGCGGGATGGTGATAATAACCAAAATAACTGGCAGTTTCCTGTCCTTTAGCAGTAAGGTGGCTAGAGCACCTTACTTAAATATTTGTACATCTTAAGTTTAGGGTGGAAAAGCAAAATGTGTATAGGGAAAGGCATTGTCTGGGGTGTGAAATAACTTTTTCTTCCTCTTTCATAATATTGGAACTCAGGTCATGCCATGGAATTGATCTTTGGCAGTAGAACTGGAATAGCCACACACACACACACACACACACACACACATATATATATATATACTAATGTGCACAAAGCATTCATTAACTTAGGGAATTCGCTGCCACAAGTTGTGCCAAACTAGACTGGATGCAAAATGTGTCATTATTAGCCACTTATTTTATGCTTTAAATGAAAATAATGCCAGGAGTAGGAGGAGGTGCTTTTCATCAGTACTGCAGCTTGTATTGAAGTTAGATTTAAGCCTGTCCATAACTACAGTTCCAACAAAAATCCCATTTTTATACTTGCCATTGGATTTTTTTTTTTTTTAAAGTAAACATCATTGCTAACAATTCTTTTAGTGCCACTTCTAGTTTGGCTCTTAGATGGCTTTAAAAGGGAATTAGAAAAAGGTAGTTTCCCTATCATATTTCTGTCATGCAAGTTTCCCTTATTCCAGCACACTTTACTCTTGCAGAACATAACAAATGATCTACATTTCAGACATCACAGCAGCTATAGACTGCCACTTGTGAGCAACATTCTATGAGAATAGCAAGTGATATACTTCCTGACCACCCCTTAGGTAAACAGTAAACAGAACAAAAAACCCTTTCTTCTCTGCAATAGAAATAATAATGGATAAGGAAACACTTCTGGAGAAATCTGTGCAATTAATTCAAGTATGACCATTGAACCTTTTACTTAGTGCTTGTTAACTATCCATGCAGATAAACCTGCTGCCTCATGTAGTACAATAGTCCACCAGCTATGTTTCATTTGTCTTTGGATAGCATTAGATTGTGAATGAATAAGTGGGTAGTGTTTCTAGAGTTTACATGATAGGTTTTGTTCTTCAACTGCTCCAACATTTCAAATATAAAAGTTGAACTCTTCAGATGTCTTTGTATTTTGCTCCCAAGCAAGCCAGTTTGCATTGTATCCCATTCTACTCAGAAGCCATTGCTGTTGCCAGTGTTCTGTTCCAAAATGAGTTGGGTTGGGCTCTCCACTAAAATGCAATTTTGCAACAGTGCTTGGTGGATTACACCTTTTCTTTGCAATAAAATGTGAATATGTATATTGAATTGCTGTCCTAGTTATCTTATATTGCCTTCCATTTACCTGTTTTACTCTAGGTAGTGAAGCCACATACACCCTTAATTAAGTTTCCAGACAGAAGAAGTACTCCCAAACCTACAAGTAAGTATCTCTTTTTGTAAATGTATGTTAATTTTATCTAGTAATGTTTAGAAAAAGTTTAATCCCAGGCTTGTGTATTTATAAGTATGTTTTATTGGATTCCATGTGACCTACTTCTATATAAGAGTGCATAGGATAACAGCCTTAGTCACCATAATTCTTTTGCTTAGACTGGAAATTGGTGTTAACTGACATTTGCTTTTTCTTTGAACATACCATTCCAAAATTCCCCTTTTCACTTAAAAAAGATATTTTTGTTGGTTTTTTCTGCAACAGAATAACGTGGCTATTACTCTGAATGCTTCATGATCTAGGCAGGGTTTCCTGAATATTTTTGCTAAAGTAAATGGTTTAGAACCTGTCTCTTGTTCCTTCAGTACAGGAGCCTCTACAGTCAAGAGTGCCTCTGCCTCATGGTTCAGCCTCACAACTCTCTGCAGGAGGTGGGCCGTCACCATCTACAAATATTTCATTCTCCAGTAGAATTCAAGGCACACCTGACACTTCAGAATTAATAAAAACATTACCTCAAAAATATAGAAGGAAACCCATGTCGGTGGAAGAGATGGAGTATATCCAAGTAAGGTCCCAGAGATTTCCTACATAATTCATTCTTTGCATTTGTTTTACTGAAATATCTATTATGTTGCCTTTCTTTTATAAATTGGACACAAGGTGGCCATTAAATGAAATAGTTTAAACAGTTCCAAAATAAAAGCCTAGGGCAGTCAATGGGAATGTCTGCAATCTAGTGCTGTGTTGATAAGACAGTAACCAGCATTGAAACAGTTCCAACAGCCTTATAGCCAAACAATAAAATAAGCATTAGGTGAAAAACCAAACTGCCAAAACCTGGATAATAAGACAGCCTAGTGCCTAGAAAAAAATAGGTCACCAGGTGTATCTTTCTTGGGATGAAGTTTGACAGATGGGTGCAACTGCAGAAAGGGACCCCTCTCTCCTAACCTTTTCTAAACTTCACCAATTGGGGCACCCAGAGAAAGTTTCTGATGATAAAAACACAAAAACTCTGCTGGATCAGACTAGAGACCTATGGACAGTTCACAAGAAGGACCTGTTACCAATAACTCTTTTTCATTATTGTTTTTCAGCAACTGGTATTCAGAGGCCTGGTGCTTCTGTTCCTGTAGATACTGTATATCACAATTGTCATAATCATTATCATCTATTATTTGTACCCCGCCCATCTGACTGGGTTGCCCCAGCCACTCTGGGCAGCTTCCAACACATATAAAAACATGTTTTAATGTTTTCTGTGTTGTAGCTATGACGATCAGTTCCCAGGCCAGTTGATATGGAAGTGGGTGGAACATTGTGGAAGCCTGCTCTTAGACAGCCTGGATTTAAATGTTAAAAACAGCAGTTTGCATTGTTTCCAGGAACAACCTGAAAGCCACATGCATAACAAGCCATGATCTGCAACCTAGCTGCTGCATTCTGAACCAGTTTAAATTTTCAAAAGCAGCTCCATATATAATGTGTTATGGTAATCAGCCCTTTGTGTTACTAAAGCATACACAACTTGTGTAGGAGAGTGAGTAGCTGGCATAAAGGTACATAGCGCTATGAAAACAATCTCAGTATGCAGTATCCCTAGCTTCTACATCTAATATCCCTGTAGGAGTGCAACCCCATACAGTACAAGATAGCATCTTCAACGTCAGATAAGATACCACTAGGTATCTTATCTTTAGTCAGCTCCAGTTTATTAGTGCCCACCCATCACATTACTGCAGGTGTGGAGAACCTTTTTATTATTATTTATAATTTTTATTAAATTTCCAAATTGTACATTTCAAAATAAACATTTAATACAATACCATATATCAGTTGACATACCTTCTTCTCCTTCCATGGTTCATTTTACTTATCTCTCATTTCTGCGTATTTTACTATAACCATTTTAGTCTATTCTCCAATTTACATCATTCAATTATTAATCACACTGTTGAGTTTATCTTAATGCTGCTACCATTTTCAGTTGTACACAGTTATTTTCTAAAGAATCAGCAAAAAAATTCCACTCCTCTCTAAATAAAAATTCTTCTTGCTCTTGTAATCCATAAGTTAAACCTGAAGAGTCTATCATCTTAAGTTGCCAATCTTCCTTACTAGGGACCTGCCTCACTTTCCATCTTTGGGCTAACAAAACTCAAGCCGCCGTTGTGGCATACATTAATAGATTTCTCTGATATCTAGGAACGTCAGTTCAAACTATTCCTAACAAAAATGCTTCAGTCTTTTTGGGAAAGTTGTTTTAAACATTCTTTTCAACTCATTGAAAATCATTTCCTAATATTCCTTAACCTTGTTACACATCCACTACATATGAAAAAAGGTTCCTTCAATTTATTAACATTTCCAGCACATATCTGATTCTGTTTTATACATCTTAGCCAACCTACTCAGAGTTAAATACCATCTATGAATCATTTTCATATAATTCTCTTTCAATGCATAACATGCAGAGAACTGGAAATCATTCTTCTAGAGTTTCTCCCAGAGGTTTAAATCTATGTTATGCCCTATATCCATTGCCCAGTGTGTCATAGAAGCTTTAACTAGCTCATTGTTTGTTTCCCATTCTAGCAATGTTATACATTTTAGACAATAATTTATCCTAATTCCATAGTAACTCTCTTTCAAACTCTGAGCTTTGGTCCAAAATCCATTATTTAGTCTGTTTTAAACAAATCATATAATTGATGGTACTGTAACCAATCCATAACTTGGCTCCTTACTTCTTCTATTGGTTTCAACCTGGGTTCACTACCTGTGCAGGTGTGGAGAACCTTTATCCTTCCAGATGTCACTGAACTACAACTCCCATGAATCCCAGCAAGAATAGCACATCACCCAGAATGATGAAGTTGTAATTCAGCAATGTCTGGAAAGCCAAGTATCCCCACCACCTATCTTAAAATGGCTGTTCGGAACATCAGCTGCTTTGCTTGGACAAAAAGGAGAAATAGCCATGGGTGTCATCCACATTTTGATGACACTTTACTCCAAATCCCACATGACCTTCCTGGATTACATGAAATAGTTTCATGTTCAAGATTGCAGTGTTTGGGGGAGGACACTTAGTGCACAACTGTGGGTTGGGCCCAAAGGACTCAAATTTATATTGTTTTGAAAAATACAGAAATACAGGCAGGCAGTTAATTTACTGGACCCGTAAATAGGAAGTGGGATATAGCACACTACAGAAAAGTCCAAATGGCAACAAAAATTATGTGTGGCTTGCTGTTATTCTGTATATCCCTATAAAGTTAGACATCAGTCACTTTATCCAAATGCAAATAGATATCAGTGCAAGAATTGATTTTTCTTTCTGTTGAAAGATAAATAACCAATATTTTTTCTTACAGCGTGGAGGTCCAGAATAACGCACAAGACTCCGGTTAGCTACTGGTGTACAGCAAACTCTTATATTCACAACAAAGGCCTTCCTCACTCTCTGAATGTTATAAAAGTCTAAAAGCAAATAACTTTGTTAAAGGTATTTCACGAGGGATGAGAAGGTAAATGCTTCTTCAGAAAGTGGCAGTGTCCTAGAACAGAAGACCATTCTGTTTTGAGAAATTGTGACTCCACTTTATACAGCTCTACAATTAAAATTTTATTTTATTTGTTCTACTTAGCAATAATGGTTTTGTTATCTCCTTTGTAGCTGTTGTTGATACACTAAGGAAGAACAGCAAAATCTCGTGGTGTTTTCACTGTTCATGTAATGCCTGTCTGGCATGAAGGAAAGCAATATTTGTTTCTTCTCTCAAACAACATCAATCATGCCCTTTGGGAGAGTTTTTTTAAAGGGTGGGGGATGTAAGAGACAGTAGCAAGACAGAACTTGCAGGTGTTAGTGGATGAATTGTATTTATTAAACATCAGTTACATATTATTGCAAACTTATCTGCCTGCTCTTTTGGAAAGAAATACAGGCCTCCATTCTTGACAATTCCACTTGTAGGTACTACTCTCGCTCAGCCTGCTTGTCAGATGAAACGTAGTCCAAATATACAGGAACTCGTTTTAAAATGTATCTCTAAGTTATGCTAATGACTAGAGGTTTTTCTTTTGAAATCTCAAAAGTGTAAGAAATTAAAATGTTTGCACCATCTACTCATCAATCAAGTTTAGTATTGATACTATCCTTTGGTCTCAAAATGGACTTTGTTCCTGTGATCCTCATCAGTTGTGATGTGAAATGAGGATCTTCTGAAGGCTCAGGTGCCCATTTATTTTAATGAAATGAGGCATCTATCAGTACACATAGTAGTAGCCAGAGATACCCTCCCAACACCAGTGGTCACTGTTGCTTATCTATAATAAGGTCAGGCCTACCCAGTTATATGACTGGGAGCACTACAATCAATCTGACACTCCTGCTGCACCCATGTCATCCTGACCTTGCTCCTGCTCATCTTTGTGCTTTAGAAACATATTAAGTTCAAGCTACTAACATCAGTTAGAGTTGAGGCCTGGAACCTTTTCCCCCTATCTTCCAACCACTCCCAAGTTTGCAAGGATCACTGGAAATGGTTTCTGAGTGGGGGGAGAGGGGCAGGGATTGATAAAGCTGTGTTCTTAAGTGAGAATTCTATAAGTGGGAAGTGTTGGAAGTACAGGGAGATCCAGTTATGTGTAAATTTCATTGTAAAGAGGTTTCCCATCTATTGCATACAGCTTCCAGAGACCTGGAACTTTTTTAAAATGCAAAGCATATGTGCTACCACTGAACTATAGCACTTCTTAAAAAGAAATGCATGAATGAAATCTGCCAAGGAAGGCAATAAACACGCCTTGCAAATAAAATGCTGGTCGCATCCACATTGTAGCAGGGTATCTACTTCCCTTTTGATTCCCTGGTCATCAAGAAATGACATTTCCGTTTGAACAAAATGGGTTCTGCTCCAACCTACATCAAATTGTGGAATCTTCTAAATGTGATGGGTTGATTACAAATAAAGCTGCAACTGTTAATTTTGGAGTGCTTTTTTTGCTCTTTAGTTTATCTACAAAGTGACCTTAAATAAAAAGCCGCAGGGTATAAATCCTGAAAATAAATAGAGTAATAAATGCATCTTTTGTTTGGAAAGTCCAACAACAACAACACAATCAGTACGTGCATGCCTACTTATTTTTTGGAATTTGCTTCTGAGTAAATAAACTTGTATCACATTGTGCTGCATTTATATTTTCTCAGACTCATTTGTGTGCAACCAAACATGCATTTATTATGTTACCTTTACTGCTGTAGTCAGGTGTAGTGGCTGCCTTGGCACTTGGGAACTTGAAAAGAGGGAGCTGCTTGAGCAAAGTGGTTGAGGTTCACCGGAGTTTGCTCACTCCCCTATAGTTTTCACTAAACTACGTGTATATACTTGCCAACTTATGATTACAATTTATATATGATCCAATGCAGTGGATTGTGGTCCATGAAAGCTGATACCATATTAAATACTCATTTTCAAGCAGGGATGAGAACCTGTGCCTCCCCAGGTGTTCGACTTCAGTTCCCACCAGCCTTGGTCAGCATGACAAGTGAGAGTAACAATATCTTGTGGGCCACAGGTTCTCCACCTCTGCTTAAAGTGCCACAACACTTGTTTTTGTTGCAAGACTAACACTGCTTAACAACAAGCTTCCCCACCCCTCTCTTTTGGGATGGCAGTGACAGCTGGGAAACAGGAATTTAGACTTTAGCAAGATGTGTACGGGCAGCAGATTATCCAACTGATAAGGTCTGACTGCTGGTGCAACTGCTTCTTCTCTCTGCTCAATGGTAGCGCTGGCCCTGCTGCAATCTGAAGGGTGCTTTTGACTAGCAAACCCTCCACCTCCAAGCAATATTAACAATGGAATACATTTGTGGCCTGTCACCAGCTGGTCATCCCCAGTGACCCTCCCCACCCCAGGGGCACACTTACAATATGGGGATACTGGAGTTCACTGGCAAGGTGCTTTTAAACGTGTACAAAACAGACTAGAAATAAAGGCAGAGGGTTTTTCTGCGGCTACATTTCTTTAGGCAGGCGAGCGACCTACAAACCTGCAGCTTCCCAATAATCAGTTATGTCGAAACCCCGAATTTCTCCTCTCTCTTTTTTTTTAATGGACAGTCCTCACTAGCACTCCTGGGTGGGCGAAGTTGCGACCCGAGAAGAAAACCACGGATTTTTCTATCCTCGTAACAGCTCTATAAGGGATTTTGCTTGCTCGTCTATCCTTTCCTATCTCTTTGTTGAGAGGCTGTTGTCACGACCGGCGGAAACCTCGGGGGGGGGGGAGCGTCATTTGCCCGCGTGCGTGGCGCATGCGTAGAACGCGGTGGGAAGGCCGGTGGTGTACGGGAGAGGGGGGAGGAGCCGCAGTCGCGCTGGTTTCCTGGAGGCGTCGTAAACTTGACGGTTTTTAAATCGCGCTTGGTCGGGATGGACGCCCGCGCGCGTGCGAAGCGCTACGAGAAGTTGGCCTTCCTAGGCGAAGGGCAGGTAAGCCGGACTCGGCTGAGGGGAGGGGTAACGGCCGGCAGCAGCAGCTTCCGTAGGGCTCCGGTGGAGGCGAAGGAGAGGCACCACCTGAGGGAGTTTTCAGGGTTAGCCGGGGCGGGAGCTGCGGACGCCCCACCGAATAACGGCGTCGCCTTCAATGCCACCCAGTTAAGCCGTCGCCTGCGCAGAGTTCACCTTTTTTGAGATCGACGACGCGCAAACTTTCGCTCTTTGATAATAATAAAACAATATTTCCGCTCGGCATTTCCACCCCAACCCCACTTGCCCTTCGCCATAAAGGCCCCAGAGGACAGTGATGCGGTTAAAAATAAAGTGAAGCCGATGACTAACGCAGCGCCCAAAATACAGTTTAAATAGGAAAATAAAGGTCTCGGCTATCAAAGGCCAGGTTAAAAGGTGCAGTTTCAGCATAAAATGAAAGGTGCATTAAGCACCTCTGCAGAGGGGAGGAAATTCCACAGTTTGGGGGCAGTCACGGAGAATCCCCTCTCCAGGGCTGCAAAAAAGCTTGAGAGCAGAGAAACTATGAAAAGCCACCCCCTCTCCCTACTATATATATAAAGTTGCAAGTCTTAATTCCTCTTACCTCGGAATAAGCCCCATTTAATTCAATACGGGTTACTTGTGAGTATGGGATGCGGGTGGCGCTGTGGGTTAAACCACAGAGCCTAGGACTTGCCGATCAGAAGGTCGGCACAACGGAGTGAGCGCCCTGTTGCTCGGTCTCTGCTCCTGCCAACCTAGCAGTTTGAAAGCACGTCAAAGTGCAAGTAGATAAATAGGTACCACTCTGGCGGGAAGGTAAACGGCATTTCCGTGTGCTGCTCTGGTTCGCCAGAAACGGCTTAGTCATGCTGGCCACATGACCCAGAAGCTGTACCCCCGCTCACTCGGCCAATAAAACAAGATGAGCGCCGCAACCCCAGAATTGGTCACGACTGGACCTAAAGGTCAGGGGTCCCTTTACCTTTAACTTTAAAGGTAAAGGTGCCCCTGCCCGTACGGGCCAGTTGTGTCCGACTCTAGGGTTATGCGCCCATCTCACTTAAGAGGCCGGGGGCCAGCACTGTCCGGAGACACTTCCGGGTCACATGGCCAGCGTGACGAAGCTGCTCTGGCGAGCCAGCACCAGCGCAGCACACGGAAACGCCGTTTACCTTCCCGCTATAAAGCGGTACCTATTTATATACTTGCACTTAGGGGTGCTTTTGAAGTGCTAGGTGGGCAGGAGCTGGGACCGAAAGACGGGAGCTCACCCCGCCGCGGGGATTCGAACCGCCGACCATACGATCGGCAAGTCCTAGGCACTGAGGTTTTACCCACAGCGCCACCCGCGTCCCTACCTTTAACTTTACTTGTGAGTATATATGGCTGGGGTAGTGCCATAGGTGTATTTGTGTTATAGGTTGTGGAAAGCATCTGGAGATGGGCAGTAGGAATCTTTTTCAGATACTTGAAGGTTGTTTGCTCATTCCAGTTTCCCAAGTTTGCATTTCAGAAACCTAAAGCACCTGCTTGACTGGAGATGGCACTCATTTGAAAGAAAAATATCTGTTCAATTAGAAGCCTCTGTCAAAGCATTTTCAATATGGGGTCAATAGCTTAGCACCTAGAAATATTGGCTGTTCACAAAAAAAGTAAAGGAATGGGTAATTGACTGGTTGCTCCCAGAATTGACTTTGATCTGTCCTTTGATGTCATGAAGGCTTAGGGCAGCAGCAAAATGACCTGTTAAAAAGAACCTGTTAGATATGTTTGTGTAAGCAGTTTGTTGCTCTGATCAAATCTACTTACAGCCAGACCTTTTTCTCATCCAGCATTGGACAGAGAAAAGTGTTTTCCTAGCCACCCAATTGTTATCCAATGGTCAAACCTGACTTACAATGGAGAATAAATTTTTGAGGGGCAAGGTCTGTACCTTTTCATACTTTAGCCAGAAAGTAGCATATGTCTGCTGTATCACTGATATCTCTGTTTAAGGCTGTCGCTTGCCCATCTGATTAGTAAACTTTTCCAAAATGGAGTTTGAAGGTTGGTGACTAGAGAAACAGTGGGCAGTTGCAAAGTAACCAACAAGGAAGTAGGAGGTCTGCATTTTGCAGCTAGCTGGAGCGAGAAGGTAATGATGGGGAGAGAGACTCAAAAGTCTGATTTTTTTTGGGGGGGTGCTGATGTTACAGGCTGCTGGAGCTGACTGTCTAGGTCCTGCCTGCTGCTCTATATACAAAATTATATTTGAAATTAAATTGGGAAATCAAACCCTGTAGTGCAGCCACTGAACTTCCTTCTTAATAGGGGTATAACAATGTAATACTTTCCTGCTTTGTGGAAAGCCTTCCAGTATAGGACATGTTCATTATGTGGGTAGATTGCCATATGTGACATTCTTACATTTATGTACTTTGAGGTTTGTACAGATGTTTGAAACAGCTTTGCTAGGGGTTGGACCAGATGACCCTAGTGGTCCTTCCAACTCTAGAGTTCTATAATTCTGTAATTATGCTGGATCTCTGGAAATTTATCAGTTAATTTCCCTTAGTTGCTAGTATTGACCAGCTGAGAGTGACTTTAGAGGGAAGGCATAGCATTTCATGAGTTGAAGGTGTTCAACATTGTTCAACATTTTTACTGTTTTTATTGTGATCATTTGTATTTATTATAGCATGCCTCAAGATATTTTATAGAAAAGAAGACTAAACACTTTCTAAACAAAAAGCAAGGCTGCCGCTAAATAATTAGAAAACTGATTTTTAAGATGTGCTCTTTTTCTCTTTAGTTTGCTACAGTTTATAAAGCAAGAGACAAGAATACAAATCAAATTGTTGCTATTAAAAAGGTAAGTTAGCTTTATTAATCTGACAGCATACCCAAACCATGATTTGTGCTGACCATAGCTTGGAATCCTAGCCACATTGATGAGATTTTTATTTATTTATTAAGCAACTCATAAATTGTTCATTGATATATTCAATTGCATTAACCAGAGCTGGTCTGCCCATGAGGCTAACTGAGGCAGCCACCACAGGCAGTGGAATCCTAAGTGGTAGTGCCCCTGTGGGTGCTTCAGTTACCCCTGCTGCCACTGAAGAAACAAGAAGGTGCAGCAGCAGCTTCCAGTGAAATCTCACAAATTATTGTGAGCTCTTGTCGCCACTGCTTCTCTTCACCACTCCAGGTAGTGGTGGGCAGCCTGCCTACTGCCACTGGAGAAGTAAGGAGAAACAGTTTCAGCTTCTGGGTTCTAACCATGCATTTTGTCTGACCATGTTTTATGTAATTGTGCAGAGCTTTAGTAACCTAGAGCAAGTAAAAGCTGCAGTCTAAGCACACTTAAATAAACCTCTCAGAAATTACTTCCAAGTAAAAATACATAGACTGAGCTGTCAGTCAGTTTAGATACTTACAGAACAACAGACTGTAGCCTTTGACCTGCCTTTGGTAATGAGAAATATTGTCTTAATTAAACCATTTTCTTATTTTAGATCAAACTTGGGCATAGATCAGAAGCTAAAGATGGTAAGTTTTTGAAATACACATATATAAATGAACTATTTTGCATATGCTAGAATATTGCCACCATGCTGGTAAATGACTTGCTGTTCTTTTCAATTTTGAATGGAAGAGATAACAAATCAGATCCATGTAATTGTTTGTTTTGAAGTAGACCAGTGGCATAATATCCATACTCCACTGGTCCTTTGGTGATTTAGATAGAAAACATTCACATTTTTTTCCCTTTAGTATTCTTGTTTTATTTTTATCCATGGACAAAATTTTAAGCAGTGGCATGATTTTGAATTGAAAAAATTCTGATATGCTAGTAAGTGATCTAATTTAACATGCTTATTTTACTTGTAGTTAGTCATCAGATCTAAAGAAGAAAAACTGCCAAGCTTGCCTAATACTACATTTGTAATTGGCATCTGTTCATTGTTTCTAATGAACTTATGAAGTGGATTTTTTTCAACGTAAAATTAAAGCCCTGGAAATATTCCTATTCCGTATCACTGATTTCAAGTAGAATGTACTTCTTTATGTGAATTGTGCAGTCCATCAGTTCAGCAAGCTTGTATTCAGTTTAATTTATTATTTATCTTCTGTCCTTTTATTAAAGTAACAACTAAAGTAGTTTACAATTAAAATATATAGTTATTTGTTTATCCTTCCTCCCAAGAGAGCCCAGTATAGTAAAACAGTACATCATTACAAGAACAGAGTAAGCTCAATATAAAATATCATTTGTAAAAACTTTTAGATACTTGTGCTAAGATTTCATGTAGGGCATCTTAGAAACATGTTACTGTTTAAAAGCTAGCCTATTTTTTTAAGTGCTTACAGTCATTTGATAAACAAGAAGAGAATGGCAATGCCAAGAGATAGTTCCACAGTCACAGCACTACGGCTGAAAAGGCCCTTTCTCTTCTTCACATCCACTTGATTTCATGTATGAATGGAGCAGAAAGTGTGGCTTCCAGGTGTTATCTCAGAGGCTGGACAGTTTCACATGTGAGCAGGCAGGTCCTAAAATAACCTGGTACCAAGCTGTTTAATGGTGACTAAAGTAAAGTAAAGGTACCCCTGCCCGTACGGGCCAGTCTTGACAGACTCTAGGGTTGTGCGCCCATCTCACTCAAAGAGGCCGGGGGCCAGCGCTGTCCGAAGACACTTCCGGGTCACGTGGCCAGCGTGACATCGCTGCTCTGGCAAGCCAGAGCCGCACACACGGAAACGCTGTTTACCTTCCCGCTAGTAAGCGGTCCCTATTTATCTACTTGCACCCGAGAGTGCTTTCGAACTGCTAGGTTGGCAGGCGCTGGGACCGAACAACAGGAGCGCACCCCGCCGCGGGGATTCGAACCGCCGACCTTTCGATCGGCAAGCCCTAGGCGCTGAGGCTTTAACCCACAGCGCCACCCGCGTCCCTTTGCTAATGGTGACTACCAGCGCTTTAAATTGAGCCTGTAAGTAAATGTTGAAATGAAATAAGATTGGAACATGACTACAATCTTCACATGGCAGACAGTAGTCTGGCAGCAGCATTCTACACTAGTCTAATTGTCTAGGCATTGTTTAAAGGCAGCCCCATGTAGAGAACATTGAAGTAGTCCTGCCTAGTAGTAAGTAGGGCATCGATAACAGAAGCTTAGTTCCATCTTTTCAGGAAGAGTTGCATCTGGGAAATCAACTGCTTCTAGCAAGGCAGTCCTCTTCATTCCTACCACCTGCATATCCAAGGAAATCAAGGGACCAAGGCATACCCCAACCCACACATTGGAAAACAATCTCTTTAAACATACTAAACTGTTAGAGCATACTAAGTTGTTTGGGTGATGCTGGGCAACATAGTGAAGAACAGTGACTAAAATACCTTGGACCTGATCCAATGTAAGTTCTTGCTTATCTATTGTTGAAGCAAGAAAGATGTGAATTAGCTTCTCCTTTTGCCCATGCCATTGCTTTCCTCCCTAGTATAGAAACACTGACATTTGAGGGAAAGTTTTATGACATCTGAAAAAGTACCTCAATCTTGTTTTAACTACAACAAACTGAACATCTTCTTCATTCAGGATGTGAGGAAATGGGAATTACATTGATCTGAAATACTTTCATTGCCTAGAATATTTGAAGCTGTGTTCTGGAGCTTGAATCTTATCAGAAATATTCACCAATTTGAAATAAAATAGTAGCAGTCTCTTGTCCACAAAATGTTATGCTTAGTCTTCATGAACATTATTCCCAAGGTACAGAGACCTGCTCACCTGAGCTAGGTGACTTCAGGATTTGAATCTCTAACCTCATAGGCATAAAACTAGCAGGTATGTGGCATAAATAATTGTGGCAAAAGTACCTATACCTCTTCCCTCTCACCTAGGATTACTTTGAGCCACTAGTACCACCAAATTCATACACTGTTGAGGGTGTACAGTTCTATTGTTATTGTCATGATTCTTATTTCAATTCAGGTATAAACAGAACAGCCCTTAGAGAAATAAAGCTACTGCAGGAGCTTAGCCATCCAAATATTATAGGGGTAAGTACAAAGTGCTGTTTGAAGGGAATATTCCTGTATTAACAATATTTAAATACTATCCAATAACAAAGTTCTCTGGTTGGTTTATAATAACAGTGAAACAAAACAATAACTAATAAAAGTGAAGCAGAGAATCAAATCAGTATAAGAAACTCTCAGCAACACCCAGATATGATAGATACATAGATGAGAGTTTAAAGGGCCTTGGAAAATAAGTGTTTAAATTTGAGACCCTATTTATACCTGAGACCCAGGTCAAATTCCCCTTGCCCTTCGAACTTCCCTCTGATTGGCCATGCCTAAAAGTGAAGACTCATAAACTATCCTTTTTCCAGGTGTTAGGAGTTTCTGTTGCTATGCAAGTCAACACAAAAATGTGCCAGATTCAAGAAGTACTGAAAACTGGCTGTAAGGGAAGAATCAGGAGTACACTTCTGATTTTTGTTCCTGTTCAGGATTGGGTTGAAGTTTCAAGACATGGCTTGAACTTTTCTGAGCATGGTATCATAGGACTTCAGGCCTGGCAAAGATGGGTGTGATTTGCCCCCAAACAGCCTGGCAGGCCTAGTTAAGGAAATTAAAAGGGTGGTGAGACTCAGTCACTCTGCATTGCCTGGAGTGCTGTAAGCCTGCCAGGGCACATTAGTGAGGATACCTTGACCCGTGTATGCACACACATTGGATTAAGGGCATACTATCACATCAATAATTTGAGTGTATTTCTCTTCCAGCTTCTTGATGCATTTGGACACAAATCTAACATTAGTCTAGTATTTGATTTTATGGAAACTGATCTAGAGGTAAGATTGCCATTAACTGGCTTCTGACTTAATTTTGTGGCCGATGAATAAGCTTTTGCTTTGTTTATATATTGAAACCAAAAGTCCTGGGGGAAAGTTATAAGAGTTGGAGAAGAGACATGGAGGAAGGGGGTGGTAGAAGAGAACAACAGAGAAGGCAGAACAGTATGCCTCTTCTTTGCATCTATTTTTAGACTGTAAGCCCCTTGGGGTTGGAATCATCTCTCATTCTTTCCAAAGAGTTGTGCAGATAGGTGGCGCTGTATCAATACTTTTTAACATAAGCAGAATAACAGGTTTTATGCATAAATAACTCATATTGTAGGTGTGATGGGATGAAGAGCTGCTTGTGTGTAAACTGCAAATCCCTCAGAGTTTGAACAGTTTCTCAAACCTCTGCCTGTGACGGAGCCCCTCCAGCATGGCTGCGTCAGTCGCTAGCAGAATCCGAAAGTGGTTGCTTTCGGAAACGTTTCCAACATAAAAGCTCCTTAACGGAAACACGTCTTCTGGACTCTCTGCGTGACAGTTTCCGGCGAGGAACGGGTGTCCCTATAGGAGGACCTGAAACATCCCCACTATTTTCGCTAGAAACGTCTCTGAGCCATTCCTCCGACTCTCCCTCCCTTGACATTCCTGTTCGCCCCCTACTGGTTCCCTCTTCAGGTGTTACGTCTCTCTCTACTTCAGAGAGCCTTGGCACCTCTTGTGCTGCCGATGGCAGTTCCCTGACATCCACCTCCCCTCCAGGGCCCCCTTCACCCCCTCCCGTCTCCTCCCCTTCGGGTTGGGAGGAGGCAAAACCCCGGAAAGAACCTTCCTCATCGTCTGAAGTTTCGAACACCTTTCTCCACTTGTTGCGATTCCTAGTCTCTCGGTACTCCTCGTCGTCTGAGTCCGTTCCTTCTTCCAACTCCGACTCCGCGAATCCTTCCAGTTCCTCTTCCTCGTCTGTGGTGCCGAAATACTCCCTCCTAAACCTTGCTGCCGGCTGTGGTTTCCTCGGGAATCTTTGGTGGAACGTTTCTGTTAAAACCTCGTCATTGACCTCCTCTGCTGTCACCCAAGTGTTTTCCGACTCCGGTTCCCCTTCCCACGCCACTAAATACTCCACCTGATTGCCCTTCCACCTGGAATCGAGGATTTCCGCTACATGGTTACTGCTCTCCCTCTCTTCCAAGACTGGTCCCCTGTTGTACTCCCCTTCACCTCCCCCCTTGTACGGTGACAGTAACGACCTGTGGAACACTGGGTGCAATTTCATGTGGTTGGGTAACCGGAGTTTGAAAGCCACTGGGTTGACCTGCTGAATGACCTCAAAGGGTCCCAATCTCTTGGGTCTTAATTTCTTACAACCCCCTTTGAACGGCAACCCTTGGGTGGACAACCACACCTGATCCCCCACCCTTACTGTTTCACCTTCCCTCCTGTTCTTGTCTGCCTGCTTCTTATATTGTGCCTTGGCCCTTTCTAAGTTGAGCTGAAGCTGACGATGGATCGCTTCCATCTCTTCTACAAAATGTTCGGCCGCTGGGACGCTCCATCTCTCGCCTCCCTCCCCCGGGAATGCCCTGGGGTGACACCCGTAATTGGCCAAAAAGGGGCTCATCCCTGTGGACACATGCTCCGCATTGTTGTAGGCAAATTCTGCCAGCGCCAGCTTTTCGACCCAATCATTCTCTCTGTCATTGACATAACACCTCAGATATTGTTGGAGGATGCTATTTGCTCTTTCCGCCTGCCCGTTGGTTTCAGGGTGCCGGGCCGTCGAGAAATTGACTTCCACGTGCAGCAAGCTCATGAGCTTCCTCCAGAACCTGGAAGTAAATTGTTTCCCGCGGTCCGAGATAACCCTCAAGGGGGCGCCATGCAGCCGGAAGATGTGTTCTACAAACAACTTCGCTGTTTCTTCCGCTGTGACTGCATGTGAACATGCTATAAAGTGGCACATCTTAGTCAACAGGTCCACTACTACCATGATGGCCGTTTTCCCTTTGGATTTGGGCAGATCCGTCATAAAATCTATTGATACCGCCTCCCAAGGCCGTTCCGGCGTGGGTAGTGGTTCTAATAACCCTGCCGGCGCCCTTCTTTCCCCCTTGGCCCTCTGGCATTGGTCACACCCTCTTACATACTCCTTTACATCTTCCCTCACCTTGGGCCACCAAAATTCCCTGGTGACCATCCACATGGTCTTGTGTTGTCCAAAATGTCCCGCCGTGGGACTATCATGCAACTGCTTGAGTACCCTCCCTCTCAATTCACCTTCTGGTATATACAGTGCCCCTTTGTAATACAATGCCCCATTTCTTTCTTCAAAACCCTCCGGGCTCTCACCCTCTCCCCTGAGACCTCTGAGCTTATTTTGGGCATATTCGTCATTTTCCGTTTCTTCTACCAGTTCTCGTCTCCCCACCAGCGCCGCCCCACACACCCAGCGGTCCTCGGGAATGACATGTCTTTCTTCGATTGCCCCCTCCCCCTCCAAGTACTCTGGTTTGCGTGAGAGAGCGTCCGCCCTGACGTTCTCTGGGCCTGGTACATAACAAATCTCGAAGTGGAATTTGGAAAATTCCTGTGCCCATCTCACTTGTCGTTGGTTGAGTACTCGAGCTGTCCTCCAATACTCCAAATTCTTGTGGTCGGTGCACACTTGCACCTTGTGTTGTGCCCCAATCAATAAATGTCTCCACCTCCGGAACGCTTCGTGAATGGCGAGTAGTTCCCTGTCATACACCGTGTAGTTCCGCTCGGACTTATTCAGCTTCCTCGAGAAAAAGGCACACGGTCTCCACTCCGACGTATTTCTTCCCGGCTGAAGAAGCACCGCCCCCACTGCTTTGTCTGACGCGTCTGTCTCCACTCTCATGGGCTTCTGTAGGTCCACATGCAGAAGTTGTTCTTCCGAAGCGAAAGCCCTTTTCAGTTCTTCAAAAGCTCTCTCCGCCTCCGCCGTCCAAACAAATTTCTTCTTGCTACTGAGGCAGTCGGTGATGGGCGCTGTCAAGTGTGCAAAATTCTTGATGAACTTCCGATAAAAGTTCCCAAACCCCAGGAACCTTTGCACATCCTTCTTGGTCTTCGGTGTCTTCCATTCCAGCACCGCCTGGACCTTGCCTGGATCCATGGCCAATCCTTTGTCTGACAAGCGGTACCCCAGGAATTCCACCTCCTTGGCATGAAACTGGCACTTCTCCAGTTTCACCCACAGCTGATTGGCTTGCAGCCGGCCCAACACTTCTCTCACGTCTCTCACATGCTGCTCTTCATCTTCCGAATACACCAACACGTCATCCAAAAAGGCCACACAATTCTTGTAGAGCAAAGGTCCCAAGACGTGGTTGATAAAACTTTGAAAACATGCGGAGCCGGCTTGGAGACCGAAGGGCATTACGAGGTATTCAAATGCTCCCAAAGGGGTGAACATGGTGGTCTTCCATTCATCCCCCTTCCTTATCCGTATCAGATTGTACGCCCCCCGCAGGTCCAGTTTTGTAAAAATCTTCCCCTTCCTTACCCTGGTCAGAATGTCATCAATTCGGGGCATAGGAAAAGCCAGGGGTTCCGACACGGCATTTAGGGATCTGAAGTCTACTACAAGCCTCGGCTTATCTGTGTTTTTTTTGTCCACAAAAAACACTGGGCTGCCCCCCACCGCTCGGGACTCTCTGATGAAACCCCTCTTCAGGTTTTTGTCAATGAACTCCCTCAGCTCCTGCATCTCCCTGTCTGACATGGCGTACAGCTTGCCCACTGGGAGTTGAGCCCCAGGGAGTAGGTTGATTTGACAGTCAAAGGGTCTATGCGGCGGCAGTTTGTCCGCTTCCCTTTCGCTAAATACGTTGCTCAGATCTGCATATTGTGGAGGCACCTCCCCTTGCTTCATTACCTCCATCCCAGCTAGGGTGAGCTTGGCTCCCCCTGGATCCTTTCCCTGCTTGCAGTGTTCTAGGCAATGCGCTGACCCAAAGGAGACCACCCTCTGGTGCCAGCCCACTAGAGGATCGTGTAGTGCCAGCCAGCTCATCCCCAAAATTATGGGAGCTCCTCCCAAGGTGGCCACATTAAACGCTATCCGCTCGGTGTGCCTTGCCACCCTCATTGTCATGGGGACTGTCTGTTGGTTCACTTCTCCTCCCAACAACTCTCTGCCGTCAATCGTGGTTACCTGCAGGGGTTTACTTAAGGGGAGGGTTTGTATCTGGTGCTCAGCTGCGAACTCCTTACTCATGAAATTACAGGAGCTGCCTGAATCCAGAAGGGCCTTGATCTGTAGAGGATGTCCGTTTGGCAGCTCTAGCAACACCTCTATCACTAGAGCAGGTCTGGGAGGTTCTGGTGCGGGCACTCTCACTGCTTTTGAGCCTGGCTGCTGTGCCCCGACGGCAGCCAGGCGTTGGCTTTTACTTGCTCCGTGCTTTCCTCCTCCTCTCCCCCAACAGCTCCTGCCATGCCTTGCCATTCCTTTCTCCGTGGACAGACTCTGGCAAAGTGTCCTGGCTGTTGGCAGAGATAACATTTCTTCCCGCCCTTTCCCTCCTTCTTCCGCCCTTCACCGATGTTTGAAACTGCGCGCGCGCACGCTGTTCCCACTTCCATCGGCTCTGCCGGCGGGAAAGGCTGCTCTGGAATGTCTGGAATGCGGAGCTCCCTCCAACGTTCTCCTTTCCCCTCCCGCTTCTCCAAAGCTCTCGCTTCCTGGCGCGCTCCTATGGCCAGCGCGGCTTTAGTCAGCTGGTCCATAGACTCCGCTCTGGGGGTCCGGGAAAGTTCATCTTTCAAGGACGAAGACAGACCTTCTTCGAAAAGCATCTGAATGGGGTCAGCAGACAAGTCCCACCCCAATCTATGAATCAGCATAGTGAACTCAGTCCAGTACTCACGGACAGTCCTGTTTCCCTGTCTGCAAGCCATTAACTGCCTTCGCACCTCTCCCTGCTCAATGTCGCTGGAAAACATCAGGTCCATGGCACGAAAAAACTTCCTTGTGTCCTTTAGGATCTCATTATTTGCTGCCATCAAGGGTCTAACCCAGTCCTTCGCCCCTGATTCGAGATGGCTAATTACAAAAGCCACTCGCGATTCCTCATCAGGGAAGTCATCAAATTGCAGATTGAGAGCGTATTGCATCTCTGTCCTAAAGGCATGATAATTTCTGGGGTCCCCCCCAAATTTCTGCACCAATCCTGGCATCTTTCTGTTGAGTGGGGTGGCTTTCTCCTTCCCCCTTTCTGCATCCTGAGCCCTCCTCTCTTCCAGCCTCGCCGTCTGCAAGGCAAGCTGGATTTCCAACGCCCTGTACCTTTCCTCCAGGCTTGGACCTTCTCCAGCTGCCCCTCCAGTTCCGGCTGGTTCGCTCATGATGCCTCTCCCTGGCACAAGCTAGCTGTCGGTGACTTTCGGATTGCTGTGATGGGATGAAGAGCTGCTTGTGTGTAAACTGCAAATCCCTCAGAGTTTGAACAGTTTCTCAAACCTCTGCCTGTGACGGAGCCCCTCCAGCATGGCTGCGTCAGTCGCTAGCAGAATCCGAAAGTGGTTGCTTTCGGAAACGTTTCCAACATAAAAGCTCCTTAACGGAAACACGTCTTCTGGACTCTCTGCGTGACAGTTTCCGGCGAGGAACGGGTGTCCCTATAGGAGGACCTGAAACATCCCCACTATTTTCGCTAGAAACGTCTCTGAGCCATTCCTCCGACTCTCCCTCCCTTGACATTCCTGTTCGCCCCCTACTGGTTCCCTCTTCAGGTGTTACGTCTCTCTCTACTTCAGAGAGCCTTGGCACCTCTTGTGCTGCCGATGGCAGTTCCCTGACAGTAGGTTTTGTGTATCTGCTAGAGAAAGCAGACATACACACATTTTCAGCAGCTAAAGAGTAATACAGACTTCATTTGAAGGGAAATAATTGCAATTGCTTAGGATGCCACCCACTTAAAGGAATTCTCATTACTAGTGAGAAAACATAAGAATATTAGATACAAAGTTCACAGAGAATTTGGACAGTGGTCAGAGTTCAGAACAGGAAGTTGCTATAATCAATACTTTATATAGGTCTAACAATGTAGATAGTGAAAATACTGAAAGTGAGGGCATTACCAATCACATTATGATAATCAATTCTATAGCATTTCTGGGTCAGAGAGAGTGATTTCTCTAAGGCTTGCTTGTTATTGGGGACATTGTGTACCCCAACAGATACATCTGTGTAATTTTTCTGGTGTGTTTTTTTTAAGCATTAAGCTAAGCTTCTGCAATTTGTAAAATGCAATATATATTTTACAGGTTATAATAAAGGATACTAGTCTTGTGTTGACACCTTCTCACATCAAAGCGTACATGCTGATGACACTTCAAGGTTTAGAATATTTACATGAACACTGGATCCTTCATAGGGTAAGGAACTCTAGGAACAAAAGACAGGAACTTTAAGACAATGAGAAATGGCTCCCATCAAGGAGTTTGAGATGGAAATGTGATTCTCCATGTAAATTATCTCAGTCTTAACAACAACAAAATGTTTCTTGGTCCCTTTTGATTATTATTATTTTTAATGCCCCAAAATCTGAGGTTTCAAATGGGTATATAAAAAAAGACAGAATAAGTAGTTGGGATATTTTAGCTTTTAATAGTTATCGGCAATTTGCGTGCAACATTTTTTAAAAAATGAATCCAACTTCCAAATCCCTGCTGATTCTCAGAGCCACAAATGGATATAAATGGCACAGTCTAATTTACCATATTCTGATCAGCCATTGTAGTTTCTATCTAGTGCCTCAATTCTATGCAATCCTATTGTCACTGCTTTCAGAAGCATATTTCTGGTTAAGGTGAACCTTTGATCACAAAGCAAAATATTTAAGTATTCTCAGCGATGGCATATTCATGTGTTTCTCCTTTAAGGATCTTAAACCAAATAACCTGTTGCTAGATGAAAATGGAGTTTTGAAACTGGCTGACTTTGGTTTGGCAAAATCTTTTGGAAGTCCTAACAGAGTTTACACACACCAAGTAGTAACAAGGTAAGAGAGAGATCCCCCAAGGAACACATCTGGCCTATTGGTATGACAACTTCATCTGCTTGCCCAATCGCTATGTGTACATGAAGATAGGAACATGAATAAGATAGCCAGTGTGTTGCAGAGTTTAGAGTATCACATGAGGACTGGAAGACCCTGGTTCAAAAATCACACTCTGTGACATGAAGCTCAGTTATTCTAGGCTAGGGGTCAGCAAACATTTTCAGCAGGGGGCCGGTCCACTGTCCCTCAGACCTTGTGGGGAGCCAGACTATATTTTGGGGGGGGGGGATTAATGAATTCCTATGCACCACAAATAACCCAGAGATGCATTTCTACACATTCTACTCGTGTAAAAAAAACACGCTGATTCCTGGACTGTCCGCGGGCCAGATTTAGAATGTGATTTGGCCGGATCCGGCCCCCAGGCTTTAGTTTGCCTATCCATATTTAGGCCAGTAGGATAGGTTAGGTAATCCTACCTAACCTATCTCACAGGTGTGTTGTGAGGATAAAGTGGGGAGGGCCATGTACACTCCCTTCAAATATTACCGTATTTTTTGCTCTATAAGACGCACCAGACCACAAGACGCACCTAGTTTTTGGAGGAGGAAAACAAGAAAGAAAATATTCTGAATCCCAGAAGCCAGAACAGCAAGAGGGATCGCTGCGCAGCGAAAGCAGCGATCCCTCTTGCTGTTCTGGCTTCTGGGATAGCTGCGCAGCCTGCATTCGCTCCATAAGACGCACACACATTTCCCCTTACTTTTTAGGAGGGAAAAAGTGAGTCTTATAGAGCAAAAAATACGGTAATTGCATCCACTTTTGAATGCCAGTAAATTGTGCAGTACTAATTTAAACAGCTATTTTGTCACCTTTGTTGGAGAAAAAAAAGATTAGATTTGCACCATTTTCTTACAGAAAGAACAAGATAAGATGTAAATCTTTAGGCACAAAATAGGATAGTGTTTGTACTGAAGGTACTGTGCACAGCTCATAAATGGAGGAGGGAATGCAGCATGTCTTAACTTGTTTTTCAGGTGGTATCGAGCTCCTGAGCTACTGTTTGGTGCTAGAATGTATGGTGTAGGCGTGGATATGTGGGCAGTGGGCTGCATATTGGCTGAATTGCTCCTAAGGGTAAGCTCTCAGTAAAGCTGTCAAATGAAATTTTCTTCTGCTCTTGCGCAAATGGTTTATCTTCTGGCACTTTTACATGTGGGAGGAGTGCTGGAAATGCAATCTTTGTTCTGGGAACCCTCATGTTTGCTTTAAACTGATCCAATGCCATTTGCTTACCAGAAAAGTTCAAAGATTTTAGGGCTGAATTTCTTTTTTGTAGGAGTTCAGAACAAACCAATCTTGAAAGCCACTGTATTCGTCTTTCTATAGGTTCCATTTTTGCCAGGAGACTCTGACCTGGATCAACTCACAAAGATATTCGAAACCTTGGGTACTCCAACAGAGGAGCAGTGGCCTGTAAGTTTGAGTTAACAACCTTGTAACAAAAGCTGGCAGGGAGAATTGATGGAAACTTGATTGTTTTGACTTGCTTGCCTGTTTGACTAGCTTTATACTTAATGTGCGTTTACAGGTGAGAGGACCATTAATGACTTTTAACTATTCATTATGTGGGTGCTGATTTCTCTGTGCTATATTTCTTTCTCCTCCCCCCCCCCCCCGCCTAAATAGGGTATGACCAATCTTCCAGATTATGTGACTTTTAAAAGTTTCCCTGGAATGCCACTTCATCATATCTTCAGTGCTGCTGGTGATGATTTGCTAGAACTGCTGCAAGGCTTATTTACATTTAATCCTTCTACTAGGGTCACAGCTACTCAGGTATTTAAACTTAAATTTCCACCCATTAGCTTAAAACTGTTTCTGTCAGTATTTAGCAAAAATAAGTTCTGCACAAGTCTCAAGCAGAATTGCTTTATGTAATGGAGTGTATAGTTCTTCCAGGGGCACCTCCACAGATTTTTATTGTGATATTTTAGCAGTGCGTTCCTAAACAGGTTTGTATCTAGACAACCATTTCAGCTCTCTTTCTGATGTCAACTGATCTTTCAGTTTGTGTTCTGATACCTGCTTCATGAAGTAGAAGAATGGATTGCATCATTTGAGATGAAAAAGACACCTGTCAGAGGACTGCTCTGAAAGTCTGAATTCAGACTGGGATGCTCACCAAATAGCTTTACCCAGTTTCAGGGGGGAAGAGAAGAGCCACCCTTGGCATTTGACCAGTGCCACCAATCCCATTCCTCTTGTAACAGACTAACCAAAGCAACTGAGCAGTAAAAAGGGGAAGAGAGTGTGAGCTGGGCCTGAATATTTTGGTTGGGGGCAAGAAGCAGCAGCCTATTTGACCTGTCAATATTTAGTGGCCAAGAAGTATTTCTTTTTTTAAAAAAAAAAATATGTTTTTATTAAAGATTTTCTTGGGTTACAAAAGTATATGCAGCGTTTCTGCTTTCAGTTCATAAAGTTCTTTCTACAGGTCATTTCTATTCAATGTGAGACGCTAATGTAATAGTATAAAGTTGGAGGAGAAGTGAGATGGAGGAAAGTTGTTCCCTATGGCTCAGACAGCAAGCAAAAAAGGAGGAACAGGGTGCCAAGCCAGCAGCTTCACCACTTGTGAAGCTGAGGCCCACAATGAGAACCAATATGTCAATTGGCCCAGAGTGTCTGTGGCAGAATGTACATCTTCCACAGCAGTCTTATCATTCTAGTTGTCTGAACCTATTCAAGTTTACCTCATAGTAAATTAAGTGGGACTTAATTCCAAGTACATAGTTTTGCAACTTGGGGAGGCATGTATTTTGAGCTCTTTGTTGCTTTTTAAAAACTCTTACTGAAACAAAGGGCTGATGCAGCCCTCTTTCCTGAGCCACGGATTGAGAGCTGCAGATGAGAAATGTGTTTTTAATTGCTTGTACCTTTTTATTATTTGAACCTGTAATTATTCATTGTGGATGTTCCTTCTGGTCTTAATTTCCCTGGTTACTTAATTGCAAGTGTTTCTTGGTACAGACCAGTGATGTGGAAACTTGTTCAGTACTACAAGCCACATCAAAAAGCAACGTAAGACTTTTTAGTTGTGCATAATTACCATAACTTGGCTATAATTTGAAGGCAAAGCACAGCAAAGCAAGAGATGGTGATCCTATTACATTTATGTTACAGTCTACTGCATATCCCATAAAGTTAATCCTTGAATATTTTTTGCTGCAGTTCAAAAGCTATTTGCAAACACAAATATTAATTGGGAAACCATGGGAAGAGAGGGAAGTAGCTGGATGAGATGTCAGGACTGCAGAATTTTTATTCAGAATGTACATGCAATCCATATGTTCTAGTGCTATACAATTTGCTTCGTCCAAAAGGAGTTTATTTAAGCATTAACCACACTATAAAAATATGTTTTGCCTAGATGCAATAAACGGAATTATTTAAGGACAAATATAGGTTCCAGTCAGATACAAACCATGCAGATACTGATTATATTATAGGAGAAAGTTTACAACTGAAAAACATTAAGCCCAGGGCTATGTATACTCCACTCTGGGGTAGGGAAATTGAGAAATTGCATATGCAATCTAAATTATGTGCCAAAAAACTAAATTATACAACTTGAGACATTTTGCATTTGCTATTTTGCATAATTCTAGTTTGATAGAGAAGTCAGTGAATTTCTGCTTTCAACCACTGTATATCTTATTCAGCATTCCTCTGACTTTCAGCATGTATTGCTTTCAAAAATAACCAGAATGATAATATATGCACAGCCCTGGCTGTGCCCACATTTAAGAAAAAGTGTCCTTTGTAAGAACACAACACACACATGCACACAGAATCTTGCAGGGGGAAACCTGCATAGAACTGATATTGTGAGGAACCATAGACAGCCTCAGTGACCATAGACGCTATCCATCACCACCACCACTGCCACCCCTCACGCTCTTTTCTCCCCACCACACAAAATATTACTAATTAGCCAAGAAAGCTACATATTATAAACTTAAGTACAGATCTTACAGAAATAGTGTCATTTCTAAATACAGTAGTGTCATTTTTTATTGTTATCTCATTCTGTTCTCTTGAAGGCACTAAAACAGAAGTATTTTAGCAGTCGGCCAGCACCAACACCTGGAAGCCAGTTGCCAAGACCCAATTGCCCTGCAGAAGTCTTGAAAGAGCAACAAAACCCAGCTCCAAATTTGAAAAGGAAAAGACTGGATGGAATAGATCAAGGTAGCAACATTTTTAGATAGTCTCTTCCAATGTTAAGTGTAGAATTTAAACACTTATCATATACCCAGATATGATTTCTCACCTTTCCTTTGCCTGCTAAAAACATTTTTAGTCATGCCTACCCAGAAAAGCTGGTGTGAATCTTAATACTTTTAAAGTATTTTAATTTCTTGTATGTTGTAAAGTATTGGTCCCCACACCTGATTTTATTATTCTATCTTTTGTATACTACTTTGAGGTTTTTTACAGTCAAGTGATGTATAAAATTTATATTTATTTATTTCACAATGTAACATTTAATTTGCTAGCCTGGGCCTAGAAACACTGGCCTAGAAGTGTGCATACCCTAGCTGACTTAAGCCATTCTAACCAAAGGGTTGCAACGTTGTAGGGTTGCTCACACCAACTTTTGCACTTAATAATGCAATAATATTTCGGGGGATGGGAGTGTGACTAACTAATCATTATGAGATCAGGAGCTTTTCTCAGTCTTGCTTTCTTTCACTTCATTTTGATACAGATTTCCTTTATTTTTTATTTTTTCCCTTTGAAACTATGGTTTCATGTTAGTACGCATGTAACACTAACAACTGTTGGTTCCCCAAAGGGAGAGAATGTGTTTATGATATCCCAAGCATGATTTAGAAGATCCGGTGTTCTTACATCTGCTTGAGATGCAACAATTGTTCTGCCGTTGTAAGCAGAGAAGTCTAGGCTTGGCAAATCCTTGTGCAGTGCACCTAACATGGGCAGGTGTCTAAGTGGAGGACGTCAGCTATGCTATTTTCAAATGAGACTTTTTGGTGAATGATGCTTCAAGAGCCTGGCAAAAGCCCAGAGATTCTTCCTTATCTGTACCAGTCCCAAAACCTATAACCTTTGCTGGCAGATGGTTACAGAACTGAGAAGAGCAGAGAAGTATCATGGACAGGAAGCAGACTGTATTGGAGACACAGTAGGGCCACTGGAGACACAGCTAGCTTGATTTTGTACTTGCTGAAGCAGTATTCTTTCTCTACCCACCCACAGCTGAAATGGAAATGGACAGTAGAGTTTGTTCTCCATATGCTAGCCCACATTTTGACACTAATTAAAACTATGTAATTGTGATAAAAGTTTGAAATAGGTTAGGCACAAGCAATCTTACTATTGCTGTATGACATAAGAAAAAGAAAGACAAACTGATGTGCATTAAACTTACCTCTCTCTTCCCAGGGTTACCAAAAAAGTTGGTGTTTTGACTACTGTGGAAACAGGGATATTGAATATTTCTGCTGCTATGAAGTCTGAAAAGAACAAATAATGTGAAAACTAAAAGTCACAATATGGATTAAAGCGTAATTTGTAAATGTAAACATGTAAAATGTGTGTAGTGTTAAACTCTAAAAACCATGTATTTTTATTGCTTTGCTTTTTTTAAAAATAAAAAAGTTAAAGACTCATTTGTTAATAATATATAATAGATGGGATATGGGAACTAGGCATATGGTACTGATGAATGAGACCTTGTGCTAGAAATGCCCTGGAGGCTGGAATCCCAGATGCAGAAATTGGAAGTCTCGGTATGGATGAATCTTTGTTTCCCCAGTATCTGCTCTAGACAAAAAACAACAACCAAAATGTGTGGGAATCTCATTCCCGTTACATATGCCAGTGCAGTTGTGGAAAATAAGGTGATTTAGTAGAAGAAAGGGCTTCATTGAGTGCCAGTATGAGCTACAGTATTACCAGAGATGGCTGTGAATAAAAATCATATTCCACAATGGAGAAAGTTAGGTGTATCTGTACCTTGCTTCTGCCTAGACTGGTACAGTGGATTTAGGGCAAGGCCCTAATTCCACATTTATGAGAATAGGTTCTACCTAACAGGGATATTACTACCAAGCCCCCTGGTAAGCCATGAGTGAAAATAAGCCCTGAATTCCTGCTTGTTAGATACATCTGGTCAGCCAGTGTGAGACAGGATGCTGGACTAGATGAATTGAAACAAAGCTGTTCTGGTGCGAGTAAATCCTAAAACATTTATTTTGTGATAATATGGGATGCCTGAATGTTTTTTCACTGAACCCCCCAGCCAAGCAGACCAAGGCCTCTTTAACCCTGTTATCTTTTCTACTGCAGTAAAGATTTAGCATGGGTGTGACTAGTTTATATCTAGAGATCCCGGTGCTGGAGCAATTCCCTTAATTGCTGCGGTGGTGACCAAAGTTGCTTCTTCCAACATCAATGTCCCTCTAGTTCGCAGTATAGGAATAATTGCCACAAGCTGTGGGGACAAATTTGTGTGTAAGGGCGGGAGCTCTTCCATCTCATCTCCAGAGCAATCTGCCTCTGACCAGAGGCAGTGGGAGACTATTCCTTTCATGCCCTGCTTGTGGGCTTCCCAGGGGAATCTGGTCGATCCCTGTGGGAAAGAGGACACTAGACTAGAATAAGAGACTTCTGCTCCAAAAGAGAACTGCTTTGATGGCTTAGAAGCAAACGTATCGTGTGAAGCAGATCGCGTGAGAAGCAAATCGGAAGCGACTTCCATGCCAACGGCCGAAGGATGGATGCAGGTAATGCAACACCTGCAGAAGCCGCAGCAGCTCTCCCCGCGAGAGGCGCCCCTCCTTCCGAGACGGCACCAGCCTCGGAGGAGGCGCCTCGCCAACCGGCGCCCGCAGGCCGGTAGCTCCGCCCTCTCCTTGGGGAACCTCAATCCCAGGTGCCCTCGCGCTGCGTTTCACTTCGGAGCGTGAGAACGAGGACAGGTGGTCTCCGCCGCGCGCCTGCTTCATTCCATCCAGGCTGCTTCCTCTTTTCTCCCGTCTCCTAAGCGGGGCGGGCCGTTCCTAACCTCCCGCACCGGAAAGCCATTTATCTCCTTCCAAGCAAAAAACTGACGACAGCGGAAGCTTCCAGCGCGCTCCGAGCTGGGCTCGGGCAACTTACCCCGCAGCGCAGAAGCCGAGCTCGCCAGCCTCCCGTGTTTGTATCATGCGTCGGGGCGAGCGCGCCGCGCGCCTCAGGCCCGGCCAGCTGCTCTAGGGGGCGCGTGTGCGCTCTCTGCGCGCCTCGGCAACCCAGGGCTGGGCGGCTGAGGAAGCCTTCAGCTGCGCCTCGGCTGCTGCCCGGGCGCGAGGCCGCTTGCCTGAGCCAGCGGGCAGGTGCGGACGGAGAGGGCATTTGCGCGCGGCCAGCCCGGGGCTCGCCGTCTGAGGGGCGACCATGTCCGCGCGCTGTTGTGCGGGTCAGGTAAGGAGGTTTTGTTTTTGAGGCGGGGGGGGGGGGGCGCGGGAAAAAGCCATTCCCTTCTGTGAGGAGAAGGAGCGAGACGAGGAAGCCCCTCCATTTGGAGGCCACCCTTCTCCTCTTCCCAGGCGGATACGGTCGGAAGCCCCACCCTGGCTGCGTGGCAGGGTCCTTTGGGACTGCGCCAGCGCCTGCTTGGCGGCCGCGCTCGCTTTCGTCTTCCCTGGCCAGGATTGCGATTCCTAAGACTCCTCAGCCTGCCAGTGCCCAGGGCGGATCTGCCCGTGCCAAGTGTTCGGCTTCTGAGTTTAGCTGCTGGGGAACTGGGTCTGCAGAAAGTCTGTCGATCGAACAGGCAACGCGTAGGGTTTGCGGTGCTGCTCATGGGTGCCAACTCGGGGCCAAACGGATGGTGGTGGCAGACCCGTTGGCCTGCATTCAGACGCTGCATCAACAGTCAGTCTTGTGGCACATTGAAGATGGACAAATGCATAATGACAGAAGCTTCCCTGCTCTCGAGCTCAGTTGGTCAGATGTCTAGAGTGAAATCTTGGCAGGAGTATATGCAGCGTTTAGTTTCTGATGGATTGGTTAGTTCATGTGCCGCTTCGATTTAAGATCAGGAACGATTAAAAGGAGCTTACCAATAACCGCAAATCCACTCCTTAGATGGTGTGCGGATTGCTGTCCTTTTTCTCTTCCAATGGCTTACAGTATATGTTTTGTTCAAAGGTATACCCACCATTGAAAGCTTGGGATTTCTCAAGAGGAACTGTTTTTATTACTGCGTTAGATTTTATGCACAAAGTGTTATGTAGCACTTTTAAAGACTAAGAAATACTGTGTAGCAGATCAAGACAGACCAAATCACACCCCCTCATTCTTTCTGAGCATTGCCAGTTTACAAAATAGGCAGAGTAGGTACTGGGTTATGTAGGTACACACATTTTGGGGGCCCTGCAACAACAGATCATAATTTATTTATTAAAATTATTGGTTGGTGAAATAAAAGATGTATTAGGAGATGATTTGTGAGCCCCCCCCCCCCAGATTTCGACTGCCTAGGGGCCTCCACAGGGTTTAATCCAACATTGTTTCTGAGTACAGTTGAGAAATTTTAGTTCCTGAAATCTGGATAGTTCATTTAGTTTGTGGGTTGCTGCTACAGGGACATTTGGAAAAAGGAGGATAGCATTCAATTGCCACCGTATCCTAGAGTGGAAGAACAAATCAGAATTTATCTGAGGAAAGCGATACTGCTAATGAATTGTATGCTTTGGCAACAGAAAGCATTTGTCAGTTGTGTTCTCACTCATTACTAATGTCATACAGCCCCACCCTAAATGTATTTGTTTAGGAGCAATTCCTGTTAAGTTCAAAGGAATCCTCTTCCTAAGTAGATTATGATAGCCATTCCCAATACATTTCCCATATTTTGTTTAATTATGCAACAACTTTTCAAACATTGGGCTGTGGTTGTAAAATATTGACAAAAGAGCTACAGCTGCTAATTAGTGGGGAGAAACATTGTTTCATTCCAGAGTGGCAATGTTTTTGTTCCCTGAACTTGCCATGCCAAGTAAGTCTAACATATACTTTAAGCATAACTCCAAAAGGGCCGTTTAATCCTCCCTTTTGCTTTTTGTGTGTCACTAAGGCAGGACAGAAACACACTGAATGTGTCTTCTCTAGCTACTGTAGAGGTTACAGCAGCATATTGCCATAGGTAAAGCACATAAGAAAACATAGCTTTATTTAATGGGAGTAAACTCGGCTTAGATCCAGTGAAACATTGCTTACAAATGTGCTGCTTTAAAATTGCCTCTTTGTGCTGTTAATAATTTGAAATTCTCCCTAGCTGTACACAACTTGAACAAGATAGCTGAAAATTCTCCTAAAGACGAAAGGAAATTATGGCATACTTAACATCATAATTTGCAATTTATAAATATATGGTACTAATAGACAGTTCAGTCTGGAGGCCATAATGTTCTTTTCAGAGTTACACCTTTTCTATTTGTATGTGAAGGCATAACTCTCTGAAAGGAA
Organism: Podarcis tiliguerta; assembly: GCF_965153285.1. Lineage (NCBI taxonomy): Eukaryota > Metazoa > Chordata > Lepidosauria > Squamata > Lacertidae > Podarcis > Podarcis tiliguerta. The sequence continues at coordinate 36,697,839 of NC_139544.1, read as the reverse complement.
TGGATGGATGAATGAATGAACGAAATTCAACGTATTAGTTCATAGTTGCCTATTGTATCACTGTGAGATTGCAAGCACCTGTTAAAAACTTATCACATTCCACATGTGGCAGTTCCAGTTCCCCATTTGTGGAATGCTATCCTAGGTGAGGTGTCTATTTCTCTCATTATTGGCTTTCAGGAGGAATTTCAAAACATTACTTTTTACCCAGGCTGAAAGATGCTGCTCCTAGGAAGCCTGAAACCATTGGGTGAGAGAATGTGATTGATACCTTTTAAAACATTCTAAAAACAATCTATTTGCACATTAGGCTACTTTGGGAGGAAGGGCAAAATATAAACTGAATCAACAGCAACATCACTGACATATTTCTTATATTCTGAATAAGCATATGTTGCACATCTGTAAAGTCATTTGCAGTAGAAGGTGAATATCATTGTGTTTCAACAATCCACAAATTCAGTAGCTTGGTCACGGGCAATTCCAGGCAAAGCTTCTGATTCATTCCACCACAAATATAAAGCCATGTGTAGGGAGATGGATGCAGAGATGACTACTTCAGAATGTAGGTAAACTATATCTTGTGCCAGGATGTAGTACAGTGGTGCCTCGCAAGACAAAAAGAATCCGTTCTGTGAGTCTCTTCGTCTAGCGGTTTTTTTGTCTTGCGAAGCAAGCCCATTAGCGGATTAGCGCTATTAGCGGTTTAGCGGCTATTAAAGGCTTAAGGGATTAGCGGATTAGCTGCTAAAAGGCTATTAGCAGCTTAGTGCCTTAGAAAAAGGGGGTGGGGAGCGGAAAAAAACCCCAGGAATCGCAAGACATTTTCGTCTTGCGAAGCAAGCCCATAGAGAAATTCGTCCTGCGAAGCACCTCCAAAACGGAAAACCCTTTCATCTAGCGGGTTTTCCGTCTTGCGAGGCATTCGTCTTGCGGGGTACCACTGTAGTTGTGGCATGTTTTGTGAAGCAGAAGGGTTTCTCCTTTCTTTTCTGTAAAAAACAATACCTTTCCTAACCTGTGAGTATGGCATGGATGGGCAGGAAAATGGTGGAAGATGCTGATAACAAGCAGAAAATAAGAGACTAAGTATCTGAGGAGCAAAATAATAAAACTGGATAAGCATGTTCCCCTGCAGGTACTGTTGGATTACATCTCTCACTTGCCAATGCTAGCTTGGGTTGATAGAAGCTGGAGTCTAACAACATACTGGGGGCTTCGTGTTGGCTTATCCATGCAGCAAAGGTTTAGCAGGCCAGCCCACTTCATAAATGCCTTCGTCAGGGGCACTTAAACGTCCTCCTCACTCATCTGTAACCAGATGGCCCTACAAATGTGATCCATGCATGTACTTGGCTGCTTTGGAAGGGGGAGTGAGAAATCTCTGCTTCACTTGCTACTAGAAAGAGGGGGAAAACATGGCTGTAAAGTTTTTATTAACCAAACATGGTGGACCTCTCCTCAGTTTATCCACACTGGTTACAAGAGCTACAAGGTATATAACCTAGAATATTGACATTTTATTCAAGGAAAACTGCTGGAGATTGATAGAACAGAAACAATTTTTTTTAAAAAATCTGCAGAAGCATTCTAGTTCCTACACATTCTTAAAAACACCAAAATAGAATTAAAGTTTGGACAGTGTGTTTTGGAAATGTTTGGCCGAAACAGGATTTTAGGTGTTCCATTATGACTTAATTAGTTTTAGGTCATTCCAGTTCTTCCTATCCCTAAGAGTGTATAATTTCCCAAGAATTTTTTTTCTGGGATGAGTCATTGTCATGCACATCTTTTGTTCCTCAAATAACAAATATTTGCCTTCACTATGCTGTGAGCTCTGACAGCGAATCTTAATAGCATGAACAGGGTCGGCTCTGAGTTTTAGAAACCAGTCATCCTTAAATTTCATAGGAGTACTGTGGTTAATCCTGGAGTGTTTTTTATATTAGTCATGGAAATGTTACTTTGGGGGTGGTGCATAGGAAACAGCTGCTTGAATTACATTGAGTAGCTGTCTCTATGCAGCATGCTATACATGTTCCATAACTCATCATGTGGATTAAATAAACGCCTATTTATTTCATCAAAAAATATTTTATTCCATAACATAACATTTATATATGACTTGATTATAACCCCCCTCAAAGAAAAACGCAGTTTGATATTTGTTTTCATGATAATTCTGTTGGTAGAACATAAGACTTTTAATCTCAGAGTTGTGTATTCAATCAAGCCCCACATTCAGTGAAAAATTCTTGCAGGGGGTTGAACTGAATGACCCTCATAGTCCCTTCCAACTCTACAATTCTATATGATTCTATGACTCTAGACATTGTTTACAGCCACTACGTATCTAAGTTTTCTGTACAGCAGTTGTGGCTAAATTGTGATGTCCAGATGTTGCTGTACTACAAATCCCATCATCCCTGATCCTTGGCTGTGCTTCGTGGGCTGACAGGAGTTTGAGTCCACCAATGTCTGGAGGACCCTAGGTAAACTACTTCTCCTGTACAATATATTGATTCCTTGCTAGGCAACCAGAGCCCTGTGGTTTTGATATGCACAGCAATACAAACTGGAACTATCCTTGCACAAGGCAAAATTAGTTACTGCAAGTTATCTAATATTAATGAACTTGGCTATATCTTTGGCCATTGGTACCTAACCTCAAAATAGTTGCCCGTCTAGTTTTAGACTCTGCAGCTGCTTCAAAGCACATGCCTCCCCAGCTGTCTTCTGAAGACACAAAGCAACTCAGACCTAATTGCAATGATTTCTAACTTCTCTTTTTGTGGGTACTCAGCCATCATATAGGTTATATCCTAGCCCATTGCTAGTCCTGCACGGTTATGATTTGCTTTTGCTTACATAAAAACATCTGCCCCGTTTCACAGGAAACAGGATTTTACATGTGGTTTTTCTGTAGCATTCTCTTGAGACTGAAAAGTTGACCTCTGTTTTAAATGAAGCTGCTGCAGTGGAAAACGTTAGTTATAATTGTTTCTTTTCAGAACACATTGTATATAAATGAAATGCTGACAGCCTTTCACTGTGATGCTAAGACAAGGTTGTTGGTGAGACTGTGCTTCATCTTGTCAGATCTCCTAATATTACATTTAGCAATGTTTACATTTCATTCTGATTTATATAGCTTTAAAGAGTAAACTTTAAAAGGCCTGTCAGATTTCTTGGGTCCTCTTCTTCTGTCATAGCTACTCTGTTTGTAGAAATAATGCTTTATGATAAAATGTAACAAGGAAAATTAAGTATCAAAATATTGTAGTAACTTCTGTGAGGTTTGGGGACGATGACTTGTAAATACAACTTGAAAATGTTTCCAGAAGGGTAGACATATTAATCTCTTGCAGCAAACCCAACGTTATTGTGGCACCTTAAAGACCAACAAGTATGGCACAAGCATTTGATGAAGTAGATTCTAGTCCAGGCTTCCTCAAACTCGGCCCTCCAGACATTTTTGGCCTACAACTCCCATGATCCCTAGCTAGCAGGAACAGTCGTCAGGGATGATGGGAATTGTGGACTCAAAACATCTGAAGGGTCGAGTTTGAGGAAGCCTGAAAGCTATGTGATAATAAATGTGTTGCTGTTGTAAGAAGGTCCCACAGTGGGTCATAACAATATAAAATACAGCATTAAAAACATATCAAAACAAATTACAGTCACGCCTAAAGCGAGTCCTAAGCATATGTGTATCACAAGTGTCAAAGACCAGGATAAAAAGGTGTGTCTTCAGCAAACAACAAAACTGTAGAATGAAGGTGCCAGGTACACAACTAATCTTCAAGGTGCTAAAAGACACTCTGCAGGGATTCTTTTTAAAAAAACAAAAACAAAAACACTGGTTCTGTGTTTATACTACACAAAGACACACAGTCTACTAGTACTTAAATTATGAACATGCATTAGTGTGTCATAGATGTTCTATGGTTTTAAAGGCCATCTGTGCTATCAGTAGCAAGGAAAGTTCCCCTTTCCTTGCAAGCAGTTTTTCAGGGGTTTCCTGAATCTGGTAATTCTTCTAATGGTTTACACTCCCTAAAATTACTGCATCTTCCTCTGAAGCCTGAGGGTGAGCATTTTAAAGTGTGGATAAGGGAACCTTTTGGACTCCACAGGCCAGATCCTTAGCTGGATCTAAATTGTGGGCCAGATGTGAGAGGTGGGCAGAGCCTCCCATTGTTAGTCACCCAGCATCACCATTATGTCAGTTGCAAAGTGTTGCTAAAACAGGGTTTCCTTCCCCGCTTCATTTTAACAGGCATGTAAATCCCTTCCTGAATCAGGAAGAGGTTTGCATAGAATCTTGCCAAACTGAGCAGGATTGATTCACCAGTCATGTGCATTGAGTGCAGACTTTAACCCCCACCTTCCTAAACATCAGATGATGCCGTTAGTGGCCATGGTTTGGGGGAAATGGTTTTGCAGGCCAGTTTGGATCCCTTGGTGGGGCAAGACTGACCTGCAGCTTAAAGGTTCCCCACTTCTGTTTTAAAATATTAGTACTGTACATAAGGATGCGGGTGGTTAAACCACAGAGCCTAGGACTTGTCAATCAGAAGGTTGGCGGTTCAAATCCCCGTGATGGGGTGAGCTCCCATTTCTCGGTCCCTGCTCCTGCCAACCTAGCAGTTCAAAAGCACGGCAAAGTGCAAGTAGATAAATAGGTACCGCTCCGGCGGGAAGGTAAACGGTGTTTCCTTGCGCTGCTCTGGTTCGCCAGAAGCAGCTTAGTCATGTTGGCCACATGACCCGGAAGCTGTACACCGGCTCCCTCGGCCAATAAAGCGAGCTGAGCGCCGCAACCCCAGAGTCGGCCACTACTGGACCTAATGGTCGGGGGTCCCTTTACTTACTGTACAGAAAAGCCTGCAGCATAACCTAAACTATTAATAAAAATAATCTAGAAGATGTGGTTATCTTATCTCTGTGCATTATAGTTTAAAAGTTTAGAGTTTGCTGCTCTGTGAAGAGCAAAATGGGTTCTTAAGTGGTGCAGCTTTTATGTCTGTCATAAAAGGTTTGTATTTGAAATACCTTTGCTTATCTTTACACTCACTAAACCTTAGGAAAGGGTAAACTTCACCCAGGAAAAATAGTATCAAATAAATTAGAATATCGAACACAAGCAACAGGAACAGAACTTAATAAACACAATTAATTGAAATTACATTACATGCCTCTCCCTAGTGTCCATCATCGCTATTAAAAGTTGCAGGGAACACAGTTTCAACCAATTCAACATTAAATGTTGACTGTGCTTTTATAGGAACTTGGCTGTAAAATTGATTCAGGAACATAATCTATTTTAGGAATGGTCTGGGCTTGTCCTAGGTATTGCATATTCAGTGCCTGGTGTGGAGCAAAAACCAATGAGTGAGGACTACAAAAGACTTCATCACTTCAAATTGAGAGCAGGTCAGTCCATTCAAATATGGACAAATAAGATTATCTTTAGTCTAAAGTTACATTACTAAATCTAGCTGGCAATTGATACATTCCAACTACCTGTGTTAAGGATATTATTTCATAAGATAAACCCCTTCAGAGATTAAACTACATCTCTGAAGTACAGCAGTTACTAAGGGGAGGTATTGCACGGATAAATGTTTGAATTGTATGCAAATGTAGTCTTAGCATTTAAAAAAATACTCCATACGCTGTAGGGACAGGATTTACAGTTATAACTAGAATTCCTATGATCTCCTAAAACTATTGACCCAAAGGCCACAAAAATCCCCCTAAATCTTATTTTAAAATCTGGCATTGTCGGGATAAAGGAGATAAATGCTCTGCTGTTGTTCCCCTGGGAACACTTCACAGCTGAGACTGGACCAGCCAATCAATATTACCCCAGCAAGCGCTCCAGTAAAAAGCATTGTCTGATGCTGTGGCGTGTTAGCCTTTGCTTACAGAATTGTACTGAGGGGTTAAGGCAGCAAATGCAAGCAAGTCAGTGGGACTTGCAAGCAAATCTGTTTAGGATCAGTGTGCCAGCTTTTACTGTTACTGTTTTGCTGTCTGCTTTTCTTCAACTTTTATGAAACAAATACTAAAAAGAAAGCGAGAGAGCAAAGGGGGGGAATCTTAATCCTTCAATTGAGATGTTTTTACATTTAAATCCTTATGTGAACATAAACCAGCTATTTTAACTGTATGCTTAAAAAGTGCGCGCCAGTAACTTACTTGAAGTTCTTTCATGTTTCTGTATTTAATACAGTAAGCCTGCAATTTACACACATTAAACTTGTGTGCATTCCACTTTACGTGCTTGGCAAAAATAAAAATAAAAAGGGTGGAAAGGCATCGGGGAAGGCGAGGCTTTAGCAATCCCACTCACTGTAGCACCCAATGTGTTTTGACTATACACAATTTTGGCTTTAGGCACTATCCCCAGAAACATAACCCCTATGTATGTTGTAGACTTACTGTACATTTCTTAGAGAATTTGTTGCTGCTATTGCATTTGTATCCACCCTTTCTCCATGGAGTTCAGATAGATTTCTTCAGATGTGAGCAGAAAGCCAGTAATATAGTGGTAGTGTCAGAATAGGACCTGGGAGACTAGAGTTCAAATCCCCTCTCAGCCATGCAGCTCACTAGGTGACTATGGGCCAGTCACCAACTCTCGACCTAACCTACCTCACAGGGTTGCTGTGAGAATAATATGGAGACCCATGTAAGCCACCTTGAGCATCTTGGAGGAAAAGTTGGGATATAAATGCAACAGCTATCTTTTTTTTTTTCCTCCTGGAATTCCTCGGTTAGTAGGCCTGACTTTAAAGCTAAAATGCATTGCTTTCTTCTTTAATGGCTTCCAGTTGTAATCAAATACCTTGCAACTCCTTTCGTCTTTGCATAAATATTCTATATACCATAGTATTATATTTCCATACAGTTTCCCTCTTACTCCTGCAGTCTTCATATGATGAGAAGCAAGCCAGAAGGTTCATTGTGGGTGGAATAGGGTTTAAAAAAGCTTATTGGAAGATACTAGCAGAGCATCTTGTATTTTGCCCTTACCTTATCATTATTCTAATAAACTTAGGGAAGTTGGTTCTCATCAGAAAAATAATGGATGCAGTACATAAATATAACTTGACAACTGGGCAAATGTAACTGGTTCAACTAGTTATTAAATGCTTGGAAGTAGTAGGGCAACTTCCTTCACATCTTAAGGAGGGGACAGCCTTCTCTCACTCTAGATTGCCAGATGTGAGAAATGTTGTTTACTTTATAGCTTTCCCTGCTTGTATGCCGATCATTATTTTTATTCTTATTTTTGCAACCTTATGGACCTGATAGCACCTCCTGAAAAATGAAGGGCTCATATACTTTGTTAATAGCTTGCTGCCACATTTGTATATTCTTTTGGTATTTGGTTGGTGGAAATATTTCTTTTTTATCTTTCCATGTATTTATAACATGTAAACAAAATGTTTTTTTGTAAGGACAATGGTGTGACATGTGCTGCACTTTAGTCAACTTTTATTTTTATTATTTAAAAAAAGCAGGTTGGGTGAATGCACCTGCCTGCAAGATTACAATTTAATAAACCAAGGAATGAAGGGAATTGCAGTGCCATTTACTAGAAAGCCCCTTTTTTCTATTAGCATATACAGTGGTACCTCAGGTTACAGATGCTTCAGGTTACAGACTCCGCTAACCCAAAAATAGTACCTCGGGTTAAGAACTTTGCTTCAGGATGAGAACAGAAATCATGCTCCAGCGATGCAGCGGCAGCAGGAGGCCCCATTAGCTAAAGTGGTGCTTCAGGTTAAGAACAGTTTCAGGTTAAGAATGGACCTCCGGAACGAATTAAGTACTTAACCCGAGGTACCACTGTATGGTTATTCTGAGATGACAGTCAGTTCTTAAGTAGGTGAGAGATGAATTCAACTTCAGCAAACACAGAAATACTCACCTCTTGAAATTGTTGATAAGAAGGCTTAAGGCAAAATTCCAGTTGCTGTGTTCACTGAGAAAAAAAAAGAAACGACTGGGTGTGACTTCTTCTACTGCAAAGTTTCTTTTTTTCATAATGTGTTTCTTTATATTCCCCAGAAGACAGCTCAACACAAAAAAGCCGAATAGAATAAAGCTGTTTCTTGCTATTAAAAAAAAGTAGCTAAGCTATATCAGAATACAGTATACGTTCCCTTTGATACTGTCCCTCTGAGAATGTGCTTCTATTGGTCTATAAGAGGGGAAGGGGGGGGGACTTCCCAAGTCCACTGCTGGGCAATACTTTTATTAGGATCAACCAAAAAGTCACAGCAATGTGGCAAACTGCTCAGGTCTCCAAAATTCTTCAACAGGACAGATGGTATACAAAGCAGGGGATGTCAGACCACCAATAGCAGTTTGAAGAACCTCCATAGGGCAGGATTATGGTTTGACTGTAATCTGCCCCACAGGCCCAGATGTGGATCTGGGCAGATGGTTTACAGAGGCCCAAAGGACCTAGCTGCAGGGATTCCAAAGGAGGATGAACGAAGTGCCAGTGATCAGTTCTAAAGCTTCACTTACAATGCAATGCAGAGATCCTCTTTGTTATGACTTGGTACAGACTCCAAAAACAGCAAGCGCAGAGCCAACCCCTTCCCATGAGGCTGGATGAGGTGGCTGTTTCAGACAGCAGTCTCCAAGGAGCGTCACCCCAGTTCTGCGAACCAGCTTTGCTGCTGGTCTCCCTAGCCTCTAGGGGCAGAGTGTGACCAGCAGCAAAGCTCTGTGGAGCTTCTCCCCTCCTGCCAAGTTGGTGAGAGGGGGAAGCATTCCACCATCCAGCTTTGCCATCAGGCAAGGAGATGATTCCCCACTCCTGGCAGCGTGGCATGGTTTTGCACTGGCTTCTCTTGAAGTAGCCAATGAAAAGCCCTGCTGCCGAGTGAGAGTTGGGGATTCAGAAAGGATCTACCTGCCTGATTGGGGAGACTCCTTGTGGAGTTTGCACTATCATCATGGGGGGGGGGGTAGCAGAGGGCTGTTTCACTGCAGCTGCCAAAGCCCCCCATGACCCTCCATGACCAAGTGCATCATGACTGTCCATACCCGGGCAAGCATTACATGCTTTACTAACACAGAAACATCATATGTACGGTAGTCTGCCAGCTATAGTCTAGTAGTTAATCACACCTTCCTTTCTGGTCAGGAACTCCCTCCCACCCATTTGTCAGATGAGGGAATTGGTTGCAGGCATCTATGTTGCACAGGTAGCTCGCAACTCCCTAGGCCAAGCTCTCAAAGCAAGCAGATCTTGCAGCATGGACCAATTAGCACCGGGTTATCTTGACTACCAAATGCTGTTTACAGGCCTTGTGGGACCGTTTCACTGCCTGGCTTTGCACAGACTGATAAGCTGTTATTGCATGTTGAACTCAACAGGAGCATGATATGCTAAAGTAAGGTCTGGGATGGTGTAGTAAAGCTTTGCCAAACCAATGTGGCAAACCTCCTTACATGAGAGCCACCATGTTGAACATGGATGGGAAGGCTGTGGCTCTTGAGATCTTGCCAAACTCACAATTTTTATCAGCCTCAACCAGCATGGCCAAAGGTCAACAAAATCCGGTGGACCATGGGTTTCCTACCCCTGATGCAGAACAATTTAAAGTGACAGTCGTGATATCTAAACCAGTCTTCTTCTGGCATAGTTCATTTACCAGGCGAACAAAGTTTTTGTGTGGTAATGGCGAAGGCACACTCTTCTTCCTTTGAGGATATAGATAGTGCCACATGTGACATAGGTCCTGTGTGAGTGCCCAGTTTACATTGTCTCCTACCTTTTTTGATGACGCCCATCTGCCACCCACATGGAGAGGGCCAATGAACATATGACAAAGGGGACATGCCCCCAGGACACAGCTCTGCATTGAAATATGCTAAAGAGATAATTATGTATAGAAAGTGCAAGGGATAATATATTCCTATATTAGCTTTTAATGTTCGGATATGTTTGTCTAGAATGATGACCGAGCGACATCCCTCATACTTTGTATTTCCCTATCATACCTTATTCAATGCCAGAATTTATACAGTATGCCAGCTAGCACTGAATTTCCTTGTGTCCCATGCTTGTTTGGTTTGGTGTGTTTTTTCCCATATTAAGTGAAACAGAGCTCTTTTGTTAAGATGATCTAACTCTTCACCATTCAGTCTGTCACAAAAGCTTCACAGTGTGTAGTAAATTATTAATGGTTCAGTAAGGCTATTCAGTCGATTCTTGCGTGTTTTTGGATGGCATGAAGTAAGGGCAAGCCTCTAGGTTCCTGTTTACTCAGTGGAAACAAATAGAATTGGTGGGAGTTTTGTCTGAGTAAAAAAATAGGAAAAAGCTTTACTCTTAAGCCTGGAAGGGTCTGAGTTGTAAGGCTTGGCTTTCAACATTGTCAAAAGTAATTGGTATTAAATACTATACATGGATTGTGTTTTGGTTGTGATATGCCTTTCTGCAACATAATCCATTTTTTCTTATACAAATAATTCTATCTGTAAAATATTTGGAATGTATTTGATCAGGTGCCCCTATCAAAATTGTGTTGCCACCACCAAGCATCATTTCCCTACAGAACTTTTCTTTCTGACTCTTGTCCCTCTGGCTCTGTCAGATCCCAAGGACTACTAAGATCAGTGAACACCAGGGTCAGCCATGATGGACCACTGCAGCAGCTAATTTTGGCTCTGAGCAACTTTGGTTTGGTATGGAGAGGTTGAGAAGATGCACGTGTGAGATCTTGGCTGACAAGGAGATTTAAGCTTTAACAAAAGATAGGGGCAGATGTAACCTACATGTTACATTAATGATATGATTAGCAATCTCGTCGTAGGTTTTACAAAATTAAATTCCTTGCATATGTAGGCAGCATTTGACATCAGCATAGTCGTGAATGGGAAGGGGAGGTTTAAGCCTTACCTCCACATTTGCAATCCTACCCCACAATGTGGCTATTAACACTGGGGAAAACACACTTGATTTTTACCAAGATTGTAAAGAATTAAAAAAAAATAATTCTTGAGCACTGCAGTGCAAAAGAGTCTCTCCTCACCCCCCCCCCCGAAAAGAAAACCTCACTTATTTTGAGACATCCACAACATGGTTGGTAGTCATTACATTAATATAGCAGGAGTTGTCAACTTTTTAAGGCCAGTGGTACATTTTGAATTTTTGAGCCGGCGACGTGGATAACATCCCATTTGGTCACTTAGAATCATAGAATCGTAGAGTTGGAAGGGACCAAGATGGTCATCTAGTCCAACCCCCTGCAATGCAGAAATCTTTTTGCTCAAGGTGGGGTTCCAACCCACGATCCTGAGATTAAGAGTCTCATGCTCTGCTGTCTACTTCTTGCTCCCTTTTCTTGGGTTTCTCACATATATAGAGGCAGAAAGAGAAAGTGCCTGCATAGACACACTTTGCTTTTTTGACGTATGTGGTTCAAAGCTGGATCAAGTAGAACTAAACAGAGCCCTGAAAAGCGCATAAAGCTGAAAGAGGAAGTGAGAAAGAGTGTCACTCTTTCAACTTCTTTCAGTTCAGGTGTTTCTCAGGAGAAAAGTTAACCACCATCGCCATCCCATAACCAAGGGGGCTAACCACCTTCACTACCTCATGAGCAAGCAGGGCAATAATAATACAATGGTACCTCGAGTTAAGTACTTAATTCATTCCGGAGGTCCGTTCTTAACCTGAAACTCTTCTTAACCTGAAGCACCACTTTAGCTAATGGGGCCTCCTGCTGCTGCCGCACCGACGGAGCATGATTTCTGCTCTCATCCTGAAGCAAAGTTCTTAACCTGAGGTACTATATCTGGGTTAGCAGAGTCTGTAACCTGAAACGTATGTAACCTGAAGCGTATGTAACCCGAGGTACCACTGTACTATCATTTATTTGGCTAAACTTTCATAAAATATATCAAGATGGCTTTCAGTATTATTTTTTAAAAACTACAACAACAGTATATAAACACCCATAAAACATCAGTAGATACTGGTTGGTGAAAAACCAACATATTGTGGAGGCTTGTCTAAACAGTACAGTTTTCAGAAGATATCTGAAAGAAGGCAGGGATGATTCCTGCCAAACTCCTACAGATAGGGAGTTCCACAGGGCAGGACCTGCCACACTAAAGGCTCCATCCCTAGTGAAAATGAAGGCTAACCAAACCACCAGAAGTGCCCCACCAGAGAAGCTCTGTGTGATCAAGGTTGGAGTATAAGGGATCAGATACTCCTTCAGATACTTTGAAACCCAAGTTGTGTGTAGGACCTCAAGGCCACCCTTGCTGCTTTTGGCACCAAATCGGTGACATCGTAATGCATAGCTTGGCCTATGTGTTGGAGATGCCAGTTACACATTTCTCTGTGAAGAAAGTGGATAAACAAAGAGGATAGGAAAACCTTGTTTCCTTCTGTAATCAAGTGGAGTGGAGGGGGAGAGTTTCAAAGTCTAGTTTCACTAGCAATTAGGTTTGCTCTCCCATTCCACCATATGCAGTATTGGAATCTTTCATAGCTCTTGGTGCATCTATTAAAAACATCTCTCTGGATTATAGTAAGTGATCAATGAGCTGTGTTCGCTGATGTAAAAATTATAACAATGTTAACCTTTTTTATTATCATTGATTTCCTCTAGTTGGCCTGCTGTTGTGGCACTGCTCCGTGTTCACTCTGCTGCAAATGCTGCCCAAAGATAAAGCAATCCACTAGCACCCGCTTTATGTATGCTCTGTACTTCATCTTGGTGACTCTCATCTGTTGCATCATGATGTCAGAGACGGTAGCAAAAGAAATGAAAGCACATGTAAGTAACTGGGTTTTTTAAGGAAGGAGAGGGCAGGTGCTGATACCGGTTGTTAAATGGAATGAAGATGACTGTGTCATTTCCAGTAAAAAGCACGTGTTAAACTTGGCTCTTGACAGAGGTTTGGGTGGAGAAACTATAATTATTAAATTGCTGGACCCTATCATTTGCATGATCTATGTTCCAAATTAGCATTAAAATGTTTAGTGTGTTTTTGTTTTTTAAAAAATCCCACTACTGTCCTAAGAATGTTAAAGGCTCACTGTCTGTTGATTTCATCCTGTGTTTTGCTTTGAAAACTGAGAAGTAGGAAGAGCCAGGAGGAGTAGGAAGGGACAGTACAAAGGGTAATTGTTTGAATGAAAGCAAAAGATTACGGCTCTCGGAAACTTGAGTGTTTGGCAGATTTAAAAGAGAGAACACAAGTGACTCAAGCAGGTCCTTTGTTGGAACTCTTAGCCTCTTTCTTGTGCTCTAATGCTCTGCAGCAACGTGTAGAAAACTCAAGGGCCTCTCAAGTTTATTGTGTAATAGAACAGATCCAGAAGCAATAATTGCTCTTCTGCAGAGAGGAATACTGAATTCTGGTTTCTCACTCTTTTTTCCATCTCCATCCTGATTTTAATGCAACTGCTGTTCCCATTCATTCAGCTGGAAAATGATTGCATTATTATAATGATTGCCAGTTACAGACAGCTCTGACACATGCACCCTGCATATGAAGGATTGACATAACCATGGGGGTGAATCTCTAGTCTGCAGACAATGCAGTTCATACAAATACCAGCACTGCAGTTTTCCTCATGCTTGTCTGGAAGGAAGGCTCACAGATAAACAGTTGATTACAATTCAGGCATCATTGTAAGAAGCATGGCAGATATCAAAGAGGTAGGGATGGGAAGAGAGAAGCCTGAAAACTCTGCAGAGGTATTTTCTTTTGATGTCTGCTGCCTGTACAGTGGTACCTTGGGTTACAGACCCTTTGGGTTACAGACGCTTTGGGCTACAAACTCCGCTAACCAGGAAGTGTTTCTCCAGGTTAAGAACTTTGCTCCAGGATAAGAATGAAAATCACGCACCAACAGCACAGCGGCAGCAGGAGGCCCCATTAGCAAAAGTGTACCTCAGGTTAAGAACCGTTTCAGGTTAAGAACAGACTTCTGGAACAAATTAAGTTCTTAACCCAAGGTACCACTGTAGAAGAAACAAATACTGTACTGTTGCCATTGTTCTGTACAGAGCTGGGACAAAAGTGACCTGATTGCATAAGCAACCCTATTTGCAGGTGTGTTTGTGAAGCAGAGAGAACAAGAAGTACACCATGGAATCTGCCTTTCAGTTTCAGTAGCATTGCCACTTGATCAGAACTGGGGGGCTGGCCTTTAGCAGGGAGTTATGAGTAGTTGTGACAGCTCCCTTTTGACTCTTCATGCCTACTTCTGACTTGATTTTGTTTGCTTAGCTTTCTGCAGTCTCCAGACTTGGCTAACCTCTAGTTTGGGGTCTTGATCTAGCCACCATAAGCAATTTTTTCCTGCCCCCATCCCACAAAAGATCCCACCATTCATGGCAAAAAGTTATTAAGAAAAATAAAAGCAGGCACAGCACTGAAGTCAGTGGAGCTCAGCATCCCGATGGGGATATAAGTTGCTCCCTCCCTCATATGATCAGAGAGAAGGCAATAATTACCCCTCTTTAGCTGTTCTTCACAGATTAGGAGAGTCTCTCTCCCCGCCGCACCTCCTGTTCTTCTGTGGGAAGAGAGAGAGAGGTAGCCAAACCCGTTGCTGGCATTTAGTCCTAGGAGGGTTGACCCAAGATTTGTGCAGTCCTTGGATCAAAAAAAGTTGGCCACCCCTGGCATAAGCAGTTCTTCTTCTGGAAAATCTTTAGTAGTAGTGTTCATCACTGCATATTGGTACGGAAAACACCAGGCTAGGGCAGCTACAGTATTCTGGTCTGATTTTTATAAATGAAAGTGTTTGCTGTTTCAAGACTGATGTTCTGGAAAATGTTTATTAAATGTTTCCAGACCTTAACAAAACAGTGTGGAGTAACATGCTTCCTCAGCAATTTAGCAAAGGACTGATAATGTTGGCCAAGTTTGTAGAGACTTCATTCTTTAGTTGCCAAACTGCCTTCTTTTTATAGACTTCCATCCTCAGTTTTGTAATTGCTTTAATTCACCCCTTAGTGGAAGTGGCCTTAGACTTTCATCAGTCAAAGCAGTCATTTGATGGTGAGACATGATTTCTAGGTTTTGTGCCCTTTAAGCCCAGAGTCCAAATTTTGTGGTTTTGCTAGCCCTACAACTGAGTGGAAATTTGAACCTGGCACTCTCTAGTCCTGGTTAAACACTCAAAGGTCTCATCCGCACTTACCGGTACCTTTTGCCCCTTGCTTTATAGGCAAAGGTCCATGCTTTACTGATCTGTGTCCAATAGCTCTGCCCTTCCCTACTCTGGCCGCCATTTCCCCCAGAAAAACCTGCTCTTTAACTCTGAATCAGAACAAATGGCAATTTGGGTTTTCTGTGCATTCCCATTTGCTCTGATTCAGCAGTAAAGAGTGGTATTTCATGGGGAAAGTGTTGGGGCATAAAGAAAGTGCACTCCGACAGGGAATGATAAAGTGTGGACCTGTGTCTAGAAATGTGGCACAAAAGCAAGACTGGATACGCCTACATATTAAACCACCATGGTTCTGAATTCAGAGCTTATTTTATGGCTCTTTGGATCATGGCCAAGGTTTGGAGCTGTTGGCATAAGCAAATGGAAGTATTTCCTATATCTCAGAATAATTATATTATGTTCCTACCAGGCATAGTCTACATCTTGCATATTTTCCCTTTTCCAGAGATCGTTAAAGTGAAAATATTTTTCTATACGTTGTTTTCTTCCAATTCTGCAAGCTGGGTTTAGCCTTGGAAGAGGTTCTTGGAGAGTTGGCTCTGTTCATAAGAGGGAAAAGGGAGTGTTAATGGTGTTCTGTTCAGCTGTGATAAAAAGTTCAGTTAGTCCACACACATGAGGATATAGAGAGGCCTTTATTTTATTGTAAATGCTTGTATTTGTATATCAGTGCTTCTATTTTCAGGCTGCCTTGGTTGTGAAGGGGTGGGAACCAGTCTTCATAGGGGACACAGCTGAAGTATAGAGCTTCAGATCAGAAGCTTGCTTTGTAAGATGTGTTTTCTGAGCACAACTCCACATTCGTGTGGTGAGCTTGAGACCAGAATGCGTAGCTGGCTGTTCTTTTTCCATGAGCGAAAGCACAGCCACAAAAGCAAATATTGAGTAAACGAGAGCTGGAATTTTCCCCACCTTTCTGGTATTTTATTTCTGCAACAGTTTTGTAACTAATAAGCATTTCATGCTGTTGGGAGTTGTTGGGGTTTTTTTGGGTGGGGATACTTTTTCCGTGGTAAAATAATTTTTAAAAATATTTTATTCTTACTACTGTGTATTATCAATGAAAGGCGATAACAGAAATGTTTCAAACAAATAAACTAAACAACACTAAATCACTAAATCAAGATAGTGACCCTCCAAATGCCACTGAATTCCATCAGCCTAAACCAGCATGAAGAATGATCAGAGATGACAGGAGCTGAATCTAGCAATATCTGAAAGGTCACAAGTTTCCTACCTGGATTTGTTCAGGATCATCCATGTAGCACTAAAATATGGTTTAGTGTTACAAATGATCATGGTCAATCTTTCTGGAATGCTGTTAATGAATACCTTTTTTGGAAAATACAATTATTCCACAAAAGTACATGTAACTTAATTTCTAAATAAAGAATTGGCATATCTCAATATTTCTCTCCCAGAACATCTTATAGCACCTCTATAATGCACAGATTGGAGTTTTGTTTGAAATTCTGATCCTCTGGCAAATGTCTGAAGGTAAATTTAAGCAGAATTCTGGGTTGGCAACTCTGGTCGCATCGCCTAATGAACTGAAAGTCTCTTGAACTGGGTGTTGTTGTTTTCATACCACGTATATCTAAATTTGTTTTACTGTTCTGTTTCAGATTCCCTTTTATGGCACACTATGCCAACATATTCAGGCAGGTGACTCATGTGAGAAGCTGGTGGGGTACTCTGCAGTTTATCGAGTGAGCTTCGGAATGGCCTGCTTCTTCTTCATCTTCTTCTTACTCACCATCAAAATCAACAATAGCAAAAGTTGCCGTGCATACATGCACAATGGGTAAGCCAAACGGCTGTCTTGGTTTTGCAGTAATTTAAACACTCACTATTCTAAGCTGCTGGATTTCTTCACAATCTAAATATGTAGTGCTTGGTGCTTTTTTACCATCCGTGTTTATTATTATTTTATTTTATTTATTAAACTTATTAATTGCTTGTCACTCAAAGGTCTCCAAGCAACTTACATGCAATATATAATACCACAGGGAGAAAGCGGGGTGGGAATAATATAATACTATAATATTTCATATAATATAACATCCATGGGGAAATAAATATACCAGCAATGTGCTACTATTTATACGGCTTAATGATATGCAATTAATAAGCAAAGAAATAATCTTACCCACTAATTTAGATGTTGATGCTGATGATGATTTAATACCCCGGCCATCTGGCTGGGTTTTCCCAGCCACTCTGCGCGACTCCTAACAGAATATTAAAAACATGATAAAACATCAAACTTCCCTAAACAGGGCTGCCTTCAGATGTCTTCTAAAAGTCAGATAGTTGTTTCTTTCCTTGACATCTGATGGGAGGGCATTCCACAAGGTGGGCACCACTACTGAGAAGGCCCTCTGCCTGGTGATTCCCTGTAACCTCAATTCTCACAGTGAAGGAACCACCAGAAGGTCCTTGGAGCTGGACCTCAGTGTCTGGGCTGAATGGGCTAATCTCAGCCTCCCCCTCCCCACCCAGAAGTCTGGTGTCAAGGCCAGCTATTACAAGTCAGGGGTGGGTGGGTCCAGTACCCTCCCTGGATGGCCCCGTGTCTCCTCTTCCTTCAGGGGGAGCAGAGCAAAGCAGGAAGATGGTTGCAAATGTTTTATGTGCTTTGCGCTTTACCCAGCTGCTTCTCCTCTACTGCTGAAAGCTCTTTGCGGCTTTGCCATTTTTTAAAGAAACCCTGAGCATATTCATAGCACTGAATAAACAATACTAGCAGAAATTCCTTTTCCAGTGCTATATATACCCACCTCTCCTCCTCCTATGTTTGCATGGATTTCTTTGCTGACTTCCTGTCATTTTCATTAGATCACACACACACACCATTCTTAAAGCATTAAAAAAAAAAAACTAAACGTATTTAAAGTGCACACATGGTGTGTCTCATTCAGGATGGATAGTCAAGTCTGAATGACAGTGTTCATAGTGATGAGGACTCTTTCCTTGTTTTATTTTGCTTTCCTGTGCAATTATGTGCCACCTTTTACAGTGCAATAGCTGTGGTGTCTTTTGGTTTGTTTGTGCTTATTTCGGATCCTATGGTACATTGCAAAAAATAGCAGCCACACAGTTAATAGAGAATACACTGTTTGCACTGTCTCTTTCTAAACCCCATCTTGATGGAACTCATATATGTTCTCTCTTCAGACACAGCCGCAATGGCTATGTTCCATCTTCCACTGTCAGACTAATATGTCCCTGAATACCAGTTGCTGGGAAGCACAAGTTGGTAGAGTGTTCTTGCACTCAAGTCCTGCTATGGGGCTTCCCATAGTTGGCTGGCCATTGTGAGAACAGGATGCTGGACCAGTGGGCCATTGGCCTGATCAGTAGGGCTCTTCTTAAATCCTTTGAACTGGGGAGCGTAACAGAAGAAACACAAGAATAAGTGAGAAACCAGCCGATTTCTTTTTCATTTCCTTGTATTTATAAGGAGAGGTGATATTGCTTAAGTTACCTCCGCCCCTCTTCATACAGGTTAATAAACAATGAACCTAGAATGGGTTATATGATTTTCACAGCTTAAGTAAATTAAATTCTCTGTGTTTGTTTTTTCCACTTCAGATTTTGGTTCATTAAACTTCTAGTCTTGGCCGCCATGTGCTCAGGAGCCTTTTTCATTCCCGACCAGGATACCTTTCTTAAAGGTACTAACTTTAAAAGAATGGTGTGTGTTTTCTCTTCATCTGTTACAAGGATGGTGAACCTGTGGCCTTCTTGATGTTACTGGACTCCAGCTTCCATGACCACCAGCAAGCATGGCCAGTGTTTCGGGATGGTGATGGTTGGAGTCTAGGGAGCTTCTTCTAGGAGGCACTGGTCCTCTATCTCTGATCTACTGAGTATCAATTGATAGCAGATAACCAGAGATGCTAGGGACATGGGTGGCGCTGTGGGTTAAACCACAGAGCCTAGGGCTTGCCAATCAGAAGGTCAGTGGTTCGAATCCCCGTGACGGAATGAGCTCCCATTGCTTGGTCCCTGCTCCTGCCAACCTAGCAGTTCGAAAGCACATCAAAGTGCAAGTAGATAAATAGGGGAGGTAAACGGCGTTTCCGTGTGCTGCTCTGGTTCGCCAGAAGTGGCTTAGTCATGCTGGCCACATGACCCGGAAGCTGTATGCCGGCTCCCTCGGCCAATAAAGCGAGATGAGCGCCGCAACCCCAGAGTCGTCTGCAACTGGACCTAATGGTCAGGGGTCCCTTTACCTTTAACCAGAGATGCTAAATTGGTTATGGATGACATCTGGCACAGTCCTTTGGAGGGAGAGTGAGAAACAGTTGAAGCATGGTGCTGTGTTTTCTCATCTGCTCGACTTTTGGAAGAAATAAGCAGGAGCAGAGTGACAGGAGTAGGGACTGGATGTCCATGCTGCAGATGCAAGACAGACAAGGAGAGTGTTTGTGTGAAATGTAATAGTTTGGACAAGAGCAGATGAAGTTAGGCTCATGCACTATTATACCACTTTAACAGTCATGGCTCCCCCTGTCCTAGGATTCTTTGGAGGAAAGCATGACTGTTAAAGTGGTACGAGAGTCCATTAAATGTATGATGTTGCTGTGACCAGAATCCCTTTCAAGGTTGTGCCTGAGAAACAGGCCTGCAAGCCTACCAGCAACTTGTGCAAAAATAAAAAAGCCAAACTCTAAAAGGCCTAACTATACAATAATTCATTAAACACATTTGCGTCTTTAAAAATGATGTATGGCAGCAGGAGTGGGGAGAAGACCTGATTCACGCTAGAAACCAGTGGAGGAGAATTTGACTAATGTATTTTAATGTATTTTTAATATTTTGTTGAAAGCCGCCCAGAGTGGCTGGGGAAACCCAGCCAGATGTGCGGGGTATAAATAATAAATTATTATTATTATTATTGACTCTCCCGCACCAAAATAAAGCTGCAGTTTGTCACAGTAGGGAAGCTGCAATTGATGCCGATAACATCTTTCCTCTCAGGGCAGTTGAGTTGGAACTTTGAATTGTGAATGCAGCAAAGAGGGATAAGGTTAGCCTCCCTCTAACCCCAGCCATGCTTCCCATAGCTCCCTAGAAACTGCAAGTGCAAACTGCATGTTTAACATAGCAAATAAGTTTTGCTCATCCCTCCCCCTTTCAGAAAAATACCCTGTTGAGCACTTGCAGCTGCAAGATGCTCCTTCTCTCCTTAACTTAAAGTGCCAAACATCAGGGCTACACAAATACAGCATTTATCCACTTCATTCATAATGTGTGGGTGGTTGTTTATTATATGAGGCAGAAAACCTTTCATCACTTTATTGCTGTTTGAAAATATGGTTGATTCCCCCCCCCCCAATGTGTTAGGTGCATATTTTCAAGCAGCGAAACTCCCAATGAATGCAGGAGAAATGACTCACTATGGAATGTGAAAGACCTTGTTGGTATGTCAAGCCTGATATGATTAGCTCAGTCTAAGCATATTAGTACAGCTGGACTGCATCGCTTGCAGTAGTCAGTGATTTGTTCTGTTCTTCATGTGGAACAATTAAACCAAACTGCATTTGATCTAGCGCTGCTAAAAGTCAGCAGCAATTTCAGTTAAAGTCACCCACAATTTCATTAGTTTCCAAATTGACATTGTCTAGTAGTGCAAAATTAGATTTCTTGCAGAGCTTTCATTTCATTATTGTAAGATCCTGTGTCTGAACAGCAGTTCTTATCAATTAAGATTATTTGTTGTTTGTCAGAAATGCTGGCAGATGGCAATCTCCAAATCCTCTAGGTCTAGGAGGAGAAAAATACATGATAGTTTAGGCTACATGTAGAATATCCCAAGGCTTTAGAGATAAGAAGGTGCTTTTATTAACTAGTTTAGGCTGTAAGCACTCACACATGCAATTGCAGGATATCTAATTAATTGTCCATAAAATGAGACACTTTTGAAAAATCAAGACATGAAGAAGGACAACTTCAAAGTCCGCAGCTCCATTCCGATTCACTTCCTTGCTTTTTCAGTCCACTAACTGGAGAGAAACCAGTCGTGTTGGTGGAGCACATGTTACTAGGCCTTGTAATGAAGCTTAGCTGCACTGAGCAGTCTCAATGGAGTAACACACAGCCCCATCTTGCAGCCACTCCATGCTTTTGTATGTGCCTATAATTTAATTAGGGACGCGGGTGGCGCTGTGGGTAAAAGCCTCAGCGCCTAGGGCTTGCCCATCACAAGGTCGGCGGTTCGAATCCCCGCGGCGGGGTGCTCTCCGGTTGCTCGGTCCCAGCGCCTGCCAACCTAGCAGTTCGAAAGCACTCCCAGGTGCAAGTAGATAAATAGGGAGCTTACTAGCGGGAAGGTAAACGGCGTTCCGTGTGCAGCTCTGGCTCGCCAGAGCAGCGATGTCACACTGGCCACATGACCCGGAAGTGTCTCCGGACAGCGCTGGCCCCCGGCCTCTTGAGTGAGATGGGCGCACAACCTAGAGTCTGTCAAGACTGGCCCGTACGGTCAGGGGTACCTTTACCTTTACCTTATAATTTAATTGGCTCTTTGATTTGAGTACTTTTTAAAATGTGAGGACCTAAGCTGCATTGCTGAGATTTTGTATGTGGTTTGCGCAGAAAACCGTTGCTGATTAGATTGTCCCCACATATAATTTATATATTGAACAAAATGTTAATGTTGCTTTGCACTTCTCTTTCATTAAAAATATGCTGTGTGTGTTTTTGGAGTGCTAAGGAACAGTGTGAATACAATTATGAATCCTCCCTTTTGGTGGGAATACAGTAAAGCCATCTAAATTTGAATCTGGAGGTAAACATCTGGTTTCAACCACAAACTGCTGTTTGAGGTTGTCTTATAAAGGCCCTTTGGGGCCTTATGCTTCACTTTCTTTCGGTTCTAAGTATAGAAAGTCTAAATAAAGGTTCTTAAGTATACAGTTTTGTATGCGCTACCCAATATAGTTTTAATTCTGGGTAGCTCTGCAAGAGAAATATTTTGCTGTTGAGTTGCCTTATTTTGAGTAATATTTATATCCTCCTTTGTGCTTATATGTCTTTTAAATAAAACTTTTAAAATGTAATATTTATTTATTTAAAACACATTTCCAAATGACTTAATGTTTAAAAATCCTTAAACGGTATACAAAGATCCAACATAAAAACAGGTGTAACATATAAAAATAAAACAGTACTTGTTTCCTACTTTGTTACATTGTTTTTAAATGGACGCGTTGTAATCTCAGTTTTGAGAATTATGGTAGTTGCAAAATGTTTTAAAATCCTCAGAATTTTAGATCTGATACTGCTTTATCCAACCAAACGATGCACATTCTGCTCTTCATTAATAATAATAATAATAATAATAATAATAATAATAATAATTTATTATTTATACCCCGCCCATCTGGCTGGGCCTCCCCAGCCACTCTGGGCGGCTTCCAAAAGAATATTAAAATACTGTGATACATCAAACATTAAAAGCATCCCTAAACAGGGCTGCTTTTAGATGTCTTCTAAAAGTCTGGTAGTTGTTGTTCTCTTTGACATCTGGTGGGAGGGCGTTCCACAGGAAGGGCGCCACTACTGAGAAGGCCCTCTGCCTGGTTCCCTGTAACTTGGCTTCTCGCAGGGAGGGAACCACCAGAAGCACCTCGGTGCTGGACCTCAGTGTCCGGGTAGAACGATGGGGGTGGACACGCTCCTTCAGGTATACTGGAGTAGTGATTGCAGTCATATTGCAGTGTTGAAAATGTAAAATGGGCTGGAAGATGGATCGGGGAGCCTGGGACTGTCTGGTGCTGCTGGACTCCAACTCCCATAATCTCTTGCAGTTGGCCATGCTGCCTGAAACTGGTAGGAGCTGGAGTCCAGCAACATCAGACCACAGTTTTCCCATTCTTAGGCTAGTTGACAGAATATTGGACCATCAGAAATCTGCCAAATACAATTTTGGAGTGTACTTTTTGTGAACCAGTTTCTTTCTGATTTTTGCCATGAATTCATTGCTTTTAAAAAAAGAACCTGTATAGTGAATAAAATAATTCATTTATCTGAGTCAAAACTGACAATGCAACTCTTTATTGTCCTACAGCATGGCGTTATGTAGGTGCTGCAGGAGGGTTCCTCTTTATCCTCATTCAACTCATCCTGCTTGTAGAATTTGCCCACAAATGGAATAAGAACTGGTATGTATCTTTGCACATGCATGCACTTGTGTGAGTTTCTATATTGCCTTGAATAGCAGCTGTGATCAAATTTAGCATTTGTATCAGGCATTCTCATATTATATCTTTTAGAGTGCTTCTTTCTTATCCATGCTGCTTCCTTTATTCCTGACTCTGGGGTTTGGTGTGTTTTTTTGGTCTTTCACTTACTATTTATTACAAGCTGTTTCTTTGAGTGACTATCACAGTTTTTATCGCTGCAGAAAACTTTCACATGCATGGTGCAACAGTGCCTTCATTACTCTTTTTCATTCCACAAACGTTAGAAATGCATGAACTTTGGAAGAGAAAGAAATGTAAACCTCTTGAGATTTCTGCATTATACTCAAATGCTGGGGGGGGCAGTGTTTGCGTCTCTGAGGAGTCCTCAGCCCTTGTACTTTTGGCGAACGTGCTGACGATTGGTTGCTTCATTGATGTGATGTGATGTGATGTGATGTGATGTGATTGGGTGTGTTGGTCCTGCAGGTGAATGATTTTCGCCTCCCCTCCAAAACAACTCTGGGCAATTTCCCCCCATTTTATCAATTTGGAGTCCCAAAAAAGAGGAGGCATCTTATACATGGGGGCATCTTATACACGGAAAGATATGGTAGTTTTTGTGCTTCCCGATAGTTCCTGTTCTGTTTCATTCCGCTGGACCCAAATTCATTTTCATGGAACCAAGCACTGACTTTTCTAGCCTTGAAGGTTCATCCTATAGCTGGTCACAATTTACTGTATTATAATCCCTCCAGACATGCGTAGACCATATCAGTTTGTGAATCCTGTATGCGGTAGGCCATGCTCACTTCAAATAATTAAGGCATGGCTTGTTCTTCTTTAGAAATGTCCATTGTATTAAACAATATAAATACAGCAAATTTCCCCCATAATGAACTATCCTCATGAGGATACCTCTTGACAATGAATCCATAGAATTCATTTGCTTTCCCTTCAGCTAAATCCATGCTGCCCTTTTCTTTCCCCAACAGGACATCTGGCACAAGGCACAATAAGCTCTGGTATGGCTCCTTAGCTCTTGTGACTCTCATTCTGTACTCCGTCGCTGTTGGAGCTCTGATTGTGATGGCTGTCTTTTACACACGTGCCGATGGCTGCAATTTTAACAAGATCCTGCTTGGCGTCAATGGCGGCTTGTGCTTGCTTATTTCAATGATAGCCATCTCGCCTTGTGTCCAAAACCGTAAGCAAGCTCTTTTGGTCTGGTATTACTTTAGCTGGAACTACTGTTGATTTCCTTGGCCGTAACTGAACCTCAATATATTTAGAAGTAGAATTTTGCCTGCGTTTTGGGACTTGTCTGTTTGTCACAGTCTCTGACCCAGCTGCTGAATTTCTGTTGTGTAAAATAATCTGCCAGCACCCACTGTCAATTCTGACAGCCCATCTGTATAACCCTGCTGTATAGCCTCATCAGGTCACAGCACTGCTGTGGCTTACCTGCATGCATCAATTTGCCATATGTATTGAGAGGAAGGACTGTAGCTTAGTTGCAGAACACATCCTTGGCGTGCAGAGGGTCCCTAGATCAATTCCTGGCATCTCCAGTTAAAAAAGGATCGGATAGCAGATGCTGTTAAATGCATATTTCTGAGAACCACTGCCATGCTGGACTAGAGGAATGAATAGGAGGCCTTCTAGAGGAATCTTTGCATTATTATTACTACTTATGGGTTGGAGCCAGACTAACAGCACAATCCAAACCCAAGATCCACCAGGATGTGCAAGCTTAGAGTAGGCAGATCTTGGAGGGATGGTGTAACTCTCTCAACCCAGCTGAACTGGAGCTAATCTGACTCAGTTGGCAGAATCTATGCTGGTGTAAAATCCCCAGAAAAGTTCATTCTTGGGGTGAGGCAAGGAGAGACTTAAGCCAACCTCTGTCAGCAGAACTTAGAGCACCAAAATGGTTGGTGTAAATCAAACTGAATTTTAAAGGTTTGTTTTCCTTTTACCAGACTTAGGCTGCCTCAGCTCTGCTTCTGAACAAAATTTGGAATAGGGATAACTTACGCCATCTTAATTTAAGCCAGGATAAATTTTGCCAGCTTCCTGTGCTTAGAATTACTTTATTAGTCATGCTTATAATAGACTCATTGAAATCAGTGAGACTTAAGTGATAGTTTCACAGAGGTTTTAAGTTCAATGCTCCTCTTGGCCATTTATGTCTTCTAAGGCTTGCTTAGCCACTTGAGTCTTTAATATCAAGCCTTTGGTGACAGAAAACATTTAGAGATGTAAATGAGTTAGGTAACTCTGAATCCCCCTTCCCTTTTGACAGACCAGCTATGAGAGCAAATTGTAAAGTGTCTTTTACTTGTCACTTTTGGAAAAATCTAATTCTAAAAATAATATAAAAATCGCAGTAGGAATTAGTGGGTTAGATCCAAAGCTTTTGTTGAAAAAGAAAAGACACATTTTCATTCTCTAAAAGCTTTTCAAAAATGTATTAAAACAATGATTATTAATAATATTCCTTTTTTTAACTTTAGGTCAGCCACATTCTGGCTTGCTGCAGTCAGGCATTATCAGCTGCTATGTCATGTATCTCACCTTTTCATCTCTTTCAAGCAAACCACCAGAAACTAGTAAGTTTAATTTGGATCAGGAATTATATGTGCATTTACACCAATGGCAATATAAAGGTCTCTGCTTTACTTGTTAGTATACTGTTGTAGTATTCATATCAGGACATGAATCTATCCTATATAGTTCAGGCTATGCCAGCCTTAGGGATGCGGGTGGCGCTGTGGGTTAAACCACAGAGCCTAGGACTTGCTGATCAGAAGGTTGGCGGTTCGATCCCCGTGACGGGGTGAGCTCCCGTTGCTCGGTCCCTTCTCCTGCCAACCTAGCAGTTCAAAAGCACATCAAAGTACAAGTAGATAAATAGGTACCGCTCGGGCGGGAAGGTAAACGGTGTTTCCGTGCACTGCTCTGGTTCGCCAGAAGTGGCTTCGTCATGTTGGCCACATGACCCGGAAGCTGTACGCAGGCTCCCTCGGCCAATAAAGTGAGATGAGCGCCGCAACCCCAGAGTCGGCCGCGACTGGACCTAATGGTCAGGGGTCCCTTTACCTTTATGCCAGCCTTGCCTAGCCTGGTCCCCTATAACTCTCATCATCTCTGATAATTGGCCCTATTGGTTGAGGCTGAAGGAAACTGTAGGCTTAACTATCTGGAAGGTATCAGGCTGGGGAAGGTTAATATATATATTTTAGCTTCAGCTGATACATAGAATGTAGAGTTTTCTTCTGTTTTATTTCTAGCAATTACAAAAAAAATGTTTTGTTTGGAAGATGTTATATGATTACTATTGGGGTTTTTATTTTTAGAATAGGATGTGTCACTAACTGAAAAAAATGAGAAAGTATGTTTTGGGGGTGTAGAGCAGGGATGGGAAACCTATGACCTTCTAGGTGTTGTTGGACTCCAACTGCCATCAGCCCCAATCAGCATGGTCATTGGTTAGGGATGATGAGAACTGTAGTCCAGCAACATCTGGAATGCTGCAGTTTCCCACCCATGGTGCAGAGTGTAATAGCTGGTTATTGGGGTGAGTGGGGGAAAGTGATGCTTTTCAGACCTTGCCATTTAGTCACAATGGCATGAATAAAAGTGAAGAATGAATGAATGAATGCAGCAAACCGTAAAATAGAAAAGAGCAACAGCAAGTTTAGCCTTTTCAATAGTACACTGTGTTTCATTATGGATCATATAGATTTTATTAATTTAAAAATACAGTTTTAGGGTGTATCAAATCATATAACTGAAACATAAAATGAGCCATGCTAATTGTGATTTTTTTCCCCAAGTCCTAGATGAGAATCAGAAGAACATCACGATCTGTGTACCTGAATTTAGCCAGGGGCTACAAACGGATGAAAACTTGGTGACTGGACTGGGTACTGCCATCCTGTTCTGCTGCATTTTATATTCTTGGTATGTCTTGAGTTGCAGTTGTAATGAAGTATTGAAGTAACTGAATAGAATTAGAAAACTTGCATCAGTCTACTTTATTTGGCCCTATAATCGGCAGGAGAAGTCTTACTGGTGGTGCTGTCACTGGGTGCTGCCCAGTTTGTGCTGACCTATAGCAGGGCCTTCCTGGTGATGGTTCCCCATTTGTTGAATATCCCCCTTCCCCACTGTGAAATGCATCTTTCCATTGTGCTTAACATTAAAACATTCCTGTTCACCCAGGCATCTGATAGTTGATTGTTCCTGGCAATCTTAGCTGGTTTAAAATGCTTTTAAATGTTCTTAATGGTTTTAGTTGTTTTTATCTAATTGCCTTGTTTTGCTTTGTTGTTTCCTATCATGAGCTTCTCTGGGAGGATTGAGGGGGCAGAAATTTAACTAATAAATACTTCTGAGGGAGGTAGCAGTTATTATTTGGCACCATTTCAACATACAGTCTGCTAAATGTAAATTGGCGTGTGTAAATTATGAAGCCACTATATATGCGAACAGTAAGGCAGGGAGTCCCCATCTATATGCTTGGGTCAGTACAGAGGTACCATCCTAAAGAGATGATGATACAATCTTTGTAGTTTAATTAGAGTCCATTAAGAGGCCATATTATTGCTGGTATTCTAATAGAAATTACTAGAGTCAAAATGTTTACACAGTGCATAGAGATCCATCATACCAGTATTATGTAATCTTCCTAATAGTGTTTCTCTAGTACAACATGCACATTTTTTCCTTGCCTTGGTGTAAGAGGGCATTTACATACTGTTTCTCTCAAAGAACACGAATAAGTGAAATATGGCTCTAAAGTAGTACAAAACCTGTAAAACTGAAATTTCCTCCCACTAGAGTGGTCTTTACAAAATCAGAATGGTATGTCTTTTTGGTGTGTAGTATGTTGATTTTGAAGAAACACTAAACTGGTTAAATATCTGTCCCCTTCATCTCGAAACCTCTAGTGGAAGATTGATTAAACCTAAGTTCCTGTGGGAAGAGTATGTCTGCCGTGCTCATTCATATACAGATACAAGTTTTTACTGGGGCTGTGCACCAGATTCAGCTGGTCCAAACCAAATTAGACCAATTTTGGGGTATCTGGTTTTGGGTTGGACCACCTGGAGCAATGCAGAGCTATCAGGAGGTGAAGCATTGGGTGCAAAGACTGCAGGGGTCTGTTTTGCCAGTGTGTTCCTTGTTTTCTCTAATGTCTGGCAAACTATTAGGAAACACCATTTCTGCAGAGGTTTCTGGTTGCATCAGGAGTCTGTCTTCCCCAAAGGGTCAACTTCTATTAAACAATCCTTTTGGAGCTAGCGGGCCTCCTCTGTTCCACTGAATTCATTTGGGACTAGTGCCTTCCAGAAATTATTCAACCTATTGTTAGAAAAGATGTCTCTTCAGCAAGGCTGCTTCTAAGAATGACGCATTCCCACTGATTAATTTCTGCTTTCCTGTTTGTGTCTAGCTTGACCTCAACAACGCGTGCAAGCTCTGAAGCCCTGAGAGGAATATATGCCACACCGGAAACTGAAGTGAGTTAACATTTTTCTTTGTTCTGCAGTATGTCTCTTTCTGCCAAGTCCATGCACTCTCTCATGGAAAGTTCCATATGCTCCACACACACACATTTGCAGTTTCCTCATTAGCATTTACAAGATACTAGCTACAAGCATAACACATTCTTGTTCTGTGCAAAAACTCAGGGCTGTTTCAATATTATTGTAGAACACGATCGAATGTTGGCATTGTGGTGGTCACATTGAAGAAACTGCAAACTATACCTGTCTTTGCTCTGCAAGATGTTTTTAAGCTTTGGTACTTGAGCTTTCTCCTCATAAGTCACTGATATCAAGCTCCTGTTATCTTTTAAGAACTGTAGCCCCCACAAAGCAGTTACAACCTGCTCCCCAGGTTCTCTCATGTGGCTAAAAGCTCCCAGGTTTATTTGCCTGGGTCTCGCTGGAAAAGTCTCACTTGCTCAAACTTACTTATTGTTCTTAACTTTAGAGCTGCTACCTTGGTGGTGTGATATCCCTCCCACAAAAGAAAAACCTTCTGCATAGCCAAACTTCCACATTACAGTGGTAACGCATGTATGCAAATGTCAGTCATGTGGTTTGACCGGATTTTGTGTTTAGTTCTTATGCCAGTGTATAACCAGTGGTGTAAGTTTCTAGGAGTTTGTGGTACTTAGCTGAAAATATGTTCAGGCAGTGCTGATCTCCAGTTGGAGGCAGGAACCTGAATTCAAGTGGTTATGCACAGGCTTAAGGAGAGTCATCTACACACAAAATTGCATATTTGCTTTGTTGTAATTGCACCTTCTTTTTAAAAAGTTTGTTGTGCAATTCAAACAACTGAGGCTCAACTGGCAAATAAACATACCTTCAGAAAGTATAAACAATGAGAGGGGGGAATCCTGTGTGCTTCAAAGTATGGGAGCTGCCTAGTCCTTGCTCCCCCATACACACACACAGTAGTGTGGTAGGGGGAGTGAGTGAAAATTGTTTTATAGCACCATCTGTCTACAGAAACTTGATTCATTACATAGTTCATAGGATTTATGCACTACTTCATTTTTAATGTGTGGCATGTTACACTGGAACGACCTGTGGAGCAGCAATTAATGTATTTTTAAAAATAGAATAATCTGAAGTGACAAAACTGGTCCAGTGTTCATTGTGGCGATGTCAAGTCTATACAGTAGCTGGTCCACAATGTCACATTATAGCATAGTTTTTAACACAAGTAGTGTGCTGGTGCACATTGCTCAAATGTTCCCGAGTTACTCCTCCCTTCCTAACCCTTTCCTGCACTGAGCAGGCTGGTTACATGTGAACTAGCACTTAGGGTTTGTTTCCCTCAAACAAGCCATGATTGGAAAGCCGAGGTTTGCTTTAAAATAAACTGTGGTTTAATGTGACTTGTGAACCAGTTCAGCATGCCAGATGTTCCCAGCGTAGATCAAATATGTTTGGAGTGACCAACTTCCTCTGATCCTTATTAAACATTTAATGCAAAAATCTCAGGTTTGTTGTGCTAATAGAAGTTCTGAAAGCATTTAAAGTTAGAATAGTTTCAGATGGCAGCCAAAGTACAGTACTTCAAAGAAATGACAGCTCCTTGTGTGGGGCTTTGGCAGAAATGTAGCTGGCTTAGTTCTTGCCATCGCTATGCTGCCAGTTTTGTTCCAGCTAGTTCGTTTGGACTAGCAACAGCCTGAAATGTTGGCCATGTGATTTAGCACGCCTGTCACTTGCAAGCAGCACTGTCAGGGAGCGCTCTTAAGTGTGTTGATTCTCCTTTTGCTGAGTGAGAGACAACACAGATGGATTCTGTCTGGGACGAGAGTCCAAGCTGCAAGAGAGAGCTCTGAACCGCTGTACTAAAGTGGAGCATAATAGAATTACTTTTAGATCATTTGCTCTTAAAGAATGCTACAAGAACCATTGCATAGTAACATAAAGAAAAGGGTAGCAGCAGGCAGCTTATTGTGCGCTTCATTCTTCCCCATGACAGAAGGGCTTTTGTCTCCTGATTAGAAATGTAAACATAATTCTTCAGCTGCATCTGTTAAATAGGAAGCCTTTCTTGCGTCTAAACTATAGACTGTTACCCACATTATGGAGAGCTCTTGGCATGCATGGCAACATTGCTAATTGGATCTCTCAAGAATTTGCAAGGCTTGAATGTCTGATAAATCTAACCATATATGTTGCCGTCTTAGACAACTGGAAGGCAAAAACTAGAGCAATTATCAAAAGTGTTTTAAATTTTAAACTCAAACAGTTATGGAAGCAATGCACAGAATTGAATTCCTACACCTCAATAGCATTCATTGAAAGTATTTTGCCTGTGTCTGTGTCAGACTTAAGCATTCGACCATGTGGTCAAAGGAAAATAATTTTTTTTATGTAGGTTAATGGCAAATAAAGCAACATTCCTGTGCTGCCTGGAAAAATAATAATTTGTTTAGAATATCGCAATGTGGTGCTTTTTGCATTTTTAAAGAATTGTGTTTCTCAGTGTACCTCTTTTACCCAATCTCAGGAGAAATCCAAAATACTCTCTCACTTTTCAGCTATTTCATTATACTGTGTTGCTTTCAAAAATCTGTGCATTTATCATAACATTTGTATGTGTAATTTTTTCCCCTATATGAATTCTTGGTTTCCTGCCATCATCATTACTGAAGTCTTGCTAAATATCAAGTAGTCTAAATTTTTTGTTGTTGTTGTTTTGATTGAAAGCCCCTCGTGTTTCTGCATTTTTAATTGTTTCTGTCCTGGTAAATGTAGCTTTCTCTTGTTTTCTGTATTTATGGTATAGGTGGCTCGCTGCTGTTTCTGCTGTACTCCTGCTGAAGATGGTAGGAATTCATTCTTTCATGCAACTCTACTTCCATAGTGATACATACTACCTTGAAAAAGGGAGTGGGCTGCTTGTGTTTGTAGACCACTTCTTACCTTTTTGTGTACTTTCCCCCCCCCCCCATTGGAATGGACATTTCTCCCTAACCTCTTGTGAGGTGAGGGATGCAAGAATAGATAGAAAAGCTGTGGGGGAGGGCATCCATTTCTCTGCCCCTCTTTGATGCATAGAGGCAGTTCAGTAAGAGGTAGTTGAAGTGTTTTCCCTGATGCATTCTGAGAACTTTCTGCACTTAGTAAATGGCAACAGCCAAATGATCCTTGAAATAGGAAGAGAGAAGTTGTGTGCAATTTGCCCAGTAAACCCAAGAATGCCAGCGATACAAATAGCTGTGTGGCATGTTCTGCTCAGAGCTAAAGGCTGTATACTCCAAATGTTGGCATAGGGCAACACTGTAAGAAACCTAAAATGCATGTAAAACACCTGTAAAGCCAAAGACGCATAGATATTATGGAACACTTTCTATCGAAGTGCATTCCGTCTTCTCAAAGGGTGGGTTATTTTTATTTTACTTTTTAGATTTTGCTATGGTGTGTGGGGAAAGTAGATATATATAACTACAGGGAAGAGAGTCCTGCAACTTAAAATAACAGTTACAACCACAGGGATGTTAATTACAGGCACTGCTTTTCAAAGAGAGAGAACATCTGTGGATGGAAAATGGCATAGTTCTTTTCTTGCTTATGTGTTGGTGTGGTGCATATAGTAAAAGATTCAACTCCTGTTTTGACTTGTTCTGTTCAAACCATACTCATTCTAACGTCGCTTGCTCTGCTCCCAAATAGTTCTATCTCCCAGTGATTCATGCTGGAGAGTGGGAAGAGGACGAGCACATTACAGCTGCCCCATCCAGTTTTGTTGCGAGCTTCGCTTTTTTTGTTCTGCAATACTCATAGTGCGCAAGCTCTCCTGAATGGGGAACTATATATAGCGTGTGATTGCCTAAAGTTTCATGACAGCTGCAGTAATTTAATTGTTTGGGAAATTCCCAACCTTGCCTTTCTGAGGAGCATGTAAGTTTGTAAGAAAGGGTTGCTTTTGTGGGCTGTGACTCATAGCTTTTGAGAGTCCCCGATAGGCACTCAAGTAGCAACAAGCCCTTCTCCCTACAGCTCCCGGCAATGGTTTCCAGAAGTCCAGATACTAGAGTACAAAATGTGTGAAGAGCATCATTTTCCAAAGGGATTGCACTTGAATAAGTTGCAGGTTTTGCTGGCAGGGCAGGCCCTTACTCATATTGGGCCACAGATCAGAAACATTTTTTCTGGCAAAAACTGTATTTCATACATATTCTATTCATTAACTGTGCTGTTTGCACGCATTCTCTTCTCTGAAATTTGTTCCTGAATATGAACAGTAACTTACGATGCTGTGTTGAATCTGGGAAGATGAACTGAGTACCAGGCACTGGGAGCTCTTGTCACCATAAATTGACAAATAAATGCTTCAAGCAGAGAAAGGCAATAGCTCAGTGATAGAGCAAAGCATTTGCATGCAAAAGGTCCCAGCTTCAGTTATTTTAGCTCCCCTAACAGACTGACAAAGGCTTCCCCATTCTAGTGGAAGCCTCCCTTGGATCCTAGTTCCCTCTGTTTACAACTGCAGGTCTTCGTTAGTCTCAGAATATGACATTACCTCAAAATCATTTGATCTCCAGCCTGACAGCAGTGTGCCTGCCTAGCCTTCACATCAAGCGATAGACTTGGTTCTCTCTTATTTTTGCTCCCCTGCACTTTGTCTCCTCCTCAGCCTGGGTTGTGCTTATTTCACCTGTCCAGAAGTTTGAAGTTCCTACATTCCACCTTCAGTAGGGAGCTTTTACCTCCATGAGAAGCGCATGTCACACAACTGCAAGTTGCTTTGGAAAATCCACTAATGGGAGTTTTACCATTAGCTGAATGACACTGTTGGATACAAGCCAATGTAATCTTCAGTTACATTGTACAACAATGAATATTGCAGAAGACAAAGCAGACAAAATACACCAATTACTCTCAGACAGGAAAACTGAGTCAACAGTAATAAACTCACACCTTTGAGTTCATTTGAACCCAAAGCCCTGCCATAATAGAAAGATCTTTTAGTTTTATATCTTTTCATATTAGGAAGGAGCCAAACAAACATCCTTAGTCAGAACATTCCTTAAATTAAAATGCAACTTTTTTCCTTGGTTACATTCAGTACCTTGATTCTTCTTGGCCCAGAATAACAAAGCCAGTGTCTTCCTTAGCAAAGGCCATTTTAAATATAATTAATTTCCCAAAGACTATAATAAGTGCTTATGGAAAGCTTGTGTTTTTGTATGACCTGAAAGATGAGAGCTCTTCCTAAAATGGCATTCTGCTTGTTTTTCAAAGTAAATGAATGGTGTTGAAGATTTAGGCCTGAACCAAATCTTAACATTTTTCTTATATGTGTTTGGTTTCACAGCAGATGTTGAAGAGCCTATTGGCAGAAAGAGTGGCCAGAGAGTAATTTATGATGAAAAGAAAGGGACTGTATACAGCTATGCTTATTTCCACTTTGTGTTCTTCCTGGCTTCTCTCTATGTGATGATGACGGTCACCCACTGGTTTCAGTAAGTCACATTCTTGGAGTAAAGGGTTATAGCACTGAATGGGTATGCTACCATAGTGGCTTGGTGCTAGACAGGATATTCCTGGTTAAATCTCAGCTTACCCACAAACCTACTTTGTCTTAGTCTCACTCCTCTGCTTCCCTGCAGTATGGGGCTAATAATACTGGCCTTACAAGGCTGTTGTGAAGATTAATATGTAATTGAGTAATATATATGCAGCACTTGAAATGTACGATATAAATTATAACCATTGTTTTGTGTTATGTGTATTTAATATCCTGTCCTTGGTGAAGTTAGCTTGTCTTGATTTGGATGGTGATAAATTTAGCTTACATTTGAACGTGTCAAAGCACTGCAACACGTGAATGAAACTGTTGAACTTCTAACAAAAATATGCAACTTATTAACATCAGTTTCATTTCCAGAAGACTGAAGATTAGCCAGTGTGATACAGATTAAAAATTTATTAAGGAGCAGGAAATAAGTAAATTGCATGACCCACCAGTCTAATTTCTGGCCCTGGTTAAATTATTAAGCATGAGTAAGAGTGCAATCCAAGAACCTTTTCCTGAAGTAGGCCCCATTGAATTCAGAACATTTCTGAGTAAATATGCATAGGGTTGCACTGTAGCTAGAATGATTAAAGAATAATGAAATGAACCTTGCAGAAGATGAAACTCTTTATTGAAATTGCACCTTACTTTTCTCAGCGTGGCTTCTGCAAAACGAAGTCCTGCCTTATCAGCCTTTTATAATAACAACAAATGGGTTAGCCAACTCATTTACACCCATCTCTTATTTTTATCTTTCTAGTTATGAAAGTGCTGCAATTGAAAAATTCTTTGCTGGAACCTGGTCAATATTCTGGATTAAGATGGCTTCCTGTTGGGTGTGTGTCCTCCTCTACGTTTGGACTCTTCTGGCTCCCTTCTGCTGCCCAACTAGAGAATTCTCAGTGTGAAGCTGTTTCTGGTACAAGTCCATCAGCTTAGGGAATGGCAAAATAAATCAGTGTACTAGCTATCCTAACCTTGATGTTTAGGATACTACATTAACTCTTATGAAATCACACATGTAGAGTCTGGTTTTGAAAACTTATTTACATTTCGTGAATTAAGAGAGCCTGGAGAACAAGTTTAGTTAAAAGTGGCACCTCAGTCTGGAAGTCAAAAGTTATGGATTCTCTTAAACATAATTGGTGATAAGACTGATGCTGACATGTTACAGTCCTCGCAGACATTGATCCCCACTTTTTTTGTTGACAAAGAAACCAAACTCGTAGATAAAATTACAAAATGGAACTTAAAACTTAAAACTTCACTGGGATGAAGATGTTGTCCTGGGTGGGAACGACATCAGCTTGAGGGTTTTTTTTTCTCTATTAGATGCTCTTAGTAAATTATTGGAAATGTAGATTGTGGGTGAAAAGGATTTGTGGGTATAGAAATATTTATTTATGCTATTAATGAAAGGCACCTTTATGAATCACTGGGTGACATGATGTAGAATCTGAAAACCTGACTGGGATGCAAGACACTGTAAAGGTTGGTGCAATTGAAAGTTGTTATGAGTCACTCTGGGAGTGAATGCATCTAATAAAATATTCAGAACAGAAGCAGTGAGCAACAAAATACAAATCTGCCTATAGCTAGCCTAGTAAGTCTGGAGAGTTTCCCTTTTTTTGCAGGGGTTGTTAAGAGTCTACAATATGTAAACTTATTTAAAACTGTGATTTAATAGAGTTTAAGAAATCAGGTAAATACTTATATTGTAAAGTAGCCGTACCCTGAAAAATAATTGGGAATGTTCAGAATTTGTTTACAGCAGTTTCTTTTTTAAAAAAATAATCCATCACTTTTTTGATCCCTCATTTCATCCCTAAATACATTTTGATGTGATTATTTTATATCAGTTATGGATAGAGGATTACAAGGAGACAAGGCAAATTTAACTCATTGTAATATCAGCGGTCTAACTTATTTCCCATGCATACCAAAGTCCGCTTAGTGAGTCTTTCTTTACTAGGATCAGAACTAACTTTTTGCAAGCCCTTATATGTGAGTGGAATAATGGTGCAAGAGAAAAACTATTGGGTCATAACTATTTAGTGCACAAAGCCTGCAATCCTATACACACTTACCTGGAAGTAAGAGCCATATAATAAAATTGCGCTGTGTACTATTTTAATCAATAATGAAAGGGCATGCATGCTTCACATATTAGCATATTGCTTTTTAGATTCTTTTTAATGTTAATGCATTCCAATGTCTCCGATGAAAATTAATGGCAGTAATTTAAGTAGTAACATTCTGCTAACTGTGAAGCTAGCTGTGGTATCTCAGCTGCCATGTTCCAGAAAGTTGTGTTGTTTAAAAAAGCAAATCAATGTAGTTCAATTGTTAAAACAAAAGGTGCATGAGTAGTGGTTGTGTGGCCCACCTAGGGAATGCTCTAATGCTTTGGCTATTGAATTAACTTGCAACAGCTGCTTTTGTTTAAGATTTCCTGATAATTGGAGATGGCAGCCATCTGTCATTGACAAAGGAGTGCTTCTTTTCAGAGTAATGAAGACTCCTTAAACTTCGATTCCAAGGTTTGAACCAACAGATATGGTCACTTTTCCTGTTTTATCTTGCTTAATTAGTTAGTTACTTATTTTCCCCCCTACTAGTTTATGCAGGGCTTAGTGAATTCTATAGGGCTGGTTGGCATGCATATACAGTGGTACCTCGCAAGACGAATGCCTCGCAAGATGAAAAACTTGCAAGACGAAAGAGTTTTTTGTTTTTTGAGTTGCTTCGCAAGACGAATTTCCCTATGGGCTTGCTTCGCAAGACAAAAACGTCTCGCGCCTTTTTCTTAAAACCGTCAATGCATTCCTATGGAAAACCGTCAATGCATTTCCTATGGGAAACCGTGCTTCGCAAGACGAAAAATTCACAAGACGGAAAAACTCGCAGAACGAATTAATTTCGTCTTGCGAGGCACCACTGTATAGAGGAGCTGCATGTTACTAGGGCTTTGTTGATTGAGCATTCTGAAGCAGAAAGCATCAGCAAAATCCTAAAGCAGCTTAATAGAACAAATTGATCCAATCAGGGGAAGCTCAGTTTTCACCAGCCAGATCTTTGAGGCACCTGGTTTTACTGTAACGAATTCAGCTTCTGTGTTTAAAGCCATGGTGGCTAACCTGTTGGACTCTACCTCCCATGGGGACCAGCTGGCCTGGCCCACAGGCAGGGATGATTGGAGTTATGGTCTTGCAGGATCTGGAGGGCCAAAGGGTAGCAACCCTTGGTTTAAAGAGAGTGATAACCTGCTTTGGAACACCAGTCTCCATGTTTCCTCAGATTACTTGAGAACGTGTTTTTCTCTAATCAAACAGAACAGCATTTGCTTTATCGAGCAAGCCTTTTCTAATTGATGCTACTTTAATTAAGTTCTGGATATTGGACCACTGTGAACCCCTAGATGTCATCAGTCTCTTTATATTAAATATTCTTGAAAAATTTATGGGGCTTCCATTCTCTCAAACCTTTTGAGAGTGGTACACACAATGGAAGAGTTTTAAGGCTTATTAGACAGCATAGTGTCTTGCCTTTTGAGTCTGCTTGAAAAGGCAGCTGGGATAAGCTCAGGAAGAGGAAATGGTGCTACTGTTTAAAAGTGACCTTTATCATCTCCAGGACTTGCTAGAATAATTCCTTGGAGACTTCACTAGCCTCTGTATTCTGGTGTTTGGAGAGAGAGAGAAATGAACCCTTTAATGAAACAATAGCAAAGACAAATGTAAACTGCAAATGGCAAAGAGATGTAAAATGCTGGTGCTTAAATATGACCCTGAGAAAGGGAACCCCAGGGACCATTTAAAAATGTACTGAATTTCTTACACTACTGACGCCTTTCCTTACTTAATGTGTCTTTATACTTTATAATCTGAAGAACAGCACTCAAAATAAGAATGCTTCATGCATAAAGATGAGTCTAAAGGGGGCATAATTATGTCCAATTGTTTACAACCCTTTTATTGTGCGATAACAGAGTTGGCATGTTGGGTTATTTGTTTTTCTAAGTGGCTTTTAAAGGCCTTAAATCCACTGACCTTACTAATAACCATGGCTAACAATGCAGCTCACACTATCCAGCATCTATTTGTGCTACTAAGTGCTATATCACGAAATTATAACTGAGAAAAAATGTTATATATATATATCTCCTGGATTCTCTTAAATCCTATTCAGTTGACTTTTCCTGTAAAACCAGTGTGTGATAACTCTCATAATTAACAAGTCATTTAAACAAGATTTGCAAAAACTTCATTGTCAAATTTGAAATCTTTCTAGCATTGAAATGCCCACTTTAAAGAACTGTTTAGTTTGGGCTACAGCAGCACTCAGACCACCTGCTTTTGCCAAAGAATTTTCCTACAGAAATTAAGAATATTGTGAAAAGGTAGAGAAAAATCCATTAAATGTCCACAATAAACCTTATGTTTTATTTTACTGTGTGTGAAATAAAATATTAAATGTTTCTTGGCAGTGTTTGAAAGCAAAGAAAGTGTGGGGCACAATCTGTTGGGAAGATCTCTTGTACAAGCTGTTGATATGAATGGCAGCTGTGCAAGAGCTCAGATTCCAGTCTGTACCCATTCATTTCAATAAGGCTTCCACACAAAACTTTCTGGTGGAGTTGTAACCAAGCAGCCCATGCTCTCTCCAAATGTACCACCAACTTTTAATATCCTAACTCTCTAAGTGTTCTTTTTATATATTTTTAACTGCAATTTTTTTCATGTCAATTTTAAGGAATGAATTAAGAATAGAACATAATTCATAATGAGTTTTTTAAATATTTTCAATTTTTACAAGTTTTTTTTTATACAATCTTGTTCTTTTTTCAATTTCGGGGAGGAGGGAGTTCATAATTGTAGCTCAAAGAGGTTACCGTTTGAGTCATGTAACTTGTAGCAGTTTTAAGACTATATGGATTTGTGGGTTTTTTAGTTGTTTGAGAGAAATCTTAAGTGTAAAACAAGCATTGTGTATGGTTTTTAAAGCATTTTGTTGGGTTTTCTAGGAATATTGAAAAAGTATTAAAGATGTAATTGTTTAACTGGCCAATAAAGTATCCTTTGTTTAAAATTGCAATGGTTTTTTTTTCCTTTAACGTCTCCTCCAGACTGTATGTATTTTATGGGACTCATACTGGAAATTTAGGTTTGAGCAAATGAAGTAGGTGAGAATGCTCTTACCCTGGCATAACAAATCCGCTTAAAAACAACAACACAAAACCTGACTTTTTGCAGGTTGGAATGCCCTGATACCTAGAAATCCATTTTGATCAGTTAGTTTAAAGCTGCTATACCATTTCAGCTTTCATTAAGTGGTCAATGAATTTATTTATTACATTTCTATACATTTCATCTGAAGTTCACAAAGCAGTTTATAACATAAGCGCAGAAAAACATAATAACAAAACCAATAAGTTGCCCCAAATGGTACTGACGGTGCCCCGAAGACCCTGGCTCACTGAGAATGTCCCTCGCTCATTAATCATTTTTCCTTGTTCAGTCCACTATCTAGGTGCTGTGTTTCATCAAATATTTATTCCAGGCGTGTATCACCACATTGATGCTATGTCTTAGGGGACTTACAGGGTGAGTGGATGGGGAACAAGATTCCAAAGCCTGTTCTTGGGTACGTTCAAAATTAAATAGCAATGGCCTGTGCTAGCAGGAGAAGCTAGTGCAACAAGGCTATTCCCTGTTACCACCCTCCCCCGTCTGCCTCCTCAATTGGCTCTGGAAGGTCAGGAAGATCCTCAGAACAGCATTGAGTGGGTGGGAGGAGAAACGCCTGCTGCCTAAATGATTATATTTGTGTGCTGTTGAATTCCATTCCAAATACATAACACTGCATTCCCAGAGCAACCAGTCAGCCTCACACTGGCAAAAAGAATAATGCTGAAACCCAGGTTGAGACAATATGTTGATTCTATACTGTGCCAATTTTTTAAAAAAATAAATCCCATGATTAGATGCCTGGTTTTTCAAAAGCATATATAATACACTTATTTATTCCTATGTTCTCTGTGCTCCTTGGATAGCATTGTTGTCGTTTAGTCGTGTCCAACTCTTTGTGATGCCATGAACTTGAGCACACCAGACACTCCTGTCTTCCACTGCCTCCCGCAGTTTGGTTAAACTTATGCTGGTAGCTTCGAGAACATTGTCCAACCATCTCGTCCTCTGTCGTCCCCTTCTCCTTATGGCCTCAATCTTTCCCAACATCAGGGTCTTTTCCAGGGAGTCTTCTCTTCTCATGAGGTGGCCAACATATTGGAGCCTCAGCTTCAGGATCTGTCCTTCCAGTGAGCACTCAGGGCTGGTTTCCTTAAGAATGGATCAGTTTGATCTTCTTGCAGTCCACAGGACTCTCAAGAGTCTCCTCCAGCACCAGAATTCAAAAGCATCAATTCTTCGGCGATCAGCCTTCTTTATGGTCCAGCTCTCACTTCCATACATCACTACTGGGAAAACCATAGCTTTAACTATATGGACCTTTGTTGGCAAGGTGATGTCTCTACTTTTTAAGATGCACAGCTATATGCTCTTAAATTAGATACTTAGCTTTCTGACTCTCTTTATAGTAGTAAATGATGGATGACCTATAATTTATGCATATTTTTTAAAAATTTTATGAATGAGTTAATGTCAGCGAGGTACAATTTAGGATGCATTAAATGTTGTACCTACATACCTGCACCTCTGCTCACAAGGATGGGGGGGGGATCTTATGGCCTTCCAGATGTAGCATGGCTGGTAGATGATGTTGTCGTCCTTCAGAGATAGTTAATTACAGGTTTCCCATCCCTGTTTCAGCTGTTGTGGGGGATTCTATGGATGGGAAAACACTGCCACCTTGCACTCCTTAGGGAAATGTAATAATACACACCCACCCGCCAAAAGGCAATATTCTTTTAAGAGGAGACCCATTGAAAATAATGGACATAGCTAAGTTAGCTCCATTGATTTCAGTAGGTCTACAGCTATTCCACCAGGCTGCAGAGCAGAGGGAGAGAAAATGGAGGTCTCTGCTCAAGAGGTCTGTTGCCTTTGGCCCTCCTACAGCCCAGCCACAGCCATTCCCCCAGGCTACCCATGCAGCTGCCCCCCCACCTGGTTGCTATCAGAGATGTAACTTTAAGGTGGGGCTTCCACACATCCAGGATTTCAATGGCGGAAGTGATGTTCGGAAGGCGGTGGTTCGGCCTGGATCTTCAGCAAGTAAACCAAGAAATCGCATCATTTTGGCACAACTTTTGGGTTCTCCTTAAAAAACAACAATTTCAGTGGTTTCCTCAACAAGCGCAACTCTACTTTAAGTACAGGAGTCTTTTGGCTGACAAGGGTGGGGAGCAAAAGTGCTTTCCTCACATAATTATTTATTTAAAGTCCTGTAGTAAAAAGGAAAGCAGGATTTATTTTTAAAAAAATAATAATGATGAAGCATTGATAAAATCTTCAGAAGTATACTAAATTTATGAAAAAAAATTATGTATTCAGCTATATATGCTGAATCTCAAAGCAGAGATTGCCACCTAGTGGACAACTAAACCCCATATGCTCAGAAATCCATCCCCTTCAAATCGTTGGAGAGTCGAAGAGATATTACAATAAATCTTGGACCTAATTTTCATTAGCAGCAGATGAGGTGGTAAATTAACCATAGCTCAATAGTATAGGTTTGCATGAAAAAAGTTCTCTGTGACATCCCTGGCATTCCTTTCCCAAGCAGGACAGGAAGAGATTGCTGACTGAAGCCCCTCAGAGACACTTCCAGTCAGTGCAGGCAGTACTAAGCTTGATAGACAAATGGTCGTATTTTGGTAAAAGCCAGCTTCCTATGGTCCTGTGTTGGACTGTACCTATTCAGAGGCAGGTGGCAGTTTACAGGCTTGAATGTTCCTCAAGTAAAGGAAATGAAGTCTCTCATACATAGAAATCTAGCCTGCCACAGAAAAGATGACTAGGGTAGCCTAGAACTCCTTCACATGGTTTGCTCCTCAGTACAAACACCTAGAAGGCTGTCACATGAGACCACATTAACAATCCAGTTTTACCACCTAAACTGACATTAGGAAGAACATGATATTTGTTTCTTTGGTGCTTGGACCTTTTACACTTTAATGTATAAAATATGATAGCTGGAGTCTGAATCTCAAGTATCTTGCTGAAACTACGGTGTTATCAATGTATCAGAATAAAATTTTTAATCCAGTTATTACTTTAAAGTAAGAAAAGACAAAAATGAATCTGAAAAATAAAAGGTGTTTTGATGAGTCCTGAAGGTCAAGAAGAAGTGAGGGGAACCACTACTCTTTGGCATAGGCAAATAAAGTTAAACATCAATTTGAACTGAAGAATTGCAACTGAACTTTTAGATGGGGGAGTCAATTTTAAACTATCCAGCTGGTAGCCCTACAGAAGGGGCTTTTGTTTGCAGATTTTCCTCAGCTCAATAGAACCCCTGTCTACTCAAGGCCTACTCAAGACCATTTCTCCTTCAGCCAAGCCATCCAGAATTGCCTCAGAGCAACCCATAATCTGTTCATAGACCCTCTGCTCGCCCTACAGATTAGGGTTTTTTTAATCACTTGGCTAAGGTTTTCACATTCTTCTTTGCTCAGCACCTACATACACCTTGATGTCTGACTCAGCCTTATCCTAAAGTAATTTGTGCCGCAGTGAGAGCCATAGGAATGCTTTACATACAGTGGTACCTCGGGTTACAGACGCTTCAGGTTACGTGATTTCGGGTTGCGCACCATGCTGAACCCAGAAGTACCAGAACAGGTTACTTCCAGGTTTTGGTGTGCACACATGCGCAGACGCACTAAATTGTGTTTTGTGCATGAACAGAAGTGCCGAATTGCAACCCGCGCGTGTGCAGGCGTGGCGCTGCGGGTTGCAAACGTGCCTCCCA
Organism: Podarcis tiliguerta; assembly: GCF_965153285.1. Classification (NCBI taxonomy): domain Eukaryota; kingdom Metazoa; phylum Chordata; class Lepidosauria; order Squamata; family Lacertidae; genus Podarcis; species Podarcis tiliguerta. Next base: position 36,654,429 of record NC_139544.1, on the reverse strand, counting down.
CACGGATCACGTTCGCAACCTGAGGTTCCACTTTACTAATTTGTTAATTTGACAGACACAGGCTGTGTACACGCTTCTGTTTGTTCTGCATCCCGTGAACTCTCACTGCTAGTTTGAGAAGCACTGTACACACCTTAGTCACAATCCATACCTATTCAGTTGTTTCTTAAGAAATACTGCTTTCTCATGCACTTCCCCGTCCCCCAGCCAGCTTCATTCAAAACTGAGGAAAAAGAATGACCGCATTGTTTAAGCAAGTGATGTGTACACTGCCTTAAAGCTACAAGCCTTTAGGGCAGGGGAGGACTTAACAAAGGCAGTTTTAACTGCCTCATCCCAACATCCTGCTGGCCTCTCACAGGCAGGGTGAAAAAATGGAGGGCTCTGCTTTCCTCCATCTGTTTCCGGCCTAAAATAATAACACTATTTCCCACCCACCTACCCACTTCCTCACTCATTGAAGAGGATCAGTGGCACTCAAAAGCATGTGTATGTTTTATTCTAGTTTGGGGCAGAGGGAGTGCTGGGGGTAAGGTAGGCTTGGGATCCCGACTGCTACCTAGAACAGGGGTCTGCAACCTTTAAGACAAAAAGAGCCACTTGGACCCATTTCCGGAAAAACAACAACTGGGAGCCGCAGCAGGCAGGAAGGTGACGTCGGGACGGGGTGTGACTAACGCACGCACCGCCCCCATGCGACGTCACAGCCAGTACAGCGCCCGCCACAGTGGGGAGTGTCGGGGCGCACAATGCGCCTCCTCCCCTCGCTAGCATCCACCCCGGAGCCGCGGCAAAGGTGTAAAAGAGCCACATGCGGCTCCGGAGCCGCGGGTTGCAGACCCCTGACCTAGAACACCCCCCAGCATGCCCCCATTTGGATGTCATAAGTAGGTTGGCTGGTGATTCAGAGGAACTGGTCTTGTTATTGTGGTTGTTACGTACTGAGATGAATAGGATCCAAAAGGCAGCAGTCTGATAGGTCCTAGAACAATAGGATTCAGAATGCAGCAGTTTGATTGGTCCACAGGAGCCACCCAATCCAGCTCCAGGTGGAAGGGAATCCACAACCTGATTGGCCTACAGGAGAATCCTGGAATTAGCCAATCACGTGGGGGTCATTGTGTAAATAATGTATATAAGGCAGACATTCTGGGGGAACTTCCATTCCTCCTCACCACTATGAGCTGAATAAAGAGCATGAAATCCACCCTTGACTCTGAGTATATTTCAGTAGTGGAGGTTGGCTCCAGCATTAGGTAGTTCTCTTTGACATCGGAGCTCATTTAATATATCCTATGGCCAGTGCTATTCTTCTAGAAAAAGAGGAGTCAGAGCTCATCATGAGTGCCTCCCTTGTACTCTTACAATAGCAATGGCGCCCACCTGAGAAGTGCCAGAACTGAGTTTCGGCAGGAAAAAAACCCAGCCAATGGCCACTCACTACCCTCCAGCATTCCACACAAAAATGGAGACATTCTATTAACATGATGATTTCTGCCCTTTTTCACTAGGGCAGTCGCTCATGTGCAGTAGCCTCCATGTGCAAAACTTAAAACCACATCACAGGAAACACTAGTTTTTAACCATTTGTTATGGCAAAAATGCATCAGGAAGTCTTTACAAGCCACAAATAAGGTATGAATTTGCTCACAGTGGTTACCTACCTAAAATAAACAAGCATCATGTTTTCCATTTAAAGTACTGGCTTCTAATCGCTGCTGCTTTTACAAACAACAGAATGTGATACTACCCTGGAGAGTTTTAAAAAAAAGTTTTTAGAGAATCAGACTTTCAAACATGTGCTACTTACACTACATGGTCATTGTAAGTAAATTGTTATACCTAGCAAGCAAAATAACAATATAATAGATATTTGTTCTATATATTCTTGTGCCCTCTTCTGTTCTATTTATTGGACATACTTAAATGATGTATTTTTTTTAAAAAAAACTAGTTTCTCGTTATTTTAGTCAGGTTTGTTTTTAAGCTAATGGGTAATATTCAGCTAAGTTCTACCCAGAGTAGAATCATTGAAATTAGTATACCTACCTGAATCATGTTTGTTCATTTTAAGTGATCTACTCTTTTAATGGATCTACTCATACTGCTGCTGGGTTTACTTCCGGGTAGACATGCATAGGATAGTAAAGGTACCCCTGCCCGTACGGGCCAGTCTTGACAGACTCTAGGGTTGTGCGCCCATCTCACTCAAGAGGCCGGGGGCCAGCGCTGTCCGGAGACACTTCCGGGTCACGTGGCCAGCGTGACATCGCTGCTCTGGCGAGCCAGAGCCGCACACGGAATGCCGTTTACCTTCCCGCTAGTAAGCGGTCCCTATTTATCTACTTGCACCCGGGAGTGCTTTCGAACTGCTAGGTTGGCAGGCGCTGGGACCGAGCAACGGGAGCGCACCCCACCGCGGGGATTCGAACCGCCGACCTTTCGATCGGCAAGCCCTAGGCGCTGAGGCTTTTACCCACAGCGCCACCTGCGTCCCCTAATGCATAGGATAGCACAAGTCAATTCCCCCCTGTAATCAGACACTTCCACAGCCAAATGGGAGCATCTGCCCATGGCTATTCGAGCCACGAGAAGATGATGACCAGTGAAAGACTCCACTATGCTGCATGTTGAACAAGTAAATATCTTTTCAAGCTGCAGTGCAAAGCTTGTAGCTGTCCAGGCATATGCAAAACATCCTGCGCAGAGACCCTTGTGGGTCTTAGGCCTTTCCTTCTGCGGTACATGGCTATCAAAAGTCTGCGCTTAGCAGCTGTTTCAGCACTCAGCAAGCTGGCTGACTTCATGTGAAAATAATGTTGGCTACAGTTCATGCCTTTGAAGCCAATGGGGGCCAGATGACTCTCAGCATGGAAGCAAGGTTTAGGTAAAAGGTAATGGGGTTTAGGGCAGCAGCCACAAGACAAACCCAATTACTAGCAGAGTTGCTTGCCTGATATGTTGCTCACCCAATAGTGCAAAAACCTCAAGTACATTTAAGTGGCACATTGGAATTGCATCAGCCAACAATTTTGCTCCAGCTTGCTCCTCCTCCCAAACAGCTGACGGGTGGGATTCTAGTTTCTTTAAAGGTCTGCAGCCCTAGCTGTTGAATCTGGCTGGGGAATCGTGATCAGAGCAGCAGTTTGTACGTATAGCTACTTTATCCAGTATCCAGGACAAGCCTAAGACATTTTGCTGAGACAGAGCAGCACACCTCCAAGATAAGGAACACAGTACCCGAGGTCAGTTCAATAATTTGGGAGCCTGAAGCTGAAAATACCACAAATACAGTGGTACCTCGGGTTAAGAATTTAATTCATTCTTACGCACACGCTTACATTTCCTGTTTGGACAGAACACCGAAATAGGGCTTAGCTGTTACGCACACAGCCTTGACTCCATGTTGTTGTTTTAAATGAGAAGCTACTGTGGCAGAGGGAAATTTGGAATGGAGAATGACCTGGGGGAGGGAAGAGGCGCTTAACCCTTTCCTGCCTCCTTTCCCCCCTTGCTTTCAACAATTCCCTGCCCCCAGCTCAACTTCAATTATGCGTTTGCAACACATGACTAAGATGCTATTGAGGGGAAGGAGGAGGAAGGAAACCATGAGAGTAAATTTGGAGTGGGGAAAATGGGTAGAGTACCCGCTCTGTTCTATACTTCTGTTTTATAAGCACCTTTTTTGTTTGTTATAGTGAAGGCAATGAGAAAGCTTTCAGCACACCTTTTTGTGTGACATGTCATTAGCCGATTTATTTCTGTTTATTTACAACAGGAGGGGTGAATTATACCCGGAGTCGAGTGTGACTTTCATGCTCTTTATTCAGCTCATAGTAATAATGAATGAAACTTTTCCCAAAACATCTAGCTATATATACATTATTTACACAATGGGCCCTGTGTGATTGGCTAATTCCGGGCTGTTCCTGTAGGCCAATCAGGTTGCGGATTCACCTCTTCCAGAAGCCTGATTGGCTGCTCCTGCAGGCCAATCAGGTTGCTGATTCGCTTCATCCAGGAGCGTGATTGGCTGCTCCTGCAGGCCAATCAGGTCGCTTATTTACTTCCACCTGGAGCTGGATTGGGTGGCACCTGCAGACCAATCAGACTGCTGCACTCTGGATCCTATTGTTTTAGGATTCAGCTCAGTACATAACAAGGGGGGAACCTCAGACCCAAATGCAGCCCCCCAAGCTTCCCTATTTGCTCCTCAAGACTTTCACAAGACCACATGACCTCTCACAAAGCCACACTTCACACCAGCCTCGCTCTGTGCTTCTGCCTGGCTGGATTGTGTCCCTGAACTGCTACAATGCCTCTGGCTTACCTGGACGGAGAGAGATGACAGTAGGTGGCTGCTTGTTGAAACTGCTGTGGCTGGAAGGCTGCCCTACTGTGCAGCAGGAAGAAGCGCATGCATTGCTCCATCCACTTTTGCGTCCAGCATATGGTCCCCAGAAGACATCCCATGAGAGAATGTGGCCCCGTCTGATAAAGAAGATTCCCCACCCCTGATTTACAGGAACAAACCAATCAGCTGTACCCTAAATGTTTTAACTTTAAAAAAGAAATTCAACCCTAAATGGTCAAAGGCCTGGAAACGATGCCTTATGAGGAACGGCTAAGGGAGCTGGGCATGTTTAGCCTGGAGAAGAGGAGGTTAAGGGGTGATATGATAGCCATGTTCAAATATATAAAAGGATGTCACATAGAGGAGGGAGAAAGGTTGTTTTCTGCTGCTCCAGAGAAGCGGACACGGAGCAATGGGTCCAAACTACAAGAAAGAAGATTCCACCTAAACATTAGGAAGAACTTCCTGACAGCAAGAGCTGTTCGACAGTGGAATTTGCTGCCAAGGAGTGTGGTGGAGTCTCCTTCTTTGGAGATCTTTAAGCAGAGGCTTGATAACCATATGTCAGGAGTGGTCTGATGGTGTTTCCTGCTTGGCAGGGGGTTGGACTCGATGGCCCTTGTGGTCTCTTCCAACTCTATGATTCTATGATTCTAAATGACCCCCACCCTATTCTATCTATGGTGTGCTATCTTTACATCAATAATGACAAGCGTAGTGTGGACTTGCACCAAAAAAAAAAGCCGTATAAGAATTTAATATACATTGCTTTATTGTTTGCCAAAGCAGCTTGTATTCTTAAATATCTCCAACTCCATATTGCTGAGCCTGAAATTCTTGGAAGTCCTCTGGGATAGTATCTAAAAACATGAAACAGAAGACACACGATTAGTCTTTACTCTTGGTATGAAACTCATGAGCATTTTATTTTCGAAGTTCAGGCTAAGAGCTGGTGCCTGCTTATTACACACAGCTGTAACTTTTTTTTTTTTTTAGAGGTTCTGTTTTACAGATGGATTAATTAAATATGAGTGTGGTCTCTACAGGGGGGAAAGCACACCTTAAGGCCAGTATCGTGAACTCCTAGGTTATTATTACCCATGTCGCATCTGCAGGGGTCAAAATGGTTCAGCTTCTTACATGACACAAGTCCAGTCCTAAGCAGGAAAATGTGCAAACTTCAGTGATCCTCCATGCCTCCTTTTGGGGGGCAAGTGCCCCCAGCCTTCCCTAAAGTGCCCTGGGTGCCTTCAGGCAGAAGTTCATCCTTACCTCACTCACCCACCTTCCCTGTCCCTGAACAGGACAAGCTTGTAGCTTTTTGCCAGTATGATTCTGCATGCCCAAGATTTCTAGGCACCTTGGCTGTGCACCGGCCAAGCAAATCCCAGGCACCTTCGCATGCAAACTGCCAGGACAAAATCTTACCTGACCTCTGCAATTTCAAAGTTAGAAAGAAGGCAAGTCACTCATCAGGGGTGCCAGAGTGTGGCATCACACTTGCCAAGGCAAGCAGAACTGCTCAAGTCTACATGTCTCTCTGCTTAAAGCTGGACTTGTCTAATGCAAGAAGCCACAGATGTAAGGAAGGATTTACATCCCACTGAATTCAATGGCCTTCCTGCCAAGTAAGACTGCTTATTAAGATTGCAACTTTAACTGTCCATGGCTGTATACTTTTGTTAGTAATCAGCTGAACAGTTTCTATGACTAAGATCTGAACAGCAAAGCCTACACCTGAGGGCTTCTCCGTTTATCAATTGTTCCCTATTTTGTGGCCCAAGTAACAGTGGGAATATGACGACCTAAAGGAAATAATGTGAGTCAATGGATGCACCTGTTACTTCTTGATGTTCCCCCCTGCCCCAGATTCTTATTTCAATATTTCCAAAATGCTCAGTATTGTGCAAAGATTGCTGGTGTTTTTAACATGATTAATTGCACGCTTTTTAGATCTCCAAAGGGTATTCTGCAAGCAACTGACATTTACACAACAGTTGAGTTATCAGCTGTACTCACATCTGAGCAGCCCAGAGACCTGCTAAGTCACATTGCAGATTTGGAAAGCATACGCGATGCCTTATCTGCAAAGTCATTCATGCAGCCTCCCTAAAACAGCTTTCCTCTTTACAGCTGCCCATTTGATTAGGCAAGAGGAGGATGTGGGGGGAAATGTTACCATTGCAGCGATACTTCAGATTGGACCAAATAATGTTTTCCTGAGAGAAGCAGAAAACACCAAGCCTTCCTCCACGCATGGTAGTGTCTATGGTTACTCCAGAATCCGCCACCAGTTCAGAACCTTCATAGAACCTTGCCCTTTGAAAGTGGAACAAATAAAGATAGATGTATCCTGATTCTCTACACACAGTGGGTTGTTTTCTTTTCTTTTTTAAAGTGAGGTGCTGGTACTCAGATATAGATATAGATATATAGATATAGATATAGATATAGATATAGATGATATTGATATTGATATAGATATAGATATAGAGATATAGAGATATAGATAGATGATATAGATAAAAGTGCTGTGAGTGGCAGCACAAAATGGCTGCCATGGGCAGAAAAAGAGAAAAGGTACTTTGTATTTTTGAGTATTGTTACAAGCACACACACACACCTATGAATTCTCATTTTGCAGTTTTACTGGTTTTTATCTTTATTGTAGAGTTACTTATACACTGCTTAGAGGTGAAAATAACTAAGTATATAAATTGCCAAAATATGGAAATATCTTTCTTTTTAAAAAAGATAAGAACCTGGAGCTGATTCATGTTATGATATCGTGAAACAAACATGGAAGACTTGCAGCTGGATGTGTTAATAAGTTCCTAGTGAAAAGCACCGTGATTGGGGGTGAAAAGCTGTATGTTGTGGTTACCAATATGTGTGAACTCAGCCTTAGTTTGATGGGGAAAAGAGCTTGCTGAGAGTCTTGCCTGGTAATAATTTCTGACAGCAGGAAGACAACATGCCAGATCTTTTACAACTCGTCTCCTTGTCTGTGAGTATAATTCACATTTACATATTTCAGGCGGCAGAAGGGCACTGTTGCTTAAAGCAAAGTAAGAAGAACTTTAATTAAGTGTATATCCCGAATGAAGGCTTGGGGTGGATAGCATGTTCTACATACAATATTTAATAGTTGCAACAGACTATTCAGGTACTGGGCAAAAACTGGAAACCAATAAAATAAAATAAAAAGCAAACCCATTACCATCATTAGAACTACATTTACAGTGGTACCTCGGGTTACATACGCTTCAGGTTACAGACTCCGCTAACCCAGAAATAGTGCTTCAGGTTAAGAACTTTGCTTCAGGATGAGAACAGAAATCATGCTCTGGCAGTGCGGTGGCAGCAGGAGGCCCCATTAGCTTAACCTCAGGTTAAGAACAGTTTCAGGTTAAGAATGGACCTCCAGAATGAATTAAGTACTTAACCCGAGGTACCACTGTATACACAAACGTATGGTAGTGTGTATCGTGAAACAGAAGTTTGTTTTTTGCTTTCACATACTGTACAGTCGTACCTTAGTAGTGGAACCGAATCCGTTCCGGAAGTCCGTTCAACTACCAAAACGTTAGGAAACCAAAGCACTGCTTATAATTGGCTGCAGGAAGCTCCTGCAGCCAATCAGAAGCCCAGTTGGACGTTCGGCTTCCAAAAATAGTACACAAACCAGAACAGAATCTCCGGGTTTGTGGCATTCAAGAACTAAGCTGTTCGAAAACCAAGGTACAACAGTATTGCATTTTTAAGTATACACATAGACCACAATAGATGTTCACTAAGAATTGCATTGTATCCTGCTTTGCCCATCGCCTTACCTAATATACCCAACCTGAGGTCTGTGCTGCAAGAACCAGCGATAGGAAACTTTATCCTTCCAGCCTACATTTCGAGGGTCCTTCCAAAGCAGTCTGACTTGATCATTAGTGTCCCCTGTGTGCCAAAGTGAATTCCTGAGGTGTTCTCCAGGCCCAGTTTTTGATTTAACAGCCTACACAGAACACAAGTACAAAGACAAGTCAAAAATAAGAAATCTCCTTTAATAACAATAACATTTCTCCGAGTATTATGAGAAAAACCAGAAGTTTTAATTCTTTTCCCATTCTGTAATGGAACCAGGCACACACATCCAAATAAACGAATGTTAGAAACCACATCATACAAACGCCCTGCCAGTTCCATCTTAGTGCAACGCTAGATGACAGCATTAATGAGATCTGGGTCATTTTGGCTCAAGCCTGTACCTTCAGCTGAATCCCAGGTTCTGCAACAGCTCTAAACGGAGTTGCCTGCCAATAGGTCTGCTCAGTCTGTTTCCACATCACCACATAAAAGCTGGAGCTGTCTTGATAACCAAAAATGAAGCCGGCGTAGTCGTCATCCGTTGCCGTGTTGACAAAGAAAGTGCCTTCAAAATCAACTCCGTTGAAAGCTGTGTAACCTGTTCGAATGTATAGGTATACACATCAAGTCCAAACCAATTATATCTGTAAAATTCTATACTTGTTCTTCCTTTAGATGTAAAAGGTCCAATCAACTGCTCCAGACCCCAGGCCTGCAGTGTCCAACCCCTGCTTTAACCAGAAATGCTGGAGATTTTATCTGAGATTTAATGCTTCTAGCACTAGGCTATAGACCAAAGCATCCTGAAGCTGGATGAAGGCTGCACATTGGGGATCCCTATACAGTGGTACCTTGGGTTACATACGCTTCAGGTTACAGACGCTTCAGGTTACAGACTCCGCTAACCCAGAAATAGTACCTTGGGTTAAGAACTTTGCTTCAGGATGAGAACAGAAATTGTGCTCCGGTGGTGCGGCAGCAGTGGGAGGCGCCATTAGCTAAAGTGGTGCTTCAGGTTAAGAACAGTTTCAGGTTAAGAACGGACCTCCGGAATGAATTAAGTACTTAACCCGAGGTACCACTGTATGCATCTTTTGAGCAAATAGTTATAATCCATTTCTGCTTGTGAGCTGCTGTGTGAGTGTCTACAAAAAAACCAACAACCTCACATACCTACAGCAAGTCCAGGATCACTATTCATGGTCTGCACAATCTCCATGCCCTATGAAACATAAGCAATATAATTCATGAAGCTAGTCTAAGGATGTTTTATTAAGTCATGCCCAAGATGATGGATAAAGACCACTCTCATTATCAATGCTCAACCATGTATCACCTTGTGAGTCCAGCAAATTTATGTTCATTGCCAAAAATATCCAGATTGTTTTCTTCCAATAAGTACCATCCCCTCAAACCCCACCACTACCACATTTCAACATTAACACCCTTATACTTCCAAGTTTTTTTCTTGCCTATCATTTCTGGATGCTTTAAGATATTAAAAAATGTTTTACCTGGTTCAGAACCACCCAGTTAGGGTCAATCTGAGCATCCCCTTCTGGATCCAGGACGACAGTCTGATAAGCCCTGAAATCTGTCAGGGTGATCTCTGCATTCTCGGGACAAACGTCAATCCTATCTATCACTGTGTCTTGATCAAAATCTGATTCACAGATATCACCAACTCCATCACCTGGACACATGAACACAACACCCAAAGGATGTGATTTGATAGCTGTTTTCACAAAACAGCTGTTTCAGCAGCAGTTAACAGGAGGAAACAAATACTTATGTTTTGCCAAGCTCATAGATATGCAGGAATTGCATCAGGCCCAATTTCTGATTGCCTTTAACAGTGAAAGGGAGGAGGGGTGGAGCAACCTAAGTAATGGCCAGGTACCAAGAGATAAAACCAAAGAGAAGCATTTGAGTGATGTGTAAGCAATCCTGAGGACTGAATTAAACAGAGTTGTACATCACTTTAGGAGATTCTGGCTGAAGCCAGATTATGAACTGAATTCATTTCAGCTTTCATTAACTACTATAAAGCAGGTAGGACAGCCATTTGGACACCACCTGGTGAAAATAGGTGAGAAGGAGCAGCTGCCTTGCTATGAAGTGAACAAAGCAAAGGTGTAGCAGCTGGTGAATCACTGCCCTGGTACTTCAGACCAGAAGCACAGGAAGAGCCTGTGTTCCCTGTGGGTTACACCTGAAGTGCATACTGATGTATAAAGTGTGGGTTCTAATTGTGTTTGTGGATAAAATCGGGGAACTGTGGTTACTCTGAATGAATCACCCAAAAATAAACGGGTGCAATTTGTAAATACATGTGTTGTTTGGTCTTTACATCTTAATTTTATTGGGCTTCACTAAGAGCATGTAGCCTTGACTTAATGTGCTTCATACCAAACCTTACCACCACTGCCCTCTCATGGCCTTTTGTAACCTGCATGAAATCGTTCACACCTGTGGTAGTCTGGTTTGACAGACAGGCCTCTGCTCTGCAAAAGAAGCTGAGACACACAGGACTGTCTGCGCAAGGGGAAAACTTTCTGCTCCTACTATGGATAAAATGGCACTTGCGCCTTATAATCACCAATTATATTCAATTCTCATTCAATATAAGTTTATTGTTCCTGTCAATAAAGCTCAATAAAGGCATTTCTTAAGGAAGCTGGTAAGAGCCTGGTCACATAACTAGCTCTGAAATGCTCTGTTTTCAAGAGTGGATACCAAGAGGGAAATGTGGTGTTTCTAATTAGTTGTAGGTCCCTTCTGGATTCAATCCAGAAGAGCCAATAAGTTGACACTTATTCAAGGTCAAAGCAAAGCTCAGTTCTGGAAAATATAGGTTCCTTATGATCAAAGGAAATAATCAGCTTCCTTTGAGGATCAGAAGGCACCATATCGTCACCATATGTTGTGCATTAAAAAAAAAACTGAGGTAAAAAGAGAAAGAATAAGAAATGTCTGCCATACTGTTGTCATCTTCTTGTCCTGGATTAGGAACAAGCCGGCAATTATCTGGGCCTGGAGGAACAAGGTCTGGAATTCCATCATTGTCGTCGTCATCATCACACTCATCCCCCAGCCCATCCTTATCGGTGTCTAGTTGGGAACTGTTAATGACTGTGGGACAGTTGTCGGTGCTGTCTTGGTGCCCATCCCCATCGCTGGGAGTAAAGAAGGGGGCAAAAGCAAAAACACCCTGTGTTAGTTCCTATTTCTATCTTTCTAAGTAATAGGAGTGTTGGCTACTACTTCTTGTACTACCAACAAAGAATGCTTGTTTGTTTTCCTGTATCCATTGTTACACTGGAAGGCCTCTAATGAAGGTTTGTTGTGACAGTTAGTACTAGGAGACAAAACCACCTTATTTGAGGAAACAATTGGAGATATTCACATGATCTCAGGGAACTTCTTGAATCTTCTCTAACCAGAATATATCTGAGGTTACTACAAGCTGGAACTAGACATGAAGGGAAACACTGATGTTTATTCCTGTCCTAACACTGGTAAACACTCAGCAGCCTGAATTGAGGTCTTTAGCCATAAGGGAAGTAATTCCCGCAGTTAGGTTTATAATGACTACCATCCTTGATGTATTACTGAGAATGGAGGGATCCAGCAAATGATTTCAACCCTTCTGACAATATTTGCTTATTTTACTTGTATGAAGTAAAGCCCAAATGGTCTTTTGCTGTATTTGTTTCCATGCACTTTTGGCACACAAAAACCTGTTTTCTATACACCATCATGCAGTTGTTATTGAAATGAGCTTTATTGCTCTTCTGCTTTAAATAACGGCATTAATTAAAGAAGGAATAGCTAGGGGGTGAGCCTGGCAGTGCTGGGGTGTGGTTATCTTTTTCTCCTAAGCTATTTTCTCAAAGGACATCCCCACACCTCTCTATTCCATAGCTGGGCAAATAGTAACTTTGCGAGGTGAACTGCTTATGAGAAAGTTTAATCGCTATCCGCCTCAGCCTGTGAGGGTGCTTTTAACATATATGAAGAGAGACGATTTGTGGAAATAGATTGTAAATCTGCATTGGTTCCAATAATGAGTACAGTGTATTGAAAATAATTTAAGCTAAACTTTTACCTTGGTAGAGACATAGGTGCAATTTCAGTGAAATTAGTGGATGGAATCCAACAAAGTGAATGTTTCATCATGTCAAGGATATCTGCTTGTGCAGGGGAATGTTTCTCCCCTGACACATGCCCCCTACATCAGGAGCAGATTGAGAGAGGGTGCAGGCATGTCCCATTACACAAGCATAAATATTTGCAGTGATGAGGCAGGTTAGTTAAATACCTCCAAGCAGCATCATAACAAGGATGAATTTGATTCTGGTTAAGATTTACCCTACCTGTCTTGATTGGTGTCACAGGAATCTCCTACCAGATCATTATCAATATCTGACTGTAAACAGAAATACAACAAGATTAAATTACTAAATTGCAGAGAGGGGAAAATATAAAATTACATTGCTGGAAGTCATTAAAATTCAACACACATCTTTCAATAGTCTGTATTAGCAGGGGATTAATATCTGAAAAGGTGGAAAGATGGATTGGACCCCAGCTGTCCATACAATTCTGTATTATATAGGCACAGATTATTTATCCTTAGAGAGATCTCCCTGTGCATAAAATCCTTTTCAGTTTCTTTGTTTGCTTGCTTTTGCAATTAAAGAAGATTGACATTTAATTCCTATGGCTATTTATTCAGTGAGAACATTTATTGGCATTGGGCTTTATCTCAGTGATTTGCACAAATGAGGGCTCAGGAGCGGAGAACATGTTTTGAAAGGAGGAAGTCCCATGTTCGATCTGACACCTTCAAATAATGGCTGTCAGGTACAGAACTGGGAAAAAGCCACTTCCAGAGATTCTTAGACACCTGCTACCAGTCAGGCTGAGGTAGCAAACCTTTTGGGTTTTCTGGACACCTTTATGCATTGGATTGATTAAATGTCAGATCAATACTTGTGTCATACAGGAAAACAATAACTACAGCATTACTGTAGTTCTCATAGTTCATACTAAAGTTTAACAGAGCTGTACTTTTCTTTCTTTCTAAATATTTATTGCCACAATGGAACTGGAACACCACACTTGAAATTTTCATAATCTTAAATTGACAGTTCAATTTTTGCTTCCACTAAGAACCAAAGACTTTGATTCCCCATCCTGGTGCCATGCAGATGTTGTTGGACCCCAACTCCCATTTGCCCCAGTCAGCATGGCCAATAGCCAAGGATGATGGGAATTATAGTCTTAAATTATCTGGAGGGTCACAGGTTGCCAATTCTGGCCTATGGCTTTTTTTCTTCTGCTGTTGCTCACCTGATTTGGGTTGCTAATATCTGGGCAGCTGTCACAAGCATCACCCACACCATCATTATCTCTGTCTTTCTGTTCCCGATTGGGGACCCTCTGACAGTTGTCCAAAACGTTCTTAATACCTGAATGAAATGATGACACAAAATCAATGTTGGCTTTGCATCGCTCTAGCAACTCATAAGGCCAGAAACAAAGAGTCAGCGTGGCATAATGGATAGCAGATGAGATGTGGACCAAGGAAGACCTTGTTGCAAATTGCTACTTGGCCATTAGATTCACTGGGAAATCTTGGGCTTGTTGGTATCTCTGCGCCCAATCTGCCTCAAAAGTCTTGCCTGAGGATGAAATGGGATAGTCCCACATATAATTCTGAGCTCTTTGGAAAAGAGGAAGGATACAAAACAACAGTAGTAATGAGGATTGTGGAGAAGTCGTTTTTTAAAAAAATTGTTTACTAGAACAGCGTTGGGTTTAGATACAATGTCTATGTATATGGGGTCATGTAAAGGGTTAAATTTGATGTCCTAGATATCTGTTGGTGACTGATAGTTGGCTTTTATTTACTTACATAAGACTGGGGGCGGGGAAACTAGATTCTTAAGGAGAAGATTGTAAAATTGCAGTTCTGAGTGGCCGGCTATGTAGAAATTCTTGGTAAATCACTGAATGGCAAAAATGGCCTGATGAGGGGGAGACTTATATGCCACTCAAATCTTATGTAATGAAGGATAGGGTGGCTGGAAGATAAATAGGCCCATTCTACTACTGTTGAGAGAGAGAAAGAAGAGCAAAGAGATGAAGAAGAGGAAGACAAGAATGAAGAAGATGACTTAGGATGAGACTAGCTGAGAATAAGCTGAGGGAGAAGGCTGAAGTCTAGACTCTGGAGCTGAAGCAAGATGGAAAAGAGGTTATTGAGGTGAAAGAAAAGCAGCCTGCTGGTATAATTTGCCCCCCAAGAGCTGAATCACTGGCTTAAGCCAAAGATTGGCCATGAGGGCATTGAACAGTAAGGAGAATTCAGCAAGGAGCTTCTGAAGCTGACCAGAATGAGAACTGCCTGCTAGTCTGGCTTGAAGGAAACCAGGTGAAGTCCACAGCACGTGGCACTGGGATCGAATGAGTAATTGCCATATAGGTTAAATAGTGCTAGGAATTTCTCTTTACCAGCCAGCCTTATGTAAACCTCTGTAACTGTCAGTTAAAGATACAGCAACCTTACAACAGAAAACGTAAGCCAGTCTTAAACAGTAACCAGCTATTGTTACTGTTACTTTACATGTATAGGGTTTTTTTAAATAAAAAAATAAGACAAATGATATCTTGCTGCTTTTATTTAATGAGACAAGTGTGTCTGGCTGCTTTCGTACCACATCTAAAATACCACAGCTACTGGGTTATATAGTTATGGGCTATAGCCAAACCTAGTAAACGGTATAGTAAAGATACAGTGGTACCTCAGGGTTAAGTAATTAATTCGTTCCGGAGGTCCCTACTTAACCTGAAATTGTTCTTAACCTGAAGCACCACTTTAGCTAATGGGGCCTCCTGCTGCTGCCACGCCGCCGGAGCACGATTTCTGTTCTCATCCTGAAGCAAAGTTCTTAACCTGAAGCACTATTTCTGGGTTAGCAGAGTCTGTAACCTGAAGCGTATGTGACCTGAAGCGTATGTAACCTGAGGTACCACTGTATTTTGTTGCAGTGGTTGCAGGTGAATCGGCTGTGGTAAATAAAAGCTCATTCTCCACATATAAAAAGAAAAGATTAACTCACCACAAAGATCGCAATTGTCACAATGACAATAAATAGGCCAGGAGCTGAAGAGGGCTTTGTTAATTGTCATTTGTGACTAAGGGACCACATGATGTTGTTGCTGCCTCCTAGTCTTCAGAAGCAGCTCTTTGGGGCGCTGAGAGCTGTGTTGAGTAAGCGGGTCCTGAAAATGTGCTACAGCTGCTTAAAAAGTCAATGTTGAAAATGCAAGCTTGGATGCTAGGTCCCTTCTGTGCCAGTTTCAAGTGCAGAACAGAGAGGGTATCTAACAGGCGAAGATGTACTCACCATCTCCATCCATGTCATCATCACAGGCATCACCTTTGCCATCTCCGTCCGTGTCTCGCTGGTCATTGTTTAAGACCATACGGCAATTGTCACAAGCATCACCAAAGATGTCTTGGTCACTGTTTCTCTGGTTAACGTTAGGAGCCAGTACACAGTTGTCCTGAAACAGAGAAAGGCAAAGTGCTCTGGGCTAGAGTCTCTCTGGAGCAGCATCACTCATCATCACTCTCTGATGACTTTGCTTTTGCAAGTGATGAATTTGCAGAAGAATTCAGCTCACTGGGTTCACACAGGGAATCTCCTTTTGAAACTTTGTTGTTGATGATGATGCCTGGCAACTCTTACAAGGTCTGCTGTACCATGTCCTGGGAGACTGAAATGCTCCCCCACCAATAACTGTTACCATTCTATATGTCTAATTGAATCCTGCATACAGATAGACCTGTTTGATCTAAGTAAATAATCAATAAAAACACAAGACGCAACCGGCTGTACTTTTGAATAAATAAGGTATACTATTCATTGTATCAAATTGTAGATTTCAATGGAAGTCTCATAAAGTTCAACGAGAAAAGCAGAAGACCACTACTATGCTATAAGATCCACTATCCTGTAATATTACATATGAGCCTGGAAGGCTAATATTCCGGAAATCCTTGTCTTAGACTGTGAAAGGATTCTGTGGAACTGTAACAACCCTTCGTGTGGATTGTTGGACTCTTTGAACAGACAGGTGGGATAGATACTATTACATGTATGGACCTTATGCATGAACTGACTAGAGAATGAACTGATCCACTGGGTCTTCTGCTTTTCTCGTTGAACTTTATGAGACTTCTGTTGAAATCTACAATTTAATACAATGAATACCTTATTTATTCAAAAGTACAGCCAGTTACGTCTTGTGTGTTTATTGAGCATGTTACACATAACCATAGGTTTGTTGTTGTTGTGTTGATCTAAGTAAATGGCAAAAGGCCATTGATGCACTAGAGGCTGTGCAGGTGCTTGATATAAAGGCTGAAGCTTACAATCCTGCTGCTTGAGTATGGGAGGGATGTAAATTACACAGATAAATAATATCTATAACCAGTACCTGATCATTCGGAATACCATCCCCATCGGCATCATCATCACAGGCATCTCCTATTCCATCTCCATCAGCATCTTCTTGTCCAGAGTTTGGAACCACCTTGCAATTGTCCTATGGGGGAAAACAAGGCGGTGATCTAGAACCCATGCTTTTGATCATGGGTTGCAAGCTGTGGGCATATTTGCAAACTGCCAAAACTATTATGGGCATCATGCACATGATGAAGCCATACATGTGCATGCACATTCATTTAACCCCTTCCCACCAGCATTTAAAGCTTGAAGAAGTGTTTTTGCTTTTTGAAAAACCTAGTTGACGAGTGACCATCCTGGAAAGAGCAGCTGGGAAGAATTAATTTCCCCAAGTCTAACTTCATAAGCAAAATAGTGCAGGTGTCAGAGAAGACCATGTGTGTCCATAGGCAATACGTTGCTGACTCATGTTTGCTCTGTTTCTCATCCTCCTGTGCATTTCCCTGTGCTGTGATTTAAAATGAAGCAGACATGAGAGATAAGGTGCCTGCCCTCTTAGATCTTACCTTTCTGCAACTCTCAGCTGAGCATGAAAGTTCTTCATCAGGATAGCCATCAATATCGATATCTTTTCCGCACACAAAGCCATCGCCAGCCCAGCCAATACCACACTGCGAGCAAAAGTGTTACAAAATAAAGCCAGGCTGAGGAATTCATTCTACAAACAAACACAAGTGCTGTTGGGATATGGAATTAGAAGACTCACAATATGCTCTTAAGCAGGGCAGTGTAATTATGTACTACTTAAAATGTAAATAATTAGTATGTAATTAAGATGTCCTGCTTAGAGCATATTGTCAAATTAATTGCATTTTTAATATATATATATTGAGAAATATGGCTCACCCCCAAAGGATAGCACAACACATTTTTTAAAATGAATGAATTAATTACAGAACATGGTTTTACTGAAGAATGTCAAAATAGGATTTGCTGTTCTGGGATCAAATGAAAACAAATCTGTGGGATCATCAACTTACAATACATGAGATGTCTCCTTGCCGCACTTCAGCACACTGTGCATGGATACTGCAAGGGTTCAGAGCTTGATTTCTGCAGCTCCTTTCAGGCCTGCATCCCCTGACCTGGTCTCCAGTAAAACCTGGTTTGCATGTCCCACAGTGGAACGAGCCCTTTGATGAAAGCAAACAAGCATATAAGCCAGTCGGGCACTCTTTGTGAATGGTCCGCGCACGTATTGTAGGAGGAAAAATGTAAAAAGAGGTATTCTTTCCTCTGAGAGAGAGAATGTTTTAACACATCTACACTTCTTTATTTTCCTTTTTAAAAAATTGTAGTGTTTTAATAGACCCCCTTTAAAAAAAAAGTATTAAAAATAATGCATATTTTAAAAGATTTGCCGCCTGATGAATTGAAGGTAACTTTTTAATCCTTCCACAAAATGTAAATTGGTGGATCTAAACAATTAAATGATTAAAGTGTCTTTCTGTTTGTTGCTTCAAGATAAGAAAATTTTCTCACAACAGTAGTGTCACTGATTTGTTTAATTTTGGAAGCCAAGCACAGGGAGTCTATTCCAATATGCTGTATACTGCCTTGATATAGTTTTATAAATGTGTGGGTGATAAATACTTAATGAATAAATGAATAAACCTGTGGATAAGAAGAGAGGGAGAAATTTACAATGGGGCAGGGGGGAGGGACTATGTAATACCCATGGCCCACTTTGAGTTTCTTGAGGTTCCAAAAGGCACTTCATTAAAGTCTGCACAGATATTTTAAATCTCTTACTGAGAACTTTATGCAGAAAAGGTAAACTCAGACCTAGTATTACACCCACCAAGGCCCATCCTTGGACACTTGAAAGACACGTGGCAGAGCACATTGTTTGCTCTAAGAAGATGCTAGGGTCAATCCCTAGTATCTCCCAGGGAAAAAGACCCAGTAGCAGGTGCTGAAAATACTGAGGAGCTGCTAGCTGTCAGAATAACCAATATCAGGCTGGATGGACAAAGAATCTGAGCTCATATAAGGCTGTTTCCTATGTCTCTCTTGGTTTGCACAGGGAAACTGTTTTTCTTGTTAATGTATCTGGTTAATATAATGTGTCTTTCTTGTTGCAACCACATGAATTGGAATTCCCTTTTTCACAGATGGCAGAAGAAGAACACCCTGGATAATGTCATTAAGTGGAAGGGGACCAGAACAGGATTACATAACTATCTGCTGGCTTTACACAATCGGCATGTGGTTGGCATTTAAGTGAATGTTGTGCCACTGAGTTTATAATCACTTGACGGTGGTTTGTGTGAACTGTCCCCTTGTTTTGGGACAGCTCCTCAAACATGCAGAATGACAATCTGACATAACCATGTGCTTACCACAGTGTTTACACACTGGGAATTGGGAACACAGCCCCCGTTTCCGTTGTTCTGACATTCATCTACGTCCAAGCAGATCTAACACAATAAAAACAAGTTAGGTACAGTGAGTCAGTTATTAAAGTATAAAATAACTAGCATAAATCTGTTATAAACTATCGGTTTGTTTTTTTAATATGGTGTTAATGCAATTGTGAAATAGTCTAAAAAGCACAGCAAAAGGTCCTTTGAGTAGTAGATAGGTCAACTAATCTCTGCTGTAGCTGCTGAGCTGGTGTAATGGAAAACATTCCATTTTAGAAGTTCGATAGTAACAATGAATGGATGCCAGTTGCAAAGACAATATTAGGCATGTTTGGCAGTTTCAAGTAAAATAAGTGTGCTAAAGTAGGTCCTGCTCTATGGCAAGTTATCTAATGCAAACTGAAAAATTTCCAGTGCAAATCATGGGAATATTTTTCCAGAAAAGCCACATCTCTGTCCACGAACAAAGCTATTAATACTGCCTTTAGTTAGGCCAGTATTATTTTGCCATACATTCGGAAGCAGCACAGACATATCTGTTAAGATCTTTAAGAGAAATACATTCAGCTGTGCAGTGCACCCATAAACAGATACAGAGCTAGACTTTTACTAGCTTTTGATGGATTGCAATGAGATCACACACCTGTTTGTTATTTTTGGCAAAGTTGATTCCCACTCCTTGAATGATTTGCCCGCTGTATCCTGATGGGCAGGCCTCACATCTGAAACCTGGAGCTGTATTCACACATCTCACCCCTGGGAAGCATGGATTATACCGGCACTAAAAGGCAAACCAGCAAAGTGATTCAATGTACTAATAATATAGGTTTCAGCCAGCAAAGTTAAGAGTCCATTTGGACATTTTCTGGAAGCCTATGTTCTAACAAATACTTCTTACACTGGAGTAGGCAAGCTTTTTTCTCTAGAGAGTTAACGTAACCTCACAAGAAATGGGCATGGGGCGGGGGGGCCACTAGGGGCGCATTGGAAGATGGCTGACAATAACATCTCTCCGACCCACACGAGGTAATTAAGAGGCTGTGCTGTCCCCCCCAAGCGTGTGGGGGAGGCTGCCCTTGCCTGCTGTGCCCTATACCACCCCTGAATTTGAGGGGGTGGGGGCACTAGGCAGAAAGCCCTTGTGCGGATCTCGGCACTCCTGGACGCTGTCTCTGATTCGCGCCTCTAGCTGCAGCAACTTCAAAAGAAACAATTAGGAGGAAGCTAATGCACATATTTCAAGGAAGAATGGGGAGTAAAGACTGCTAACTGAAGAGATCTCTGATAAACAAGACGGATCGGAGGAACAGGAATAAATCATGAAAAGACACACCAAGGCTCGGTATGTTCGGCAACGGGACTGGATGGGGGGGGGGACTTTCCTTTCTTTTCTCTATGTGATTAACCAAGAATCCCCCCCCCCACAAGTCACAAGTCAGAAATGCCGTTTAAATGACTTAAGCTGTGGATTTAAGACTGTGTGGAGATAATTTTCTAACCAAAGCATGTTTTAAGAAGATCGTGGAAAGCATAAGAGCTTTGGAATGATGCAGCAAAAAATAGCGTCGCCATTTTGGCAAGTTGTGTCGAAAGACTTATGTCTGGGAGGAGGAACAGATCTGTTTTCATATTGTGGGTGAGCCTCCTCAGAGGGACTAAAGGCGGCGACAGATTTGCGAGACTAATGATGGAAAGAGTGCTTTTATTTATGAAAGTGATGATAAATGGAAACCATCTCGACATGATTGGACGAACGGAAAAATTCACACAGGATTATAATTGGTGTTTACCTGCTTAAGGAGATTATCAGAAGAGATCATAAAGAAAAAAAGAAAAATATACGAACAAGATGAGATGTGGAAACAGCAAGATAGGACTGGATAGAATTATGAACATTATTTGGACAGATTTGTGGATATTAGCGCAGCAGCAAGAAGATGATCGGAATCCCCCTTCGGAACTTGAAATATGGGTCCCACCAACAAAAATTTAAAATTTGGCTTTGTAATTCGGAATTTATGTGATGTGATTTGATTTGATTGGTCGGTTAATAAAAATTATTTTTTAACAAAAGAAAGAAATGGGCATGGGGCAGAACTAGCAGTGGGTAGGGATTATAATAATAGTAATTTATGGTAAGAGCAATCATGGCTTTAGTAAACATGGTATATTTCCTCTACCTTTCTCCCTACTTCTTTATCATCTTTTTCTCCTGCCCCCGCTCCCTTGTATCTCTCTTACTCTTGCAATGGAGATAGAATGGGGAAGGAAAGGGACATAAGCCAGATAGCCCCCCAGGCCATGTTAAACCAGACTGAGGGCTGCATGTGGTCCCTGCACCACTCATTTTCTAGTGTAATACCAGGAGAAAGGGGACTCACTCTGAGCACCAGGAATTTATTTACCCTTGGTCATCAATTGATGAGACATCTTGGATTTCTCTAGCTCCAGAATTCATAGGCTAAACCTCTCCTTTCTCACTGGGCTGTGCATGGGTGCTTTTAAACAACATTTTACCTCATCAACATCTGTGCATATAACTCCATTTCCAGTGAAGCCTTCAGGACAAGGCCCACACTGAAATCCATCTGCCGTGTCCATGCATCGCACCCCTCGGAAACAAGTGTTGGCTTCACATTTGGGCTTAGGGGGCGGTGGGGATGGTGTGGGGAAATTTCCAGCTCCCAAACCTGTGATTGGAGGTAGAGCAATTTATTTATTTTTTTAGTAATCAGCTGCTGATCAGTAAATCCTGAGGTAAATGTTGAACATTTGTACCACGCATAGCAGTGGATCAATCCTCCGGCTGGGTTGGATATCTTCTGAGATAATTGTGTGAAGAACACAACATGTATCTATTTTGCATCTTGCACACATTACAGTAACCACCACAACCAGCTATCATTGTTGGCTCCAGATTCGGTGAAGACCTTGGGGCAGGCTGTGTGAAGTGAGTGTGTCACCAGTGCCCATCTCCCTCCAAGTGCAATCTGACCAGAAGGAGACTGCAAACTAAGTGAAAGTTGCCAATCCTCTTTGCCACTGCTCTTATGCTTAGAGAGGCCAGATAAACAAGCAGCCATAGCAAGGGAATGAGGAAAAGGGCTATAGGAATCTGGGGATCACACAATCTGTGGTGCTGGCCCCATCAGGTGCTCAACAATATTGACTTTTGATGCCAGCCCTGCCCACCACTCAGCTTCCCACTGCCTGTCCAGGGGTGGGGGTATACATGTATGTTTGTCTCACAACAATGCACAAAAAATCAAAGTACAATTTCCCCTACATAACTGTGTAGGGAATCTGAAAAGTGTGGCTCTGAATTCTGCATGGGAAAAGGCATTTCAAGGTTGTATTCATGACTTCTTGTTTTCTGTTTAAGAGCAATGGGCTGATAGTTTTGCAGCAACACCACCCCCAACCGAAAAAAAGTATGAAAGGCTAACAAATTTACTATGGCATTATTCCATTCCTGTGGAATAAATTCCATGAAATCTTATGCCGTAATAAATTTTTATGTTCAAAGGTGCCGAAATACTATTTGTTGTTTGTGCTGACAGGTATGTTCTCTGTTGAGATATACAGAAAACAAAACTACCTAGAGCTGGGTTATCTTCTGTTTGGTGTTCAGGTGATCGGTATATTCAGAAGAATATGAAGCATCTCTTTACTCTCAGTCATTTAAGCTCCAGTTCTATGCACAATTACCTGGGGGTAAGCCTCACTAAATGGTTGGTTGACAAATCTGTCTGTATCGGGAGACAATGGAGGAGTGGCAACTATTTCTGAGTAAGCATGCATAGAACAGGGTGGTATATTGTTTTAATCTGCCAATCAGTCAATTAAAAACTCAACTATTGAGTCCCACCAGCAGAAGCTCTGCACAATGACTTCCACTTGCTCAACAAGTCTCTCCCCCCCCCCCCCATGAGACCATGATATTAGCTCAAGGGGGAATAAGGAGAACCCCTGGAAAAGTGGGGGGGGGGTAGGAGAGCCAAAATGCTCGCCCTGATGGAACAAACACCTAAGCATGTTGAATTTTCCCCTATGTCTACTTGGAACTCCTATGAAATTCTGTAGACCTTACTTCAAAGGAAGTGTTCACAGTTGGTGTGGCTAAGGACAAGAAATACTGCTTTTTCGGTTTGATGATTTGGTTTATACCATCATATCTTAAATCAGGAAATACCAAAGTGCTTACCACATGCCTGGCATTCAGCTATTGTGTTCCTCAAAAATGTTGTTTCTTTAACCTTTGAATTATATAAAATAAATACATTCATCAGGCTTGTTTTTCTTGAATTGCCCCTATGACTATTACAGAAAAACCAGACGATGCACATTATACAACCTAACCAATAATACTGCCTAATTTTTCAAAACAGTTACTTGGTACTGTTTTTGGCATAATTGTCCATACTGGACCTTATGACAAGTCATCTCCATGTAAACAGTTATGATTTCATATTTTAACCTCCTGATATCTTCAGCTGAACTACTTAGAGCAGATAGTGTTCACCGCAGCTCAAAAATCCCATTGGCCTTCAAACAAAAATAATAATGCAAGGCTTAAAATTTAATTTGGGCTTTAAATGTTTTTCGAGTGAACTGTAGACACATGCCTGAGCTCAGCCTTGTCTCATTTAATTGCCTTCGCATATCACTAAATTAGCTCCAGGAGTCTTCATGATTTTCCCAAGTCTGGAAAAGTGTGCAGGCTCAGGCCATCACCATTCATAAATAACTATATAAAGTTAAGCATATCCTTCATGCTCTCAGCCACGATCTTTCTTAGAATTTAATCCATGGAGGCCAGTGGTATGATTCAGGAATGAACTATGCCATGCACATCCAAAAACAACCAAGTCTCTCTCTTAAATTGCAGTGGACTATTTCATTACCTATTTCTTAATGCAAAGAAAAGAAGTTTGCCCAGAAGTCTCACTTGTAGTGTGTTTTTAATGTTGTACACCGCCCTGGGATCTTTGGATAAAGGCTGGTGTATAAATTGAATAAATAATAATAATAATTGTGGGTGAAACTTTGGCAGAAATAATAAGATACCCATTTAGCTAGTGGTCAGCAAAGTAAGTGTTATATAAACGTTTCTTATACCTGCTGTCGGAGAAGATCTTTCACATCACCCAGTATTTGGTTCATTTGCATCATGTGACCTAATAACTGCCTGTTAAAGTCACTTGTAGAGACACCTATAATAAAAGGAAAGTTATGAAAAAGTGTAATGCAGAAGTTCAGAAACCCAACAGTATTGACACTTATCTAACCTCCAAAGAACTTCATAAAAGTTCACAACTGCCTAGAATTTGGACCTCAGCAAACTTACCATCTGTCTCTATGCATGTTTACTCTGAGATTCCACTAGTTTCACTAAGACTTATTTCCAGCTAGTTTATTATTAGTTTTGCAGCCATGCAGCCCTATCTTATGCATGCTTATTTGGAAATAC
Source organism: Podarcis tiliguerta (assembly GCF_965153285.1). Classification (NCBI taxonomy): domain Eukaryota; kingdom Metazoa; phylum Chordata; class Lepidosauria; order Squamata; family Lacertidae; genus Podarcis; species Podarcis tiliguerta. The sequence continues at coordinate 36,629,841 of NC_139544.1, read as the reverse complement.
GGTAAGTCCCACTGTTCGACTGAGCCTTACTCCCAAGCAGCCTTGGTCTAGTAGTTCAAGGACTGCACTGCAGATTAAGGCCCAGCTCAACCTCTACAGAATCAAGTGATCGCTTAAATGTGTTAGCAAGCCATTCATGGATCAAGAATTATCAACATCATCCTTGCACATGCAGACGGCAGCAAAACTGGAAATGATGTCACCATCCACCAATGCCAATGCCACTCATCAATGACACTCTGTATAATAAAATGTGGCCCGCCTTGAGAGGACTGTGTGGTCCTGAAAGGCAGCGTAAGGTAAAGGTAAAGGGACCCCTGACCATCAGGTCCAGTCGTGACCGACTCTGCGGTTGCGACGCTCATCTGGCTTTATTGGCCAAGGGAGCCGGCGTGCAGCTTCCGGGTCATGTGGCCAGCATGACTAAGCCGCTTCTGGAGAACCAGAGCAGTGCACGGAAAAGCTGTTTACCTTCCCGCCAGAGCGGTACCTATTTATCTACTTGCACTTTGATGTGCTTTCGAACTGCTAGGTTGGCAAGAGCAGGGACCGAGCAATGGGAGCTCACCCTGTCACGGGGATTCGAACTGCGACCTTCTGATCTGCAAGTCCTAGGCTCTGTAGTTTAACCCACAGCACCACCCGTGAAAGGCAGCGTAGAAATACCCAAATAAACAAATGAATACATGCATGGAGGGAACTATCAACACATGGCAATGGTGGGAACACTGACATGTCATCCTCCCCCCTCCACGTGCACACAATTAAAGTTGTTGAAAGAAACACCGGTGTTGTACTGACATTCCTCACAGCAAGCATGTAAAGAATGGACATCATACACACATGAGCACATGCACATGAGGTGTTTGATGCAGCAGTCTTAAAGTGCAGAGCTCTCCTAAACAGAAGAAAGGCAGCTGCTACAGAATTCTGTGCATTAAAATCCAAGACACATCAGCTCTCCCAAGATCAACCACCGATGACTTCATTTCAGCTAATACACAAAACACAAAAACGCCCATGCACTGATGATATGATTCTTTTCTCCCCAACATATGCTAAAGCAATCTAGTTTAAATTGTTTCTGGCCACCACTTTGATATCTGCTGAACAGGTTTACTAGAAAAAGACTAGAAAACATGCCCATAGAACAATGCGAGCCAAGTCAATGCTTTTCTAAGAACATACGCATCTATCCTGAAAGGAGGAGGAGCTTCTTCTTTGCATGACTTCATACCTTGTTGGCATAGAGACAAAAGGCTCTGGTGCCCCTCCTTCAAGTCACTTCCCATCCTTATCCAGTGGTGATTATTACAAGCCCCTGCTGCCATGCTGTCAGTCCTCAGAAAAGGAGGACAGGGAAAGAAAAGCCAGCCGACAGATAGACACCGAGAGATCGAGCTGCTATGAAGTGGCATTTGCCACATTGTGTGCAGACCTGTCCAAGATTAAACTCAGAGGGAAGCAATGCTGTCAAAGGTCTATCTTTGCACAGGCCTAATTGGTTGGTGGATGCAATGTCACAAATCCAACTTCCCCAACATCCTTGGTGCAGTTTTCCAGCTCTTTTTGCATTGATTTCCCTCTTTAAAAAATAAAACAAAAGCAGCAAAAAATGCTTAAATGCAGATGGGGAGTTCATGCTGAGCTTCAAAACTTTTGAAAAAGATGAACACCTTGCCAGGGTTATAGGACTGAGCAAAAATAGCCTCCTAAAACTATTCATAAAATGGAGTTAAGTGAAATTCCAATAACAGGTTTTCCTCAGATAACTCTCTTCTGATAAATTTCCGCCTCCTGAAACTTGGGTGAAACTTTACTGACCATCCATGCAGGTTTGTGTTTTGCTGTTTGTTTAATGTTTCTGGTTTGGATTTAATAAATAAATAAATAAATAAATAATAATAATAATAATAATAATAATAATAAATAATTTTATTTATATCCCGCCCTCCCCAGCCGAAGCCGGGCTCAGGGCGGCTAACAACAATAAAACAGTACAAAAGTACAACACAACACAACTCTCTAAAATCATTCATTATAAAATTAATATATTTCCTAAGGCAGTTGCCTAAGGAACAAGTCGAAGGCGCTGTTTATGTTTTGCCTGGTACAGAGGAGACTGAGAGGAGATACGATAGACATCTTCAAATCTCTCAAGAGCTGTCACAAGGCAGATGGAGTGAGCTTGTTTTCGCCTGGTCTGGAGGCTAGGATCCGAACCAATGGATTCAAGTTACAAGAAAGGAGATCCCGACTAAACATCTAGAAGAACTGTCTGACAGTAAGAACTGCTCAACACTGGAACAGACTTCCATGAAAGATGATGGACTCTCCTTCCTTTTTAAGCAGAGGTTCGGTGGCTATCTGCCATGTGTGCTGTAGTTGCAATTCCTTGCCTTTTTCTCATACGTCAATTGGAGAATTAAAGTACAACATCTGGTGTTGAGGGCAAGACGTGGCAACTCTACTGCTTAGTTACAGGAGACTTTCTTGGAAGGGTGGTATATCTTTGCTTCCTCTTGCAGTACAGCTAGGATAAAAATAGTCACTGGGAAACCTGGTTATGCTCTGAATACAATATTACATATGGCCAAGCACATTTATTTTGTAATATAAAAACTACCTGGATATTGAACTGCTGGCTCAATCTGTGGAAGAAAACAGTCCTGGAGGCCAGCTACTTGGGACAATGACCCTTTTACTACTAGCTTCAGCTCCTCCAAAGTGTCCTGCAATGACAAAAGAGATTTGGGGGCACAACATTAGGAAGAGGTATCCCAGCTTTTCCTTTAGAAAGCTCACAACAGTTCAAATGCCTTTCATGGCCTTCACAAACACAACAGGCAGCTGCAAGGACTTTTTGTTAGGGGATGACGTACAAATGCTACTAACACAGAAGTCAGTACAGTGGTACCTCGGGTTACATACGCTTCAGGTTACAGACTCCGCTAACCCAGAAATATTACCTCGGGTTAAGAACTTTGCCTCAGGATGAGAACAGAAATCGTGCTCCGGTGGCGCGGCAGCACCAGGAGGCCCCATTAGCTGAAGTGGTGCTTCAGGTTAAGAACAGTTTCAGGTTAAGAACGGACCTCCGGAACGAATTAAGTACTTAACCCGAGGTACCACTGTAATAGGTGCATCTATATGTTGTATGAATGAAAATGTTCTTGCTGTAACAGTCATAGGAAAAGTTGTTTCCCAAGAACCTGAAGGATATGCATTTTGGTTATGACCAGCTAAGAAAACTTACAGGTGCCCTGTATCTTAAAATATTGGTATCTTTACCAAGCAGAGATTAGGTAGCTGCCCTTAGGGCAGAGTTCTTTGACGTTGTGCCTCCAGGTGTTGATGGACTAGAACTCCCACCAACCAGCTTAGCCCAATGGTCAGGGGACCTGTAATCCAATATCTGGAGGCCCAAGGTTAAAGAAGGCTGCCTTAAAAGGTATAGGCCAGCCAGACTATTGTCCAAGACGGAATTTCATCCGGCTGACCTGTTGTCAGGATAGGATGGGGCTATAGAGCTTTGGCCTCTGCCATCAGGACCTTGAGACACTAAAAGGGTATTCCTGAATCTCAGGTTGTGACCAACCCTGCACTACCCATCAGCCATAAAACAAGCAACTGCAAAGAAATTGATTCTTCACTTCCTGCCAGAAGGAACATTTGGCTCCTCTTGGGACTGCAGAGCTAAAAGAATGCACACATGAACATTATGATCCCATCCATCAGCCAGAGAATGAAGGGCTGCTGGGTTGTGCAGGTTTAGGGGAATGTCTCTATGTGCATTCTTCAATTACAATGATGATCACTTGATCAAAGGCAGGATATAGTAAGTGTCAAACCGGGGGGGGGGGATCTATGTACCACTGGTATCCCCCCCCCCTATCCATTGCATATTTTTTAAAAGCAGAATGGGGTACTTTGCACATAGAATCATAGAACTGTAGAGTTGGAAGGGACCCCAAGGGTCATCTAGTCCAACCCCCTGCAGTGCAGGATTCTCAACTAGATCATACATGGCAGGTGGCCATCCAACCTCTGCTTAAAAAGGAAGGAGAGTTCGCTTTCTTTCCTGGGAGTCACTGATTTTTATAAAAAAAAAATTAAAGTTGCTTTGTGCCAGAGGCAAAAGGAATACTGCACATGCCTAGATGTTAGTGTAACTTTAAGTCAGTTAACTAAAAGAGAAGTTGGTTTTCCTCATAAAAGTACACAGAGAGACAGGCTCAGTCTGAGATGCCAGAGTTGTTGAAAATAAAAGTCAGCAACCCTAATTGGTCTCCTTTCATATATGTAAGAGGTTCTCTGGTTAAAAAAAGGTTAGGTAAAAGTAAAGGACCCCTGGACGGTTAAGTCCAGTCAAAGGCAACTATGGGGTTGCGGCGCTCATCTCGCTTTCAGGCTGAGGGAGCCAGCATTTGTCCGCAGACAGCTTTCCAGATCATGTGGCCAGCATGACTAAACCACTTCTGGCGCAACCAAACACCTTGACAGAAACCAGAATGCATGGAAACGTTGTTTACCTTCCCACCGCAGCAGTACCTATTTGTCTACTTGCACTGGCGTGCTTTCGAACTGCTGGGTTGGCAGGAGCTGGGACAGAGCTATGGGAGCTCACTCCATTGCAGGGATTCAAACCGCTGACCTTCTGATTGGCAAGCCCAAGGGGCTCAGTGGTTTAGACCACAGCGCCACCCGCATTAGCAACCCTAATTGGTCTCCTTTCATATATATAAGAAGTTCTCTGGTAGAGCCACAGAGCTCTTCAGTTGCAAGGGAAGGTTATACTCACGAATCAGGAGGACTGAGGGGAAGAACTTGACCGATGAACTCGTGAATCTCCCCTGCTCCCTCTCCACCCTGGGCCTGACAAATGAAGTGCATGTGTCTCCACCCAATCAGCAAGCAGCCTGACATGAGAGGAGCTTCTGCATGAAGACTCCATCACTCATCTACAGCTGCTCACCTGTGCTTTTTTCTGCAGTGTTCGTAACTCCACTGCCTCTGAGCTTTGTGACAGTCCTGAAAAGGCTTTAGGCAGATCTTGAACGGAATCCATCTGCACACAGTCCACGTACAATTCGGCTTTGCTGGAGCCACGTTGCAGGCCGCTTAGCCTGAGGAGGACTGAGCGGCGCTTCCCATCTGCCAGTGGCACGTTGCTGAAGATCACAGCATTTAACTTCCCATCGCTCCTCAAATATCGAAGGGAAACTAGAACAAAATAACATTATTGTAAGGCAAGAACACAGTATAATTGGTACACAGTGAAACCTCTGCCAATGGAGCAGGAAGTTTGCGGAAAGTTAAGGAAAGCCAGCTCAGCTTTCCTTGGTTTGATCGTGTCTGTTGCGACAGCTCTAGTTAACAAATCACTTGCAAATGCATATACCATGTGGAGTATTGTCCTAGATGCAGATAAAAATAAAATAGCTAACAAAGGGAGGGGGGCACCCGTCAGCTCCAGCTCTCTCCATGATCACAGATGCACAGGTTCGGTGGTGGCCAAACGCAAAAAGAGGAAGGGCCTCCTGCAGCTTTAGAAGTTGTGTGGAACAGTGGCGTAGCGTGGGTTGTCAGCACCCGGGGCAAGGCAAGTAATTTGCGCGCCCTCCCCCGCTGCATTGTCCCTCCCCCAGATAGTCCCTCGCTCTCTCTCTCTCCGCACCGCACCGTATGCCTGGCACCCTCCCCTCCACAGTGGGCAGTGACCCGGCGGCTCGGATCGGATTCGCACAGCCAGCACTGCAGTGAGAGAGAGTGAGTGAGCCAGGTAGGGGCAGAGAGCTGTGAGTGCGAGCGCGCCCCCCCCCAGATGTTGCGCCCGGTGCGGCCGGCCCCCCCTGCACCCCCCACGCTACGCCACTGGTGTGGAAGAAGGAATTTCAACAGGGTTCCTTCTTCTAAACAACTTTTATCTATCAGTCATCTGCTTGAGACATCTTTTGAAGACATCTTTTGCCCATGCCTTTGCCCGATCCATGAAACTGGTCCTTTTATGCATGCTACAACATCGGGCAAAAAATTTCTGCATAACAGAGGGTTGGACTAGATTATCCTCATGGTCCCTTCCAGCTCTACAGTTCCAGGCATTTCTGTACTTTTAGTCGCTGTTTAATTGTTTGTTTCATTGCGTATTTTTACATTTTATCAATGGGTTTTCATTTTAATTGTACTCTTTTTACCACTTTAGTGTTTGCAACCCTGGGGTCCTTTGAGAGGAAGGGCAAGATAGAAATTTTAATGATGGTAATGATTAAAAGAAGCAATTTTGTGTTTCCTAGTAAGTTAAAAAACCATTTAGATCTATTCTTATACAGTGGTTCCTTGGGTTACAGACGATTCAGGTTACAGACCCCGCTAACCCAGAAATAGTACCTCAGGTTAAGAACTTTGCTTCAGGATGAGAACAGAAATCGAACGGCAGCAGCGGGAAGCCCCATTAGCAAAAGTGGTACCTCAGGTTAAGATCAGTTTCAGGTTAAGAACGGACCTCCAGAACGAAGTTCTTAACCCGAGGTACCACTATATATTAAGTGATATAGAAATGATCTTCTATAAATCACAAAGGTGTAGGAGCTCAGTTCTGTTTTGTATCTGGCCCTGAATTAGTTTCTGGTTCTCAGATTCCGTTTCATATTATTAAAGCAGAAATAGTAAGGACTGCAGCAGGGTTGGCTAAAGACATCTGGAAAGAAAACTCCAGAAAGTACCTCTCCCCATGCTAAATTATATGCAGTAACTGAACAACTTATAATTTCTTGCCCTTTAATGTAGCTGCATCTTTGCTCCCTAAGGACCAAACTAGAAGTAACTTGTGAGATATCAGTTTGCTTTTTAGGAACTGGCCCCACTATCTCATGGATTAGATCTGCCCTGCTGGTTTGTTAAGCAAAGGTACAAAAGTTAAGACCACAGAGCATTTTATCCACTAAAAGCTGCTATGTAAGTGGCAACCACATTAGAAGAACACTGAACATGCCTTGGGTTTTTCCCCCCTTCGAAAATAAAAGCAACTGAGGGAAGAAACAGGACTATGATAAGGGGGGGGGGGGATTTAGCCCTTTCTCTGTGTACTGTAATCCTTGTAAAAATAAACCCTCCCCCTTGCATTATTTGCCCCAGGAACAAAGCTACCAGTGATCTCCTGTGCAGCCATGTTTTGTCAGGACCTGGGATGCCACAGACAAAAGGAATCTCTACTGCAGATTTCAAGGTATGTGAGCATTCGCCAGCTTTGAATCTGGCAAGCCCTATAAGAAAGATCCTGCATCTGGAGCAAGACTAGATAAATCCAGCAGAGAATAAGAGAAAGATAGATAAAGGAAAGGGGTGGAAGAGCTCACAATTGGCCAATGGCCACGAGACAGGATTGCCGGAGGGCAGCTGGACTGGATAGAAGATCAAGGTTCATCTGAGGGGGTGGAATACTTTTTTTGGAGAGAGCAGAGGGGGAAATGCTTGCTAGGAAGGACCAAAGACATTATTATATTTAAACCATCTGTGTTGCTGCACCCTTCCACTGCAGGAAAAGTTTGAATTTATTGGTGCCAATGGACAGTGAAGACTTCAGTCGTTTTCACTGTGGAGAAAACCAGAGTCCCTGTTGCTTTGCTTATGAAAGGCAGTAAAAAAAAGCTTCAGTTTAGGATACCAGAAATCCTGTTGGATATTTGAATAGGCTTCAAAGAGCTGTTGTTAAGTGAGCACATACAACTTTTAAAGAAAATGCTATTTTTAAAAGATGAGCAGTCTTTTATCTGAGTGTATATCCAGGTGAGAAGGTCAGGAGAGGGGGGGAAAGTAGACATGGATGTATCTGGGGAGTCTGCAGCATATATTTTGATGGATTAGCATATGTTTTTGTGATCACTGTCCACTTCTGGAACACTACTGACTTGGTTAAAAAATGCTTTCATTTCTTCACTTTTTTAAAAAAAACACAAGTCCTTATGGTTTGAGAAGAATGAAAAGGATGCAGTTTTAATATTTTAATGCATTAAATGCAATAGTAAATTACAAATTCAGTAGTCAATTGATAAATCACAGAATCGCAGAGCAGCATTTTAGTGAAGGCCTTTAATGCAATAGCCAAGAATTTATTCGTTCCTTATTAACAGAACTAAAGCATTACCCCTGAACCATCATCAATTGTTTATACTTGTACAAATGTAGTGGTGAAGGCTGGAAGCAGAATAATCCCTAAATTCCTAATCCCTAAATTGTAGCTACAGTGGTACCTCTGGTTATTCATTCCAGAAGTCCGTTCTTAACCTGAGGTACCACTTTAGCTAATGAGGCCTCCCGCTGCCGCCATGCTGTTGCGTGATTTCTGTTCTCACCCTGAGGTAAAGTTCTTAACCTGAGGTACTACGTCCGGGTTAGTGGAGTCTGTAACCCGAAGTGTTTGTAACCCGAGGTACCACTGTACTTCTTTTAGATGTTATGTGGCAATGGAGACAATGACATTAACCTTATCACAAGCAGCTTTTAGCCTGCCTTCTAAGGCAGTGGTTCCCAAGCTCCTCACCCACCTGCCCTAGGAAGGACCACTTGAAAATTGCTACTGGTTTTGGTGGACCACTTAATGATTTTTCAACCTGTTGTAGCAATTTCAATGCACTGTGCTATATGCTGTATGATTTGTAACTTTATTCTTATAGTTTCTTTTTTATAATACAGTAAAATACAACAGAAGTACAAGAAGCAATAAAATACAATTTAAAATAAATATTAATGTTAAAGTGAAACTGATGGACCACTGGTGGTCCACAACCAGTTTGGAAACCCATGTTCTAAGAGAATTCTTCTTCTCTTTTAGGAGAGCGAGAGTGAAATCATCATGAAGGACAATGCAGTTATGAAACCAAGAAGGCCAGATTGCAAGCGGATTCTGCTTTAATATGTTACAATCCTAAGGGAAACAAGTGAAAAGAGATGGCAGGGAGAGGAATGTTCTGGAATAGCAAAACATCACACAGAGGAAACAAGGTACCAAACTCTTGTATTTTTTTAAAGGGTTCCTTGAGTGCATATGTAGATATATTGGTATAAAACTGTTCTGTCATACTAAAAACAAACAAACATGAATTTTTAAAATATTGCTCCTGACAATGGCAACAGGCATTGGCAGTCAGACCACACAACTCAGATGGTCATGTCCCTGCTGAGCTGCCATAAATTACTGCTGTAAGTAACCATAGCAATTGTTGTTATACAATTCCATTCACCATATAGATGGGTTTATGAAACATTTCTGTGTCCTTCTGCTGTGCTGAAGAAGAATTCCACGAAACAGTGGGTATATCCGGAATCACTGTTCACGGACCACTTCGGCAGCGTTGGACGTCATGAAACAAAGCTTTACAGCTTGTTTTCACCAGATAAGAATCTGACCCATTGCTTCTTTCAGAGACTTGCATAGCCCACAAAGACTTTCAGAGACCTTTAAGACTTATGTTTATTTGGTTCTAGGTTTTCAAGAGTATCCATCAAGAGTGCATAATTTTTGACTTTCAGAGATTTAGAAGATTTCTATAATTTACTGCTGGGCTGCACCTGGCTTGGTGGGCCACAAATGGTGCATTATAATGGCCAGACTATCTCTGTCCAAGAATCACCATAGTTGACGTAACAGCTAGAGCTGGTAAAAGGCACTCCTAGAAACTGAGGCTACCTGTGCTTCCAGCAACAAAGATGGATCCAGGGGCCCCCACAAACCCTGAATGTGTCTTTCCAGAGTAAGTGCAACCCCGTTGAGAACAGGCAACTGGACAATCTTCTGGACATGGGAATCACCAACCCAGTGCCTCTGTACTCCCATGGTTCAAGCTCAGTTCATTAGCTCTCAGATTATATTTGCATTAATTTTTATATGACTAACATTTTGTTCTAAAGCAAAACACATGTTCTTTATTTGCTGATTTATAACAAACAATTATCATCATCATCATCATCATCACATTTCTAAACCACCCTTCAATCTGAAGGTTACCAGGGTGATATAAAAATTAAAAGCAGAAAAAGGAATTTCAGTAGAATATAATTACAACAGAAGTCAGACTACCTCACATACTCTTCCTGTCCCCCACAGCTTGGAGAAGCAAATGAGTCTTCACTTGACATAGGAAGGATAGAGTAGGGGAAATATGGTATATCTTCAGTGGAAGTGAGTTCCATAACTAGGATGCCACAACAGATTGAAAGCCATGAATTGTTTGACTGTAGAATGGACCATGCTCACCAATAGAAACACTAGCAGGGCCTCTCCTACAGACCTTATTGCATGGGACAGCAGATAATGGGAGACACCCCTTCAAATATTTGGGCTTAAAATATAGGGATTTATACTTCGGACGTAGTCCTTGTAGCAAATCAGGATCCTGTGCAGCTCTTTAAGGATCTGTGTAACATTATCCTATTTTGTTGTAGCATTTATTAATCTAGCAGCTACATTCTGCAGCTGCTGCAACTTCTGGAACATCTTCAAGGGCAGTCCCATGTAGAGCTACATATGAGGTTACGAGAGCATGTAGTACTGTGGCTGGAATACTGCAGTCCAGATGCAGTTGTGGGTAGTGAATGAATTGGAAATGGGCATTCTTGCTACTGAGGTCACCTGGGCTTCAAATGACAATATCGGTTCTAGAAGCAACCCCAGACTACCCATTTAGGCAGCAATCCTACACTCACTCGCCTGGGAGTAAGCCCCATTGGATACAATGGGGCTCACTCTGAGCAGACATATGCAGGATTGCAATGTAAGCCCGCAATCCTGTGCATGCTTACTTGGGATTAAGTTTCATTTAACTCATTGGGGTTTACTTGTATAGACCTGCACTTGACCCAACCAAATGCATTTTAAAAGGCTCACCTTTTAGTCAATCAAAAGTTTTTAAATCTGTTAGTCTAACCAATCACTAACGAGTTGCAGCCCCAATTTAAAGGCAATTTAACTAAACGTTTCTGTAATTGGTTAGCATGCAATTTTAGTTAGTAGGTTTATTCTAATTGCACAACCATTCCTCCCTTTGTAGATAACACCACACGTTTTTCATGCTGTACATTCATGAATTTACCATAGCATGGCAGAGTTCCACACAAGTCAGTGCTACGGCTCTAAACAAGCGCATTCCACTCAGCCAAGAGCATTTTCTGTCATGTGGCTGATTTTATAAGGCCTTTGCAACAGGAATGTTTATCTTGCACAGTCAAAGCTAAACTTCGGGATCAACTAAATTAAGTTCCCATCTTTCATATGCTGAATGCAGCATGTGCGTGTATCTATCAAATTCCTCAGTAATTTGAAACAGTGATTTCCCAAAGGGGAAAAAGGAAGAAAGAGAAACCTTTGACTTGGTTCTTTGAGAACCATTCATCACTGCCAGTGGGAAGTTTGCTGGCAGAAAGATGCCAGCCCCCAACTCCCAACATGGGGAATCAAGGCTGTACAAGAACACAGAGACAGGATGTTGCCATAAGCTAATTCTCGTACTTCTCTGAAGCGTGGAATGCAATGAGTATGCAAGCAGGCAATAAAAAGCAGTAGCAAAGTGTTGGAATTGTATTTACATTAGCTTTCATTCCTAGTCTCAGTACTGATAAGACTCCAATACTGCAATAAACTCTGAGCACCAGAATTTAGGAAGGATATCAAGAAGAATTCAGGAGGTGTTTAAGAGGATGGTAAAAACAATTCCAGGAGTAAACATTAATTAAATGAATTAAAACTTCACCAAAAAATGTAAGCTAATCGTAGAAGATTTGTGTGAGAGACCTTCTTGAGAATATGCCCAATAAAATCACATCTATTCATTGCTTTCACACCCACCCACCCGACTTTTGTAGGACTTACCTTTATTCACCCGTCCCATAACTGTGAATTCAAAGTATTTTCTGTTTTCAGTGGAGGAATATAGCCCAAATACAACAGCGGTGCTTTTGGGTTGCAGTCTGAATGTCGACAGCACGTAAATTTCATTCAGTGTAGGATCGGCCAGTGTCTGTTGCAAGAAGGTTTTTACTAGCCTCTGGTTGGGTGTAGAAAGAAGATCAAAAACTATAAAGAGATAAGAAGGATTTCACTAAGTTGATTATTATAAATAATATACAAGTGGGACTTCAATAAAATGGTGCAGTTCGTCTTTGCAACAGGAACGCACCTGTAGCATGACAGAAGCCTGTAATTTTATCAGGATAAGTTGTTGTAACAACTTCTGTAACAATTGTTTTCTCAAAATGTATTTTCTGTACCATGAAAAATAAATAAAAACAAACCCACAAAGGCTCCTGTTTCAGTTTCTGGCCAAACAGCTATGTCCTCCTCCAGGAAGTTCCATTTCACCACCAGTATCACCCCCAACTTTGCATTTCCCCTTGCCCAAATGCCAAGCTGAGCATTTAAGGGCTGATTTAGTTCAATGAGAGAAATGGAGCTCTGCAGCTGCAGATTCAAACTGCCTCAAGCCACCTTAGTTGGTGTGAGTCATAGCTCAGTGAGTGGTAACCACATGGCTTGCTTGTGGAAGGTCACAGATTAAATCCCAGGCATCTTCTGTTACAAGTACAGTACAGTATCTTTCAGGTGGCCTGTTTGGGAACACCTTGAAGCTGTGGACAGTTTCACCTGTAGTACCAAATAAGAAAGATTTATGGTCTGACTCACCACAAATCAGAGTCATCTGTTCTTTCGGAAGAATCATAGAGTTGGAAGAATTTACAAGAAATTCCTCCTTGGGCTGGCTTTTAAAGAGGTGAGATTTTATTCTGTTTCGCTAAAAGGAAAGCTTTTTCTTTTTCTTGGTCTGAGTATTTGAGATGGAGGTGGCTACAGATACAAATAAATTTCCAATGATTATTAGTGTTATTTAAAATCGCCCTTCACTAACCCAACTGTGTTGAAAGAATAAAGTGTGTTAAGAGACATATCACCAATCTCCTGGTGAAAAGTACATCAGGAAGATGGGAAACATTTATACATCATAAGCGGTTATGCTTATTTTATGCTTGTTGCTTAATTGATTGCAATAATTTATTTGTTAGATTGCTTCAAGTCTGATCTGGAAAAAAGTTTAAGTCTAATGACCTTACTAATTGTAGTCAAATTAAAATGTGTTCCTTCTGGATATACAGTTCTTTGAATTAAACTCATGTGACTTCATAGATGCCAAGAATCAAATTAAACTTTGTTTTTTCAGGAATTAACATGGTGCTAGCTCCCTGACCAAACTGTACTCGTATATAAGCCACAGTGTGGATACTGTTGCCTGCAAGCTTACCCTGTAGGTGGTACATTTTTCCCAGCAGACAGGACTTATTTCTGGCTCTGGGTGGAGACACTCTGGATTTAGCTAAAGAGCACAGTTCTGCCGGATGGTATTTTGCTGAAGTGAGTGATCACTGAATATACAAGGTTATAAAACTATTTGCTTATTAAAAGTGCTATATAAAGAGACAGTGGGGAACAAAGGCCAGATATTTGTAAAGAATGATAAAACAGCAGAGCACACTCATTTAGAAGCAAAAACTAGGTCTTGGCTTTTTGATTCAACTAGAGAGAAAAGAGAGGAAAAGTTGAGAAGAGGCAAAGGGCCCTGGGATACAAGCAAATGGTTAGATACTATTTGGAGATTTATGCAAGTCTTTGTGCTGCTAGCTTGCACATTCCCCTCTCTTACATCACACATATTATAACATTATGAAATACAAGCGGTTCACATGGAAGTCTGCACGTTGTTGAATGGTTTCTGGGATTCCTTCTCCAAAAGCAGGAGAAAATTGATACAAATTGAGCTTTCATTGGCTTCCATTTAGACCAGGGGTAGAGAACCTGTAGCTTTTCAGATGCTGTTAGACTCCAGCTCCCATCAGCCTCAGCCAGAACGGTTAGGGATGATGGTTGTTCTCAACCCAAGGGATCTGGACGGTCATACCTCATACCTGAAACAGAGCACCTGTTGCACACACTATGTTTATGTGTGTGGTAGAGTGTGCTTATTCCTTAACTATGCTGTATCTTCATCAGGATGTGTGAGACCAGGCCTCTGGTTTCAATCCTATGAAGATGGTAAATTGTTGCCTAGATTTATCCAATAGCAGAGTGCTAATTTACCACAATGTAATAATCCTGCCATGTGGTGTGGATTATATAACATATATCTACACCTGGCTGAAAAATTGACGAGGTAAAATTATTTCCATCAGTTGGCAGCTTGTTACAGATAACCAATTTACTAAGTGGATTTAAATGGACGCCATGTTAAATTTCCTTTGGGTAAAGGGTCTTCTGAAGCCACACACTTAGCAGCGCTTATTTGAAGAACTAACTGCTGACATTCACAGAGGTTAATTATCACAGAAGGGCTGAACATCTACAAAAGCTTATTAGCCTGCAAGTGTACACAGAATGCATGACTTCCCAGAGTGAATTAAACCAATTGTTTGTGCACTCCAACGGCCACCTGGACACAGATTGGTAGCTTTAGAAACAGATTCTCAAACTTTTCCAGAATGATGAGCCTCCAACTCAAAATAGGAGAGGTGTGGGGTGGCTAGCTTTTCCAAGTGTAGTTTATGATGGGACCATGATGTATTGGAAACTTAAAAGCACAACCCACACAACTTTTAATGCTCATTGATTTCAAAGGAAAATAACAAAGGACCTCAAACTGCAACTCTTTACTCACTTACATGGGAGTAAGCCCCAGCAGACTCAATGGGCCTAACATCTGGGTAGGCGTGTATAGGATTGCACTGCTTCACTATAGTAGGATTACCCCTTTATGAAATAATGTCATTTCATTGGATCATTATTCTCTAACAAAGCATATTTTTCCAAAGGTTCTTTATGATTTTAAGGAGCTTTTGTTAAATAAAAGGTACAGATTCCTTTGGAATAATGCTCCTGACAGTTTATGTCATTCCAGTGCCTTCAAAATCGAGTCCTTTAAACTTTGTACTTTGTCTTTAAACATTTTCCTGTCCCGTTTCCACCTTCTGTTTCTGCTCTATTAACAGTGCAGGTCTCTACCTATCTACTCAGAAGTAAATCCTATTGAGTTTAATTAAGGGAGGTTACTCCCAGATATGTAGGGACTGCAGTCTCATTATCTTGTTTCACTAGCAACCGCCTGTACTTAAATTTAAATTTAAGCTTAACGTGAGTCAACAGTGTGATGCAGCAGCAAAAAAAGCTAATGCTATTCTAGACTACATCAAGGGAAGTAATAGTACCACTCTATTCTGCCTTAGTCTAAACCACAGAGCCTAGGGCTTGCTGATCAGAAGGTTGGCGGTTCAAATCCCCACAACAGGGTGAGCTCCCGTTGCTTGGTCCCTGCTCCTGCCAACCTAGCAGTTCAAAAGCACGTCAAAGTGCAAGTAGATAGATAGTTACCGCTCCGGCAGGAAGGTAAATGGTGTTTCCGTGCGCTGCTCTGGTTCGCCAGAAGCGGCTTAGTCATGCTGGCCACATGACCCGGAAGCTGTACGCCAGCACCCTCGGCCAATAAAGCGAGATGAGCACCGCAACCCCAGAATCGTCTGTGACTGGACCTAACAGTCAGGGGTCCAATACCTATTCTGCCTTAGTCAGACCACACTTGGAATACTGTGTCCAATTCTGGGCTCCATGATTTAAGAAGGATGCTGACAAGCTCGAAAATGTGCAAAGGGCAACCAAGATGATAAAGGGTCTGGAAACTAAGCCTTATGAGGAGCGCTTGAAGGAGCTGGGTCTGTTTAGCCTGGAAAAGAGGAGACTGAGAGGAGATATGATAGCCATCTTTAAATATTTTAAGAACTGTCACGTGGGGGGAGGAGCATGCTTGTTTTCTCCTGCTCTGGAGGGTAGGACTCGTACCAATGGCTTCGAGTTATAAGAAAGGAGATTCCGACTAAACATTCAGAAAAACTTTCTGACCATAAGAGCTGTTCAGCAGGCTCCCATGAGAGCCTCTCCTTCCTTGGATGTTTTTAGCAGAGGCTGGATAGCCATCTGTCATGAATACTTCATCTGAGGTTCCTGCAATCCAGGGGGTTGGACTAGATGACCCTTGGGGTCCCTTCCAACTCTATGGTTCTAGGGAGGCATACATTAGGTTAATAGATATAATACAGCTCAAAAAAGAAACCTACATGCATCTTCACAACATATTCAACATTCTACTCATTGAAATAATTCCGCTTGAGAAGCATGAAAGAGATTCTTTTCCATTGCATTCCATTTATTTTAGATTTCATTCTTACTCATACCTACAGCCTTTGGGTAATGCATGAAAGGAGTCAAGGTGGTTCAGTTGATTAACTGATTAATCTCGAACGAATGATTCTTTAGTGTCTTCACAATCTATCATCACACAGCCCACTAAACAGCTTGAATTTAAAAACATGCCCTTTCTGCAAAGGTAATTAGCACCAGCGGTGCATTGTGCCTACATGGGAAAATCAAAACCATAAAAATGTGATCTGCAAACAGGTATCGGCTACAAAAACCGTTCATCCCCATTTTCAACAACAGTACTATGCTGTTGTCCTTGTAATATTAACAACACAGCAACGTATGAGACACTACTGTTTAAATCAAATCATATACAGTAATGAATGCCAATTCAAAGCTGAATAATTATCCCCATCTGGAATCAATATTAAAATATCTTCAGGAACACCATCCTAATCAGAGGTAAATTACATTGGATGTATCTAAGGCTGTCTCTCTGCTTATTAAAGGCTCTTTGACCCAACAGTGGGGTTTTGTCGCTGGAATGGGGAGGCAAACTATTTTCACTAATTCACCCTTCCCTGGTAGCTCCTTATACTGTTCCAGTGAGTCTCCCAACCCCTGGGAGCAGATTGGGAACAGATGAGAGCTGCAGCTGTTGAGGGTGAATATGTAGAAATCACATTCCTTACCTTTTCTGCTAAAAGAAGCCTCTGCTGCATCAAGCTGTCTTCTGTCACTAGATAAAATCCCAAGTTTAATGGAATTTAATCACTAGCATGTTTAGGGCTGTGTACACACCAAATTTCTGAAGCACATTTAAATTAGTGCACACACCCCAAAGAATCCTGATAGCTATAGTTTGGAGGCTGCAGATACTCTTACTGAATGAGGTTCATAATATGTTTAGTAAGGATTTTACAGGTGTGGTGCTGACTTTATGTGGAATTGCCACCCCAATGAAGCCCACCAGGATCAGGTTCTGGCTGAATTCAGGCACTTGGCTGAATTCAGGTGAGCATTTGGCTTGCACATACATACACACACACACTCTTCACAAGGAGTTCAGAAGCTTTCGCTTCCATTTTTGATTATCTGCAGTTTGTTTTGCTATCTGAATATGACAAACTGACTTAGCCGATTTGTCTGAAACAAATTAATTTCAAACCTTAAGTTATAAAACTACCTTGTATCAACAAAACAATAGTTGAGATTAACCACAGTTTAAGGTTACAGCACAAGACTTAACTGTGGTGAAACAAAATATGAAGCACAAGATTCTGATCTCCTTGCAGTTGCATCAGGAGAGGAGAAGGAGGGGGTGAAGAATGAGAGTTCATGGCTCAACTAGGCTTCTTTCTCTTACAAAGAACATAGTTTATTATGATGTGTCGATGCAACAAATACATGATTTCATATAACCCTGGCTTTTTCAAGTAGCATTTAAGCTAAATTGAAGTTGATTTATTTGATCCTGGTCAGGCTTTTGTTTGTTTTTGTTGACCCCGTTTGTTATTATTGCAACTTTTGTTGTTGTTTTGCTTGTGCTGCACTGTTTTTCATTGCTAGTTTGTTCAATTTTTGATTTGATTTGTTGTTTTGTCTTTACAAGGTAAAGCGGCATATATATATATATATATATATATATGAAAAAAATAATATCTGATTCTGTATTCACATCATTGCTACTCAAACAGGCTAGAACCCTACATACTGTAAATATTAAAGCAACAGATGTTTCCATTCCTAGGCAACAGAGTAGGAAAAGAGCAGAGGTAAATCAAGATAAAAGTACCCCCTTGTGCTCCTACAGATCTTTTTGAAGGTTTGAGAGTCTCAAGAATCTGTGGAATGTGTTTCCACCTATACAAGAATCAAACCTTTTTTTTTTTTTTAATGGGCTTTACTATCCTTGTTCTAAAGAAATCCCTTCAAAAGAAAAGCATCCGGTGGTTCTGATTTTGCTTTATCAAAAATTCAGTTCTAAAGGAACTCCTTAAACTTACGGTTTCATAACAGTGCAGTTACCATCACCCATTACAAAGGTGGCTTTAAAAACTAACCTCTTTTGTCAAGTCTGCTTAAACTCCAGCTGCTCCTTTTCTTTTGCCTCAAGAGATGGATGTGGGGCACCCCACCAGAGGCTGCAAGTTGCTGCCATATGTTTCCTATCAAATCTCCTATTCGGCCACCTATTCCCTATCCTTGCCTTCTGTAAAGTTCAGCTCCATCGAGGGAAACGAGAGGCTCCCCCCCCCCCCTTTTTGGACGCCTCCAAGTTGGGACTGTTGCTTCTTACCTTGAGGAGAGGGCGGCTGAGCGTGAGTGGCTCCGCCAGGGCAAAGCTGCAGGGCAATCTGCAAGAGGAGGAAGGCGGCTTTGCGCTTGTTCATCCTGCCCAGCAGTCCAACGAAGGGAGATAGATGCCCAAAACCTGTGGCTGAAGAGCTGCTGCTGCTGCTGTTCACTCGAGGCTCGCCTCGGATAGAGAGAGGGATGCGCGCGGGGATGTGTTCTTTAGGAGAAAGGCATGGAGGCGCGCGGCGCACTGGAGGCTCCTACCTGTTGCTCGGACACCGGCTCACTGAACTGCAGCAGCCCCGACAGGAGCTGTTTAAATGCGGGAGCAGGCAGACCCTAAGCCCGGGCTGCGAGGGGCGGAGCGAAAGGGACCGGGGCCGCGAGCCATTGGCTGCGACGGGCGAGCCGCGCGCTGCCTCAGGACCGGGAGGAGGCGCTTAGGAGTTTTGCAAAGGGCAAGAAACGCACGAAGAAGCCTCCAAGCTCTCCCAACTTCCATCCAATCCCAATAAGTTTGTGCCAAATAAAAAGGAGAAGCCTGGACGCAAAGTCCTTCTCCAGATCTCATACCTATCTATCGATCTTGATGCTGTGATCATTGTAAATGGGGGGGGGGGGGGAAATAGGGCACCAACAGGGCTGTGCGTTAAAGGTTGCGGTTATAAAATGACATTGCTTTGCTTTATTTATATTTGTTTTTATTACACGTCCATCATTCCCACCTTCCCTGTGAGGTGCTAATATTTTAGCATCGCCACAGCCCTATGAGGTAGTTGAGGCTGCAAGATGGCAATGGGGCCAAGGTAGTTGAGTGGTGATTTGAACCCTGGTGTCCTAGTCCAGCACTCTAACCACTGCACTGGATTGGCTCTACTTTCTTTCAAATCAAATTTTCCACATTTTTGTTCTGATTTGGTTACCAAGTTTGATTTTTGTTGTGATCACTATGCAGGCTTACAGATGGAGGCTTAATCTGCAAAGTTGTTGTTAACAGGCTTTTTCTTTACACACTGGCCTTCCCTTCAGAAATGGAAAATCAGGATTAAATGGGGAAATGTTGTTGCTGGAATGATCTCACGTGGATACTGTAAAAAACTTGCAAGTATGAAGTCTACTAATGCCTAATAAACAAGCATTCTGGAAGTGCCCTGGTTGCTTTTCTCATGTTTTGTTCTAGTGCCTTGAATTTCATTGTTTGTTTTCGAAACATAGAAGTTTTCATGCTAAAAATGGTGCCATCTTGATTATTATGTGGTGCTGACATATGAGCCAACTCCTAAGAGACTTCATCCCCCTTAAAATATTTGAGAGGGCTGCCCCCCAAAGTTGATGAGCATTGTCACTCACATGGTATGTGTGTGCCACGTCTTGTGGTCAATTATGCGGGGAGGGGCTTACTTGCCCCACAATATTTTATTCAAGTTGGCACCCCTGAAGTTCTCTTACTATGAAGTTCTCTTAATTATTATTATTAACCATCCATTAACACAAAGTCTTAGTCTGCCTATGTCTAAAGTACATACAGATAATTTCTGAGACTTTAGCTATTTTATTTTGTAAAAAGTTTTTAAGCCACATATAACTGTAAGGTTAAAAAAACGTGTTTGAGTTTCAGCTCAACTCTTAAAATATTAGTTTTTCCTCCTTTTTATTTAATCAACAGACTTCTGCATGCTTGGCCTATAGAAAAATTGTCCATTGCTGTTGATTTTTACTTAAGAAAATGTCAGTGGCTTGTTCATATTCCAAGCTACGAAAAATTGACTCACTGATTCAGTCAGGTTTTACCATTTGTTCATAAACAGCACAGAAGACCCACTGTATTTCAAAAACGGTTCTGAGTCAGTATTTTTAGGAAGGAACCAAAGCTGCCATTCTCAAATAACTTACTCTGGATCAAACCCCCTCTATGACTTCAGTGAATCAAGTGAGATGAAGATCACAGCTATGCAGCAGCAATCCCTGAACATTTACACTCGCATCACCCTGTTGGAAGTCACAGCATAAGAAACTACTTTATATTGAGTCAGGCCATTGGTTCATTTAGCCCCCCACTGATTACAATTCAGCTAGAGATACCAGGAATTGAATCTACGACTCTGAATGCAAGAGACCTGCACCATTTAAAATAAGCAACTAACAGCCTAATCACATTACTATTTGGTTATGTGGTAACTGTTGCATATTGGCTGATAGCTTCTAGTGAGCTGATCGTTGTATACATCCACCATGCCAATGGCACACTTTGGGCTCTCAAATTTGAGCGGTGCCCTGTGCAACTCTAAAATTTGGCATGCCCAGTGGCCAAACCAGTCACATTACCCTAAAATCACTTCTGACCATGCTCAAAGAGTTTTGCAAAGCACTACAAATGTTGCTTATTTCTTAGTGTTTGCAAAACCTATGGCCTGTGAGCCGACATTCACATGCTTACCAGTGCTTTTCTACTGCTACCATGTTTATTATTATTATTAATTATTATTTTATTTGTGTGCTGCCCATCTGACTAGGTTGCCCCAGCCACTTTAGGCAGCTCTCAACAAAATATTAAAAACACAATAAAACCTCAAACATAAAAAACTTCCCTGTACAGGGCTGCCTTCAGATGCCTTCAAATGTCATATAGTTGTTTATCTGTTTGACATCTGATGAGAGGGCATTCAACAGGGTGGATGCAACTTCTGAGAAAGCCCTCTGCCTGATTCCTTGTTACTTCATTTATTGTAGTGATGGAACTGCCAGAAGGCCCTAGGAGCTGGACCTCAGTGTCTGGGGTTGAGACACTCCTTCAGGTATACAGGGCCAAGACCGTTTAGGGCTTTCTAGGTCAGTGCCAATACTTTGAATTGTGCTTGGAAACGTACTGGGAGCCAATGTAGATATTTTAGGACTGCTGTTGTATGGTTCTGGCAACCACTCCCAGTCTCCAGTCCAGTTGGTGCATTCTGGATTAGTTGTCACTTTCAAAGGTAGAACACATTGCAATAGTCCAAGTGGGAGAAAACCAGAGCATGTATTACTTTGGCGAGACAGGGCTCAGGTAGGTAGGGTCTTAGCTGTTGTACAAGGTGGAGCTGGTAGACAGCTGTCCTGTACACAGAATTGACCTGTGCTTCCATGGACAGCTGTGAGTCCTAAATGACTCCAAGGTTGAACACGTAGTCCTTTAGTGGCACAGTTACCCCATTCAGGTCCAGGGTGTCCCCCACACCTGCCTGGCCCCCAGAAACAGTACTTCTGTCTTGTTGGGATTCCACCTCAATCCATTAACAACCATCCACCCTCCAACTGCCTCCAGGCACTCACATAGGATGTATTTACTGTTCTTGATAGATATTTACAAGCTATTTACCCATTTCTTGGTTCTGTAACTGTGCAAACAAGGTGCTAGATGTTGTTGCACTGAATTTAGCAGCAATGGAGTTCCTCCTTAGGCAGGCCTGACTACAGCTTAATTCACATTGTAATTTTTCTGATGTAAGCATTAATTGGACTACACTAGGAAACATTAATACTTGTGTCAGAAAAGTGTTGGGCGACTAAAATCTTCAAGGGCAAAGGCTTATTGTATTCTATTTTTTGAAAAAAGTAGGGTGGCTTGGTTACCAAAATGAGCATAGTTACAATGGAAGAACTGGAAGGCAGCAGACGAGCCTTACTGGAGAGACGGAATATAAAGGACAAGAGTGTGGCATACATGAAAGCAGAAATTTACAGAGCAACCATATACATATCTACACAGAGTTCAGTGAGACTTACTCCTAGGTAACTGTGTATAGGACTTCAGCCTTAGGCAGGCATAAAAAGCTAAGAAGTCCGCATATGCAGAGTAGCAGTTTGGTGTGTAATATATCAAAGAGACAGTGCAGAGAGGCTTAGGAAGAGAAGTGACATGGCAGAGTTTTGGAAAAGATGATTTTAGCAGAGGCATTCTTTACTGCTTAGATAAGGTAGCAATACTCAAATCACTGATTTGGGACTTTCTACATCACTTTTTTCCTATATGAGTATTAATGCTGCAAAAATTCAAAGAAAGTTACCCAGAATTTTCAATCCTTTCTCTCTAGAAAGTACATATTTCAATTTCAATGTTGTGGGAACATAATCTCTATAACCAGGCCTTTGGCTCATTGAACACTGAACATTAAACATGTTTGTGGGAGTGAGGTTATTGGCTTTTGTTCTTGTTTTATTATGTATTTTGTGTTGTCATTTTGTATTTATATGTCATTTTTCAGCCCATACCATGGCCAATGCCATCTAACAATTTGTCTTATTTTTTATCCTGTCCAAATATTCTCTGTAGCATCACATCAATTGTTGTTGAGCTTTCCTGTGTATTGACATACTAGATCAACAGGACTCCCCTGCTTTTTAATCCCCATAGTCTTTTAGGTTGCTTTTGTTACTTTTCCTGACATGTATATGAAGTTCTGTGTTTGGAAACAATCCACAAAGATACATGCAAAGCTTAGCTTGTAATTGTCAAGCATGTGTTTATTTAATTCAACAGAAATGTGAAAAACAGCTGGATATTTTTGGGTGTTCTTTGGTTGTCTCACTTCTGAAGCCCTGAAGTTTCTATATCCATGGTGGGCAAGGGTTTAGGTGAAAAATAAATCTTACTAAATCTCAGACTCCAGGAAAAGGGGTTTTACTGAAACCACAAAATATTTCAAGTCTCTCTGTAAAGTCTATAAACTCTCCATAAAAATCCTTAACTGTTGGTAACACTGACTCAATACAATATGGTACAAGGAATATTTGTGCTTCTGAAATAATATTCCTTCTGCCTCCAGGTGCAATAAACATTAATTTGTCCAAATATTCTCTCTTAAAAATAGCAGTTTTCATTCTGAATGAACTACCCATTCTGAAAACAAAGAGAACTTGAAAATTAGTTGTGCAGCAAAGAACTTTGCATCTGCTTACAAAGTGCCTCAAAAAGGTTTCCAAAACCTTTCTGAATATTAGATTCTTAAAGATGAAATAATGAGACTTTTATGAAATTAAAAGCCTCACAGCTTTAATAACATGTAAATAAAGTTTACACCATCTGTTATCTCAGAATGCCTATCCAGTAAAGTGCTTTCGAGATGAGTGCATTGCTGTTTCTATAGTAGCCCAATTGAGCTAATTCTGGGATGTGTGAAAGTACTTTACAAATGAGGCTGTATTGTACTTGCAGACATGAATACCACAAAATACATACGCCTGGCAGCAGGTGGGAATGGTGCATGAACACTTAAAATGCTTTTTTTGTTAGCAAACTACAGGGAGCTGCAATTGGGCAAATTTTAGAATGGTGCAGGTGTGTATTTTAACATAGAAACCATGAAGGGTTGCCACCTTTGTTCTGGCAAAATACAGGACAGGGTAGGGTGGATGATTTTTTTTCTCTTCATCTGGTGCTGAAGTGACTTCAGAACAATCTACTGCAGTCTATCAGGATGCCCCTCTTAAATTTGTCACATGCACACGCACACATACACATGAATTTGTAAATCTCAGGGGGAACTACCCTGAGACCTCCAGGTATAGGGTGGTATATAAATTCAATAAATAAAAAATAAATAAAAATAAAATCTGTCTGTTTTTGGCTACCTAGAACTTAAATACATGAACATGCATTTGGAGAGGGTCCCTAACTTGGCAGAGAGAGATCTGAAATACAGGACAAAACTATCAATACAGGACATAACATTTTACATTAAAATATGGAGCAATCCTGTATTATACAGGACAGGTAGCAACCCTAAACCATGGCACATCTCAGGTGCTCTCAGTAACTGTGTCACATAGCATAAATACAAGAGAGAGAAAATATATTTATGGACTGGAGGTGGGGGAGCTAAGAACATAGCGTCTCTTTGTACCAGCCTTACCAAGGATTGCATCCTTAGTTGCAATGAAAGCCACAATCCTATGTACCTTATTTGGAAGCCCTACTGAACTCCGTGGGTCTTACTCCAAAGTAAACAGGCATAGGCCCTGGCTGCTATTATCCACACTCCTAGTAGGGTAGAAAAGACACAAGAGACCACAGTTCCTTAATAGTTGTAATGTGCTTTTTTTTTAACGTCAGGTGTAGGTTGCATAACAATTTTGCATAACTATTTGGGAATAAGCCCCGCTGAGATCAAGGTTTAGTTTTGAATAAAGAAGGTTAGGATTCCAAATTTGTCTTTGTCGGGATTATGCTGCGTTTTTCTGCTTGCAACGGATTTGTAAGGCAAGGTGCGGATCCATTAATGGAGCAAGTAAGAAGGCAGCTATTTTTATTTATTTAATCTGAAATTAACCCTTTGGCCAAACAACAGCTAGGAAGTTCATGGAGGTGGGCTTTTTTGGGTTTTGGTTTTGCACTACCAAACCTTCGTTTTTCAACGCCAATGCTCTGCCCTAATAAATTATAAATAAATATGAGCACTGTAGCTTCACTCTCCAACATTTGCCCCACAATCACCACAAGAAAGTATATCAAAGCCGTTGTAGGGCTGGGTATGTGCGCCGCTGCTCTTGCCCTGAGGCCGCGCAGTCAGCGACAGGCGCTCGATGTAGCCGCTGGAACACGTAGAAAACGTAAAAAGGGCGGAGCATCCCGCTCGGGCCTCTTCTTCGCCCCGCCCATGCCGAAGGGCGGACACTCCGCGAGGAGGGGAAGGGCGGGGCCGCGGGCGGAGCTTCGTGAGGGCAAAGGGTTTGCCGCGTCCAATATGGCGCCCGCCATGGAGTTGAGCTGCTGGGGCGGTGATTGGGGGTTGCCGTCCGTGCACGCAGAGTGCCTCGTTGTCATGGTAACGGCGGGTTTGACGGGTTTGCGCGGGCGGGCGAAGGCCTAGATTCGGGTGTGAGGGGGGGGACGGAGAGAGGCTTGTGAGGAGCCGCCACAATGGATTGCACCTGGGGAGGAAAGCCTCAAACATTTCCAGTGTTGAAGGGGGAAGGATTTCACGTATATATATTTATGCATTTTTATTTTTATTTTAATATACAAAGGAGTTTCCAACCTGCTTTTTAAAGAGCCTTTCAAAAGTGGTGTATACATTCTGGAAATAAGCAATATCCGGCACTTAACTCTGGTATGAAATGTTGTGGATCAGAGAGCCCACTTCATGGGATGGATCCGACATGGTGTGGTGCTAGTACACGAGAGTTAATGTCACAGTAAAAAATTAATCCTGGAGGTGTATGTGCTTGCTGTAGCGGACTGTGGCTGCAGCAGTGTTGCACATTTACCCGTGAGTCACCCCACTGGACAGAGTGAGGCTTAACTTCTGAGTGAAAATGCATAGGATTGTGCTGTAATGCAGCTGTCTCTAGGACACACTACTATGTGCAATCGAGCACCCAAAAGATAATATAGAAATGTCCCATCAGAAAACCTTTATTGTCTATAAGGACAATTTCATTTAAATCCTGAAAATCTTTTTTTAAGCACTTGGGTTTCACATATCTTCATGAGTAGGAGGAATAGAAAATGAATATAGGTTGCGTCTCCTTTCAGAGTCCACTCTTACAGCAACACTTCAAGACAGGCATTTGTTTTTTAAAAAATAAAGTTCAGCATTTGTGACTACTGAGATGTTAACTTATCACTTGTGCATATTGTCACAGACTTATTCTGTTCACCCACATCTTTTTAAAAGAGAAAGCAAGCTGATATGTATTAAAAATGGTAATTTGAGAATGGTCCATGGATATCTCCGATTGCTTTAAAGTTGTCTGTACTGTACGTCTTTTAAAAAATAGTTTGCATGTAGTACTAAGTTTTCACACCTCACTGGGTCCTTCTGCCGCCACACTATCTAGAGCGAAATCATAGTTTTGCTGAGTATGAAGTGTGAACTTGGGCTTGTGGCATATATTAACAATATAGGTTGATCTCAGCCCAATTCCAGCTCTGTTTTTGTGCATGTAGTGGAATGTAACAGCTAGTGGTCACATCCAGTCAAATCAAAGAGAGTTTTACAGATAAATAGCTACATGTACCTTATATACCCATGAGCTGCGGGGCTGGAAAGGATTTCCTTGGGTAGAACTAGGTCAGTGTATTTTAAAACTAGTAATGTTTTCCCATAATTCATGCTGAGAAACCTGTGACCTTCAAGATGTTATTGGATTCCAGTTCCCTTCAGCCCCAGCCAACATAGCCTATTCATCATAGATAACATAAGTTGAAATCCAACAACCCCAGGAGAGCCCCAATTTTTTTCCAGCACTGTCTTAGCTCCTCTTGGTCCCATAGCCAACTGACATCCCATTGAAGTCCATAGTAAATTGTCCATTAATTGTGACAGTTGAATGTTGCATTTAATGTTGATTATGGCAGTGTCATAATATGACTGTGCACCCTGAGCTTTTGAGATGAGTCAGGTTAAAAATCAAATAAGTAGCTTCTTTACCTAACATTGAGGTTGTCAAAATTCTGAAGAATAAAACATTGAGTTTAATTATTTTGTAACTTTCATTGCAGGCTTATGCCAGGTTTTGTGGTGCACCATTGAAAGTGAATGTTATAGATCATTTGTGGAGAGCACCAAGAGGTATTGCTTTAACATTTTACGTGTATATATTTGCATTTTAGGTCGCATCTTAAGCAGTGGTTACATCAGAAGCAGCTCCTGGGAAAGGGAGGTGCCACAGATCTGGCTTCACTGCTATGTACTGGGATGGACAAGGGGCAGTGGCCAGGGTGGTGTGGGCACAGTGACAGTTCCAGTCCAGTGCTCCTGCCAGTGTGCCCAAACCAACCCTGACCCTCTGTCACACCATCTGGGGATGCAGCAGCCCTACCTCCCTGCATATTCTGGGTTACATGCATACATAAAGGTAAAGGGTAAAGGGACCGCTGACCATTAGGTCCAGTCGTGACCAACTCTGGGGTTGTGGCGCTCATCTTGCTTCATTGGCTGAGGGAGCCGGCGTACAGCTTCCAGATCATGTGGCCAGCATGACTATGCCGCTTCTGGTGAACCAGAGCAGCGCACGGAAACACCGTTTACCTTCCCACCGGAGCGGTACCTATTTATCTACTTGCACTTTGACGTGCTTTCGAACTGCTAGGTTGGCAGCAGCAGGAACCGAGCAACGGGAGCTCACCCCGTTGCGGGGATTCGAACTGCCCTCCTTCTGATAAGCAAGTCCTAGGCTCTGTGGTTTAACCCACAGCACCACCCGCGTCCCTTACATACATACATAACTATGTACAAACAGGAAGATCCTCATCCCTAGCTTACAACCCAGTCTTACTTTCCGTTGTGCAAAGCCAAGAGTGGATCATATCAGATGAAATTCAGTTCAGTGTGAGCATTACATTCCAAGCTATGTGTTGCAACTATTGCAGCAAAAGACCTAGGATGTTTGAACAGGGAACAACTTAAGGGAGTGCAGTTGCACTGTGAAAGGCCTTTTATGAATCAAATGTGGGTGTAGCGGAATGATACTGGATGATGAAGTAACAGTGCTTAGCGTCATCTGATCTTTGTCAGCAGGATGAAGGATCACCCCTAGCCTTCTTATGTTGAAGCTACAAAATAAGGCAATTTTTAATGAGTGGCAAAAGTGAAAGCTTATATGCACCAATCCTTGGTATTGAGCTGATCAGAATTCTTACATGAGCAAATTTAAACACCTTTTATGTTAGCATTAATAGGGTTGTTTTTATTGCATTATTTTGACTGATCATTTATTTTTAGGGAGTGTACCATTGCTGATATCGAATGACACCGTTATTTCTCAGCCAGCAAAAATACTAAACTTCTTAAGAAAGCAGGTGAGTTTCCGTAAATAGTATCTCAGATCTAGTAAGTTAAATCTTTAAAGATTAGCGAATCTCTAACTTTCATTTCAAAAGCTTTGTGAGATTTGAGGGTAAATTACTTGTGCTTTTGTTTGCTTCTTTATTTACAAAAAAGGGAATAAAATGTGTCTTTCACTTGATTAAGGAATTTTTTTCCCCTTCCTTAATTTTAACATTAGAAATTCAGTTGCTGGCTAGCCTGGAAGTTTCACTGAAGACTGGAAAATCAAGGAAATGACAGCTGAAAAATCAGGATATTGAGGCAGAATTCTTAAAACTGTTTCCAAAGACTAAGGAACATTCTGGAGAGAGGACACCTTTGCTAGGGTTTGACTGCCACCTCTCCCTCTCCTGTTAAGGTATGAGAACAAACAAAATGTGTCCCAAGAAATCTATAGTCTACCAGTCAATTGAACTCCGCCAGCCAGATTCAATACTACTTGAACTCTTTGAGGGTTGGGGTTTTTTTTACAATCAAGCAGTATATAAATAGTGTGAAATAAAATAATAAATAAAACTCACTGCAATCATTCTCTTCTACCATATGTGAGTGCATGGAAATCAACCTGTAAAGGGGATCCCCACCTCAGCGAAGCAGAACTTTGTTGTGCCATTCAAGCCACAGCAGTGCCTGTACCCTCTGTCATAGCCAGGCAGGAGCTAATGCTTTTTACAAAACAATCCCACAGGCTACTTGTCCTTTCGCTCTGAATATGGCAAAATTTCAGCTTCTGTTGACAGCACCCTGCATAGGCAAGCTCAGGAGCGCCCTATGCAATGCACAGAAAGGCTTCTGTGTAAGGTGAAATGCTTGGCTGATAGAGCTTTCAGGCATTGCTGCATCTTGACTGATACTCCAACATCAGGGACAGGGAGGAAAAGGTTCTCCTTGGATCCTACAGAGAGCCATTCCACAAGATCTCTTGTCTATATATTCACTAGGAGATCAGGATTGTAGCTCATAAATTCACAACTCTTTCAGATTCTGTTTGTACAATAAAAGAGCCAAACAGGAGCACAAGTAAATTTTATATTTTAGGGGAATAGAGATGCATTTTTAAACTCCATTTTTCAGGATTCACCATGACTAAGAGCAGTTTAAATAGAAAGGGCATGCACACCTTAACTAAAGTGCAAGTTGATTTTGTTAAAATATCCCCATTAGTTTGACTTCAGGCAGATTGATCTTAATTCTAAGTGCCTCTGTAACTTCAGCAGTTAACACTATTATTAAACATTGAAACCATTAACTTGGAGGAAAAGTTAAGAGTTTAATTTTATTATTTATTGCTTTTCTGTTTTTTGAAACTGAATATATAATTCACTTTTTACAGGAACCTTCAATTGTTGGCTTTATTTTCTCTTTGGAAAGTTTCATATGACTGCTTGCTGCATTAATGTATTGCCTTTTTCACTGGCAGAAATATAATGCTGATTATGAGTTGTCTACAAAAGAAGGAGCAGACACACTGGCGTACATTGCACTACTCGAAGAAAAATTACTTCCTGCTGTGGTAAGATACAGTTGTTGTTTGTGACCAAAGTTTTGCAGTGCCACCCACCAAAGTCAATAACATGCTTATTCAGCTCATTGAAATTAATGTGTCTTGAACTTCTTGTGTGTTCCCATGAGATGTCTTAGGAGTCAGTAATCACCATTAAAATCAGATATCTTTAAAATCAGCATTCATATTAAAGAGCTCAGTGACAATAGGAAGGCATCAGGAAGGCCACAGATTCCCCACCCCTGCTCTGTGGCTTTGTTCTCACAAACAGTAGACATGGTGGTAAACATCTGTCTGGGTTTTATTTCTTCACTCTGTAGATGAAGACTTACATAACTAAATTTTTCCTATACAGAAATTCTTTCCACAAAGAAAACTAGAAATAGATAAGATGAGTTCTAGTGTGGTTTTAATGAAAGTTGTATGTGATAAGCTTCTATTGCTCATATAAAAAGCACAACAACCTAAAAACAAAGTTAAACTAATCGAGCAGATGCAATATACAATAGCTCATTACCATTTCTGGGTAAACCTTGCACTAGATACAAAATGGCAGGAGAAGAACAGCCACAGACTTTCTTAGACCTTGACTTACCCATAATGTGCTAGGTTTTTATGTGAAGTTTTCAGTCTGCTATTTGTAAGGACTAGGCCAGTAACGTCACAGAAGTTCAGGTAATGGATAGAGGAGACTTGCAACTCATAGCAAGTATGTGTGTTATTTAAACTAGTTACTTTTCACTGTTCTGAAACACTGCTGACATGGTAGGAATAATTTAAATTTAATATAAATTGTTTCTTTAAAAATAATATGCTTGGTATACGTTGACTTTTCTAATTACCTCTATAATAATAATAAATTTTATTTATATCCTGCCCTCCCCAGCCGAAGCCGGGCTCAGGGCGGCTAACAACAATAAAACAGTACAAAAGTACAACACAAACAACACTCTAAAATCATTCATTATAAAATTAATTCAATATAGTGCAGTCCTATTCATGTCTACTCAGAAGAAGGCCACATTGAGTTCATTGGGACTTATTTTCATGTAAAAGTGTAGAGACATGCACTCTTATCGAGATCCGTCCTATTCATATTATTAACTAATTATTAAAAATGTGTTTGCATATCTGTAATAGTCTAATGTCTTAACTTTATTTCCACTCTGCTGATAAAATAACTTGGTTTTTGAACACTGAGACAGGCTTATTAGATCCCCCAAAATCTATTGGTAAACAAAAACAGGTTTGGTTTTTTTAGTAACAGGGAAGCTGATGTTCATTATCAAATGTTAACATTCTTTGTTATCATGATATAGCTGCACACTTTCTGGGTTGAAGCTGATAATTACTACAATGTGACAAAACCATGGTTTGCTTCAAGGATTCCATTTCCACTGAGTTGGTATCTGCCTAGAAAGATGTCTGGGGAAGCCCTTAATAGAATCTTGCTGACAAAAGGAGGGCCTCCGCTCTACAGTCTCACTGAAGTGGAAGCACAGGTATATTTTGCTTTATGAGTAATTTAGGCCTATAATCAATGCAGATGTACTAGAATTGGACACTAAATATGATGGTGCTTGTTTAAATACTTTTTGAGACAATAGATTTCTTCAAGGTAATGTTGGAAGGATCATTGAAGTTTACTGGTCCAACAACTTCCTTGATCAACCAGTGATTCAAAAGAAGGTTCGGGAGAGGGCGTTCCTGATTCTACTTCATTTTAGTGGCCACCTGAAATTTCCCATGCCTTATGTTATTGTTCTGGTTAACAAATTTGTCAACCCATGCAGATGGAAAGAACTAGTGTTTTACATTCTTTCTGCCTAGCATCTCTTCACTCATGTTTTGGGAAGGGACTGGTGTGGTTTATGCCAGGTGGACTGATTCTGCCCTCTTCTGCTGTAGTGCTCTGATGGATTGAATATTAGTTTTATGTTACAATGAAGTTTTTTTAAAAATTGAATACATTGTTTTAATTGTATTTTGTAAACTACTCTGGATCTTAACCAACGAAGGGTGGCATAATAAGGAAAGAAAGGAAGGAAGGAAGGAAGACATTTTGTTACTAGCTGAAGCTTTTGAACAGTTTTCAAAGACAAGCTCACATATTGCAGATTGCAGTAACTAATCCACAAGATGATCAAGGCATGGATAGCAAGCATAAGACCCTCATATTCCAGCAGGGTACAGAAATAACGTGGTCACATAGCGAACATGCTGGTGTTTGGAGGGAGACACTCTTGCAAACAAGTAAAAAAATAAGCCAGCATACAAAGGAGTGGCCACAGGCAGGTTATGTATATGTGTGGCCAAGGACACATAACAATTTCTCAAATATTGGGTTGTAGCCACTACATTTTACTCAGAGTACTCCCATTGAAATTACAGTTGTACCTTGGAAGTCATATGGAATCCGTTCTGGAAGTCCGTTTGACTTCCAAAACGTTCAGAAACCAAATTGTGGCTTCTGATTGGCTGTAGGAAGCTCCTGCAGCCAATCAGAAGCTGCAGAAGCCCCACCGGACATTCGGGTTTCAAAAAAACGTTCGCAAACCGGAACAATCACTTCTGGGTTTGCGGCGTTTGGGAGCCATAAAGGCCGACTTCCGGGGCGTTCGGGATATGACTGTAATGGACAATATTAATTTGGGTCCATTAATTTTCAGTGGATCTACTTTGAACAAAACATTGTTGGCTATAACTCATTATTTGGGGGTTATGTGTGTGCATATCTTTCAAACACTTAATTGAAGTAGTATGCTTTGGGTCTTATTTAATCTGGGTTGTGCCACAGAGATTCTTAGCTATCCATCATCCATGTACTAAATTAATTTGAGATGAACTCCTAGAAAAGGTGGTATGCAAATAAACTTTGATGTTTGTTTTAGATCTACAGAGATGCCAAGGAATGCCTGAATCTTCTATCAAACAGACTGGGGACGTCTCCATTTTTCTTTGGAAACATGTGAGTACAGAATGTTTACAGTGTTTGCAACATATGTGGTGTGGTACTATTAATGCCAAAATACTTGTGTATGCTTTCCGGTTTTCTTTTTCCTTGTGAACGAAACATAGATTTTTGGTATGTGTTCAAGTTTTAAAATCAGATGTCATTCTTCTAGTGCTTGTCAAACCACAGGGTGACCAATTAAATGTACTAGAGGCAAATAAAAATATGAACAAGAGCTCACCAGCAGTGAACTTGGCTTGCTCCTGGCTTTGCAAGTGAAATGACACATTTGCATGCTATGGAATTGATTGCTGGCTCAGCCATCAGTCTCCCCTTGTGCCTCAGGCAGGCAGTGTGATTTCTGTTCTTTTTTCTTTTTAATTAAAAGCACAGCCCTGTTTGTTTATCTATCATTTGTTGCTTTATTTTTTTAAAAAAATCAATTCGAAGTGCATTTTGTGCGGATGGGATAGTGGTAGATTCGCAGGTGCCAGCCAATCAGTCCTGTGCAAAGCTTGCCTCTGCTGCAGCCTTGAAGAATCAGGACTTTTTGGAGCTTGACCCTACAGAGGAATAGATAGGTTGCAGCTGAACACCCAACTTAACTGCCCTATACATGGTATGTCTTCGTTCCATTTGATTTGTTCCCTGCACAGTTGGTGACTGTTTTTTTTTTTAAAAAAAAAAAAACTTGGACAATGAAAACCAGACCAACGCCTGCCTTATTTACAGATTTTTATTTCTAAGAGCACATTGGCACATTGTTTTGGGGGGAGTCTTATCCTCATTGGATATACTGTACTGCAGCAAACCTTCCTGCTCCACAGGATGCCCATTTTCAAATTGTGTCAGTCTGTGTACCACCTGCACTTCAGACAGAAGAGAGGAGTCAATCACCTCAATTGTTGTTGCGATTCTGACCTTTCATGCCAAACACTGTTTTCCTTCTAAGAACTCATCTTATATTCTTTTTAAAAAATTACCACAGTGGTGGTCGTGGAAGCCACTTCAAGTGAGGCTCAATCAGTAATGCTGGCACAGGAAATAATTATGTGATTTGTCCTGCCTGTGTAGTTTTTGCATCAAAATGTTGCTGGAACAGCATGGAACTATTTGGCAGAAGAATGGGGTACAAATGCTCCAAATAAGCAATAAATAAGTAAATATCTATCCCAATGCAGATGTTGGGGTAATCTGTGAACCAAATCTGAGTTTTGTTGATGGCATGTGATCACCAAATATTCCATTTATCAGCTCCTGTATATCTGTAGCAAGGGAGCAGCTGAAACTATGACAGTGTTCAACATTAATGTCTCTAAACAGACTTGGGACATGACAGCAGCTGCTGTTTTGTAATTATATGTGCAGCCTGCAGGCAGTTGAATCTTGCTCATTGTCTAGTAAAATGGTATGCCATGAATATCTGTCTCTTTTATCCCATTAATGGAGATATTTTATGACAAAATGCAATCTTATTAAACTGCTGTGAAAATAAGAGACTATACCATATGTTGAGTCAAACATATTTTTAATCTTCCATCATGGGTTTAATTCCACATTAGCACTCATGTTATTTTGCTAAATACGAGTGTCTTCAAACACAGCTACACTTTGCTTGATATTTTTCTCTGTTTAGAAAGTGTCTTACAGAGTTTGATATATCCGTATCCCATGTTTGTTACCCCTAGGCCTACAACTCTTGATGCCTTTGTGTTTGGTTTTCTTGCTCCTCTTTATAAAGTACCGTTCCCCAAAACCCAGCTACAAGATCATTTGAAGCAACTTCCCAATTTATGTCACTTCTGTGATGACATTCTGATTTGCTACTTCAGATCAAACTTATCAGGTAAGCCATATGCTTCTCTTTCAGCATGTGTTATATTTTCATAAGTGGTATACCTATATTTGCACTGAATCTATACAGCTCTGGAAGTCTTACCATTTTAAATTTTCTCTGTTGTGGAATGGAGGTAGCAGAGGATTGGTTTGTGGTGGGGAGGTGAAATTGATTTTTCAGGCTTACCCATAGGCACTTGGTTGGCCACTGTAAGAACAGGTTGCTGGACTAGATGGGCCATTGACCTGATCCAGCATCTTCTTATGTTCTGTTCCCTGATGAAAATAAGGAAATGCTTTCTAAATGTAGTTTCAGTCCCTCCTAACTTTCTGTTTCTGTGTGCATTGCTTATTTAGGTGCCACTCCAGCAGGTCAAGACACAGTTGATGCAAATCTACAGAAACTCACACAGCTTGTAAACAAAGAATCCAACTTAATTGAAAAGGTCATTTTTGTTTCTGTCTTTTTGTATTTTTCTGATCTTCTTCTTGTTGATAACTAGGGACCAAATTAGGCATGACCATGGCAGTTCAATGTGTTTGGACCATTTGTGTCTAATCAAGTTGAAAGAGAGGATGGAAGTCATGAGTGAAGAGAATAAAACCTGTCCAGCTTTCCGATAGCTTGTTAACCCAAGTGTTTTCTCCCTCTGCCAAGCTGTGATGCTGAAGTTGCCCTTGGCTTAGCTTGAAGGAAAGCATTTGAGGAGCAGGGTTGCATTGGATGAAGGATAATTCTGCATTTCTCCCCGTTAGGTTCCATTTGCTTTAAAATCAGGGCCCCTCTTCCTAGTCACTGTCATGTAATCTTCAGATTAATTTTAGCAATTACATACTGTGAAATACTTGTTTCAGGGTATGCATATTATATTGCATACCTTAGAAAATTCATTTTCTTCAAAAGTGAGCTAGACAGCAGTACACAAGTCGCTTATATTTATTTCAGTAGGAGTATCAAGAATGAACCCTGGATTTCAACACTCATGTACAGAGTTGGAACATGGAATCTATTACCAGGCGCAAAAGATACTTAAGGAGATTGGCACTCATCACATCAGTTTACAACATGCTTTTTGAATATGACCGCCTACAATAATCTGACAAAATATTGCAAATTAAAATAATATGGCTGCATTTTGTTTTGATTGTTTCAGGTTCTATTGCTTCCATCAGAAATTAATTCATTTGCATTCCTACATCAATTGCATCTGAAGTGCCTTGTTTTCTTGAATGCATTTTTCTCAGCTGTAACAACTAGTGTGGTGGGGCATGGT
Source organism: Podarcis tiliguerta (assembly GCF_965153285.1). Lineage (NCBI taxonomy): Eukaryota > Metazoa > Chordata > Lepidosauria > Squamata > Lacertidae > Podarcis > Podarcis tiliguerta. The sequence continues at coordinate 36,593,945 of NC_139544.1, read as the reverse complement.
GTTGCTGCAGCTTACCTGGATGGGCTGGGGTGGGGCATGGTGGCAGTGAGGTCAGGACTGAGCAAGTGCATCAGAAAGAGTGCTGGATTGGTTCCACTTGTGCACAGGCCCGACTCTCCCTCTGCTCTGCGCTACCCCAGCCCTGTTCAAGTAAATGCAGTGGCACCAGTGTCAGGAGGGCTTTTCCATCCTGCTCCACCAGCCGCTACTGTCTTACCAGTCCTTGCCTAATGGACTCTTTTTAGATGGTTGCCATCTTCACATAATGTTGGAAAATACTGGCAACTCATTATTGGTGTAATTTTACTTTTAATCTGTGTTCATATTAAACTCCTTTTCTAAAGCTGGATACCCTTAACAAACACCCTTACTAGATTTTGCCAGGAGTGTTGAAGAAGTTATTTTGAAGTGTTCTCCTAGAGTCATGTGAGATCTTCTTTTCAATGAGTGGCTTCTGTGCAGCTTCAGTATCATTTAAATGTTCCAGTCATACAGGTGGGGGCCAATTTTGTGCGTCTCACCCATGGAAGTGGCATTGTGCTGGAAGAGGGGAAGGCAGTTCCTATGAGAAAGACCCATGCACTGAACCCTTCCCATGTGATTAAGTCAGTTAAACATCATGCCTTTACAAAAAAAAAAAAAAAAAAAAAAAATCTCCTACATATTCACAGTAACATTTATGTGGTCCTGACTCTTGTTTATGTACGTATGATAGGTCAAGTAGTACACAATATGATAAATACATTTATGGATAAGTGAGAATTAGGCTTGCTAAGTGTAGTATGAAAGTTAAAATATCAAGGAATGATGAATCACATCCATGAGGAGTTCTCTTGAACATTCACATTGGTCTGGTCTCCTTGATCTCAGTTAGACTCCACTAGTGCATATCTAGAAAACAGCTTTGTAGAACACATTTCTGAATCTTTGTGAAGATTTTGTTATAGATATCTTCTTTAGATATATGAATTGCTATTTATGTTGTTTCTGCAGATGGATGATAACCTTCGTAAGAGTCCTCAGCACCCTCCGCGTAAGCTGACAACTCTCAAACTTTCTACAGGTGGGGAAGGAAATAGCTCACCAAACCGCTTATCACCCTGAGAGTTTTAGTTGTCATATTTATGTGTGTGATTAGAAGCTGACATCAAATCTGAACAATCTTTGCACTAATTCTGTAGGTACATGAAGCGAGGTAAAAATGTGAATTGGCAAATAGGCACAAGCACATTAATTTAACCAATGCTATCTATAGTCACATAAGGAACCAGTAAAAGTCTAAGTTAAGCACAGACAGAATTGTTGAGTAATTGTACAATGCCGTCACCATAAGTGCTGCATAATGCTTGTCTTTTAGGGTTAGTTGACCAAAAGCTAAGATTCCACTTTGGAATATGCAAATGCATCACAATTTTCTGCTAGATGCTTTTGATTTTGGCTGCAATCATGTTATAGCTCAACTTGGTTGTTGCATGTGGAGTAGCTACTTAAGCATTTGTATAGATTTCCAATGTGGTTCAAATACAGGGAGAAAATTAAAATGTCGGTCTTTTGTGACAGGTAAGCTGACAAGCAGTTAGAAGGTATTTGCCATTTTGTTTTGTTTTTTCAGTAAGGATCAGTGTATGTTGGCCATTTTTAAATGACTATAGAGTTTAAAAAACTAAACTGATCACTTGGGAACATTAATTAGAATTTTTTTCAGATTTGGTCTTAATCAGGAAAAGGATAAGCTTGACCAACTTCTGTGATAGTATGCCTACCTTCAAAATGTCAGTACACGGATTGACAGTATCAATCAATGCATGTAAAAGGTCAAGTTAGAAACCCTGTTGCAGGCCAAGACTGAATATGTAGTATGAACATTGTCTCACTTTACTTTGTCTGCCCCTGCAGATTCATTAGCTTCTTGTTTTTATATATTTATCCAATATCAAACCCCCAAATAATCTAGATTTTCCCCTAGATTAGTAACTTTCATTGTTGGGTATAAAGAGATATTGCCCTGGCATAAAGCTCAAACTAAACTGCCCAGTGCACTGAAACAACAGGGACACCCCACCATTTCTTACTGATGCATACTGACACTGTAGTAAGTAAGCAAGCAAGCAAGCACATACACTGTACATACACTGGAATTTCTACATGCGTGGGGAAGCCCTAGATCAGGCCAGTAGCAGCAGAGGTGGCACTTGTGGGGCAATGTTGCTTTTCTAGCTACCCAACACAGCAGGCCACTAGCTTGCTGAGAAGAGAGGGGAAGGCACAGGGAGGGGGAATGTCATATTGATTCCACTATCACATGCTGCACTGGACCAAGCTACCTGCAACTCACCCCTCCCCTCTCCCTCTTGGAAAGCACCAGAGACCTGCTATGCTGGTGTGGGGTACCTGCCAGGTTCGAAGCAGCCCTTTATGCACTGCTTCCAGGTGCCACAAAGTGGCAACACACCGCAGAAGCCTGTTTGAGGTCTCAACACGCTAGATGAAATATAGGCTGTGCAAAACTGGGTTAAGGACCATGGGCCATCAGTTGCCGTCCCCTGTTCTAAGGACTGACTTGAAATTTCTAATATATCAACAATATTTTTGAAAAGCTACTTGGCCAAAATGGCAACAGCCATTAACCAATGAATCTTATGGTATCTGATTCCCAAGAAACAGTTTTCATATGTATGTAAGATCATTTTCTTTTCATCTGACTTCATTTTGCCAAGTCAAACAAATCTGATATTTTTCTCTAAATTATCTCCAGTATTCTGTATATGTAGACAAATAGCTGTACAAACAAACCTGTAAATAATGTATATACATGTATTTGCAGAGTATTTATAAACCTAAGGAATGTAAAGATCCTTAATGTATCTTGTTGTTTATAACAATAATTTTGGATGTCTAACAAGAATAAATTTAAGTTTCATGTTACTTCCTGAATGTTTGCTTTGGTTATTTTAAGCTGGAGATGTCACACACCAAATCATGATAATCATAAGGATATATGTTAAAGCAAAAACTATTTGTGTCTGATCTTGCAGGGGACATCAAATGAGATAATATTACTTGGTTTATACAAAACTTTCATAACACAAACATGGTTTTGTTTGCTTTGTAAGCATTTGTGACTGACCAAGAAAATTGTGTATTTGTATTTCAGTCCTAGGAATATTTACCTGCAGGGCAAGTGACTTGAAAGCGTGATTTGCTTCCAAGTTAAACACACATAGGATCAGACTGCATAAATGGTGCACTCTTTTGTGCCAATGAAAAAGTCACCACACCATTTTATATGTTTCATATTTGGAGCAGTGTTTCCCATAGGAGAGCTGGCCCTTAAAGACTGCGATGGAGAGAAAAGTAAAATGATTGCTCAGATTCCCTAGTACGTAACATTTTACTGCAAAGTATTGTTGTAGTCTAATACTATAGAAATATGTGCTGCATTTCTTTTTAGAAAAAGTAATCTCATTTGTGGGAGAAGACAGGAAGTTCAGTTATGAGGGAAATGCATTGTGAAGTATTGTTTCTATTTTTGGGGTGTCCTGGTTGAAAGAGCAAAATCTGTGGATGATCACCAAGGAAGAGACATGTAGATTTTAGCAGAAAATCAGGGCCAGTTCAGAGGTAGGTCATAGATTAATAAAATGTGTTTCTGTTGCAAAGAAATGTCATGTTTTATTTAATAGGAAATGCTGTAGCACAAGGGTTTCCAGACTGTGGTCCACAGACCACCAGTGACCTGCTAGCTTTATTCTGATGGTCCACAGCATGTCTGTAAAAGTACAATTGAAACCCTTATAGCATCTGGAGCACAGCATATTTTCCGCAGGGGCTCCTCATTTGTGGAGTGCTCTCCCGAGGGAGGTTCGTCTGGTGCCTTCATTATACACCTTCAGCTGCCAGGCGAAAACGTTCCTCTTCATAGAATCGTAGAACCATAGAATTGTAAAGTTGGAAGAGGTCACAAGGGTCATCTAGTACAACCCCTTGCAGTGCAGGAATCTTTTGCCTAATGTGGGGCTCGAACCTACAACTGAGATTAAGAGGCTCATGCTCTGCCAACTGAGCTACCCCTCCCAGCAACCAGGCCTTTGGCTGATTAACATCCTTAAAAAAAAAACATTTTATTTATAGGTTTTCAGTTATACACTCATATCATTTTCCATTCATATGCACTTACAGTAATTCTTTTGGACTTCCCACCCAACATCCCACAACAGTTTTTTTGTACATCTTGATTAGCTGCGTATACAATACAGTGGTACCTTGGCTTACATACGCTTCAGGTCACATATGCTTCAGGTTACAGACTCCACTAACCCAGAAATAGTACCTCAGGTTAAGAACTTTGCTTCAGGATGAGAACAGAAATCGTGCTCCAGCAGCATGGCGGCAGCAGGAGGCCCCATTAGCTAAAGTGGTGCTTCAGGTTAAGAACAGTTTCAGGTTAAGAATGGGCCTCCGGAACGAATTAAGTACTTAACCCGAGGTACCACTGTAATACCTTCACCCTATTTGGCTAGTTAACATCCTATACCCTTTTAAATGTGTTCAAGGGAAGGGAAGGGGGGGTTGGTTGGTTATTGTTTTTATTATGTATTTTGTGTTTTTATATTGTATTTTTGTGTTGTAAACCACCTCGAGATTTATGCATGAAGGGCGGTATACAGATTTAACAAATAAAATAAAAATAAATTACAGTTGCTACAACAGGCAGAAAAATTATTAAGACTTTTGCCCATCATTGGCTGGTTGCCTACAGAGGCTGCCCATTTGTTGCTTAATTGATGCAGAATCTGGGGATGCACTTAGTTGAGAGGAAAGACGTATGAGCAAAAAAAGGATGGCTGCTTAAGGCATTTTTATGATAACCTACTTGACTGAAGCCAGCATACATTCCTACTTCTGTTCCTTAATCTTTCACTAGTTTGCTTAGTAAAATAGCCTAGCTATTAAGCCTGATGGTTTCATTGGGTGGGGTGGGGTGGTGAAATGTGGTTTAGACATAGGCAGGGAAATATTTTTACCTTGATATATAAAAATGGAATTCCTAAGCATCTTCAAGGGCAAGCTTTAATTCTGTTGCTTTTTTCAAGAAAGAAATTTTGGAACGAGCATGTGAGCTTGCATTCTTACAAAGTTGCAGCATACTCACTAGAATTTAATTGCTTTAAAAATATTGTTGAAGTTGCTTATAGTTAAAGTGGTTTTCCAGATATATTAAGGTATGTATCTTCAGTTACTCTATTTTTATTGCTTTTGGCAGTGCAGAGAGAACTACTTACATGCTGTTTCTCTAACCCTTAACTGAATATGTGAGCTTTCACAGTTATGCTTTTAAAGACCTTTTTGGTGCAAAACAAATGCAACGTGATGTGACATACTGCAAACAACGTGACATACTCAATTCCTGCTATCCAAGTTGTCGATCCTCTCTTGTTATTGGTCTTACTTCAGCTGAATGCTTCCAATTCTTAAAGTACCATAATGCTTTTTGGACTCTGGGTCCAGAAATCCATAGGGAACGTTACCTAACTACTTGATTAGGATGTTTATTTAAAAAATCAATTGTTCCAATTTTCACAGTCAAATCTTCATGATAGTGTCATATGGAGCCACTTTTTGGGCTCAAGACAAAAATCATGGGTACTTGCTTCTAAGTAAATATACATATGGAGGAGGCTCCAATAAATCACATAGTTTAGCTGCACATATATCTTTATTTATTTGCATCAGAATTCTTTAATAATTCTGCTTTCGACTTGTTTGAGGGCTTTAAAACCTGAAAGGAACTGGAGAAAAAATTAGCTCTAAAAAAAGATTTTGGGGGTCAGGGTGCAGATTTTGCAAAGTTTACTTATGTCACTATGATAATTTCCTTACACTTCTGAACCATAGTCAGGCTTCTGGCTCTAAAGTGCTGAACATTTCTGAGGGCAAGATGTTGCTTTATGACCGCATCGCTGCCAGGGTTGAGAGAAAACAGATGTGGCATCTGAAAAGTTTATTTTTGCAGAGATGCTCGGCATTTTCGGATATAAACTCCCATAGTTTCTACTTTAAAAAGAGCCTTTTCTGCCATGCCTTTAGGCAACCATTTTAGGAGCCAGGGCTTTGAAAAATACTGTAAATGGCACACATTCTAAGAAGCAACAAAAGTTGTCGTGCAGTTTAACTTCATATTTCCATAACCCACTCCATTTAAATGCTCTGTGCCAGACAGGTTTTATTCATCCTGCTGTAGTTATGTACCTATTAATTTCATGTTCCCCTCCTTCCGATCTTCTAAACTGCATTCTTTTCTACATTGTGGTATCTGAGGACAGGTAGTTGTGTAGCATTACTGCTTTTTTGAGCTGGGAAGTATATATGGGTGGTAAGGGAGGTGTATGCTGAATTTCTGCCTTTTGGCAACTGTGTATTTTCAGTTTGTCGCAAAGTGGGAGCCATGATACACCAGCTTTTCAACACTGCCCAGCTATTCTGCCAAATGCTTGCCTCTACAGGCCTTTAGTATGCCAAAAAGTGACAATCCTTTCTTACGAACTTTTTGGAAGCCAAACATCTAACGGCTTCCGTGGCTTCTGATTGCTGCAGGAGCTTCCTGCAGCCAATTGGAAGCCGCGCTTCGGTTTTCGAATGTTTTGGAAGTCAAACAGACTTCCGGAACAGATTCCGTTTGGCTTCCAAGGTAATGACTGTATGCCGGGGAATATTAGAAGACAAGAATATCCTATTTAGGTGAACAGCACCTTGAAGCATCATCTTTTTTTGGTAGGGGAGCTTAGTTTCTGGTTCCAAAATCTCCCACGTAGCAACGTGTTAGGGAGGCAGAACAGTTTGCCCAGTGCCCAGACTGGGATGGTTTTGAAGGAAGTGGGACAATTAGGAACATAGGAAGCTGCCTTGTACCGGTGCGCCCTATGGGACGAAAAATACGGTAAATGTGTATAGCACTACCCAGAATTGTGTATCAAATTTGCTGTATTCTGGTTTGTTTTTTTAAATTTCTAATTGCAGCTAGGCAAATAACATGCTAGTTAGAAGTTAACTTTGACCTTCATTTCAGCTGCAAAGGCCAAAATAGCAGTTTCCACAATAGCTACGCTTCGTGATTAGAAAAACATGTGCTTTCGTCATGTGTGTTCTCCTAACCACTGCCACCCCCACAACCCACCCACCTCAAGGTAATTGTTTTTTTAAATGACTTAGATTACTTATTGGAAAAGGGGGGCTTGGATGTTTCTTATAAAAAGAAACAGGGATAATGAGAGCAGGGTAAAGTAGCAACTTCACAAGGATCGTCAGGGGTATGCTTGACCAGGACAAGTGTGGGCAGAGCTCCATGTAGGAGGCCAGAGTATGTGGTTTCAAGCCCCACTGAGACCCAAAGCCTTTGATCTAACGGATTTATAGTGTGTAATTCTATATCTATTAGACATGTGTTTTTCTTTAATGTTTTAATACTTTGGCACTGGGAGGTTTACGTCTAATACTTTATTTGATGTTTGCGATCAGCATTTTGGTAAAACAGCTTGTAAATTAATCTGATTTGGGCTATGAAGAAAAAAGGTAGGTTAATCAGGCCCCTTTCATTTGTTATTACTCTCGGTTACATAAATATCCTTCCCATCCTCCAAGGAAGAGTTGGCCTACATGTCTTAGGGAATTCTTCAGCTTCTGACAGCCTCTTTCCTATCTCCATATGCTTTCTCCAGGAACACAACTTGGTTCTGAAAAATGGTGAGTTTTTCTAGGAGCCAGATGCAAAGGTGGGGCAGCAGGTTTCTTTCACACCTGTGGCTACTGTGCAATTTCTGTGTCTGTGGCTTTCTCTTAAAGGTAAAGGTAAAGGGACCCCTGACCATTAGGTCCAGTTGTGGCCGACTCCGGGGTTGCGGCGCTCATCTCGCTTTATTGGCCGAGGGAGCCAGTGTACAGCTTCCGGGTCATGTGGCCAGCATGACTAAGCCGCTTCTGGCGAACCGGAGCAGCACACAGAAACGGTGTTTACCTTCCCGCTAGAGCGGTACCTATTTATCTACTTGCACTTTGACGTGCTTTCAGACTGCTAGGTTGGCAGGAGCTGGGACAGAACAATGGGAGCTCACTCCGTTGCGGGGATTCGAACCGCCAACCTTCAGATCGGCAAACCCTAGGCTCTGTGGTTTAACCCACAGCGCCACCCGCCTCCCTGGCTTTCTCTTAGGCCCAGTTTAGATGTACCTCTAAGCTTTCATTTAGTTTTATGAGAATAAGCGGTGATGAGCCTTGGGCTTATATGCCTTTGCCTCTTCCTTTGTCAGGAGGGAACAAGACTGAAAGCAACCACTTTCAGGTTTGAATCAGCTCCAGTTTCTAGTAAAGTATGAACTCAAGAGACTGGATGATTGTAACTCAGGTTAGTTAATCACACAAAAACCAGGATCTGAAACCACAGTTTGAACTTGGTTTGCCAGCCACAGTTAAGCTAAACCACTGTTTCCTGAGTTTGGACTTTCACTCTTTTTTCTCATGGTGTGCAAAGGAGGAAGGAGTATGAATGAGCAAGACCAAAAGACATAGCTCATGTAGGTTAAGTTGAGAGTGAGTGACATGGCAAAAGCATGGTTGCAACCAGAACACTAGACACATCTTTTGATCTCCTGAAGGCAGCCAAGGCTCTGCTGCCCGTTCCCTACTGGGTCCTGTCATCCATCCACTTTGTGGTGAGCAAGAAAACCACAGTTGTCAGGGAAAGATACCAGATGAATGGCTTGGAACCTGGGCAATCGCTTCCAACATAATACTGCCTCCTCACTGAGGTCAGCCTTAGAAACCTGCTTTCTCCTAGTGCCCCCACTATTTCAAGTGAGGCAGGTGGGAGCTAAGGTGATGGGCTTTTCAGTGATGGCACCTCATCCCTGTGGAATACTACTCCGAGTCCTAGGTAAGCTATCCAGCCCAATTCCATGTCTTCTAGTACCAGGTTAAGACCTTTTTATTTCCCCTGGCCTTTAAATGTTTGCTGACAGTTTTATCTGCTGCCTTATTCCTGTATGTTGTTTTTTAAAAAAAACTTCTTTGGTTTTATTGCTGTTTTATTATTGGTTTTGAATTTTTATTTGGGTTTTGCTATCCTGATTCCTGTAAGATTTGGAAATATTCATATTAAACAAACAAGAAGTCCTCTCCACGTAGCATTTTGAATCTGCTGCGTAGCATATGGACACAAACAATTTTATTTAATCTTGCAAGGAAGGGAAAGGGGGAAAGAAAGAAACAGCCAGAGGCAGGCTGCTTGTCCCTGTCTTTCTACTGAAAACCAGTTCGCTGTTTGGAACGGACACAGGCTTTGCAAAATATATTCATCCTGTAAACGTGCAGATTTTTTTTATATATAAAAAATGCAAGTTCCCCAAATTTTCTGTACCATCTTCAAAGCAAAACAGTAGATGCCTTCTTTTCCTCTTAAAAATCATGCTAACACAGTCAAGCAACACAGAAAACAGGAAATTAAATGAATTACTCCTTGAAGCCTACAGCTGATACTCATTTTCCTTTTTACAGTTAATAAAGATAATCTCTTCCTTTGCTCTTTTTTTAAAAAAACCCTTGTTTGTTAGAGTTTGTTTTAATCCATGATTGTTGTGTTTATATTTGCTATGTTGTAAGCCTCCCTCTTAAATACTACTTTAGCTAAAAGACAACAGATGTGTGCTGCACCTCTTATTCCTACTACTGCTCTATGGTGATTTACAGGGCTGTCTCATGGCAGGAGTACACCAGGCTTCTCCAACCTCATGCCCTAGAGATGTGTTGAACTAAAACTCTCATTGGCCCCAGCTGGCTAGGGCTGATGGGAGTTGTAGCCCAAAACATGTTATTTATTTCTTTTACCACAAATTATTACTTTTCTGTTCTTTATTGCTTTATAGCCCACTGAACTGCAGGGGGCCAAAATACCACCAGCCAATGCTATTCTCTGAAACTGACCCTGGAGATGGGATGGAAACTACTGTAAAACAGTAATTCCAATACCCATTCCATTCAGTCAGCTCAGAAAGATACTGTTAAATTGTGGGTGAACATATCAGATGACACAGCGATTCTTCAAACAGCTCTTGTTTATTCACAAGCCAGAACAGAACTGAACTGAAGGGTTCAGCCAGCCTGCTTATATAGAGCTCCACTAGAACACAACTGTAACAACTTTCTGTAACTATCCAATCACTGAGGGTCACTTTCAATCCCTTATTTGCATATAACCTGACTGAAAACTATCTACAGTATCCCCCTGCTGGCCCAGGGTGAGAACTTCAGAACATAACAGATACCACTGTCAATGGGATCAACAGCCACCAAGAGATCAGGTAAGGATAACAGAGTCACACACCCACCCTCCTTCGTCCTGTTCCAGAAAAAGATAACCCATCAGAGCAATCAAGGTTCATTTAGTCCCATAATTCAGGGCAGAGAGCATGTGTTGACACCGCTTGTGCTGAACTTTGAGATGTCTGTCTACCTCTCACCCTTTCACTTATATTCTGAAGAGGTTTTTCAGGTGAGAATACTGAGATAAACATCCGACTGTGCCATGTTTAGCTTTGCTGACCACAGTCTAGCTCTCTCACACACGCATCTTTTAATTTATTGCTTGGTACCTGATGACTCACAGCCAAGTGTGGGAAGTTTTTCCATTGTGTTTTGAAGTGCTGTGAAAGCTCTATCTATAGTCGGCGCTTGAGAAGAGGTGGGAGGCCTTTTACATTTCCACCCCGCTCAGGCGGACCTATAACCACATTTTTGTATTCTTATTCATTTATTTATGTAACACTTAATGCCCAAATAGGCTTTACTACAGTTTACAAAGTATAAAAATGAAGTTACACAAACCATTAAAGTGGAAATATCCGTAATTAAAATACATAATAAAGCAATACCATTAAAACAACATAGAAAATTAAAAACAAGAGACTTGGATCAAGAAATCAAGGGAATATGTGTGTAACTGTGGCTGCGTACACACAATACATTTAAAGCCTCCATACATGAACCTAGAAGAATCCTGGGAAGCTACAGTTCCCATCACTTCACAAACTACAGTTCCCAGGATTCTTGAGGGTATTTTTTAATGTGCAGTGTGCATCTTCAAAAGCTGATGGAATGCCAGTATAAATGGGGCTGCTTGCATTTCAATAAGGAAACAAGCAGGCCTAGAATAAACAGTGTTAAGATATTTTTAAGATAGTAGGTGGCGAATATAATAGGTTTTACATGTATTGCGTTCCTGTATATGATTTTTTAAAAGGACTTACATAGAATTTGTAGTTCTAGGAAATTAAATGGATTTTGATAAGGTTCAAAGGCTAGACCTGGTTTTATTTAGTTGGCTTTTACCTGATTTCTCTCTAAAAAAACCCCACACTGTTTTAAAAGCATTTTTAACAAATCAGTTTATTAAGATTGTAATTCTAGGTGGCAGTATGAATAAACATGATTAGGGCTATAAAAGATGCTTCACGGACCCAGGGAATTGCAGAGAAGTGGTTTGAAACAAAGTGCAGTTTTATTATAAGACCTTTGGGATCAAATAAGTACTTAGACTGAGGCCTTCAAGATTCTTTCACAGCTGCCTGACCAGATCTAGACTGATGTCTTATAGTGGATGTGTTCTGTACCGTATTCTTGCCACAATGGTAGTGTGTTGGTGGTGGATATACGGTAGTCTCTTTAGTTTGTTCTGCAGTGCTTCCCCAATGCTGCCACTGTCTCAAAGGGCTATAGCGCAGCAAAAGCAGGACAAAAACCTGAACATTTGTGGTACAAAAAGTAATGGAATTTCAGCAGGAAGTGATGGGATATGCACCGATTTGAAATGAATCTCTCCAAACTTTTTGTAGGGGCAAACCATCTTTGAAACAGAATCGTGTATGACTGACCCGATAGCATCATGAGCACAAATAATCATGGATGCAGAATAAAAAGGAAGTCTCCTGAATCAGTACTCCTCCAGATTCTAATATGCTAGAACTGCAGGGAAAATGTGGGGTGGACTTCTCAACGACATAGACTGTGCTTGTTCATGCTGGGTTTCACAATTCACTTGATAGGATGATTTCTGTGCTTGTAAAACCCACAACACTGTTTAAGGTTGTCTTGCTAAAACATTGCTGCAGGCCAGGGCCCCTCACTGCCCACATCCAAGCTCCAGATGCTCTACTCAAGCCCTTTTCTAAAGTTTTGCTCTGTACACATTTGTCCTCTCAATCCCATTCTCAGTCCCAATTCATAATGCCATTGCTTAGTTTTGTGTTTTCTAAGCAGCTAGTATATAATGTATCTTGGTTAAATGTGCTACGTTGCTTTTCATACTGAAGCAATATGTATTATTATATAGATATATAAAGAATTATTCTATAGAGAATACTTATTTACAAGTAAGGATTTGCAACAAAATTGGTCCATACCTGGAGACTAATGGAATCTAGTATTTTCCCAGTCTAAGTCTAATGCCTACACCTGTCAGGGTCTGTCAGGGAGCCGGACAGCAATAAATCACACAGAGTACATGAAGTTAACTATTAGAAGAAACCATGCCTCCTAAGGGAGCCAAGCCTAATGAGCACAGCAGCTCTTCTTAGTAGGTCTTGTCCCATGAGGCAGTTGCAGAGGCTGAAGATCCCTGTCTACCCCCAGCTGCCTAAATCTCCTTCTCCCTTGGGTCCTTCCCAAGCAATCTGAGACAACGCTGACCCTCTGTCTCTGTTCCTCCCTCTTCATACCTCTTCTGGTCCTGGGACATTGGGGGAGGGGAGCTTGTCGCAGCAGGAGGGGGAAACAACCTGGCTTCATCACCAGCCTGACTCCTCTCTGCCTCTCCTCTCCAGCCTCTGATTCTGCCTCTGATTCTCGACTGCTCTCTGGCCCAGAATCTTTCTGCTCACTCAACTCTGTTACCTCTTCAGCTTCTGACACCTCTTCTTCCCAATCAGCCCCCTCTTCTCCTTCTAACCGCTCATTGTTGTCCCACCACCAATCCCCGGGCGATGAACCTTATTCCCTTGGAGGTTCCCCCAGCTGGTGCCCCCACCATTCCTCTGTGTCCACCCAGTCCATGACATCACCACACTGGTTTATTAATATAGAATCTAAATCCTAATGTTCCATTGACCTTTGCAGTGTCTTCACTTGAGGGAAATGTCAAGGGAACATTTTAGATTTAGGCTGTAGTCCTACATACCCATACCTGCGACTTGGGAGTAAGCCCCATTTAACTCAGTAGACATGGATACAATTGCACTATTTAGGTGCTCTGATATATATCTGAGAAAATAAAATAGATGCCAGGTGCTTTAGAGAAAAAACATCCCTAGAGCAACAGAATGTTTGTGGTTTTTTCATTTCTTTAACTGGGTCTAGCCAACTTGGAATAAAGCACAATTCTTTTTTTTCTTGTTTCTGTATGGTTTAAATAAAAGTTTCATTAACATTAGTAGATATTTCTGTACTTCTGTTCTAACCTATTAAACTGAAACATTTCATATAGGCAGCAGAATGCCTAAACATTTTTACTTAAGATCCAGTATCACTTTTCTAAATAACCATGGGGGAAAGACTGTAATTTGTTAAAGTCTTAACATGATCTGTGGTTTGACCAAAACAGAATCTTTTTACCATTGTTTTGAACTGAAACCATTAAAAATAAGGTTTATTATTAAAACAGTAGCCTTGTGGTGGTCTCCTTTAAATATCCTTTTGTAACCCAGCTCAGTATTAATCTTGACATCATTTAAAGCTGTAGCATCTGAGTCTAGAATTGTGGCCAATGCCATCTTTTCCGGCAGCCTTTAAAAAAGCAAGCGCTCTCTGTCATTGAAATTGTAATGCTTTGTGGTGACTGGAACAAACACCACAGAGTTCCTGGCCTGGTTTACAATCAAAGCACATTTCGGGATTCAGACATCTGCTCTTGTGACCAAGGAATGGGATATATTGAAGCTGAAACTCCTCATGGCTCCATCCCCAATTCTTGGTCACCTTGGAATTTTTTCCATGGAGTGTTATGTCGATAAAACCAAGGGAGCTGAAAGAAAATCCAGACCTAAAAATGCTGCTTGCAGCCTGTAAACCTGAAAGGCAATATATATTTTTCTAGCATCACACGGTGTATCTGGAATTCTCATTGAAATGGCTCAGCCCTCAGCTTTCCTGAGGACATGCATACTTTATTTTCTGTCATCATGCCACTATGAAATCGGAGCAAGGCAAACAATAAAATCTCACCTTCTTCCCACCCCCATATTACCAAATAGGAAAGGCAGAATTTTAAACATAAGGGAATTACAACATGTTCCTTCTATACAAGTCCTCTGAATCACACTGGCTCTTATTTCAAGGCCTAATATGGTTTTTTTTACAAAACTGGTTTCTACGAAATAAGAAATGTAAAAACAATTCCTCCATGCTGGATTTCGACATACAACGCCTCATATACCGTATTTTTCGCTCTATAAGACACACCAGACCACAAGATGCACCTAGTTTTTTGGGGAGGAAAACAAGAAAAAAATAAATATTCTGAATCTCAGAAGCCAGAACAGCAAGAGGGATTGCGCAGTGAAAGCAGCAATCCCTCTTGCTGTTCTGGCTTCTGGGATAGCTACGCAGCCTGCATTCGCTCCATAAGACGCACACACATTTCTCCTTACTTTTTATGAGGGAAAAAGTGAGTCTTATAGAGCCAAAAATACAGTACATGCTCCAAGTTTATAAAGCTTCGTTTCTAAGATCATATGTTGGTACATCAATCTATTTATCAATTGTCTGAAAATGACAGCTGGCTCCTTCCTGTTGTGATCATGGTGGCAATGTTTGGGCTTACCTAGATATGGTAAAAAGTAGAGACATCACCTTGCCAACAAAGGTCCGTATAGTAAAAGCTATGGTTTTCCCAGTAGTGATGTATGGAAGTGAGAGCTGGACCATAAAGAAGGCTGATCGCCGAAGAATTGACGCTTTTGAATTATGGTGCTGGAGGAGACTCTTGAGAGTCCCATGGACTGCAAGAAGATCAAACGCATCCATTCTTAAGGAAATCAACCCTGAGTGCTCACTGGAAGGACAGATCGTGAAGCTGAGGCTCCAATACTTCGGCCACATCATGAGAAGAGAAGACTCCCTGGAAAAGACCCTGATGTTGGGAAAGATTGAGGGCACAAGGAGAAGGGGACGACAGAGGACGAGATGGTTAGACAGTGTTCTCGAAGCTACAAACATGAATCTGACCAAACTGCGGGTGGCAGTGGAAGACAGAAGTGCCTGGCGTGCTCTGGTCCATGGGGTCACGAAGAGTCGGACACGACTGAACGACTAAACAACAACAACAACAGATATGGCAATTGTTATGTAGTACTGCAATGTGTAGCTGATTTTTGTTAACTCAGCCAATACAGGGGGGTGGGGGCTGAGCTAAATCAGGGTCTTTATGAATATGTATGTGAGGGGGGTCTACTTCTCAGTAGACATCTGCTGAGCTTTTGAACTGAGTGTTGAACTGTTAAAAATCATACATGAAGCAACTTATTAAGACTAAAAAACAGATAAAACTTAATAGGCATTAAGCCTTCATAGATGTAAAGCTACACTTCAGACATCAAAAGACCCATTTCCACCTTTTATTTTTGTGTACGCAAAACATCACTCCCCTTTTGTAATCTTAGGACACCCATCTCCCCATCCTTGGTGTAGGTTTATTTCATAAGTTTACGTCTCTGTTACGTCCTTTCCACTTTTATATTTCCTGAGTTTGTTTTCTTTCTTTCAGCGTCACTTTTCTGAATCATTCTGCAGAGACAGCCTTTGCAGAATCATTATCCTCTTTCAATTTGCTTCCCTCTTGACTATGATGCTTCCTCTTAGTCCTTGGTGGTTGACTCAGCTAGAGATGTGTGGGACGAGATTATGAGCGAATCAGTGTCATAGTGCTAATGAGGGAAGAATAATTCAGGTTCTTTTCTCCTAACATATATGTTTCTCTCTCTCTTTCTAAAAATGACCAGACAGTTCTGTGGAGCTTTCTCTACAGGTACATATAAACCATAAAGTTAGTAGTCCTCTTGAACATGATAAAATTATTTCCACGCCAACATGCATAACATGGTTCTATAGTTTCAATCCTGTGTGTACTTTTTATGGATTGATTTGAATTAAGTAGGAATTACTTCTGAGTAAAGAGGTATATTACTCTGATATAAAATCACTGAACCACATTGCAGGTTAAATACCTTCTGTACCCTAGGAAGCTCTGTAAATTATGATTCTCTAAGGAAGGGTAGGGATCCAGCCGAATTCTCAGTACTTCATCTAAATACAATTCTCAGGATTCTTTGATCCCCATCACCCTTAACAAACTACAGTTGCCACGATTCTACGGAGGAAGTCATGCACTTTAAACGTGTGTTGGACATGCTTTAAATTTACTTTCCTCTACATATCAAGTAGGATTGCCATATTTTGAAGAGCAAAAAAAGAGGACGCTATGACAACTCTCATTTTAAATGCCCCTACTATATGCAGGCTATAGAAACTGTGATATATTTTTGAGGGAGGACAGGAGAAGAGAAGAGGAAAGCAAATCTTCAACCACCAGTTATGTCTATGTCTCATCAGGAAAGTATAGCCAGAGGCATTTTGGCAAATTTTAAAAAGCCACCCAGACAGAAATTTTATCCCTGAAAAAGAGAATGTGTCCTGGAGAAAGAGGACACATGGCTACCCTTTGGGTTGCTACCTAGATGGAAACTTAGTGCTGCTTGACAACAACTCCTATCAACCCTTAAAAAAAAAGGTAAAGGGGCCCCTGACCATTAGGTCCAGTTGTGACCGACTCTGGGGTTGCCGAGGGAGCCGGCGTACAGCTTCTGGGTCATGTGGCCAGCATGACTAAGCCGCTTCTGGCGAACCAGAGCAGCGCACGGAAATGCCGTTTACCTTCCCACCGGAGTGGTACCTATTTATCTACTTGCACTTTGTTGTGCTTTTGAACTGCTAGGTTGGCAGGAGCAGGGACTGAGCAACGGGAGCTCACCCTGTCGCGGGGATTCGAACTGCCAACCTTCTGATCGGCAAGCCCTAGGCTCTGTGGTTTAACCTGCTGTGGTTTAACCCACAGCGCCACCTGCGCCCCTTACAACTCTACAATTCAATGACTCTGTTATCATTGGCCATGCTGCCTGGGACTGCTGGGAGTTGGAGTCCAGCAGCACCTCAAGTGCCGCAGGTTCCCTGCCATTGCTTCAGCTGATCCTCAATAAAGAGTGCAAGAAGAGCTCTGCTATCTAGCATCCTTTTCTTACAGCGGCTGATCAGATACCTATGCCGATTCCACAAGGAGGACACAAGCATGATTCTAAGCAACAGGCAGTGTTTAGCTTTTAGGGACAATTTTCTCATTAGCTTCTGTGCTGGAGATCTGAGCAGACTGACTCGTTTGGGTTGATCCGGGCATGTCAAAACATCAATATGTGGTGCATCCTGCTTATTCCTGGATGCGAATTCATGTGAAAAATATAACCTCTGCCCCAGGCACCCAGAGCTACAGCTGCAGCTTCCTGGCAGCTTTCACAGTTGCAGAAGCACCTTTTTCCCCCAGCTGCCCTGTTTATAGGAATCACTTCAGGCACTCCAGTCTGTGGGCACATGTTCTGTTCTCCTAAGTGAATGTGTCTCTGGGGGTATTTGGGGCACATCTCACAGAGATGTTTTTTAAACGATTGAACATGTGGCTGGAATAATAGAATTCTAGAATGGAAAAGGAGCTCATTCCCTACACAAGCTGGACAATAGTTATATATATACTCAGTGCCCAAGCATAATCATTTGCCTGGACTTAGTACAAACTAGTAATATGCCCCACCCCTACCCCAATTTCTGTCTGTTTGATGTCCATTAGTTTCTTTTAATTTCCCTTTGTTTAAGCTCATTAAGTTTCCAGTTGCCTGATTGTTATAAATACAGAGCAGTAATAGCTGGAGGACCAAATATTTCCCACACCTGTTTGACAGTTTCCTGTGCAAGCTCTCTCTCAATCTAAATGAAAAATAATACATAATATTTTTATTATTTGGTTGCCCCAGCCATTCTGGGTGGCTAAAAGAACAGCTGCTTCCAATTGGCTGTAACAATTCTCACAACCTCTAGACAGACTTTATAACTACAAAGCTACGAGGAAATGAGTTTGCATAAACATCTATAAGCACAATGTTCTGTATTGAAGTTCTCACCCTGGCCACCAGGAGTATTGTGTATGTAGTTTTCACTCAGGTCCACGTCAGTTATTTTAGGGGGGAAACCCTGGGTTGTTGTTGCTACATTGTTGACAGCTGGCTGCCTATAAAAGCAGGCCGGCTGAGCTGTCTGCTGTTCAGTTCTGTCCAGCTTACAAATAAAGAGCTGCTTTGAAAGAATCGCTGTGTTGTCTGCTATGTCTACCCACTATTCAACACACAACATACAATTTAGCCTGATTTCCTCAGGCCATGAGCTCCTGCACTGAATAAACTGAGTTTGTTCCACCCATTTGTGGGCCCTGTGTGCTCCTAGGACTAAGGGCACACAGTGAAACTGCTTCCTTTTCTTGCCCTACAAGCCAAAAATGTTCAGAGAGCAAAACTGATCAATCTGCATTTTTGTATCAGCTGGTTTGCAAAAGCCCCAGTGTTCCCCATCCAAAAGAATTGCTTTTGTACACCTTTTTATGGCAATAAGTTTTTTTATGGGAGCAGTTTTGGTTGCTAAGCTGGCTGCTCAGGTTACTATGTGGGCATCAGGACTTTGGTATATTCCCGAGTTTGGTTTAGCCAAAGCATCACAGTTCGTTTCTTAATGTTCAACTAGGTATGTTGTTGTTGTTGATAGTGATCTGGGGAAAACATTGCGAAAGAAAATAATTGCCATAGAGAATTGGCATCCAGTGCATTGAGACTCCCACTTTGTTCCATAGTGAGGGGAAGTGAAGCAGTCAGCCTGTCTCTTCCAAAAGCAAAGGGCTTTGGAGAACATCAGGGGTCCTCTTCATCTCCCTAACTTGAAACACCTCTGACAATATGGAGATGAGTGGGATATTCTCTGTGACTCATAAAGCACCATATCATTCTGACGTCCCAACCTCAAAATACCACACAGTGAGTGCCATGTGGGTGGAAATTACTAGAGCAACCGTCCTGATTGACTGACACTGGGAAGCTGGTGATGATTTAAAAAACACAGGGAAAATAAGTAACAGAATTGGGCCTGAGTATGGTGGCTCAAGTAGTTAAGTGAAAGAAAATGGTGCCAGTGAGTAGACTAAACTGCCATGCTCAGTCTTATCCTCCCATGATGCATTAATACAGTGGTACCTCGAGTTACAAATGCCTCAGGTTACAAACTCCGCTAACCTGGAAGAGTTACCTTGAGTTGAGAACTTTGCCCCAGGATGAGAACGGAAATTGTGTGCCAATGGTGCAGTGGCAGCATTAGTGAAAGCACGCCTCTAGTTAAGAACAGTTTCAGGTTAAGAACGGACCTCTGGAACGAATAAAGTTCATAACTAGAGGTACCACTGTATGCTAGTGTTTGTCATCTCACCCATTGGCAGATCTGGTGCAATGCTGTATTGGCTTCTTCTATTCTTTGGAGGGGAATGGGGGCTTCTACATTAGGCATTTAGTGTGGAATTATTATGCTTTATTCACTCATTCTTCACTGGGGCTTCCCCACTCAACCTGTTTATTGTACATTCATTCTGATTTGCTTGCCCCAAAGCTTGTGTCTATTTGCTCAGTGTTCACTCTGATTTGCTTGCAAAGAGCTTATACACATTATCATCAATCAATGGTTTATTCAACACTTTTGAGTGTATTTCCTCATCATTTTGTAACCACAGAAAGTCTAGGTTTTTTGTTTTTTTAAAAAAAGTGGATTATTGTACATAATTGCGCAAGCCTAACTTTCTGATATGTGATTTAATCCATGCTACAAAATATGTACAGGCTGGAGGTGACCCACATCATCCACACAATGCCATTATTCAAGCATTGTCATTCTGTGGTTCCCCCATATTTTCTGTGTGCGGAAAGGTTGCTTCCAAAGGGGAATATTGCAAATAGACAGTGTCATACTCTCCTTCCTTGGAGGTTTTTAAGCAGAGGTTGGAAGGCCACCAGTCATGGATGTTTTAGTTGAGATTCCTGATTGCAGGGGGTTGGACTGGGTGACCCTCGTGAACCCTCTCAACTGTGCGATTCTATGATTCTGTGCCTGGTCCCTAGCTTCGCATTGATTCAAAACAAGCCTAAATATATTGTATGGTTATTTCACTAATTGTCAGCAGATGGGGCTAGTTCTATACAGTACTGAAGGCAGGGATGAGCTGACTTAAGCCTTGAATGATCTACTTTTTATTGCACAGCAAGAAGCTCTGTTTTCCACCCCGTGTGGTTTAAATATGGAAAGCAATATTGCACAATCAGGATATCTGAACGATTATGAAGGTATAACTAACCTTGGGTATGTACACTCCTGGCTTAAGAACACAAGCAGGTCCAGCAAGAAACCTTTGCAAGCAGCCAGAAGTTGCTGGATAGTCCACCAGACTGTGGTCAGGCTTATTCCCATAGCTGGTTTTAAAAATGCTGGAGTTAAAGAAACACCAACCCTTACTAATCTCATATATATATATCTTATCCTCTTCACAAAGGAGTTGTTCAAAGTGACTTACATACAGTATATAAAATCTCAGAAATGCTTATAGACAGGGCTTTTTTTCCAGCCAGAACTCGCTGGAACTCAGTTTTGGCACCTCTCTGGTGGGTGTCATTGCCATTATAAGAAACCAAGGAAGGTGTTCATGGTGAGTTCCGGCACCTCTTTTTTTATACAGAAAAATTGCACTGTTTATAGGGATGTTATTAAGGCCATTATACATTTAAGTGTTCATGTTTGGCTCCATAAACACACATCCATGTGGTCAAAATAAGCATATTATGCAGACCTCTCACCTTCCCAAATGTTGTTGTGATCCTTTTCAACTGGAAATGTCAGGATTTGATGCTAGGAACTTGCGGATGCAATGTATACAAAGGTGTAAAATGACACATGCTGTGGCCAAACTAGAGGAAGAAGAAGAGAGATTGTGCGCTTACATTTGGGTTTATTATGGGATCAGTACTGCTCATCATGGTTGGGTTTTTGTTTTGTTTTTTGTCGCAACCACACAATATTGTCTACATCAAACTATCAACCTGTATTTCCCCTCTTTTCACGAAAAATCTGATAAGTGAAATGTTTAAATGACCTGTTGCCAATAACCTGTTCGTAATATTTGAATAACCTATTGGCAGTATTAAGTCAGTGTCTTGAAGCACCTAGAGAGTTTTTCTCCCTCTGTTATCAGAATTCAGGGTCATTCAATGAAGTTGAAGAGCGGCCAATGATCAGAGGTGATGCAAGTTGTAGTCCAAAACATCTGGACAGCTGTTGGTTGAGGAAGGCTGCTCAACAACATGCTTAGTGTTAGCCTTTAGCTCAATCTGTCTTTTGGGATAACACCACAAACATATCTGACACGTCTAGGGATTGGGAGAAAGGATTGCAGGATGAAAGGTGTAAATTCCTATGCAGATTTAAGGCCTGACACCTTTCACTTAGATATTCTGCACAGTCTGGAAATATTTCAAAATAACATCAACACTGAAGTGCAATCATTACAGTGTACCTTTAGTTATGAACTTAATTCATTCCGGAGGTCCGTTCTTAACCTGAAACTAAAACTAGAGGCGTGCTTTCCCTAATGGAGCCTCTTGCTGCCGCTGCGCCACCAGCACATGATTTCTGTTCTCATCCTGGGGCAAAGTTCTCAACTCAAGGTAACTCTTCCAAGTTAGCAGAGTTTGTAACCTGAGGCGTTTGTAACTCGAGGTACCACTGTACATGTCAAACATGACTGATGGAAACTCAGGTGAGAGCAAGGAAACAAGTAATGTTTTTATCTATATCTGTAATAGAATGAATGAATGAAACTTTATTTGCGTTAGCCATCAGCATTATGATGTACACAAAATGCAATAAAAGCCAATTATAATAAAATAGTTTAGGGTCCTAAATCAGCAGTCAGACAGTCAAACAGTGGGTCTTGTTCTGATTGCCCCAGCTAAAAACCTTGCAACCTTTGCTGTCGTCTGCTCCTCTAGATCTGCCAGGAGAAAAGACACTGTGGCAGTGGTTGGGCGACCCAGAAATGGGCAATAAAAGAGGGGTAATATCTGTAACAGAATAAGAGCATCTTCAGTGGATTGGTTCTCTCTCTCTTTCTTTGGCTGTGTACACACTCTTGTTTACTTTGCCTCCAATGCACTCCCATCACTGGTTTGAGAAGTGATGCACACACAATCCATACCTATCCTGTAACCAATCCTGCTGTTTCTTACGAAATACTGTTTGATGTGTTTTTCTCCAAACCAGCTTTGATCCTAATTAAGAAAAAAAAATGACCCAGTTCCATTTTAAGCTGATAATGTGTACACACACAGAGAGAGATGAGGGGTAAGAAACTAGAGTTCCTTTTGGGAATTGGTGTAGCTGTTTAAAGCCCAGTAAGGCCATCTTTCCTTTGTTAAAACATCTGAGGACAACACAACAGGGATCCAAAACCAGAGTTTACAAGTTTGCATTTCATGTGCGAATTGTTTATTGGCAGCTCTCCCTGACACATTGCACATTCTCATCAAAGCAATGAAGATTTCAGTAAATAAAGCGAAAACCAACATCTTTATTTACTTACTTGCTTATTATCATGCTTGTTCCTTATTGAAACTCCCATGCTATAACTTCCATGTGTGCCACCTTATTTGTTTTTGCTTCTCTCCTCATTAACATCTCTTTAAGCTGCCACTCTGTAGCGGCTTTCCTTGTTTAGTCTATCCCACACAGCCATTCATCCTCCTGCTACCCCCCTGCACTGCAAATGAGAGAGGCCTTTGAAGCGGGAGGTAATTTTGGCCACACAAAACAGGCACCATCTTTAATATGTAGAGCGAGCCAGTTATTTCTGCTCCACACTTAGATTTTACTCCTCTATGGCAAGTTAACACATGCATAATATTACAAAGCATTCAAACATCTATTACAAAAAGAGCATCTGGAGATGCTGAGCTTTATTTTATATGGATAATAACTGAGTCACATCAACCGATTTACTGTACTTTTTATAAACCACAGCCATCTACCCTCCGCTCAGTTGCTAAGAGATGGGGCTTGCTTTTGTTTTAAATTGCAGAAGATCATCTCAACCTGCTTAACACAAAATCAATACAGCATTCGTTAAAGGAGAGGGGTCCTAATGTGCAGGGACTTCCCAAATTAATTGCAAGCAGGCAGCTTCCTGGAAGTGACAATTGCTGCCTTTTTCTTATTTGGTCCCTGACAATTTATATAAAAGCAGAAATGCCGCAATGAAGAATGAAAGCAGAACTGCCAATTACACACACACCCACACACACCCACACACACCATAAAGGATCTTTGAATTTAACACACACACACCCCAGGCAGAAATTCAATTGGTGCAGTTGTCTCTGGCATAGAGTCAGAGTGATGATATAGCTGCAGAGCTCTGACACAGCCTTAGTCTAATGAAAGAGGCTTTCCTTTTCCCACCTTCTTGTCTGAAGCCCAAAAGCCCAGTGTACCTAAATTTAGCAACGTTTAAGGATTAAACTGCATGCAATGCTAAAGGCATACTTGCATTCAACACACTTTTTAAACAGAGTAGAAGCTGCAGCACACACACACACCCCAAATCAGTATTGGGACCACAGCATGTTATTTGCACTTGAGGGAAACGAAGCACATCATAAACTTTCCCCTAGCTTTAGGATGCAACCTTGTTTTCTACTGAAGAGAACAACTGTTAACATTCTTAGCTTTTGTCTGTGTAGTCTTAAGCATGTCATGCATGGTTTCTTTAATCAGACAATATACAAAAAAAAAAGCTTCAATTCTCAGTTTCCCCCAAGAAACCACTCTGATAATTGTAGCTCCATAAAGAGAACAGGGATCTCCTACTTTCAGCACCTTTAACAAACTACAGTTCCCAGGATTCTTTGTGGGAAGCCATGACTGTTTAAATTGGCATGAGCCTGCTTTAATATATGGTGGGAGGGTTTAAATGTGTGGGTAATGAACAAGGTAGGTGGGTGAGGTTTTTGTTTTAATTCTGTCATCTGACTACCTGTAATGAAACTGTTAAACTCTTCACACAGAAACACATCATTGCTCACTTCAACTTGCCTGTGGAAACAACTCAGAGGCCATGAAAGAAGGAAGGTTAATAACAGGAAGATTTAAAGGAACTATTGGATACTCAAGGCAGCAGAGATATGAGATGATGATCAGAACCCCTCCCCCCCGAACTTGAAGCATGGGAAGTCCCAACAAAAAAATTATAATTTGGCAGAATATTTGGACTATATGATATGTATTTGTATAATTTGGCATATTAAATGTGATTTGATTGGATTGTTAAAATGGAAAATTTAATAAAAAATTTTTTTTTAAAAAAACCTGTTAAATTCTTGTATATATGCTTACACACACAATTCACACCTTGCAAGGGTGGCTGACTGGTGCCTTCCAGGGGTTTTGAACTCCAACTCCCATCAGCCACAACCAGCCTGGCCAATGGTCAAGGGTGATGGGGACTGTAGTCTTGCGATATCTGGAAGGCCCCTGGTGCTGGCGTCGAGCTAAAGCGTTAACCTCGTCTTAATGTTCTTTTCTAGAACAGAAAAGACTGTGAGTTTTGCAGATCAATAGCATCTATTCTACTGAGACTCTGCTTCCTCACTCCCTTGATAGCAAAACAAACGCTTCTATCTTACAGCCAGCTATATATTTTCCATCTCAGGACCTCAGGATTACTGAGGCCAATCCACACCTATTGAAGTTTTGGTTTTCCCCTGACTTCAATAAGCTTTAGATCTAGGCTGCTTCTGCAACCAGAAGAAACACTTATGTACAATACTGAAACTGGCACTGCAAGAAACAAAAATCGAGCCCAGAGGTACATCCTTTAAAATAAGTTTTTTTAAAAAATACATCTAGGAATTCAGACTTTGGCTGGAGTCAGATGTTTGCACGGTGGACACAGTATGAATACCCAGCTTCAAATACCCCCCTCAGCTTAGAAGCTCACTGGCTGATCTTGGGCCAGTTTCTCTTTCTCCAAGCTAGCATAGGAATCTGCTTCCTACCATGTAGACTATTTTCCTATATAGCTCAGAAAACGTAGTGGGGATCACATCTTCAAACAAGTATGCTTTGGGGCCAGTTGTAGAACTGGGAGTCCTTGACTCAGTTATGCAGGGAATGCTAAGCCAAACAAAACCATGGCTTAGTGTGGATTCACAAGGGTTCCCAAAGAGGAGATCACAGCCACTGTACCATAACCTTAAGCCTTCCCCTGTGCTTCCCCAGTCAGCCTCCAGCAGACAAACCATGAGAACAAACTTTGGTTGCAGCTCACCAGGCAGAGGGCCTTCTCGGTAGTGGCGCCCTGTGGAACGCCCTCCCACCAGATGTAAAAGAGAACAACAACTACCAAACTTTTAGAAGACATCTGAAGGCAGCCCTGTTTAGGGAAGGTTTTAATGTCTGACGCTGTATTACTGTATTTTAATATTTGGTGGGAAGCCCAGCCAGATGGGCGGGCTATAAATAATAAATTATTATTATTATTACCACCTTGGAGTAGGTATTAAAATATAAATTTAAAACATGATTGAAAGCATCAATTAAAAACAGCAATATATCATTCATCCGTCTCCAAAGCCCTAAAAGGAACATCTTGATCTGTCAGTGGAAGATATACACCAGAATTGGGGAAGCTCAGGCCCATGGAAGAAATCTCCTTGTTTAGCCCTCAGAACTAGCCCCAGGCCACACCCCTTACCCAACATACTTTGCACCCTGTGTGGTTTTCCCTGGCTGAAACACATCCTTGACCTCTGATAATGCCTTTTGCATACCTGGATGGAAGATGGAGAGGAGTTTTGATGTGTGTAGAAACTAGCCTAATGTCCAAAGGTAAAATTTACATTTTTTGCCATGTCTGCTTTTGCTTCTGGCTCCACCCACCACTGGCATGTGGCCCTTGGAAGGGTGTCTAAAAGGGAATGTGGCTCTCAGGCTGAAAAAGGGCCCCCAACCTTGATAGCCAGTGTTGTGCCTTTTCAGTGCTGTTATAATGGCAAAGCCACTGACATTTAACTACATCTGGATCGCAATGTGAATGTATGCAACTTGCAATATATTGTGGGGGAAGCTCTTTTATCCCCAAAAACAGGATTCTACTCTCACATTAGAGCAAGAATATGACTAACCTGTGTGCCTCCTTTGTACTTATGCAGCCTGCAATCCTCAGACTAAGGTGGAATCTACACACATAAGAAAACACTGTTGAAAACGTTTTGAAAAAATATATTAAATTTTGCATAGCTCACCATCTAGTGTCGCATATGTATATTGCACTTTACAACACATCTAAAACATTTTATTTGCAGCTGTGGAGCAGAGTCCTAAGATACAGCACAAAACTTGCCTCATGGAGAAGGAAACTAACCAATTCAGAGTATTCACTGTAACTTACCAGGTTGTTGTCCTGCTTCTACCTGCAGAGAAGGATGAGGAAGAAAGTGGCAGATCACAGCAATAGGCTCCTGGTCTCGGCTGCCTCTTCCTCTGTCTGGGCCTCTGTATTAGTAAATGTAGAATGTGTGCTGGCAGTCACTCATGCTCACTCATGATGTGGATGCAGAATATTTTGATCTGAGCAAAACATCTGACAGTGTCCCCCATGATATCCTCGTTGACAAGATGGCAAAATCTGGCCCACTGTTAGGTGGATCTATAGCTGGTTGAAGAACCATCATGATATTAATGGCTCTGCATCAGGCCGGAGGGAAGTACTGAGTGCAATGCCATGCTGTTCAACGTTTTTATCAGTGGCTTGGATGAAAATGTAGAGGGAATGCTAATCAAATCTGCAGAAGATATAAATCTAAGAGGGGGAGCCAAGACCGTTGAAGAAAGACTCAAGATTCAAAATGATCTTGATCTTGACAGGCTGGAGAACTGGGCTAGAGCCAATAAGTAATAAAGAACACATTTCTTCAACAGAATTAAAGCTTGCATTCAGAGCAGAGTTGGGGGAGCCTTTGGCCCTGCAAACATTTTGTAGGACTGCAACTTCCATCATCTCCATCCAGCATGGCCAGTGATCAGGAATGATGGGAGTCGGAGTACAGCAACATCTAGAGAGGGCCTCAGATTCCCATCGCTGAATTAAGGCATAACTACATGTGAAACTAGCAAGATTCTTAGCAATTACATTATAGGTTTAAAATAAATAAATATCAGACTTGGGGTCGGAGCGACTGTTCTCAGCTGAGATACTGCTAAAAAACACACAAAGCCATGTGGCAATTACCATTGGGGGGTGCTATTGCTTTGTTTGTTATTATGTTACGTATTTTCATGTTTTGCTACTGTAAATAATACTAATAATGAGGAAGGAAAATGTAAGGGGCATAGGTTGGTTGCTCCAGAGCAATCAGGCAATATGCTTCAATAGTGTGTTTTACAGCTTTCTTATCGGTGATAAAAACCTTTGGAATGTAGAGTGCCTCTATTCCTTGTCTTGCTTATTCACTGGCAGAATCTGAGAGTGGGCGGTCCTTAAACTTTCCCCAGCAGAGTAGTTTCTTGACACCCAGTCTGCGCCTCCTCTCTCTGCACGGAACCCTACTGCGCACAGAAGGCGTGGGTAACAGAGGACCTCTCTCCTCCCCACTTTGCTCTGCCTCACCTCCCCCGAGCCCTGCATCTCCACTAGAGGCGTGGCTACCCTTCTCTGCTGAGGAGGTGCTGCTTCCCACAATCTTTGGGGGCTCTCTGTAATCCATCCGGCTTTTCCCCTCTCGCCCCTGAGCTGATGGCAGTTCCCTGACAGAAAACTCCCATTGGAGCAAATGGGGACAATGTCCCTAAGGTGCACAATTCAGTGCTGCAATGGTATCAAGACAAGTCATGAGGAAGTCACAGGAGCAAGGCTTGACAACACTCCGATATAAGTATCATAGGTTGTTTAACTAGCTTTCTTACATGCCTTATTTTATTTTCTAGTATGTTTCCCTTAAATAAATCCTCTTTGTCTTTTACATTTCCTTTTAAAGGAGCCTGTCATTTAAGATTTTGCCTTGGGTCAAAATCTTAAAGGTAAAGAAATGCTTTCATTTACAAGAATGCCCTATGATGTTCCAGAACATAATAACTAATAACGTTCTAATAACGTTAAACAGGTCAGTGTAGATCCAGCCCAGGTGCCACATTGCAAATTCATCATTATAAAAAAACAAAAACAGAAATTGGGTAGGGCAGTGGCTGGAAAGAGGGAAAACATGAAGTCTCTCCTTTTTTAATGATGTATTGGGATTTCTGTGAGAACAACCCAAATAGGCATGCTCAACAGGAATAAATGGTGACACATCATCATATGCTTGTGGAACGTGCTTTCTCCTTCTGTGATTGTGAGCACCAGATAACAGGTATGAAAAGCTTGGTGAAGCCCTGTATGTTTCCCTACATTTTAGTGTTCTTCCATTTGACAGCTTAATATTAAAAATGGGTATCACAAATGGGTTTTTGTTGTGTCTTTTTTTTTACTTAACATATTAACCCAGATAGGGTAAATCCAGACTAAATGGGGGTAGGGGGAATAAGGGCTGGCATTCTGATGCCAACAACACTGTGTGGGTGCTGGGAAAATCTGCATACATGTGAAGTACTGATACTACAATAAACACTCATCACCATCAAGAAGAGCAATTTCAGAAAGCTGTCACATTATTGTTCACACATCAGAAACATTTCCCCCTTCTTTTTAAATCACTGAATGGTATATTGTTTTTCTGGGCAAAGACATTGGAAATAAAACCTGTTAGTTTTTAATTTTTTAATTGCACGTAATACCATTAAAACAGTATTAGAATAGTTTTCATATGAACAAACTGTCCTGATCCAGTTAGGCCCCAAATGTTAGGACAACACAGTAAGAATCCAGCATTTTATGCTCATACATCCTAGCAGATTGGGAACTCTATATGTTTATATGTGCCACACTTGAGGTGCCAGGCTCTGCCTGTCAGTCAAAAATAAAAATAAAATGAGTGTAACTGAAATCAAGATGGGCAATGTTATTAATATCAATAGGAGTGCTAACCTGGTCAGAGATTATATGGGGTGTAGGGACTGAAAGCAGTCCCCTCTCCCCAAATCCTAGCAGCCCCACCCATCTTGACTAGAGGTAGGCCTGTGTGGGTCAGTCCTCGACTAGCTGGATTGCAGACAATGAGCGCACTCCTCCCAATAATTTTTTCTTGCTGGGCCCTGTGAAAATGCATTGGAATCAATTCATTTCAAAAGGGACCAATGGAGAAGTTCCTGGCACCCACCCGCAGTGAGTGTAGCACAAACATTTTGGCAGTCCTTCAGTATGCATCACAGAAAGTAGTAAGTAAAGAGATAACTTGTGTGTCTTTGTGCTATGTAGGATCACAGAACCTAATACTGAGTCAAACTTCCGGTCAGTCTAGCTCCGTCGTGTTAGCAGCTGCTCTTCAGGGCACCAGAGAGCAGTCTCTCCTAGTCCTACTCAGAGATGATGGGGATCAAATCTGCAAAGCAGATGCTCTAACACTGAGCTATGGCTGTGTGTGTGTGTGTGTGTGTGTGTGTGCACGCGCGCGCACGTGTGCCTTATGTGAATGATTCCAGTGAATAAAAACAAATTGGGAAGAGAGTTAACCACCACCCAGGGACTTCGCATGTGGGTGAGTTATGTGGGCTCTGTGAATAACCTTACACTTCTGTTCCTAAGAGGAGCTTCCTTGATTTGCTTTTGAAACTTCCCCCAAGTATAAAAAATACTTTACGAAGTAGTGTTGGCAAGGGGGGATGTATGATGGAAGTCCTGTTGAAGCCATTGAGTTCACAGAGCATTTCTCTGTTCTTAAACATTAACTTATCTTAGAAGAAGGAAACAAGGCCACCCCAAGCACATTCTATCCGCTTTTTGTGTGTGTGTGTGCCTTGCACGTAGTTCGAAAGAAAATGTTTAGCTTTGCTTGACAAATTCTGGAAGCTCCATGCCCGTATGCAGGTGAAGGACTCCTGGCTCCTCCAACACAAAGGCAGGGTGAGCAGCATCGGTGAATTTCTGCCGGATGGCAAACAGGAGCTGCCCTCTTTCCGCGTTGAAAAATAAGAGTCTTCCAGCATTATAATCCAGCAGAATGCCAATGCGGGGGGGCTGTTCTGTCACAATGACATCACTCATTTCACCACGATGGAGGACCTTATATAGGAAACTGCAGAAGAGTGCAAGATTAGGTCAACAAGAATTCACTGCACAGCCTATTGCAATATTTCTTTCTATCTGCCAGATATTAGCAAATGGAAACCCTTAGCAGCTAAAGCTTTAATGCATTTTCACGCATTGAAATGCTCCCCTTTGGTGCAGATCAGTGCTGCGGTAAAAATAAGGGAGTACTATCTGGTTCTGATTATGTAATATATGCAACAATGTGTAGCAGGTTGCAATGATTTTGGAAGCGTTATGATTCGATGAAGGAACGATGGAGTCTGGAGCCGGATGAACGGTGTAGTCAGAATTGCCAAACCTTGGGAGGATTTCAGCATAGCAGTAATCATTGCTCCACGTCTGCTTGCCTGATGGAACCATCTGCCCTCTGCCTTGTGCTGCAGTTTCCAAGCTGGCTGTTAGGCAGTTGAGAAGCGCTGTGACACACAGCTCACGGCCAACTGCTTGGCCCTCCCAGAATAACTCAGTTGGTAGAGCACAAGACTCTTAATCTCAGGGACATGGGTTCGAGCTCCACGTTGGGCAAAAAGATTCCTGCATTGCAGGGGGTTGGACTAGAGGGGCCTCGTGGTCCCTTCCAACTTTACACATCTATGATTCCCCTGAATGCTGCACAAATGGACTTTGATGGATAGGTGAGACAGCCCACCTGTCAATCATCTGGTATCATAATGACGCCAGGTGCTTGGCAGGTGGGTTGTCCGCAATGAAAGTTGGCCTGCTTGGGTAGGGACAGGTAAGGATTTGGCATGATGGGCCAAAAAGGGTCCCCATCCACTGTGCCTAAGGTGGCGGGTTAACTTAGGAGGTGTAGGCCGGGCTGCATGGCTCACACAGATCTGTTTGAGAACAGACAGGAATGGCCAGATGGCTGAGGAGGAACAACTAGCAGGCTGCCACCACTGCTGCTCAACAGCTGCAATCGCCTCGCTCTCTTTAATGGTAGTGCCAGCCCACGCAATTTATCTGGATCCAAGTTTTTTTCTCAATGCATGCCTATGAGTAGCACTCACACACACAGTTGATTTCTATGAGGATGGAGTGATGGGGTGTCGAAGAGGGCAATTTACCCAGATCCAGCTTATACCAATGCATTTCAATGGCTATTTGAAGGACTTTTTTATTCTATTTACCCCAGTTGTTCCTTTGGAGACAGTTCCTTAAAACGGCCATATGAGCAAGCAATCCATCACTCTTGTTTTAATGCATTCTAATGGTCCTTTGGCCAATTCAGCATATTTGTATATTCATTTGGAAGGAAGCAATGCATTCCAAGGGTCATTTTCTGTCATTTGTTTTAGCGTGTTGTTCTCCCCCCTCCCCAATATAGAGCCACCTGCTGTGCCAAGCTTGATGGAAAAAGCTACGGTGGCTTTTACTAGCAGTATCTGTTCAAAGCCAGCAGATATTTTTGCATTTCAAGGTGAATATCAAAAGCAACAGAAGCTTCTGACAATGTCTCTTAACTATGGATCCTCTTTGGTACTGATGGAATTGCATTTGGCTCTGTGGCCTTTTATTGCAGACAAGCATTCCACATTCCCATGTTTCAGAGCAAAGCAGCAAGGGTGGCCTTACCTTTTAACCCTGAACAGTCGCTTTTGCTTCGTTTAGTAAAGTGAATGTTTCACACTGCAGAGAAAACTGCTTTTCCTTTGGCATCCTCCAAAGGACACCCATTGTAAACGTTTTGCTATAATACGCACATCTATTTCAATTAACAAAGAGTCCTGTGGCACCTTAAAGACTTAACAACTTTTATTGCAGTCGAAGGGTCCACGCCTCTCCATGAAAGCTTATGTCATAATAAAATTTATTAGTCTTTAGGGTGCCACAAAACCCTCTGTTGATTTTGCAGCAGCAGACTAACATGACTGCAACCCTGGAATTTATTTCAATGTAATTGATTGAAAGTCAAGTGATTAATCAAATGACAGACCTAGGAGACGCCAAACACAAGGATTAGGTCATTCTGGATGGATGGACTATTCCGGGTTTCACTTCCCTAATAAATACCCAGGTCACTCCTAAGCCACAGTCCCTCCCCCACCCAAAACATTAAAGTAATAACTTTGTGTAATCATTCATTCATTTCCAGGTGGTTAGCTTAAAGAATGGCTTGTTGGAAACAAGCCAATGTCATAGCCCATGGTTTGACGTTGGTTTGTTTCAGCAGGCGATAGTTAAAGATCAACCACAGTTTGTCAGGTTTGGACAAGATGCAGTTTGTGAAAGCATCTCAACCTCTCTTTACAGCCATACCGAGGCAGGAATGGGAAGGGAGAAGTGCAGGAATCCAAAGGCTGCCTCAGCTCATTCCCATCATGATAAGCCATGTTTTAGCACGAGGTCCAGTTACCACCATTGTGCATAGGAAGCCTACATACATTTGGGTAAAAACACATAGGCTCCTGTAGAAACCACACCTTGAATGGACAGAGATTAGGAGTGGGTCTAGACGATGCAATTCCAGTCCCCTCTGGGTCAATCCCATCTGCACACACAGTTCTCCACAGAAGTAAATGACCACACCGGACAAATAATTCTGACCTGTTGCACAGAGCTGTTCCTGAGATAATTTATGTGATGCAAATGAAACACTTCAAATGTGTTACATACTATAAAATATTTCAGGAAGCGGGCACCTTGAAATGCAACATTACAAGCATTAAATATAACCTGCCATTGATGGTTATGGCTGTAATACTAAAACTCCTGATCAGATTATGGAAAGTGGGAGCCTAAGAAGCACCCACGGTGTAACCTTATCTGCCAGTGTAGAGGACAGGGAGTATATCATCAGAGCACTATTCTCAGTCACCAATCATCCAGACTTTCAGAGTCCTGGATTCTCTCCAAAAAAACATCCCTCTCCTTCGCCCTGTCACCTGCTAAATCATCAAGATGACCTCGGGTGAAGCAGCTATGGTAGAAATGTCTCACATACACAGGAAAATCAGACCAGGGAACAGACGGGTCGATCTTGTGGTTGGAGTATTCATTACAGCTACAAATTCCAGAGGCTCAAATTTCTGCTCCTATTTCGGTTGATGAAAGTTGTGCCATCCAGAAAAAACAGGAACAAAATATTGAGATGGGATTTCTTTGAGACACTATAATCCTAAGCGTTCAGACTCAGTACCCCAGCTGCAAATGGGCCTTTTTCACAGGGTTGTTGTAATCATGGCAAGGGAAACTGGGCGCCAATAGATGTTTCCCTCCTGCAGCTGATAGCAGCTTATTACAGAGCACGGATAAAGGGCTAACATTCCTCCCAATTCATTGTGAACCTCATCTTGCTGCCCACAGCTGTTGCTTAGGATTGGAGCATTAAAACAGGACGAGTAGTTGCAGAGCATGGTGATAAGCCAATGTGCAACTCAGCATCCATATTCCATGCCACCAGTGTAACATCTGGGGGAAGCATTTGCACATCTCTCCTGCACTGAGACGTATTGAGCTGTCCCTGCATCTGGAGCCTGTTCATCTCAACATACAAGAAGATGTCCAAAGATGTCTTCCTTTGGACATCACTTGTGCTTACGTTTCTTGCCACTTTCCATAACATCCAAGCTGTCCTCCAAGGCAGCACGTCACTATTTATTTATTATCACTCCTTCTAATGCTCAACTCTGGTGGCACCAAGCCGATCATTTTGTAGGCCAAGCAGCACTACCCACAAACAAAATTTCCAGTGAATCTGGGGGAACCTTGAGGGATGCAGAAGTACAACACTTAATAATAAATGACGCCCCTGTAAGTGTTGTATACCTTTTAAAAGTTGCCAAGTATCTTCTAGTGGCTTACAAATAGAAAATCAACACACACCCATGCACCCATAGGGGAAGGGAGGAGAAGGAATAGACTGGAAAGGACATGTAATTTCACAGCTTTTTTAAAAAATAAGATGTTCATCATTACCTTGTCTTGCTAGGACAATGCAAGCACCAGGAAGCATTGTTCTGACCCAGGATGCTGTCTTGTGGCATAGTAGAATAGCAGATCCCAACCTTGTAAGCTGAACAGTCACTCACAGTTGTTTCCCAGTAGTGCCATCCTCGAGCAGACAGGAGCTCACCCAGTACTGGGGAGATGCTGCACAGAGAGATAACAGAAACAAATGCAGCATTATATTGGCCAAAGTCAAAGAATGGTTTGAGCCTTCGAACACCAGAAAGGTCCAATGTCTTCACCATGGGTAGGCAACCCAAGGCCCGGGAGCCTGATCTGCCCAATCGCCTTCTAAACCTGGCCCATGGACAGTCTGGGAATCGCCATGTTTTTACATGCGTAAAATGTGTGCTTTTATTTAAAATGCATCTCTGAGTTATTTGTGGGGCATAGGACTTTGTTCGTTTTTTTCTCCAAAATATAGTCCAGCCCCCCACAAGGTCTGAGGGACAGTGGACCGGCCCCCTGCTGAAAAAGTTTGCTGATTCTTGGTCTTCATCTTTAACAGTGAGATTTCACCTGCCTCAAAAGAAGAAACAAGCCTGTGTTGCATTTTTTTATGTATACATATTGAAATTTGTCCATTGTTAAATATTCAGGATAGGAATGTTTGTTTGGCTTTGTTTTTAATCCAACAAGTTCAGTAACGAGAGAGAGAAAGAGAGAGAGACAGAGAGAGAGATGTGCCCAGTATACATTTTTACAAAGCAATTTTGCGTAATATAATGCATTTTGTATGCTATTTTCACCAATTTGCACATTCTTTCACCCTAGTACACACATTTTTGTACACACTCCTTTGTTCTGAACTGAATTAAGAATTGAATTGGTTGTGTTTTGGTTTGGAAATTGCTAATTTAGTGATTTCATGCTTCGAGGCAAACTGAAATGAATTCCTCTCATCCCTAACCTACATAGATCTTCACATCCTGTTGACAATAATGCTCAATAGTAAGGAGGAGTAAATATGAGTAGTACTTACCCAATGGCTTCAGTTTCCTCAGGAAGGCATATCATGGTTCCACTTGGTGACACTTGCAAAGCAGGGGCAGCTGTTTCTTGCATTAGGTGAAATCTAGTTCCTGATGTGATTCATAGGAAAGAAATAAAACACCACTTCAGGGATTATTATTACATTGTGCATTTGTAGTGAATCACAAAATCTTAAGGCCTACAGTAATCACTGTCATTGAAACAATGTACAACAGAATTTACTAGAAGGCATTTGCATTTCCTTCTGAGACAGAAAGGAATCCTTTCCCACAAGTTAGAAAGTGTTTATCTACCTCTGGTTGAGATGAGAGCAGCTTCACTCTGTTCACTTGTCCCAAAGATGTTAATTGCTCTCACGTAAAAGAAATAATTTACATTGGATTCTAGGTGAACTTTCATTTCAGGTTGTTTAATTCCAGCCAGGGATCTGAAATATATAATAAACATATAGTGAATTCTGTGGAAGAAAATCCATAACTGTTTGCCCTCTCAAAAATCACTCCTGCCCTCAAGCTGCTTTTCTCTCAGCAGGGGAAAAGATAAAGGGACCTTTATTTTTCTCCTTAAAGAGGGGAGGAAGACAACTTGGGATTTTTAAAATATATATACACACACAAACACATTTTATCAGTATTGATACAAAACAGTTCCAACTTAGACAAAAACTCTAAGAAGAAACAAGGTAAACAGCATTTTCTCACAGAAACCATTGCCCAAAGTGCAATTAAAAATATATATATATATGGTGGGGGTGAGTAACAGGACCTGGCCTCCTGCAGTTCACCAACAGTGGGGCCACTCACCTGTCAATCACCAGGTGTCACTGCGATGCCCATGGAACCACAAGGTTCCTGACTGCTAGGTTATAGCTGCCTTTGGAAAGACAGTCCTTTCAAAAAGATGAGCATGATCACAGGGAAGGAACTTTGGAGACTCTCCCTGGAAGAGATTGTCAGAAGCCATGTTTCCAAGAAGAGATCTCAATGAACCCCCCACCCCTTGCCAACCTACTTTGGTGCATCAGCTTTTCAGAAAAGGCTACACGACAAAAGCCCCCAAAATCAGGTCCAAACTGAGAAGACTATGAACTGGAAACAAAAGAAAAACGACGACAGCAATCCTAATGAGTGGCCGGGGATGCAGACCAGCAGATTCACTGCCGTATCCAAAGCCTGTCAGGGCACAAGGGGGTGTTTGTGAGGAGTTGCGTTCTTTTTTTGCTGCACCAGCTCAAAAGACCAACACTACACAATAACACTTCTATTGGACAAGAGACATACAACAGAGAGCTGAAGGCAGTGTGAAACTGGGATTGTTTTGATATCCCTTAAGCTTATGATAAACAAATTTTGCACCAAAACCTGAAAACCCTACTTGATTGAAGATAATAGTGAGATAAAATATATCCATGCCCACATCACAATTAACAGAGCTTCTACTTATAACAGCTTCAATGCTCTTAAACAGGTTGTCAGACTGTAATGCTAGAAGCTGTTTTTTCACCAGCTTCCACCAGATAGCACCAGAAGCTGAAGAATAAAGGACATATCTTCTCATGGTCGATTTCTTTTTTTAAGCATTATTCTTTGCTCATAAGTATAGTCAATGTCTTTTTACTTCATATATATTCTTTATGCTGAGCAAACAGCAGTCACTGTCAACACAGTTCTACATCAGAGACCTTGAGAGGACTGGTCGCTACATCTCATTTATTTATACAATGCCCTTTTGCCATTAAAAAAACCTGAAGGGTTGAAATACATTCCAACTTCAAAGAGAGCTGTTTTCAGCTAGAGTGGATTTCAAAGACTTTCATATTCTACTTTTATGCCAAGCCACAGAGACCCCAACCCCGGCGCACCCAACTGGGTGCCGTGTTTGGGGGTTGGCTGGGCTAAGTAGATGGAGAGCGGACCTGAGGGAAGCCTGCCTCCCTCAGGTCCACTCGCCATGCCCCCCCCCCCACGGCTGCCGTGGATTGGCCCATTTGAATGGACGAGTTTTGGCAGGAACCTGTGAGACTTCGCAGCAGCCGAGGGGGACAGGGAGACAGGCAAAGATGGTGCAGCATGCCCAAGGGGAGAGGAGGTGCCGCAACCACTGCTCTCCAGGAAAGCTGGTGAGCGGCCATTTTAATCTGACCCTATTTTTAGGCTCCTTCACTCTTATCCCAGAATAATACAATAAATACAAAATCAAATATAACTCAGCTTCATGAAAACGAGTAGCCTGTCAAAGGGGAATGTGACTGCACAGCCTCAATTCAACAAGGCACATGTGTAATTTCAATCAGGTGAACATTTGTGCTCCTGGTTAGCATCAGTGACAGAGGTCACCTGTCCAGTTGATGTGTTGCAGTTGGGAAGGGGGATGTCAGTGGCAGGGTCTGCTCTGAATACCCATATTCAGTGAACAAAACCTAAATCAGGGATGGGAAACCTGAGACTTTTGAGATGTTGCTGGTCTGGAAACAAAGCCTTATGAAGAATGGTTGAAGGAGCTGGGTATGTTGAGCCTGGAAAAGAAGAGACTGAGAGGAGATATGATAGCCATCTTCAAATATTTCAAGGGCCTTCACATGGAAGAGAGAACAAGCTTGTTTTCTCCTGCTCTGAAGGGTAGGACTCGAACCAATGGCTTCAAGTTACAGTGGTACCTCGGGTTAAGAACTTAATTCATTCTTGAGGTTGATTCTTAACCTGAAACTGTTCTTAACCTGAGGTACCACTTTAGTTAATGGGGCCTCCCACAGCCGCAGCCACCACCGCCGCACGATTTCTGTTCTCATCCTGAAGCAAAGTTCTTAACCCAAGGTACTATTTCTGGGTTAGCGGAGTCTGTAACCTGAAGCATATGTAACCTGAAGCGTCTGTAACCCAAGGTACCACTGTACAAGAAAGAAGATTCCGACTAAACAACAGGAAAAAACTTTCTGACAGTAAATGATGTTCAATTGTGGAATGGTCTCCCTTGAAAGGTTGTGGACTCTCCTTCCTTGGGGGTTTTTAAGCAGAGGTTGGATGGCCATCTGTCATGGATGCTTTAGCTGAGATTCCTGCATTGCAGGGGTTGGACTAGATGACCCTTGGGGTCTCTTCCAACTCTAAGATTCTATGACTCTAACTCCCATCAGCCCCAGTCACCATGGCCAATAGTCAGGCAAAAGCAGGGATCTAAGTGGTAGCAAAGACCACTGATATTATTCACACGTTCAGCAAAGTGGGTACTCCCCACCCCCCATAGGTTGCCTGTGTCAAGTGTGCTGATTTCATGGCAAACTAGAGAATATTCAGTGCAGCCTTAATGAAGACTAGAACAGTATATGCGCAGGGCCTTGGCACTCGGATACCAGTGCCCTCCTACATATCATCCACACATCCACAATATTTTCACATAACAAATGCTAGCTGTTCCACATTTTCGAGGAAGTGCCAGCATATGCAGTAAGCGCAGGAAAACAAACGCACACTCACTGCAAACAGAGATAAGCAGTCGAATGCAGTCAACCCTCCCATATGGGAACAACTCGTAACAGAACTGCACAGGCAGAATGCTACATGGCAAGGTATGTCCAATGTGGGTCACCTTGGGAGTTTATTTACTTAATGAAAGATAGGCAGGGTATAAAAAGTTTTAAAGAAATAACAATTTGAGTGAAATGACTCCTACACCATATATTTAAGTCTCTAGGGTACCACTTTGAACAGTCATAGCTCCCTTCCCCAAGCATTATGTGGTGTAAACCACCAAGCCTTGGGCTTGCCGATCAGAAGGTTGGCGGTTCGAATCTCTGCGATGGGGTGAACTCCTGTTGCTCGGTCCCTGCTCCTGCCAACCTAGCAGTTCAAAAGCACGTCAAAGTGCAGGTAGATAAATAGGTGCCGCTCCGGCGGGAAGGTAAACGGCATTTCCGTGTGCTGCTCTGGTTCGCCAGAAGTGGCTTAGTCATGCTGGCCACATGACCCGGAAAAACTGTCTGCAGACAAACGTCGGCTCCCTCAGGCAGTAAAGCGAGATGAGCGCCACAACCCCAGAGCCGTTCGTGACTGGACTTAACTGTCAGGGGTCCTTTACCTTTTTAAAACAACTCTCAGCACCCTTGGCAAGCTATAGTTCCCAGGATTATTACAGTTCAAGGGCACCTTCCAGCCAGGTAAATGAACTAGAAGGGGATGTGGAGCAGGAACACATTGTGGAAGATGTGGAGCACATTGAGGAATGTGGCCTGGAGCTGAGGTATAGCCCAAGGAGCCAGACAAAGAGGGATAGAGGGGTACATTTGGCCTCCGGACCTGAGGTACTCTGCCCTAGAGCTAGTGTAACTAAAATGACAGCAAGGGAAGAGCATAGATAATGTATTGCTAAGATATTGATCACAGCAAAGGGGGGAATGGTTCGTTCATTTCTTAGTCTCCAGATCAGCTTTGGGGTTTAATATAATGTAAACTATCAAACTAATGTGAACAATAGGTTTATCCACCTTACCTTTCCTCTGCTCTTTCCAGGCATGGTTCATGCTCTGTGTGAGAGTGCCTGACCTTTGTTTGCTTTCCACATGAAAACCCACCTGGAGCTCACCTGGAGCAAATAGCAATCTGCAGAGAACCCAAATTGACATTTGCTCCAATTGAGCTTTAAAGAGCAGTTTTTCATAGAGAAAGCGCAGGGCCAAAAACCTCCCCTATACTTAGACCCAGAGCTTTTAAGCACAGATCTGTGCCTAGAAACAGCAAGGCAAAAGGGAAGTGCGGATAAGCTCTATGTCACTCCTATCACAGAAGAAGGTGGTGGTGAGGTAATCAGTCTTTTAAAATACGCTGAGCACTACAGATGGTCTATATAGCAGAGTCTATATACTACAGCTACGCACTTTAAGTACCACTGAAAATAGAATTGCTCCATTGTACTAGCAGAGCGTGACAGATCCTGGCAGTCTTTCAAGATTACGCGGTTGCTATGAGAGCTTTTGACAGAATGCAGAGGACATAAGAAAAAAAGGGACAAAATACATTACTTTTTAAAGGTACCATTACTCTTCCTCTAAGACAGGAAGATCCTAAGCACATTCTACAATTTTTGGATTCTTCCCCGCCCCGCCCTGCCCCCCCCCCCTTGCAAAAAAGTTATGGGAATCAAACTCTATTGCTTTTGGCTACAATCTATGACTAACTGTGCTTCTCCTCTTCCCCTCTAATGTACAATGTTATATTTTACTACACATAAAAAATGGTGAACTGTTATGCACGTCAGTGCTTTATCAGTAGGATCATTGTAAGCAATGCAACTGAATTATCTGGGAATTAGTGCAGCAGGAATTCTTTTACAGCGTCTCCTACAGGCAGGGAGGATGAAGGTGGACTTCACAGCTGGCAATGGCTGCTTTGTCAGGTTCAGTGTTGGTTCTGTACAAATTCTAATCAACACTTGCTTCTCCTCCCTCTGACTTATAATGAACCAAAGGTAAAGGGACCCCTGACAGTTAAGTCCAGTCGCGGACAGCTCTGGGGTTGCAGCGCTCATCTCGCTTTACAGGCATTTGTCCGCAGACAGTTTTTCCAGGTCATGTGGCCAGCATGAATAAGCTGCTTCTGGTGCAATGGAACACCGAAATCAGAGCAGCGCATGGAAGAGCTTTTTACCTTCCCGCCAGAGCGGTACCTATTTATCTACTTGTACTTTTTGGCATGCTTTTGAACTGCTAGGTTGGCAGGAGCTGGGACCGAGCAACGGGAGCTCACCCCGTCGTGGGGATTTGAACCGCTGACCTGATCGGCAAGCCCAAGAGGCTCAGTGGTTTAGACCACAGCGCCACCCGCGTCCCTTATAATAACAATATAATAAAAATTTCTTATTTATATCCCGCCCATCTGGCTGGGTTTCCCCAGCCACTCTGGGCGGCTTCCAACAAAACACTAAAATACAATAACCTATTAAACATTAAAAGCTTCCCTAAACAGGGCTGCCTTCAGATGTCTTCTAAAATTTTGGTAGTTATTTTTCTCTTTGACATCTGGTGGGAGGGTGTTCCACAGGGCGGGTGCCACTACCGAGAAGGCCCTCTGCCTGGTTCCCTGTAACTTGGCTTCTCGCAGCGAGGGAACCGCCAGAACTAACTTGCTTCAACTTCTGTTCAGGAGAAATGATTGGAAATTTGACCAGTTATAGAAAACTCCACATTCTGCTAACCGTGGGTGTAATCCTTTGCACATGCAGTAGGAAGTAAATTCCATTGGATTTAATGGGTCTTACTTCCAAGTAAATATGCTACATGTCCACATTGCTCCTTACACTACAGCTAACAGATAAGCCATTTACCAAATGAAGGAATGAAGAGAAGCAGGTTGAATGGCGGCTAACGGATTGAAGTTGAATCCTGACAGAAGTACTGTTTCTGGGAGAAAGAGGGCCGGCAGGTGTGGGGGACTCCCTGGTCCTGAATGGAGTGGCTGTGCCCCTAAAGAACCAGATGTGCAGCCTGGGAGTCATTTTGGACTCACAGCTGTCCATGGAGGCACAGGTTAATTCTGTGTCTACCAGTTCCATCAGGTATGCTGGCTGAGACCCTACCTACCTGCACACTGTCTTGCTGGAGTGGTACATACCCTGGTTAACTCCTTCTTGAGCTATTGAAATATGCCCTATGTGGGGCTCCCTTTGAAGGTGACTCGGAAACTACAACTAATCCAGAATGCGGCAGGTAGACTGGTAACTGGGAGAAGCCACTGAGACCATATCACACCAGTCCTGAAAGACCCCAAGTCCATTTCCGAGCCCAAATCAAAGTGTTGGTGCTGACATTTAAAACCCTAAATGGCCTCAGCCCTGTACACCTGAAGGAGAGTCTCCACACCCATAAATATGTATACAGATATATATTTATAAAAGTAATAATGCAGTAACAGTAATTAATTATAAATATTTATGTTTCCATTAGGGGGTTGTTATTAGGGGAAACCCTCTGGTATGATATTACTTCTAACTTGTAAAGCCATAATGTTGGTGCACTGTAGGAGAAAGTTAAGCTGGAATATAAATGGCATTTTATTTCTATTAAAAATAAATAAAAATAAAACAAAATTTACTTCCCATCAAGAGACTTTACTGCTATATTCTCCCAACTGCATTTATCCAACTGCTTGCTGAATCAATGACCCTCATTTGCGGCTTCCTTTGATGATTCTAGGAAATTTGCTTTATTGCTGATTCAATTCCCCTCTTTCTGTATGAAAGACACAAGGAATTATGCCTTCCATAATTTGTTTTCTTTTATTTAAGGGAAATAAAGAGAAACCAGCCACAAAAATAGCTCTCCTTAGCTTCCCCTCTAGCTAAGCATCCTTTATCATGGACCTCAAGTGAAGCTAGAGAGCCAGGCTGCTAGGATTTATCCCATTTTCTTTGCTGCTGTTTGCAGCAGGATAGAAACATCAGTCAGAGAAAAAGCAAGGATTTGATGTTTACTATAGACTGGGGAAGGGACGAGGGTGGCACTGTGGGTTAAACCACAGAGCCTAGGACTCGCTGATCAGAAGATTGGCAGTTCGAATCCCCACGACGGGGTAAGCTCCCGTTGCTCGGTCCCTGCTCCTGCCAACCTAGCAGTTCGAAAGCACATCAAAGTGCAAGTAGATAAATAGGTACCGCTCCAGCAGGAAGGTAAAAGGTGTTTCCGTGCGCTGCTCTGGTTCGCCAGAAGCGGCTTAGTCATGCTGGCCACATGACCCGGAAGCTGTACACCAGCTCCCTCGGCCAATAAAGCAAGATGAGCGCCGCAACCCCAGAGTCGTCCGCGACTGGACCTAATAGTCAGGGGTCCCTTTATCCCTTTACCTTTATAGACTGGGGACTCGAACAGGGATGGATGAGTTCTCAACTTCTCTCATTTTTCCAGTCTTAAATTCAATTGTCCAGATTTCTGTATCAGTTTGTGATTTCCCCAAGCCCCCAAAAAGTCATCATGAAAATTCAGCATCATTAAAGTGTGCATTTCTCCTCTTGTACACACTTTTGTATGAACATTTTCCTAATTGACACATTCTTGCAAACCACCATCTGTAATATAATGCATTTTCCCCTAATAAACATATTACTTGATTGCATAACAGCATCAAACAATGCAGAGAAATACAAGCTTCATTTTAGTTTGCATATCATTTTGGGAATACAAAACAAATAGGTTTGCATTAAAATGTGAGACAAACCAAATCTCTCTCTCATCTGTGGACTAGAAATTTGGCAAATGCAAATTTCATCATATAGCTGTTTTTTCCCCAGGAGTGTGAATTTGGCAGGTTTGCATTAAAATGTGAACCAAACCCACCCAATTTCTCCCCACCCTGACATTAAAGCGCTATGTTATGGCAACATTTAGATGAGTCTAGTTTGGGACAGCAAGCTACTTGATACAGAGATTTTAAAAAGAAACGTGATGGAATCTGTTATCAAAGCACCTTCTGTCCATGTGGAGTAGGCCTGGTTTCAGGTTGGACCTTACTCTTCACCCAGGTAACAAATGCTCAGAGCAAGACTGATTTTCAAATCATGTTCCATAACACAAAGCAGTGCTAATGCATCTAAAATTCTACTCAGGTTTCAAGTGCTGCTCTCTTCTTAATTTTGATCACAGGGAGACAAAAGTGTTCCTTCAGCAAGTTTTGCTATTGCAAGCTGTTTTGAACAGACAGCTTTCTGTGTCTCCACAAAGCTGTAATAAACACAGCAGATGTGGCAAGAATGAAGAGCTTGTGAACATCACTTCTGTTCTTCAAAGGCAATCACAAGCACAAATAGACCGTGTGCTTGAGATAAGATGTCACAGTAGCAATTTCAGTGGCTATTTCATGCAACCAGCATGTTTTGTGTACACACCTTCTGTCTGGGAAAATATGGCTTCTTTAGTGTGGCAGGTCTTCAGAGGATCTGGAAGGGAGAGCTTTCCCTCTCAAAGAATTACAGAATTGTAGAGTTGGAAGGGTCATCTAGTCAAATGCCCTGCAACTCAGGAATTTTTTTGGCCAATTTGGGGCTCGAACCCATGACATTAAGGGTCTCATACTCTACCAACTGAGTGTTCCCAGGAGTCAATATCACAGAAAAGTTGCAAAGCTGCTTAAAACTCCCCCCCCCACCCAAATTTAAACAAAATGTGCAACCACTAAATGAATTGCAAAAATAAAATAAAAGAAGCTTTTTTGAATCATAGCAGTGCTCTGTCCCTGCCTTCAACTAATGAATTAATTACCCCAGTCTTTGCTCTGGAGCTCATCCTTCTTTCCCCAGGACCCGACACAGCTCCCGGGATGGAGGCCAGTATGCAAATACACATTGCTCCCTTTAACAACTTGCATTTGCCAGCAAAA
Organism: Podarcis tiliguerta; assembly: GCF_965153285.1. NCBI lineage: Eukaryota > Metazoa > Chordata > Lepidosauria > Squamata > Lacertidae > Podarcis > Podarcis tiliguerta. The sequence continues at coordinate 36,549,188 of NC_139544.1, read as the reverse complement.
CAAAATGCAAACAAAAAACAGGAAGAGAAAATGGTTCTCAGGTCCAAATGAACCATTATGCTAAGTAAACGATAGAGGAGGTGGCACAAGCAAAATGGGAGCCGCCTAAGTTATCCTTTTCCAGCTAAGGAATTCACTGATAAGAAGAACATCCTTCTTCCAGGACTGGGCTCCTAAGCTCAGAGCATGGCACAATTCCCCCTCCATCACATGCTCCGTCACCTGGGCATCCCTTCCCAACCTGGTGCCTTCCAGATATTTAGGATTGCAATGCAGCATCAGCACCAGCCAGCTGGGGAAGATCTGGAAGGTGCCAGGTTGGGAGAAAGCTGATCTAGTGCATTATTATTATTTTGCAGGTGGGGGAGACAGCGGAGACATGCTCAGCATGTTTATTTCACTCATAGCCCACAGGTCCACCAAGCAGCTCAGGGAAGCATATAGAAGGGATATCCCATTGTCTCTTTATAACAATCATTCCATCAGGCTGAACAATATCAGTTTAGGGTTGTACACAATGTAGTGGCATATAAAGCAACTGACATTCTTGTTCCACTGGCAAAATGTTTCACACCAGTGGAGCAGAGCTGCACAAGCGGAATCTGTTACGCACCAAGTTTCCATTGGCACAACCATTATGTTGGATTCCTCTGTTGCAGAACATTAAAACTCACCCATTTGCTAGCGTGAGAGCCCTTGACCTAGCAGACTGAGAAGCTGGTATACGTCCACATAGAATCTGAACTGCTGTATCTCTGATACAGCATTATCCACTGAGTGGATAGCAGTTAGGAAGAGTGCTGCAGTTATGCCGGCCTTGCTGTCTTTGCAGATGAACTCAACAGCATGCATAGGATGCAGATAGGTCAGCCCAAGGCCTCGTACATTTAATCCATTTCTGGATGGCTTGGACAGGACCCAAGGAAGCCTTTGGGGCTTAGTCTCTAGTAGTTTTGTTCTTTAGCAGCACAAATTAAAGGTATTTCTGATTTTCCGAGTATAATCTCAGAGATTAGCATCTGGCACAAATGTTAATCTCCATTGCAAAGCTGATCTCTCTTTCTTAGGAAGATCGAGCCGCACAAAATTATTTCCCCTCAAAATAATCCCAATCCTGGAACATTCCTTTGAGCTTCCAATCCAGCCCATCTGCATTTCAGAGCAACAGGGGACTGACCTCAGACCTTCTCCTTCAGGAGAATACTGTCTGCAGTACTCGAGCGTGAAAGATTCTGTTGCTTCTGGGTTACTGGTGCTCCATCGGATGGTGGCAGCGTCCCAACACACACTGCATTCTTCTGCCTTTATTACAGGGGTCGGGGGAGCTGTGAATACAACACCGTGTTAGCTCTGCTACATACGGTAGTGATAGCTGCAGTCGTTATACGCTGGAAGGAATGAGCACATCAGTATTGCTAATATCAAGCTGACACTCCTCATCAATTACTTTAAAGTCTTCTCCCTCTCCCTTCATAGGTTTTCCTTCCTCAAATGGTAATAATACCCACAGTGATAAGATCTAGACAAACATTATTATTATTATTATTAGTAGTAGTAGTAGTAGTAGTAGTAGTATTAGGAGAGGCCCTTTGCCTCATTTGCCTTTTTGGAAGGAGGGGGGAATCACAGCTAGCAATTAAAACAATTGAACTAAAAATACAGCTGAGTGCAATTAGCCTAACTCATGAAGTCTTCAATCCTACACTAGTGGCCTTAACTACCCCTTAGCATAAATGTGTTGCTTGCAGTAACATCAGGAGATTTTCCCCCTCCCTGTAATCCTAGGTATTGGGAGGGAGCTAGTTCCATCAGTACCACAATGTGTGGGAACACATTCCCCTTCCACTATGAGAGGGGGAGATGGGCTTTAAATGTATTAAATTAATTGCTAGCCACCAGGTGTTGAGTAATGTACATGCGGGCAGTACTGCATTTTGTCATGTTTAAAGGTAAAGGGACCCCTGACCATTAGGTCCAGTGGTGGCCGACTCTGGGGTTGTGGTGCTCATCTCGCTTTATTGGCCGAGGGAGCCGGTGTACAGCCGGCCATGTGGCCAGCATGACTAAGCCACTTCTGGTGAACCAGAGCAGTGCATGGAAACGCCGTTTACCTTCCTGCTGGAGCAGTACCTATTAATCTACTTGCACTTTGACATGCTTTTGAATTGCTAGGTTGGCAGGAGCAGGGAACGAGCAACGGGAGCTCACCCCATTGCAGGGATTCAAACCGCCGACCTTCTGATCGGTAAGTCCTAGGCTCTGTGGTTTAACCCACTGCACCACCCGCATCCCTCTTGTCATGTTTAGCTGTATACAAATCATTGTCATCATCATTGGCATGCATGAACCAGCCCAATATGCATCTCATAAAGACATCCATCTATTTGAAACATCTCCAACGGCACACTTGTGCAAAGATCAATACAGGGCACAGAGGCCACATACTCCATGCATTCCATTAGACACCCTCTGTATTAAACACAGAAAAACTACAAACACCAGGGAAATTTGCAAGCTACTTACCCGTTCTAAATGTGGATTTGCCACTGGGAAAGCTACATCCTGAGTAGTTCACAGCCATAACCCACACACTATAAGAGTGACCTGGTTCCAAATCTTCCAAAATGCAGTTGCTCTCCTTCACAGTAACGCGGTATTCTTCTACCAAGCCTAGAGCAAGTAAACGCACACACAGACAGGAAAGAAGTCATGAGAATGTCACGGCAGGTCAACAATAACTCACAAGGTGTCAGTGAAATTAACTCTTTATTCAAAGAAACAAAACAGCACAGGCCTAGTGAGCGCAGCAACTCCTCCTGCTAGATCTTGCCCCAATAAGGCAGTCGCGAGGACTGAAGGTCCTTGCCTTCCCACCGCTCTCTAAGACTCCTCCCTCCAGGTCCTTTCCAAGCAATCTGAGACCACACCACCTTGTTTGTCTCTGCTCTGCCTTCTTCATACCTCTGCAGGTTCTGTAAGGCTAGGGGGGAAGGGGCCAAAACATCCGATTTCCAGGTCGTTCAACAACCAAGGTATGGCTGTAGTATATTTTAGAAACCAGCTCTGCTATTCATAGTATCTAGGTAGGTACAATTCTGTCTAGTTGGTACTATTGTATCTTATTAACATTGTTCCTTAACAGTGTGCACCTTTACACAGAAGCAAGTCCTACATTGTTCAATGGAGCTTATGCTCAGGTAAGTGTGCCTAGGATACAGCCTAAGAGCACTTCGAGGCCAATGATTTTGTCACTTTTATTTTCATTCATTATCACTACTACCCAAGCATTTCCTGTATGTACAGTGGTACCTCGGGTTACATACACTTCAGGTTACAGACTCCGCTAACCCAGAAATAATACCTCGGGTTAAGAAGTTTGCTTCAGGATGAGAACAGAAATCGTGCTCTGGCAGCGTGGCAGCAGCAGGAGGCCCCATTAGCTAAAGTGGTGCTTCAGGTTAAGAACAGTTTCAGGTTAAGAACGGACCTCTGGAACAAATTAAGTACTTAACCCGAGGTACCACTGTATATTCTTCAGCCTTGGCTTCCTACCCAGCCTTAATAAATGCCGAATTTCTACAACTCCACCCATGCATCCACGCATCCAGATTTTGATGCGGGTTGTCAGAAAACTGGACATGAAAGAACGGGAAAACAGCACCTTGAAATGAAGATAGCAAAGTATCCGTTTTAGCTTCAATAGGGATGCCGCACTTATGTAAGAGAAATATATTAAGATTGCCCTCCAATAAGGAAAGAGGAGGAATGAGAGAACGGGCAGGAAGTGGTGCGGTGCAAGACTTGTGAGCAAAACAACAGCAAGTTTAATGCGGTCCAAACATTTGCGCAAATAACCCCAGGAACTGGAGCATAAGAAACAAAAGATCACTGATGTAGTGCACATTTTCTGTGGCTGATGAAAACTGCCAGTCTAAAACATTCTTAGATGCTATCATATTGCTTTTGTATCATGTCTTTTATTGCTTTTGATTTACTCCTATAATTTGATTCTATAAACTTTTCCCTCTCCAGCTTCTCCAGCCAGCAGAGAGGCACCATCACTCACGCACCACTTTGTTCTCTGTTTCCTGGGCATTCCTCCATACAATAGACCTGGAAAAAATCAATGACATCATCTTCATTCACAGTCCAATACACTGCAATCGATGTGCTTGTAGCTGAGTTTGGATCCTGAGGTTGTAATTTTGGAGTCTGTGGGACTGCAAGAAAATAGGCAATCAGTTATTCATACACCTCTCTCTTTGTTGAGCATTCCAGGCTGCAGCTAGGAATGGATAAATCTGTCAATATGTCTCATTTTTCTAGTTGTATATTCAGTCCTCCACGTTTCCACCATTTGCCATTTTTCTTTAAAAACATTCCTCATAATTCCTTAGCACTGTAGTGCAAATTTCTCTCTTAAAAAATATTTTTCTATATAGTTTTGAAGCAGAAGTGTATGACTCTTAGAACTGCCCTCCCAGCTGCTCAGGAGTTTGAGCCTTCAATGTACCATATTTTTCGCTCTATAAGACGCACCAGACCATAAGAAACACCTAGTTTTTGGAGGAGGAAAACAAGAAAAAAAAAAATTCTGAATCACAGAACAGCAAGAGGGATCTGGCTTCTGGGATAGACAGGCAAAGCCTCTTCAGGGCAGTGGGATGAAGGCTCCCCCTTCCCTCAAGAGGCTGCGTACGGCTAAGCCAGAAGCCAGGACAGCAGATGAAGGCTCCCCCAAGAACTGCGCTCCCTTTAAAGAGCGCACGGAGCGTATGTGTGGCTCTTGGGGGCTTTTCCCCGAGGAGGGAGAAGGGCAGCCCTTCTCCCTTCTCGGGTAAAAGCCCCCAAGAGCCGCACACACACTCTGCGCGCTCTGTAAAGGGAGTGCTGAGCAGAGCCTCCCGCCTGCATTCGCTCCATAGGACGCACACACATTTCCCCTTACTTTTTAGGAGGGGAAAAATGTGTCTTATAGAGCAAAAAATACGGTAACTGATCAACACCTTTATGGCCATTTGCGAAAATCTAAGAATGTGTCTATTCCACCTAAGCATGCAGACATTGGGGCTATTGATCCTAACTATGTAGGATGTCTGCAAAGAGAGGTTCAAAACCAGCATCTCTCAGTATTAAATTACTTGGTCGAACAAAAGAAAATACTCCCTTCCTCTCCTTCCTTGGCAGATTTCCATTTGATGTGAAATGAACATTAAGATCCACATTAAAAAAAAAAAGTTTTCTGCTTTCGGTTATTTTCTGATGCAATCATGAATTCCTGTGGCACTAACAAAGCACATGCTGACACCAGCAGATTTTCTGTGATTAAGGAAAAGAGCTGCCTGTCATTCAAAACATTCATCTTTCTCATCACGGAACAGAAATGAGATTATATTTCCTTATTTACTCAGGCTGGAGACAGAATAATTATTTCAGCGAGCATGAAAGCCTGTTAACCCACCATGGCAATGAAGTAGGTGCTAAAGTAGAGATGGAATAGTGTACATCACAACATTGGGGGGTTAGTTTCAACCCTTCCACACCCAATGCCATTTCCCCAACAAATTTCCCTCCAAAAAACCTGCTGTTTGCCCTATTTTGGAAATTTCCATTAAGAAAAGAAGTGCAGGGGGAATAACGTTATACACCTTCTTCAACATTGTGTTTCCCTATCAGATCCCACCCCAGGATTGATATTTTTTAAAAATGGATCCCCTGTTATTTAGTTTCACCCCCTTTCTACCATTTGAAGTTAACAAGTTTTTGCAGAGACTGGAAAATTTACGAAACAGAGATTGAAATCTGGTTATCTCGTTGTCGGAGTTCTGTCAGAATTGCACCAGCAACAAGTATACACACAGAGAATTGGTGTTGTTTTTTTTACTTATTGCAGGAAATTTTGACTGTTTGGCTTTGAGATATTGTGCATGTGTATATCATTATTATTTTGTGTATGTCATTATTATTTTGGTATTGTAAATATCATTTAAGACTCTCAAGTATTAGAAGGTCTGAGTTTTTTTGTATATTACTGTCAATGAAACCTCATACAGAGTTATTTAGTTTGTGATATACTTCTCTGTATTCATGGGGAAGTGGTATTGAGACTGAAAAATCTGAAAAATCTTTGTCTGGAAGCAACGTCGGAGCAAAAGAAATGAGGGCATACCTCACAAGGTACCAATGCTTCTTTCTAAAACATTTTTGTTGTGGTTCAGTTTCCATCACTGTAGTGATGGAACATCAGTCCATGTGAATTAGAGTTTTCACTTAGGCATGCAAGACAGGCAGCGGAAGAATCAAGATTTAAGCTCGAAGGGTTTCTGATACTCTTGAGAAGGACTTGCCCAAATAGCAGCTTCCCACACTACTGATTCAGCACTAATCGAGAAATCGGGTCCTCCCTTAAAGAGGGCACGTATTGCCGTGAAACCTGGACAATCGACACCCTGTGTTGTGGGTGGGTACAATTGGTCAGCCACAATAACCGATTGGTAGGTCCCTCAAAACTGGGTTCAATCTGGTCAATGGGATGCAGTCCAAACGGTTCGAGGGACCTTTTTATGTCCATGCAAGTGACCCAGAGCTTCCTCTTTCGGTGCATGCATTCGGAACACCCGCCCACCTCTCCCTACCTTTAGGGCTTGTTGTGCTTGACCTTGCTATGCCGTCGTGTGTCGTCTGTCGTTGGGACAGGGGCACGGCAGAAATTTCCCCCGCTTGGCTGAATGGCTGTTGCCATTTGGGTTTCGCCTGCAGCGTAGCAAATCGTCACAACTTGTAAGGTTGCGGATAGGCTCTGGTTCAGGTGATAGGGATGGGAGAACGCTCTCGCCATCCCTATGTGAAGGGTATTCCATTAAAGGAATCCAGGGACTCGATGGTTTGGTCAACCCCTGTGAGGGGGTTGTGCCCGTGCCTAAGTCCAGGGGGACATTTGGGTGGCTGAGTTAGCCCGTTCCCGGCTTTCTGCTTATCCAGGTGTTCACCCTTGGCTGACCTATGCTGGAATCCTGGGTCAGCGCTACCTGCATGGCAGGGAGCTAGTCAAATCAGAGCCAATGCAACCAATCACTTTCTGTGACCAATAAAGTTGTGGCCTAAATTCTGCCAAAAAACAAACCAAAAATTTGAGTCAAGTGTGAATTTATTGAGGGGGGAGGTTTCTGGGTCTGAACACACAAATGCAGGAAGTGATTCAGTTCTAGGTACAGGAAGTACAACTGCTGCAGAAAGAGATGAAAGAAGTTGATGCAGGACTTTGCACATGAATCCTTCATCTAGATGGAGTCACCAGGACTGAATCCACTAAACTGTGTAGTCTTCCACTGTGTTAGTGGGGATGTCTTTGGTTTCCCTATCAACTCCCATATGTGGTTAATCAACACACACTAGACACTCTCCAAAATTCTCTTTTAAAAAAGAAAATTGCTTTTCTTGTGCTTTTCAAATGGAAAACACTTGTATATTTTGAGGGAAGGTGTGAGATGAACTAAACAGCTGGCTTCTTGTGAAGAGACATATATTTATACACAGTGTCTCATCTTTACCTATGGGCAAATAGCAGGCGACCAATTTTTAAAACAGTAATTTGGATGGATTTTGTTGCCGTTGCAAACACAATTTGAAATGGTATCACTTTAAAAAGCTGGTTATACATAGCTGATTTTGACACCAAAATCTACTTTTCTCAAGAATGACACACACACTCTCTCTCTCCCAACAAACATAAAATTAGATGCTGGGGGAAAGGTGAAGGAGTGGGTGGCTGCAAATGAGCAGTTCTCAGAATTCATATTTCTTGTTAAAATGCTTTACAAGAAGTCTAATAAAGCGACATCGGTGGGGTGGAAAATTAGTTGCTTTCTGTGTCCCTGAAGAGGAACCAACCTATTAGATATGTAAAGGTAAAGGTAAAGGTACCCCTGCCCGTACGGGCCAGTCTTGACAGACTCTAGGGTTGTGCGCCCATCTCACTCAAAGAGGCCGAGGGCCAGCGCTGTCCGGAGACACTTCCGGGTCACGTGGCCAGCGTGACATCATTGCTCTGGCGAGCCAGAGCCGCACACGGAAACGCCGTTTACCTTCCCGCTAGTAAGCGGTCCCTATTTATCTACTTGCACCCAGGGGTGCTTTCGAACTGCTAGGTTGGCAGGCGCTGGGACCGAACAGCGAGAGCGCACCCCGCCACGGGGATTCGAACCGCTGACCTTTCGATCGGCAAGCCCTAGGCACTGAGGCTTTAACCCACAGTGCCACCCGCGTCCCTATTAGATATGTAGGACCATGCAAAGGACCTCAAAGGTAATCTGGGCCAACTCCCCGCTACCTCCAAACTGATGCAGGAAATCTCTAGCAAAAGAGGGATCCTTGCCTTCTTCCAAGGCAGACTTGTCCCTTCAGGAAGTTCCTGTCACAGATGCAGCTGCTCAGCACTGCTCAGAACATCAGAATTTGTTTGAGTCAAGGAGGGACAATGTGCGTTTCAGCCCCAGAAGGGACCTGAGGGCAAGGCATGTTGACGCTTCCTGGCCAGAAATAATTACTAAATAAAGAAGTATTTGCAGGGGCAATGTTAAAAGGTGGAAACTCCAAGCACAAGGAGAGCTTCCAGGGGAGATGAGCAGGCATGTGGTTGGGCGCTGTGTGAATGGGATGCTGGGCTAAAGAAGCCACTGGCCTCAACCAGCCAGCTGTTAAGTTAACAAGCTCTCCTTTTTCATATTGCCCCGGAAGCACAGCTCACTTGAACTCCTTCTTTGGGCCCTTGCTTATTCAGTGGTACCTCAGGTTACATACACTTCAGGTTACAGACACTTCAGGTTACAGACTCCACTAACCCAGAAATAGTACCTCGGGTTAAGTACTTTGCTTCAGGATGAGAACAGAAATCGTGCTCCGGCGGTGGCAGGAGGCCCCATTAGCTAAAGTGGTGCTTCAGGTTAAGAACAGTTTCAGGTTAAGAACGGACCTCCGGAACGAATTAAGTACTTAACCCGAGGTACCACTGTAATGTGCGAAGATGCTCTCCTCTACAGATGACTGGGGATCATGATTATTCCAGACCTGCAGGTGGCTTGTCTTTTCAGCATGAACAAGAAGTGATAGTTGCTCCTTCTCCAGTTTCCTCCTCCATAATCCAAGCACAATCAGGCTTCACTTCAGACTCAGCTGATTACTAATTACATGCAGAAGCCAGCAATGTCACATTTCCGTTCCTGTGTACATCTCCCCCCTTTTTTATTTTTTAGGTTTCATGCGTTTTCAAGCAATGCACCAAATGTTTGCACAGATTCTTACCAGGCATGTGTTTTAAGGTCTGGTTGCCATTTGCTGAGCCACTTGCAAAATGTTCAAACTGTGAGAAGGCAGGTGGTATCTTTTCCAAAGCCAGAATATTCTCCACTGCAGAAAGTAACCTATGCAAAGGGAAATATATACCCACTGAATATGTGTGTAACATCAACTCATGGTTTGCACTATGTACCTTTGAACCAAGCTCCCCTTTCCTTTCTGTCTTCTGGCAGCAATCAGAATATTGATTATCCCCCCCCCCCCTGCATGCAGGAAGAGAAGGCAGGCAAAACAAGTGGCAAGCAGCAGAATGAAGACACAGCTGCCCAATTCTCTCCTGCTGCCTCAGAACTCTTTAGGGAAAAGATGAATGTCTAGATTCTTACCTGAAAACCCTGTTTGGAATTAGACTAACAGGTTGCTCGTACTAAACCTCTCTCTTCTTCACAACTACTAAAAGTGCAGGAACCTTGACCTCTTTTTAATCTGCTAATAATAATAATAATAACAATAATAATAATATCCCTCTTTCCTCTAAGGAGCTTGAAGCAGTGTACATGGTTCTCCTTCTCCCCATTTTATTCTCACAACAACCCATGAGATAGATTAGGCTGAGACATAGCCCAAGCATGAAAGTCACCCAGTGAATTTCATGCCTGAGTTTGAAATTGAAGATATAGCACTGCCTGGCAGATGCGTAACTGCCCAGTTCTGGAACAGAGTAGTGTTCAGAATTAAAGTTCAATGCAAGCCCCTTAAGAAATGCAGGAGTTCAAATGCACAGACAATATCCTTTGAAGTGTTTCTTGAATGCAATAGAAAATTGACTGTAGCATCCAGGAAGCCGGCTGATTCCAAAGAGATAATGTACAACAGCTGGTGGTGAATCGCTAACAACCCCCAAAAAAGAAGGAAAAATGAAAGCAAAATGGATTAGAAGTAATTAGCTCTTATTTGCCGAGCTCATTTTAGAGAAGCAGAAAAGAATATATTTTTAACCCTGAGACAGAAGAAACATCCAAAGATTTTTTATGCAAAAGATTGGTGCCACTGAATGCAACTGAATTATTACTTAAATAGCAAATAGACAATGGTCTAGTTTGCACCTAATATTAAACCATGGTTTATTAAACAACAGTTTACTGTTATGTGGGAAACCAACCCAGCAGCTTAACTATGGGTTATCAACTATGCTTAAAGATTTCCCATTAACCAAGCTTTATAGCTGATTTATACAACTTAGCTATTGTGAATTATATTTCAGCATTCGGTGTGAACCCAGAGCTGCTCTTTAACTATGGGTGTAAAAAGCCGTCACCACCCAGAAGCTACGGAGCCATGAGTGAAGAACAGGTCTACCTGGCTTGCCTCTCCCTCCTTTAATGGAGGAAGGGAGGCATGAAAGGTGTAAGTCACTGTCTGTCCAATGCCCCAGCTTTGACTATGATTTATTGCAAGGGCAGCCAATGTGGTGCCCTCCTGATGTTTTGGATGACAACCCCCACAATTCCTGACCATTTCACATGCTGGCTGGTGCTGATGGAAACTGGAGTCCACAACTTCTGGGGGGCTGGGGCACCACATTGCTTACCCCTGTTTTCTTAACTGAACATGCTTTAGTGTTGTGTGTGAAAGAGGCTAATGAGTTTGCACTCCTTTAAATAACGCAAGGGGGAATTGCAAGGGAAAAGTTGCACTGTGTAAGCCTCACTGTTTCTGTTCAGGGTCCCAGCCAGCCATGATGGTTCATTCACTGTGAGAAGTGAAGCTACAGGGAACAAGGCAGAGGGCCTTCTCAGCAGTGGCACCTGCTCTGTGGAATGCCTTCCCATCAGATGTCAAGCAGATAAACAACTAGTTGACTTTTAGAAGACATATGAAAGGAGGTTTTTTATGGTTTGTCTTATTGTGTTTTTTATATTTTGTTGGGAGCCACCCAGAGAGGCTGGGGCAACCCAGTCTGATGGGCAGCATATAAATAATAAAATTGTTGTTGTTGTTGTTATTCCCCCACCCATTCCACTATTTTATTTGGCCTTGGAGGTTTTGGTAGAGCATGGGCAAAACAATATTATCAAATAACCTATCAACTGTCTGAAACGCCCCCCCCCCGCCCCCCAATAACCCTACAGTCTTATCTCTTGCCATAGATCATTTCCAAAGCCAAATAAAATGGTCCCTGGATTGATATTAATTTTACTATGGGGAGTAGCCCTTCTAAAAACAATCTCAAACTACACGCAGCTTCAATGTAATCCTCTTGGCAAAGGAAGCAGAAATACCAGGACAAGTTCAAAACTCACTGGCCTAGCAGGACTTCACTGTGGTCTAAATTTAGCTCAGCCTACTAAAGAGACGCCTAGGATCATTTTCATTAATATTTTATCTAACATTGAAATTAAATCAGCAAAACAGGAACACTCACAAATATTGGCATTTTAACAGAATGCATCTGGAATCTTAAAATGGTTGTGTACAGCCTGCTTAAAAAAAAAATCAGCTGCATAGATGCTATTGCAGGAAAGACAGAATTGAATAATGCCATATTTATTAGTATTTAAATGATGAATGAGAAAATGCATGCAAATATTTCAAACACTTTCAGCTGCATTACCAAGCACACAATTTCCTCCTTAATATCTGGCGAGGAAATGGCTGCATGCCTTCAGCGGAGCTTGGAAGTATTAAAAAGCATTCAAACATGCCGTTCCTAATACTCACTATAACGCACCAAAACTACATTTCATATACCTTTTATTGATTTCTTCTGATGACTATGGGAGGAAAAGGAACGTGGGAAGGAATAGATTAATGCGTGTCACAAAATTACACTGGGCATCAAATCCACAAGATCCCATTCACAGACATATGCCCCACCCCTGATATTGTACCACTTCAAATATGCACAGCTTTCCTAACCTCATATGCATTTTGCAGAAACCTGCCCTCCAGAGGTGCAACACCACAGTGGTATGCCTAATACCTGCATTTGAGACTTTCCAAGCTTCAATAACTTTATAACATGAAGAAGAAGAAGAAGAAGAAGAGTTTGGACTTGATATCCCACCTTTCACTCCTCTTAAGGAGTCTCAGAGCGGCTAAGAATCTCCTTTCCCTTCCTCCCCCACAACAAACACTCTGTTAGGTGAGTGAGGCTGAGAGACATGAGAGAAGTGTGACTTGCCCAAGGTCACCCAGCAGCTGCATGTGGAGGAGCGGGGACGCGAACCCAGTTCACCAGATTACGAGTCCACCACTCTTAACCACTACACCACACTGGCTCTGAGTTAAGAGCCCACCATGTATCCCTCAACCATATTGCATTTCAGATTACTTCCAGTTGTACAAACTAATTAACAATCGTATAGTTTCAGAGATGTGGGGGTTCTTCTTCTCCAATGTGCCAGATGTATAGCACAGGGGAGGAGGGGAATATTTATTCCAGAGGCCACATTTTCTTCTGGACAACACATATGCAGTGGTACCTCTGTTTCTGAACGTAATCCGTTCTGGAAGACCATTCGAGTTCTGAAACGTTTGAAAACTGAAATTCAATAGGCGACAGCTAGGCCTTAGGATCTCGCACTCAGGGGAAGCCTGTTTCTGTTTGACTTCTGAGGCATGTTCAAAAACCAAAGCATTTACTTCCAGTTTTATGGCATTCGAGTTCTGAAACGTTCGGCAACGGAGACGTTCAAAAACCAAGGTACCACTGTACCAGTGGCGGGTGGGGCAGGAAATGTAAAGGTTGCCTTGGTACAACAGGCTACTTTCACTTTGTACACACAATCTCACAATATTATAATCTAATTACTTATGTTGCTCATAGCTCAAATCCTGCCTGTGAGTTCATCATTCTATAGCATTTCTTTAAATAATCTGAAAATGGCATCCATTCTTCCATAAAACACTCATCATTAGATTCTCTTAATTTTGCTGTTAATTTTGATTGCTCTACATAGTCCATTATCTAACTTATCCATGAAAAAAGTGCTTTCTTTGTGGCAGCAATCTTGCATGGTGCTGCAAATTGTGCATTTTGGGGTGCCATGCCTGGGAAAAAACACTGTGATCCGATCTCTCATGGGTTACATGACTTGTGCAGGAGTGTGGTCCCAGAAGCTGGCACTCTAGTTTTAGTCCACTTTCTATTGGAGGTTATGGCATCGTTCAGAAAGTCTACTGCAGGCATAGGCAAACTCAGCCCTCCAGATGTTTTGGGACTAAAACTCCCATGATTCCTAGCTAGCAGAACCAGTTGTCAGGGATGATGGGAATTGTGGTCCCAAAACATCTGGAGGGCCGAATTTGCCTATGCCTGGTCTACTGTGCTAAATATTCATATTGGTTTTGAATTGTATGGAATTCTATTCTTTAATTCTATGGTATAAAAACTGTGATGCGATAACAGAAATAAAAGAAGGAACAAAAATATAATTAAAGATCACCCAGCATCTAGCATAGCACATTATGACTGCTACAACAGGCAGAGAAACCATTTAAGTGGTCTGCTGAGACCCCCAACAATTTTCAAGTGGTCCATGGGAGGAAAGGCACTGAACTAGGGTCACTACCTTAGAGCTCAACAGCACAATCCCATTTTTGCAATTCGCTTCCTCAGTGGGCCTTACTAAGTGGTAAGTGCAGAATTGGAACCTGACAGTGGATTCCTATGTGCATTTACTCAGGAGTAAGCTCTGCTGTGTTCCATAGGGCTTACTCTTAGGTAGGGATTGCAGCCTAATCCTCTGTAGTCTTATATAGGTAAGTGTGTATATAGGTTTGCAGCCTTCAATTTCTATCCCAGTTATGTGATGCGTCTATGAGTATTTGCATGTAGATTTAGAACAAATGGACATAAACTATATTCCTTTGTTATGTAGATAGGAATATAGCCTGTGTATATATATATTTTCAGCACAATGCACAATTTTTAGCAGCATTAAGTGTAATTTTATACTCACACTTAGGAAAACAAAATCATCCATTTCTTCAGTTTCCTTTAAGATCGCCTCCAACGTGTCCTTTGCTGTATCAATGTATTCTTGAAAATTAACCATTTGTTCATAAAGATACTCCATTTTGGCATTCTTTACTTCCTCAAAGCTCTGCTGCTTTCTGTCATGGTGCCCTATCACAGTCTTGATGATGCTTTCATTTTGCTCATCCAAAAGCTGCTCCTTTTCCTTACAGTTTTCCTAGAGGTTAAAAAAAAATTCCAGATGTTGGAAAGAAATAAAATTCATTGGTGAATTTTTCTCCTGAGCACTGGAGACTTCAGGGCCACTTCTCTCTGCTTAGATTGTTCCGTGGTGACTAGCAAAAGCTTTCCATGGGGTTCACAAAAAGGGTCTCTTTTAGTTCAGCCCAGAGACTATAGAGGGTTGAAAGGGAAATCACACAGTGATGTCAGGTGATTGACAAGTGGTTGGGCCTGCCAAGGGTGGGAGAATACAGGATCTGGCCCACTGGTCAGATCCAGTTCCCTACCCCTGCCTTATTTGTTAAGTAAGTTGTATAAGGTAAAAAAGGTAAAGGTAAAGGAGCCATGACAGTTACGTCCAGTCGCGAACAGCTCTGGGGTTGCAGCGCTCTTCTCACTTTACTGGCTGAGGGAGCCGATGTTTGTGCGCAGACAGTTTTTCTGGGTCATGTGGCCAGCATGACTAAGCCGCTTCTGGTGAAACCAAAGCAGTGCATGGAAACACTGTATACCTGGAGCAGAACCTATTTATCTACTTGCACTTCGTGCTTTTGAACTGCTAGGTGGGCAGGAGCTGGAACCGAACAACAGGAGCTCACCCTGTCGTGGGGATTCAAACCGCCAACCTTCCGATCGGCCAGCCCTAGGCTCTGTGGTTTAGACCACAGCGCCACCCGCATCCCATTTTGTATAAGGTAGGGTTGTCATATGTTCAGAATTTCCTGCCCATAGCCGGGATTGTTGTTGTTTAGTCGTTCAGTCGTGTCCGACTCTTCGTGACCCCATGGAGCAGAGCACGCCAGGCACTTCTGTCTTCCACTGCCACCCGCAGTTTGGTCAGATTCATTTGGTCAGATTTAGCCGGGATTAGGCAGTTGGAAACAGTAGTGTCCAGGTAGAAATCGCTTAAAAGAAGCTCAACAACTTTGGGTGAAACGAAAAAAGCTCAACAACTTCTGTGTCCAGATTTTTGACAACCCTATGTAAGGTATATGAGCTATTGTTCTGAATGCTTCCTTTATAGAGTAGAGTAGCTTTCTCCACCTGGGGTCCACTGGATGTTTTGGAATATAACTCCTTAACTGTACTAGCTAGGCCTGATGGGAGATGGAATCTGAAGCATCTGAAAAGCAATAGGTTGGGGAAGGCTGGAGAAGAGCTAACTACAGTGGTACCTCTAGATACGAACGGGATCCGTTCCAAAGCCCCGTTTGCATCTAAAGGTAAACGTAACTGGCGATGGCACGTCTGCTCGCACGTGCGTCGCTTTTCTCTGCTTCTGCGCATGCGTGTGACGTCATTTTGAGCGTCTGCGCATGCGCAAGCGGCAAAACCCGGAAGTAATGCACTCCATTATTTCCGGGTTGCCATGGAGCACAACTCAAAGTGTATTCAACCCGAGGTATGACTGTATTCCAATGTCATTTCCACCGTGATGTAAGGTGGGTTCAGAATTAAACTTCAGACATCTAAGAACACATTTTTAAAAGACTTCAAAATTGTAGAGGAGGACAGGACCGAGTGTCTCGTACATCAGCAGTGGCATCTCTAGGCCACATTGTGTCCTTTGCGTGCTGACTGTTCAATCTGCCACCTCCATGTTTCCATCCAGGCCGGGAATGAAAAGTTAAGTGCTATAGGCAGTGCTCTTTTTTTTCCTTAAAAAAAAAAAGTTTATGGGTACTCTCATTTTCAGGTCCCAGATTCATTCCTTGGCATTCCCAACTGAGTAGCTCTCGGGGACTAGGCAGGACTGGGAAGATCTGTGTCTGAGACCATGGAGAGCCTGCTGCCAGTCAATGTGGAACTAATGGTCTGATTCAGAAAAGTTGAACTAATGGTTTGAGAAATCCGCTCTACTTCCCAGTGGGGAGGAGTTGCGGTGGACCGTGTGGCCACCCACTCCCCACCGGGGGCAGGGGCCTTGTCTCCCGTTGCCTGGGGGATCCCGGCCACGTCAGAGCCCAGCCAGCCAATCCGCTGGCCAGGGAGGCGTGGCCGGGGCCATTTAAACAGAGGAGTGAGGCAGAGGACTTCCTCTCTGGCTCGCTTCCTCAATCACCCACAGACCCTCCCTACCTCCCTATTTTGCAGGTTAGGCACTGGCCTTGCTATGGACTTTGGTTGATCACCTTGGTTGTCCGAGGGGCCTGGTAGGAATTTTTCCACTTGGCAAATTGGCACTGGCCACTTGGTTTTCTCCTACCTTGTAGCAATCGTCACAACTTTGTTAGAGTTGCGGTTAGGCATTGTTTGTTTTTTTTTGAAATAATTTTTATTAACAGGCCAATCACATCACATTGTTCAAATCACATTAACTCCAAATTATACAGCCAAATTTTAAAATTTTGGGGGGGTACCCATACATCAAGCTCAGCACGAGTCCAAAATTCCAGATGACTCCAGACATCACTTATTTGCTGCTTTTATTAAACAGTTCCATCCAGTTCGAATCGGATAGATCTTTATTACCTTCTTTCTCTTCTTGTTGTTATCATTTATTCCTTTCTTTGCAATCTCTGATGGTTTTCACAAACAGATTGAAGATTTGGCGTCTCTGTGTGGGTTTTGTGCTCTTCCAAGCTCAAATTATTCAGGAACGACCTCTGTTAGTCTTCGGTCGGTCCATTATTTTTCCTCAGGCTAGCACAATAAATCAGACATTATCAGGGGCTCTGTCAGGTCAAACTTGCATTCCAGCCTTCTTTCTTTTTCAAAGCCCTGAATCTCTTCCCCCCTCGTCTGTTCTCCTGCCAGCCTGTCTTTGCGAGACGCCATGTTTTTTTAACTGCGTCATAGGAATTTTCCTCCTTCTCGCCTTTCAATCTTCTCGTATTGTAGTCATTTCCCCCACACAGTTTTAAAGTTCTGTTTATGTTTTTTTAAAACGCGACGATCTTATTTCTTTCTACGGTGGAGGATTATTGTAGTCATATCATGCAAAGGAATTTAAGAGAGTTTTTTCCTCCACCCCCCCCCCTTCGTTCCAGCCTTACGTTCTCATGGTGGTAATTCATCAAGAGATTTACTTATCCATCCGCCACTCCCGATCACAGAGATGCATTAGTCAGCAGTCCTTATCTCGAGCCTTACTTGATATATGTGCTTCAGCCTTCTTCTGATCCGTTATTGCCAATTAGTCCAATTATAATTCCAGGCTGAAGCAACCAGCACGCGCTGATTGGAATCGGCGTCGGGAAGATCTGATTCCATCGAGGGCTTTTGCCAAGTGTTCCACACCCCCGTCTCTCGGATCAGGGGGTGCATTATGAACACCGCTGGCAGGGCAGCCCCCCCCATACCCTTGGGGGGGTAGGAAGGCTGCCTACTTCCCATAGCAGCCCCTTAATACCTCGTATGGGTCAGAGAGATGTTATTGTCGGCCATCTTCCAACGCGCCACCTAGTGGCCCCCCGCGGTTAGGCATTGTTTGACCTTGTGTGGGGGGAGGGGAGGTGTGGCCATCACCTGCCCCTCCATGCTTAAGGGTATTCCGTTAAAGGAATCTGGGGGTGTTGATCTAGTCTGAAGCTCGGCTGGGGGCCCCGACGGGAACACCAAAGGGGAACTTGAGTTGGTTCACGTCGACAGGGCTCCCCCTACCGGTGGCTTCCCTTACTGGACTTCCTGCACAATGGGCAAGAGTCAGATATAGTCAGGTCCAATCAATGCCTAAGCCAATACCGCTCACATTCTGTAATTTCAATAAAGTTGTGGCCCAAATTTGCCCAATAACATAAACCTAATATCGGTCTTTGTGTGAGTTATTTCCAACAAGGGGGTGGCTGTGGGGTCTCGACACGCAAAGAAAGAAAGAAAGAAAGAAAGAGAAAGAAAGAAAGAAAAGGAGGTGGCAAAGTGAGAGAGTGATGAGGAGGGAGAGAGGAGAAGGGCATGACAGAATCAGAAAAGTGTGTGGTTAAAAATAAGGGAGAGAAAAAGGATAGCCACACTCACTTTCAGTTCCTGCCCTGCCCTCTGCTGTCATGTAGCTCTCAAGAGATTAGACCTGAGGGAACGAAACGCTTGGCAGGAGAGAAAAACCACCCACCCTTGGGCTAAAAGATTGATGGTTGACTTGAACCCTTCAGTAGTTTTATCTATTTATTTGAAAACTGCTTAATATTTTAAAAATCTCTAAGCGATATATAACATAAAAACAATAAGCAATATCATAAATACCAATACAGAATCTAAAAACAGTAGTATAAAGCCACGGAAATGCAAAGGAAACCAGAAATCCAGAGGATTCGATGAAATAATTTGAACTGAGTTTGTCTCTTTGACAACCAGCTTCTGAAAGGCAGAAGGATGGAATGTTTCATACAAAGCTGGAATGAGTTTTGTGTCCATGTGTCCTTGCATGCTGTTAAAAGTCACCTCTTCTGTAGAAAGAAAATGTTATGTTCATATTGTGGCCCATCCAGCTGAATAATTGTTTTTTTAAAAAAATCTCAACAAAAATAAATTCTCAACAAATGAGAAGGAAGGCAGATGCCACACACTTACCTCGAGAGAATTAAACAGAGCCTCAATCTCACTGACAAACCCCTCGATCTTCAAAGATCTTTCTTGCAAAACATCTAGGAATCCATCCAATTGGCTCTGAAATATTAAAGTTTCACAACCATCTAAATAAAGTGGTCAGGGAGTTGCGAGATGGTGCTATTATATTTTACATAAAAACTAGACCAAAACAAAATGTTTAATCTCAGAATGCATCCTATGGCTCAGTGCTTCATTAATATACTACAAGGATCAGACCCATTGTCCTGGTAGCATCCCACTGACAATAATTTCCCAAATCTCTACCTCTGGGGATCACTGTCCCCAGAGGGGTCTCGGGGACACTTGGTGAGGTTGTGCTAGAACAAAAACCACACTGCAGGATAAGGAAAATTATACAAATGGGTGTGATGAATTTAAGCCAGGCAATAAGTATCACAAAAGATTAAATAAATTGGAAGGCACTATGGGGGTTTCTTCATTTTTCCTTTCTTTATGCAGCTTGAACGTTTTCATAGATTTAAGCAGTAAACTGATCAATCCACTAGAGCTTTAGTTGATGAATTAATTGTCATTAGAGGGGTGAGACTGACAGGCAGACTTTAAAGAAAAACCACCTGCCTTGGCTTTGGGATATTACGAAATGGAAAATAAACTATTAAAGATGGCCTCTCCTTCTAGCAACAAGAGATTGTTAATTCAGTGATGAAGCCATACCTTCAAAAGGCACTCAGGCTGAAGTTTGGGCAATACACAGTTTTTAATAAATGGAATCAATTAAGCAAGCAGTTCATTTAAGAACATAAGGTGAGACCTGCTAGATCGGGTTCAAAGACTCACCCAGAAGCACCCTGTTCTTACCACATGCCCATGGGAAGCCCAAACATGGAACCTCAGCCACAACAGCACTCTTCCCACTTGCATACCTGCCAAGTGCCCCAGAAGAAACAGGACATCCTATTTTTTCATGCAAGGCCATTTGGGGTGCAGTGATCTTGCACTGGAAAAAAACTCCCAGTTTTTCGGGGCTGTATTTTTGGGTGTGGGGCAACAGCGAGATGCAGGTCACATGACTTGCCCAGGCACACATCCTGAAAGACACCTATCCCAGTTTGGGGTCTCCAAAAGTTGGACAGTATGCATTTGTGATTCCCAGCAGCTTGTGTTCAGAAGCATAAAGGCTTTCTTATTACAAACAAAGGCCTATGCCTGCCTTCAAACCAGTAAAATAATCTTCATTAAATGATATCTAAGTGACTAACAGCCTGGTTTTATTTATTTTTTTGATCTGCTTTCTTTCCTGCGCTTCTGAAGCTGTTTCTCAAAAGCTGCCCAGGATGTGGTTCTTGAGATAATAGAGACAGCACTCATGAGTTATAACTGTCTGCCATGCAGGAGCCTCCTTGACCTTCCTTTGGTGCACTTGGCCATCTGTTCAAAAGCAGTTTGTGTTTTCATAAACACTCTTGACTATAAACAGATTCCTCTATATGCCTAAAAAGGAAGGTTAAAGGAAGGCTGGAAATTAGCATCACCTATGAATTATAAGGGATGCGGGTGGCGCTGTGGGTTAAACCACAGAGCCTAGGACTTGCCGATCAGAAGGTCGGCGGTTCAAATCCCCACAACAGGGTGAGCTCCCGTTGCTCGGTCCCTGCTCCTGCCAACCTAGCAGTTCGAAAGCATGTCAAAGTGCAAGTAGATAAATAGGTACCACTCCAGTGGGAAGGTAAACGGCATTTCCGTGCGCTGCTCTGGTTCGCCCGAAGTGGCGTAGTCATGCTGGCCACATGACCCAGAAGCTGTACGCTGGCTCCCTCAGCCAGTAAAGCGAGATGAGTGCCGCAACCCCAGAGTTGGTCACGACTGGACCTAATGGTCAGGGGTCCCTTTACCTTTTATGAATTATAAAATGCACAGCAAACTATACTGTGTGCATAAATAGGGGGAAATCATTCTTCACTTCCAAGGTGAATGTGTTTTTGTGGGGAGAGAAATGTTTAATTCCGTGCGCCCCCCAATAGCCACCATCAATAGCTTATTGTACTGAGCATATTGCATAGCTGATGAAAGCTGAAGCAGTGAGAGTTCTGTTGTCTGAGTACCAAAGAACATGTGGATAGTGGAAATGAGACACACTGGTCAAGGATTAAAAGCCATCTTTTTCCTGGTGAAGCAGATCACATGAAGGCTAGATTTCATTCCTGGCTCCCTCTCCAAGTTACAGAGCCAGGGGATGATGTCATGGGACATGCTCAAGTCCTTTGACTTTGAAGAAACCACTCTAGGGAATGAAATGGAGGCATGTGACTTCTTTGATATTCTTAGCAACTGCTTATCTTTCACTGTTGTAGTATGATTCTCTATATACTGAGAAGGAGGCGCTACTAAAAATCAATGGGAATTTGGCTATGTATATCAATGGATTTCACCCTTTAAAAAACAAACATAAAAAACCTCTTCACTGGAGTCAAACGTCATGAAAGGGCATGTTAGAAATCTTGCCAGGCAAGCCATTCTTTTTTTCAGCCTCTATCCATCATCTGTAAAATGTACATACTAATGCTAGCCTGCCTACGCTTGAAAGCCCCCTCAGTTTCAAATGTGATTTTCCATAGGGCCCTGCTGCTGTATCAGTGCTGGTACAAAGACACCCTTGAGTAGTTGTGCTTTTATTTGGATCCTAATCAATGGCTTTTTAAATAGGGATACTCAAGATCTGGTTAATCTGAGTAGGCATCACATTGAAGTCTGTATATTAGAGAAAGCCAACCAGTTACCTAGATTCAAGAGGACCAACAAGGAATCAATGTGCTTATTTAGAACTAGGCAGAACCACCATACCATTAGGCAGAATAAGAAAGACACCTTAGGCAACTCGTGCTGGGGTGGAGTGGTGTTAGCAGCCTCACACACTTTCCCCTGCACCCACTAACCTGCACTGTACATAAGTACAGTGGAGGATGCTGCCCAATCACCAGTGCTGAAGGAAGACTCAATGTCCCATCTGGTTGGATTATGGATGTAGAATGGTGGAGAGGGAAGTGCCATCTTTTCCTTCAGCTCAGGCAGGAAAACGTCTTGGACCAGTTCTGCAAATAGGACTTTAAAATTCCAAACTAAGGGCCAAAGCAGATGCAATGCAGGAAAGCCATCATTGGATCACCCAGCTAATTTTGACTAATTTTGATCAGAGTGGAGGTCCTAGCACAAGGGATGTATTTTTAGTATTTGCAATCTATCTAGCCAGAAAAAAAAGAGGTGACCACTCCCACACAAGGGGCTAAGAATATAGTTTAATTGTGAAAGCACTTTCATTAATGCTGTTGCGCCTGGTGTGTTTCCAAGCAGAATTGCTCTTCCTCAGAGACAACTGTGAGACAAATTAAACACGATGGGTGATATCCAATGTTGGTCATAATCAAAGTAGATCCATTGAAAATCAATGGCTTTAATCTTAGCCTGTTTATGACTAACATTGGATGTCACCAAATATATTCTGCCTACATTAGGTCACTAACCTTTATTGGCTTGTCTGATCCTGCAGTGTATCTTATATAGTGAAGCATCCCCAGTTAGGCATCAGTTTCAATGAGAACACAGGGCTGTAATTCCAAAAATGTTAATTGCTTACCTTTAATTCAGTCACAGCTGTATCCAAGTTTGTCACAGTGTGGTCTTTATGCTCCCCAGAAAGCTTGTCCTCAGCAGAGATGGGACATCTACACTGGCGGCAATAACTATCTAACAGTTCATGATCCGATTCTTTCTGTAGGACTTCAGTTTCTGGAACATTTCTTGGTAGCTTGTCGAGACCCATCAACTGAAATTCTTCTTCCTCAGCATATGTATTTGCCTCTCTTTCATTCACAAATTCATAACTATCACTAATGCGGTCTGAGGATTTTCTGTCATCAAACAGCAGCTCTTCATGAACCACTTCTGATGATGTTTCTTCCTCAAAGACATCATCTCGGCTAACCATTTCATAGTCCATGAGCTCAGCTAGATCTTCATCAATGTCACTGGACTCTTCCTCTTTAATTGAATATAATGGATAGGTATCAAAATCATGTGACAACAGAGAGTAGTCCAGTTCCCCAAAAGGCTTGTCAGAAATTGCTTCAGGTGGTGTTTGGTATGCTGCTTCTCTGTTGGACTCAGTTAGATCACCCACAATATTTTCTCCAACTCTTTTTTCAGATGTTTGTCCCTCAGTGTCCCTACAGAGAGTATGCTTATGGTCTAAAGGTTGTGCGTCCTGTGCTATTAACTGGTCTTCTGGTTGTCCCTCACTTTGCCAGGGAGGGCTAACATGGTGCAATGCTTGAGATTGTGTGCTTTCTTCAACAAGTTTTGGGACAACCACATTATCCATTTCATGAGCACCTGTTATTTCAGATTGCTGGTTTTGGCCAACTGCAAAACAGGCAACTTCCTCTGACTCATCTTGTGCAGATGTTGCATTTTCAAAGACACTTGCTGCATAATCAAGTATTGGACAAGACTCCTCATCGCTCGTTTCTTCTGGTAATGCTTGGCCTGTTTCTTCAGGCATGGATTCTTCTGCACTTCTTTGAGTGCTGTCATCATTACTTGCACCTGAACCAAAGAGCCCACTTCCAAAAGGAACTGCATGTGTGGGCTGGCAAGTTTCAACTTTTATGTCACCCATGATCTCAACTGGCCTATCTATCAATGCATCATTCAACCCCTCCAAAATTCCTTTTGGAGACAAGTCCTCTGTTTCCGCATGTGTTTCAGCTAGAATGTAAACAGGCTGAGACTCCTTGTCATCTAATTCATAGTCACCTTTTGAAACTCTTGCTTGATTTAAGGCTTTTACAGTCCTAGGCTCATCTTTTAGAACCTGTTCCTTCTGGGATTCTTCCAAATTTGGACCATCAGCTTTAGAAACATCCCTTTCAAAGCCCAAGGATTCCTCTTCTCTTCTCTGACGGAGTTCCTCATTACTTGCTCCTGAACCATAAAGCCCACTTCCAAAAACAATTTCATTTGTGGGCTGACCATTTCCAACTTTTATGTCGCTCATGATCTCAGCTGGTCTATCTACCAATGCCTCATCCAGCCGTTCCACCGTTCCCCTTGGTGACGAGACCTCCGTTTCAGCATGTGCTTCAGTTAGAATGTGAAGAGACTGAGGCTTCTTTTCACTTGGTTCATCTGCACATTTTGAAACACTTTGTAGGGTTAAAGCTTGTTCATTAATAGCTTTATCTTTTAGAACTTGTTTCTTCTGGGACTCTTCCAAAGTTGGAGTCTCATCTTTAGAAGCATCCCTTTCAAAGCGCATTCCAGTACCATCATCTCGAGTAGGGACTCTGGTGTGAGCGGATACGTCAATATTCTCAGTCTCTTCATTTGGTGGATATTTATGGCTATCTTCCTTAGGTTTTCCCACAGCTTCTTCATAGAGATCTTTATATAAAAATGCCAAAGTAGGTGGCACCTCGAGAAGCTCAGGATTGACTGCAGTGGCAGGCAAAGAAATTAATGGAGACTGGGATAGCACATCTTTTTGTGTGTTAGATATGGGTTCACCCGCTAAGTTAAGCTTATCCTCTGTGTTTTCATCCTTTTCCCTAACAGCATCAATTATTTCACCTTTGATTAATATTTTTGAAGGGTCTTCATGACTAGCTGTTGTGTTTTCTTTCTCGGCCATTCTAGTGAAGCCTTCATCCAAATCTCTTTCTAGTGAAGAAAACTCTAAAATATTTTTTGTGCCTGCAGCTGGAAGTGTTGCAGAATTTTCTACGGTAACTTCAAATTGCCTCTGTACTACCTTAAAAGACTGTTCGTTTCCTGTCTGGATGAAGCAGGTCTCATCAACGACAGTATGCTTTTCGATGTGATCTATACCGTTATCATTTACACCACCATCTTCATTGCTTTCTTGAACAATAGAATCTTCCTTTTTCATTTCTACACTTTCTTGGACCCCCTTTTCCTTGACAAGTTCATTTGATTTGCTTTCCTTATTTTCATGATTGTCCTCTTCTATGCCTTCTGAGGTTTTTACACTTATTTTGCACCTTGAAAATTCCTGGTCAATAACCATATCTCCAGCATCATGGAATGGTTTTCTTTTCTGCAGTGCAGCTGTTTCCAGGTATTCTAATCTCTCCGGCATATGCTTCTCTTCTTCTTTATCAGCTGAAGAACTGAGTGGAGCAGCATGAATATTCACTACCTTGTTACCTTCAGAAATCTCTTTTCCTCGACGAAGTTCAGCAGCAGGTATGGCTTCCTCCCTCAGTTTCTCGTGATCTTTTAATTCCTTTTCAGGTTCTTTCAAAGTTATCTCCGCACTAGGCAAACACTTGATTTCTTCCGTTTTCAAAAAGTCTCCTGCGCTAATTTGGATTGTCTTGTTGTCAGTCGTATGTGAGTCTGCAGAAGATACTGAGGAATGCAAGTTGTGTGTTAAAATATAATTTATGGGCTCTGGTATTACAGCATCAGAAGGCTCATTTGGAATAAAATTAGGTAGCGTAGGAGTCTCAGAAATATTTTCCCTTTCATCTCGATAAGGAACATCTGCTTCAGGTTTACTAGCAAACTGTTCCACTTCAAAATGTGTTGTAGGAAGCTCAGTTTCTTCGTTAATAGTTACATTTGTCTCAGGGGGGCTAGTTGAAATGCTTTCTGATCTTTCTATTAACAAATCAGCTTCCTTGAAAGGAGGCTGACTGTCTAGATTCTCTTTTTCTGAGGTCAAAGTAGTATATATTTTCTTTGCCTTAGCAAAGAGAAAGGCTGCAAAAGACGAGGGTTTTTCTGGCATCACATTAGCTACTTCGGGAGGACGCTTGGTCTCTTGTTCCTCAACTTCTGCAATTCGATCCAGTGAAGCAGAGCTGGATTGATCCAATAAAGATGCTGGTGAGACCGATGCTGGTTGTGAACAAACTTCCTGCTCCTCTGCTTTCTCAGTGAGAAGAGATGCATCTGGTGGTGGCTCTCCTGGGAATTGTGTTTCTGTGGAATAAGATGAGTCCAAATGTTCCAGATCCAGTGATGCAGTTACCAGTGGATGCTGGACTTTCTCATTTTGCTGTACTGACAAAGCAGACTGTTTATGTTCTAACTTGACAGCTTCAGTCCTTGGTGCCTGGATTTCTTGCTCCATAACTGCATCCGTCAGCTCTGATAGCTTAGAAACTCCAGAATCCACTTCTGCAGTTTTGTAAAAGTAGCCCTGACCTTCCTGTGATTCTGTCTCATCAGGAAGCTGCGATGAATCCTGAACAGCTGCAGAAGAGTAAGGCTGAGCCCTTTCCACCTGGGATTCTTTTACTAACTGCAGTGAATGTAGGTGTTCCAACTCCTGTGGTAGGTCAGGTGACTTTAGAGGAGCATCTTCCTCCTTTGTCTCTTCAGTGCCCAAAATTACCGTTCCTTGGTTTTCTCTTTCTCCCTTGTGATGCAGTATTTCTTCATGTACAGATGGTACAATGGAAGGTGAATATAGGGGAGTTTCTTGCTTCTGGATCTCTTCAGTAGAATTCAGCAAGTTCAAATCTTCTAGCTCTGGTTGTGCTGTTTTGGGGCAATGCAGCTCAATGTCCTGGCTCCTTGCTTCAGGCTGTGCTGCAACAAGCAAATGAGACTGACCGCCTTGCACATCTGCTCCTCCAGCATCCAGATGTTTTGACTCTTCCCTCAGAAGTGAATGAGACTGATCTTGGTTCTCTTCTTCAGCAACAGCAGCATATGATGAAATTACTTCCTTAGAAAGTTGTTCTGAGGATAAAGGTGAGGAAGGAGGAGCTATTTCCTTTACTTCCTCAGAAACAAAATCTTCTGGAATGGAATTTGATTCCTTTGGCGTCATCTTTGTGTCCACAGGTGACACAAGTGGCTCTCGCTTGGCTTCACTAATGAGGAAGGCTGCAAAGGACACTGACTCATCTGGTGCCATTTTTGGAGTTTCAGGAAAGGGGGTTTGATTTTCTTCTATCTTGGCTTTATCCTCAAGAACTGAGGAAGAGTAGCTTGACTGCTCATTTAATGCATTTAATGCCTCATTTAATGCATCAGATAAATAGCTTTGGCTCTCCTGTGTTTCTGAACCAGCAGTAGGATATCCCAATTCAGGTGTTGGCGTTAAGAGTGGGTAAAATTCAGATTCTTTTCTTTCTGATGAGATGAGGTGTTCATCTTCTGATTCTGGAGACACAAACTTGTGTGACTGAAGGTTTCCTTCCTCTGTGTTCTGAGCTGGGAAAGGTGCCTCTAAATGTTTTTCTGATTCAGACACTTTATGTGACACTTTCAGATAGCCTTCTTCCATTTCTGCAGTGACAACCTGAATAGCTTGATATGTCACCTCTTTCAATACTGGTTCTGTAGTGTCGCATTTCTCTGATTCAACCTCGGTGTATGGTATACTTAAAGAACCAGATTCAAGGGCGGCGGCTGCTGCTGCTGCTGCTGCTGCTGCTGCTGAAACACACTGGTCTTCCTGTGGTTCTGTTAAACAAACTGACTGGGATAAATCTTGTCCAGTTGCAGATAAATGAGGCTGGATCTCATTGACCTCCATTTCCACCTCTGACTGCAGTTTACTGACTGATTCCATTGGAAGAACTGTACGTGATAACTGATGAGTCGTTTGCTCAATCTCTGGCTCCATCCTCCCTTGTTTTCCTGGCATGAATACAGGATGCAGTGAAGGCTCAGTGATGGATTTGTCAAGATGCCTCTCTTTCTTATCTGCATCATCAACAGAACGCGATGCAGTTGCTTCTTCTAAGGGAAATGATGCAGAGGAACCCTGTTTAATGCTCTGCATTGTTGATTCACATTCAGCCGAATGTTCTGGTTCAAACTGTGTGGTTGCAAATAAAGGAAACCAACCATCTTGCTGGCTTTCCTCATCCTGGTCCTCAGAACTCAGCTTTGCATCTGAAGGTGGGCATTGCTGGTTTTCTTCTTTTGCTGCTTCTTGGGGTGGAACAGGTGCTTTACTTGGATGTTCTACAGATAAAGGCGAAACCAGCTGAGTTGTTTTCCTGTCTATGGCAACATCCGGCTCTCTTGAAATAGACACTGATTCTTCTGATGGAACTTCTGTGGGAGACAAGGGATGGACTTCTACTTTTGTTACTTCAGCCGTTTGGAAGGTGGCAGTGGGAAGTGATACTTCTGCTGTTTCAGCAGCTGTCTCGGGAGAACAAGGCAAGCTGTCTTTTTTCTCCATTTTCTCTGCTGGGTAGGGTAAAGCAGAGCATCGCTGTTCTGAAAACAGTGTTACAGTTTCTAGTGAAGGCTGCTGAGTCTCCAGCATGTCTACCTTCTCAGCCGATGAAACAGATGACAGTTGCTCTGAAGAGTCGAGTGCTTCGGCAGGAGAGTTTGCACTGACTTCGTTACCTTTGAGATGCAGTGGTTCCAAGAGTTCAAATCCCTGTGTTGCCTTTACAGGTTCAGAGATGACTAGATGTTCGCTTTCTGACTGTGCACATGTTAGAGAGTGTTGCTGGATTTCCTCTCTCTGTGCTTCGGGAATAGGGAGTGAAGACTCTAGCCACTGAGATCCTGGCTGTGGTGGCTGATTTTTAATTTCACTTCTTGAGTGCAGTGCATCTGACTGTTCTGGCTGTAGCGATGCTGTCACAGATACCTGTGTCTCAACAGTTTCCTTTGCCAAATCTGGTTCCAGGTGCTCGTTTTCTCTTTTCTCTGCTTCACCCATGAAGTGTGTGGGCTGTGAAAGTCCAATATGTTCCTCTGCAACTTCACAGGAATCACTCTGAGTTTCCTGTGTTTCTATTCTGCTCGCTGCAGAAGATAAATTGGGTGCAGTTTCAGCTTCCCCAACTTCCCATTCTTTCGACGAATACATCAAATGTGCCGGCTCTGCTTGCAAAAGTGTGGTTGGTTGCTCCTGCGCCTCTTCTTTCTTTGAATATTCCGCCTCCAGCTGTTTCTCTTCTTGCTTTTCTCTTTCACTAACTGGAGGAGGTAATTTTGCCTGCTCAGGCACAGGCTCTGGGGGTTCAGGTGAGCAAACAGGGAGGTCTTGCTTCCCTGCCTCTTCAGCAGAATGCAACAAGCCTGAATCTTTGATCTCAAATTGAGAAGGGATTGTGAAGCCAATATCTGGGTTTCTGATTTCAGTAAAAAGAGAATCTTGGGACTCATACTGCTCAGCAGCAATATTATTTGGGTACTTCACATCCTGAGCTGCAGATTCTGATAGCTTAGAGAAAGTTGAGTCATCCTGATTCTCTGCTTCATTAGCAGGCTGGGAAAGGGGTTTGGTAGAAACAAGTGGAGGAGGCTGCATTTCCTCTGCCTCCGCCTCCTCCTCCTCTGTTTCAACAAGGAGGCTGGGCAACTTTTCTGACACAGTATTTGCTATATTAGAAAGCTGAGATTGCTTTCCCCTTTTCTCCGTTCTGTCATGACGATCTGGTGAAGCAAACCTTGCCTGTTCTGGGGCTGTCATTCGCGTGGCAGGGGAATGTGATTCAGTGTCCAGCTTCTTTGCTCTGGCAGTATAGAGCGGTGAAGTTGGTGGTACCATTTTGGAAGCCTTATCCGGAGGTTCAGGCAGAAAAGACCGCCGCGCTCGCTCCTCATCTCTGCTACGGGGAACAGTCTTTGCAAGCATTGCCTGCATACGCTTGAGGTGCAGGATTTCCTTCTGGTTATTCTTAATGGTGGCTTGTTGTTCAAGATGCTTTAAAGATGCCTGGAACATGGCTTGCCTGGTGAATTTTTTGGGTGGTTCTCTTGGCTTCCTGATTACAACAACTGTAGGCGGAGGCAAATCTATATTGTTCACCCGCCGGAAAATCTTTTTATTTCTTTCTTCCAATGCTGCGGTGAGCAGCTGAATCTTAGCTCTTACCGTTCCTTCGAGGGGCAGCTCTGCCTTCTTCATGAAAACATTTTCTTTTTCTTCCGGCAATGGATCCACCACTTCCTGTGTAATTTGTACCAAATAGTTTTTTATCTTTGAAGGTTGCACTTGAAGGGTCCATGACTGTGGATCAGCAGGATCTAATTCTCTTTCCAATGCTTTTGCTTCTGTTGGCCTTCCAGAAAAGCCACGTTTTTCATTGTCTGGGCCCATTTTTTCATTTGGAGACAGGGGCACCTGATATGGTGAGTTCCTTGTTCTTTTCTGTACCATCTTTCCTTCATCCATCAAAGATATAGATTTCCCTGGAGGACCTTCCATGTAGGAGTTTTCCATACTATAAACACCAGACGTAGCACTAGTTTCTGAGGCTTGGGATGTGGAACATCTACTTGAACTTGTCTCCCACGTCTGTGCACTATCTTCACTATGAATGGCATCCATGGCATCCGATTTTACCTCTTCATTCTGGTTAAGGCTTTTTAAACTGCTAAAAAAACAGATTTTAAGAAACTATAACATTATTATTATTATTATTATTATTATTATTATTATTATTATATTTAAAACAGAATCACAGAAGATTAAAATATGTCAATTACAAGTGTTTTTTATTATTTTCTATTACAGCACATTATAGCATTGACTGTAAGTGTGATCTCATGAAAAAGAATTTTCATTTATTCAAGAATAAAAAACCTGCACCCTGCCTACTTTCTAAGGAATGCAAGGCAGCTAACAAGTTATAATGCAACAACAATGTATTTTTTAAAATCCTCTAATTAAACCCCCATAATAAAAAATAAAAACCACAAAATCACAACAATTCCAGCAAAGCCAAGCACCAGACAATCAGCTGTCCATCAGGGTTTCCCACAGACATTCAGGTGGCCCTTGAAAGAAGAGGATGCTGGACTAGATGGGCCATTGGCCTGATCCAGGGGGGCCCCTTGGAACAGATGCTGCCTGAAGCCATATAGTGACAGAGGCTGATGCACCTCATTTGTCAAGACACGCCACTCAGAAGGGTGCAAAAATGTATTTTTCAATAGAAATATAGTACATCTCACCATAGTGTCTATGTGCCTACTCATTCTGATATTTATGCACTAAAAGTTAATGGGCAACTTCAAAGTCCCTGCTCTTCCTTTTTGTGGTTCCTCCTCTTTAAACTGGACAGCCCTTCAGACAGAGGACTCCTTCAAAGGGAGAAGTGTCCTCTGTAAAGTAGGGCACATGGCCACCCTGTAAGATACAGAATACGTGCCTTTCAGAGTTGGATACCTATCTACATTAATCTAAGGTGTTTCAGTTAAAACATGAAAGCTATGGGAAAATATTAACCCAACTAGAAACCAGGCTCTTGTTGCTTGAATAGAGACAAACCATTGTTTTAGATCTGTTTTAGACTCTTAAAATTAAACAGGGGAGAAAGAAAGGTGAGAGAGGATCATAAACAAATATGTTGACAGGAACAGTATTTCTGCTGCATTATACGCAGAAGTCTCCTGGCTCCTCGTCCACTGCCTCTCTCCTATCCCTGCAATATGTACTAGGATAAGAGTTCTTGCTTTTAACTAGAAGAAATATTGACCAGGTACAGTAATAGCAGCAAATCTTCACACTTTTTAATGCAGTGCTCACTGCCGAACAGATTGCCCAGACCTGCTGCAATCGATCAGTGTCTCATGCCTCACTGACACGTCTTCTGTGTTTTATTTTGAATGAAGCAAACCTCCCAGCGTAGGATGATATGAGGCCGGCCAGCTTTGGCTCTGGCAGACAGTCAAGTCCCACCAATTCAGTTGAGCAATTTCCTTCAAAATCAGAACTGCATCCAAGCCAGTGACTGAGCTACATATGGAAACCAGAGAACTTTAGGGTCACTTGTTTGTTAAGTATTCGCCCTGATTTGTTTGCACCAAGTTTGTGAGAAGGTTATACGGCATCCAAGGTTTATTGAGAATTCATGATGATCTGCTGGCAGGGAGATTATATAACATCATGTCACACGACTGTTATCCCATGTTTCCCAGTGCATTTTCCTCTCTCTTTCTTTAGTGCAAGAAAGTTATGTATTTTTCGCTCTATAAGGCGCACCAGATCACAAGACGCACCTAGTTTTTGGAGGAGGAAAACAAGAAGAAAAAAAAATCTGAATCTCAGAAGCCAGAACAGCAAGAGGGATTGCTGCGCAGTGAAAGCAGCTATCCCTCTTGCTGTTCTGGCTTCTGGGATAGCTGCGCAGCCTGCATTCACTCCATAAGACGCACACACATTTCCCCTTACTTTTTAGGAGGGAAAAAGTGAGTCTTATAGAGCAAAAAATACGGTAGATTTATTTGGGGAGTGGATTTGTGTTCAAGTGTGCCAAATCCACTTAGCATCAGAACATAAGAAGAGCCTGATGGATCAGGCCAATGGCCCATCTAGTCCAGCATCCTGTTGTCACGGTGACCAGTCAGATGCCTATGGGATGCTTGCAAGAAGGATCTGAAAGCAGCAGTGCTCTCCCCGATTCTCAGCAACTGAAGTCCTCCTGCCTTCCGAGCACAATTCAAAGTGTTGGTGCTGACCTTTAAAGCCCTAAACAGCCTTGGTCCAGTATATCTGAAGGAGCGTCTCCACCCCCATCGTTCTGGCCGGACACTGAGGTCCAGCGCCGAGCGCCTTCTGGTGGTTCCCTCACTGCGAGAAGCCAAGTTACAGGGAACCAGGCAGAGGGCCTTCTCAGTAGTGGCACCAGCCCTGTGGAACGCCCTCCCACCAGATGTTAAAGAGAAAAACAACTACCAGACTTTTAGAAGACATCTGAAAGCAGCCCTGTTTAGGGAAGCTTTTAATGTTTAATAGACTATTGTATTTTAATATTCTGTTGGAAGCCTCCCAGAGTGGCTAGGGAAACCCAGCCAGATGGGTGGGGTATAAATAATAAATTATTATTATTATACCGTGAAAGCAGAGCAAAGCCGTTGTGGTTAGTAACCATGTGTAGCCTTATCCTCCATGAATCCTTTTTTAAAGCCACCCATGCTGGCAGCCATCTCTACATCTTGGGGAGTGAATTTCCAGCACATCTCCTTAGTTGCACCCAGATTACATTTCACCCTGGATCTGATCTCTTGCACCTAACCTTGGCTTGACCTTGACTTTCTGAGTGCTTTTTGCTACAGCTTGGTAGCACTATGTGAGAGCCAAAGTCTCATGTGGATTCTATTGGGATGTGGGCCTGCTCTGAATGGGGGTGTAACCCTTCTGGAGGAGGGGGCACCTAGCTTAGTGGTACTTCTAGGTCCATTCCTGTAGCGTGAGACTCAAATAGCCTCGGTGACACTGAGTGTCTTCTCTATTAGCTTTCACTGGTGTCCCAGCTGTCTATGCTCTGGTAACCTCTGGTTGGGTTACTGCAATATGTTGCATGTGGGGCGGCCTTTGAAGATGGTTTGGAAGCTACAACTGGTGCAGAATTCAGTGCCCAGATTGTTGACTGGGGAAGGATAACCTGAACATATAAACACCAATTCTGGCATGACTGCACTGGTTACCAATTTGGTGCCCAGGCTGAATTCAAAGTGCTGTTTTTGACATATAAAGCCTCATGCAGCTCAGGACCTCAATACCTCAAGGATCACCTCTCCCCACGTGAACCAAACTGGACCCTGCAATTGTCATCTAAGGCCCTTTTCCATGTGGCCCCTTCACTGGAGACCCACAGTGTGGTCACAAGAGAATGGGCTCTTTCTGTGGTAGCTCCCTGCTTGTGGGATGCTGTCCCCAGAGAGGCTTACCTGCCAACCTAGCACTTCGAAAGCATCCCAGTGCAAGTAAATAAATAGGTACACTGAGGCAGGAAGGTAAACGGCATTTCTGTGCGCTCTGGTTTACATCACTGTGTTCTGTTGCATCAGAAGCGGTTTAGTCATGTTGGCCACATGGCCCAGAAAGTTATCTGTGGACAAACGCCGGCTCCCTCGGCCCGAAAGTAAGATGAGCACCGCACCCATAGTCACCTTTGACTGGTGTCAATTGTCCAGGGGTCCTTTACCTTTACCTTTTTTTTTTAACCTGGCACCATCTCTGTCTTATTTTAGACACCAGGCAAAAACCTTCAGTGGTTTGGGCTCTTTATTTCAATGGTTTTGAGTGCCTGTGGTCTCTTTTAGTGGGGGATATTGTGTAATTTCCTCCTCTCTTCCCCACTATGCAATCTGCATTTAAAAACCCCATGTTATTTGTGTTTTGAGATCATTGCTTTAGAAGCGCTGATCTTGGCAGCCGCCTCCCATAAAATGTAGTTCTGCCCTCAGCACAGCAGCTGGCACAACTGGGTCATAAGTACACTTTGAGTGCTTGAGAGAGAAAGGGCAAGACAACTTCACTTTTCTGCTCCCACTTCCCTAATCCAGCTTGCTCTCATGCTGAAGATGAATTTGCAGCTACATTTTTAAAAACCACTAACGCTACAGCCACCCTCACGTCAGGGCGCAGCGTAAGAGATCATTTGGGCGAGTTCCCAGAGACAGGCAACACATTTATCAAGTCACGTTAGTCATTTCCATTAATCACATTCCCATTCTTCTTCAGAAGCAACACACAGAGAGAATCCATTTGGCTAATTAAACTACGTGTAAGTAATGCAAAGCCATTTATCCTTGCTATATTAATCAGGGGCGTAGTGGTACATGCTGAGGTGCAGGAGCCGATCATGACAGCTCCCATAACCACACTGCTAAGGAAAGTCTGCAAATGCAGGCAGCTGTATTGAACCGTTATTAGAGATATGTACACACACACCAGAGAGCACCAGGACGTATAAGCACCATGCATATAAGTATCAAGGTGGTTGCAATTGTATGCGCCGTTCAACCCAGAAATGCTTTGTGCATCAACAAATTATCTTCGGCCCAGATGAAATGCAGCTTTTACCCTTTAATTAAAAATGCAAACCATCTCGCAAAGGAGTGTTGCCATTTAAATGGCTAGCATGAAGAAATAGGGACCCCATCAAAGAAAATAAAAGAAGTATCCAGCCTTAACTTAATGGGTTTCCTACAAAAAGGGTAAACGAAGATTTAATGGCTGGGGGAATATGGCCTGGCATTTTGATGCCAATGATATGATGTGGGGACTTGCTACAAGAAGATCTATCACACAATGCAACGTCCATCTGAAAGCACCCCCAGTATTAAATCTACCTTGCCCCAGGGGAATTTCGGGAGAACAAAGCTGAGCTGCAAATTCAGCCTCAGGAAATTCTTCACACAGTGCCGTAAATGAGCTACGGTATTTGCTACCATAAAACATAGTGGTGGCCCTCCAGTGTGGACAGTTTTTAAGAGAATTAGACAAAACTAGAGGATAAGGTTATCAATAGTTATTCACCATGCTTATATGCTACCCCCAGTAGCAGCAGAATATCTCTGAATACCAGTCACTGAGGAGTGTGAGGAGGACAGAGTTATGACACCCAGACCCTGATTGTGGGATTCTTATAGGCATCTGGTTAGCTGTTATGGGAAACAGAATGGTGGACAAGATTTGGCTTTAGTCTGGTCCAGCAAGACTCCTCTTATGTTATTTAGGAAGGCAGGTGGGCCAAATTGGAGCTGCATAATACCTGTTTCGCCTTTGTAAGAACTTGATCATTTAGTGTGGCAACACCCTGCCTATTGAGAGCAAGTAGGCACCTTCACTTGGTGCCTGATAAAAAGATTCCCAGATGCATAGAAAGTTGAGTTGATTTTAATCTGCTTTTATATTTTAACTTTTGTAGGTTTTAAAGTACGGTTGTGAATTTCCCCTCAATTTTATCGTTTTGTCTTTCTGTAAACCACTTTGAGGGTTTTCACAATCAATTTTAGGAAACAAACAAACCAATCTGTGTCATGACGACTTTGGAGGAACCAGTTTTTGCCGCTAGAGGTTTCCCTCTTTTAAAAGCAAGATGTCTTCTTCTTCTTTTATTATTATTAAATCTAGGTAGGGCAAACCAGTTGTGCAGGTAAGGCAGTGATCTACTAGCCCCTCCCCCCCAGCCAGCATGCTGGCTAGGGATCTGTTTCCATGGGGGACGGCTCCAGGGAGAGGAGAAAAGGACAATTCAATAACCAAGTGACAGCAGATCTTGAGCCAAAGCAGCAAGACAAGGCTCCCTGTACTACCAAGTCTTCACCTCCAGCAGTTCAGACCTCCCTGGTTTCAGTGTGAGTTTTTATTTTGTAGTCAAAATAGTCAGTGCTACAAAGTCCTGAACCAGAAACTGGGAACCATCATGGCAAACCTTTCTGGCTAGGAATCTTCCCTAACTATATACGTACATCTGCTACTGCTTTTGGGGTGCCCTTTCCATTCATCTATTGGGTGCAGAGCTGAAATCACCCCATTTTTAGGAGCCCTGTGCTATCAGACCAAGCAACAAGCCATGCCTAAAGTACATGAAAACCAAACGGCCTGTAGCCTCCAAAGACAAACCACCACTCATTTCCACACACACACACCCCGCAAGCAATCAATTATTGAATTAAAGTTCTCCCCCACCTCTCATTGCACCGTGGGTTATGGCGTTTTTAAAAGAATAAATTAAAGGACTCGTCCGCTTCACTTACACACACACACCCTGAGAGTAATGGAGATTGATATGCAGTGACGAGCCAGCTTGGAAGGAGCAGGAGGAGATGCCAATCCAACTGGCACAACGCAGGATCTTTAAATAGAAAATGCCTTTTGCACACAGGCCAGGCACTTTCAGAATCACAACCAGCTGCATTCAGAATCGTCAGAAAGCTCCCCCTCATCCTCAAAACTTTCATCTCCTTTTTGATGCCGCACGGCATTTGCACAAAGGCACTTCCCCCCGTTTCAGTTCTCCAGAACTTCTTGACAGCCTGTAAGTAGGCTGCAGAGTCTCATTTTTGGAAGGTATCGTACCTGTTTGGTTCATATTCATCCTCCTCTTCATCTTCCATGGAGACGTCAGGTGATCCGTCAGACTCGTAGTTGCAGTCGGTCTCCATTTTGTCCCCCAGGTCACTTTCCCTAGCTGTGTTTATCCCCCTCTACTCAATACTCTCCAGGGTTGCCCGAAGCAAACTGTCATCCACAGCAGCTCGGCTCTCCTGACTCAGGAAAGTCTTTAAATAGAATGACAGAAAGTTGAAACATCAAACCGCTGCTGCCACCTTGGACTGGCCACTGGGTCCTAACACCACCTTGTTTCCAGGGCCAGCAAATAGGTGGCTGGCCTGCAAATTAGTGGCCTTGATCTATCTATGGCTTCCCGGGCCAGAGCTCAGGCAGGCCTAACCACCTGTGGCTCTGAATGCAGCATCCAGAGAGTCCCGGAGGCTACTATCACATTCTCTCTTGCTGGATCAAGACATATTTGTTTCTTATCATATTCACATCATGTTTTCCCTCTGAGGAGTTCAAGATGGTCTCTCCCTTCCTGTTGTATCCTCACAAGAAGCCTATGAGGGAGATTAGGCTGAGAGTCTGTGACCGGCTCAAGGTCACCCAGTGAGCTATGAATTGCCATTTATACTTTGTGTTATGTAAGAACTTTTCGCATGTGCTCTCTTGTCTATATGCAGCACATGCTCTCATACACACACAAAAGTACAGGGGCACAGGATTCTCATGAAATGTTACTGTCCAGCTGTGGAAGCAAGTAACAGAAGGAGGTCCATCAGCATCCATGCTTGCTCATTCGCTCTTCCCATTTAGTCGCCTCAGTTCTGAGGCAGAAGGACCTCAGCTTAGCAGTAGAACATTTGGCCTTGCATGCAGGAGGTCCCAAAATCAATCCCAAAGTCTCCCATCAGGGCTGGGAAAATATGAGATTACCACACGGCAGCAGAACTGAAATGGTTTCTTCTTGTTATCAACTTTGATTAGTCTATAGATTTATAAACTGCTGTCAAAAAACCCCCAGCTCCCCCCAGGGTGATGTACAAAAAGTGACATTCTATTATTATTATTATTATTATTATTATTATTATTATTATTATTATTATTATTTGTATACTGCTCTATACCCAAAGGTCTCAGGGCAGTTACAACATAAAAACACAATATAAAAGCACAAAAGCAATCAAATCACACACACACACACACACACAGTCCCAGCACATTTTAAAAAGGGCATTATCTTGGGATCACTGCTGAAAATGCTCTGTCTTATGTCTATCAACCTAACACCTCCTCCTGATGAGTACCCAAGCAGGGCTCCCACTTAGGCAGAGAGAGAGAGAGGTGATCTGAGTGATTCACACCATTGGCACATGCAACCCACTATCATGCAACATGGAGCCCAGCCACCAAGAAACTGGTGTTTGTGAGTGTGTGTAGCAGTAGCAGCAACAACATGTAAACTGTGTCCCATCATATTAGGGCTAGCCCCATAAGTCGTGTGCAAGGCTAAAAAGTTTAAATCCAAATTTCTTAACATCACTGAGATTGATAAAGCACTCTTCACAATACTACCAGGCTACACAATAAGAGCCAAGAAGCGGATTGAAAGAAAAAGGTGAAATATACAAAAGATAGCTTTATTTTCAATACAGAAACTTTATTCCACTTGACACAATAAAAATATTAAACTTAGAGGGGAAAGGAAGTTCGACATCAGTGAAAAGTAAACATTTGTTAACATATGAATTGGACTGCAATAAATATAAGAGGCACAAATTGTGCAACAGCAGATCTAAAATAAGTCTCATACTTCTTGGGGGGGAAAGTTAAAATTTAAGTTTTCTTAAATCCTGATTTATATAGCAGCTGACCAACATACAAATATTTACACAAAAATAGAAACAAATTAAAACAACAACAACTTGGCTTATCGTAGCAGCTATTTTTCGCAGTTGTCACTACTTTATATATATGGAAAGAAAATGGTAGGAGAGGGCTCAACTCATGGCGGCTCCACAATTTACAACAGAGCAGTGGGATGGGTGTATGAGGAAGTGGAAAGAAAGTAAGCTTCCTTACACTGCTGTTGTGGCGCAGGAAACTGGGGAGGGGGTTGTACAAGCCACGGTACCATCCTTGTAGGATCCATATATCACAATGGAAGTGCAGTTAAGAGGAAGTACAATTCTCCCTTGCGTTTCCTTTCCCTCTGCTTCACTGTAATGTTCAACGCCACCCTCAGTGAGCATCAAGCAACATAGAGCAGTCTGCCATAAAAAAAAAATCTTACCTGCAGTGCCTGTACATCAAGTAGGAACACAGAGCCCACTGGCCATTCCTAATGGCAGGCAAACTGCCTGACAACATCCTGATTTTTTACAGCCCCAGGGTGGCAGGAAACACACAAAATGCTTTTCAAACCCAAGGGGCTGCCATACATGGATGGCAGGCTGCATTCAGCTCAGCATGTCACACATTATGCAAGCCTAACAGATGATTCAACTGCCTTGAAGTTATTCTGCTGCTTTAAAATTCCAGTAAAGAATACAACCCCCAGAAATTCTCGCTGAGGTGGCAAACCTGCTGCATGAGTTGTGCCACTTCAGACTGCAGGTGGGGGGGCACACAACTTGAACAGGCTCTTCCATTTAACGAAATTCCTTCCACACAGGAAGCTGCAAGTCAGGAAAGGTTTTAACCTGGCCTCCTTCCACCCAGCACCTGGTTTTCAATGTGGAAGGGAATTCTGTTCTATGGAGGAGTATTCAGTCCTATGCAATCTAAAGTAGCACAAACCAAATACATTTGCGAGCTCATTGAGAATTAAGCCAGATCAGCATCATCATTTAGGGTGTAGTTGTTATTTTTCTTCAAAAGTTGCTGTTTCTTATTACAAGATTATTAAAAGCTGAAAAGAGCCAAGGAGAGCCAAAGTGCATATTGCATTTTGCAGCTGTAAAGCAGGAGCTACTCTCTCTCAAAAGGAAATGTGCACAGTATGCTATACTTTAAAGTCACGGCCTGACTGTCATACATTTCATCTTTACATTTCAATATTCCATGTGGCTGAGTCAAACCACCACAATGTAAGTTAACAATAAATCAAACTCCCAACAGATTTGCAAAATTAGTATTACAGCAGTCTCTTTATTGGTCACTGATTCAATGTTTCGGAAAGCCAGTCTTCAAATTGTTAATGCATTTCATGAAGGTTGTATTTAATTCTTACAAAAGTTTCCTTAACAAAATTTTGAAAGAAAAATCTCCTCTTTAAAAATAAGATCAGTGGGAAGGGAGGGGGGAAAATGCATCCCGGGGTTTCAGTAATGTCTTTTGTGTATTTGAGAATGGTCCGCTTAAGGAGAAGGAAGCCAATTATCTTTTCTGTAGAGTTGCTCTTAAAGGTAGTACACAGTTCAAGTCCCTCCTGTCTCTCAATCTCTGCCATGACTATGAAACAGAACAAAATGCAAGAATGAACATACTGGAACATATTAAAGAAAGACAACAAAATTAGTAAGATTCACAACCAAAGTAAGTACAGTGCACAGTGTGCAAGGGGTTGAGTGTGCTATAAGAATTTCTGACTCTCTTGAAAAGTGAATCGTTGCAGGGCCATTTCCTCAAACCACACCCACCTGCCCCACACCGGACAAGCATATGGACATCAAGTGTGGGACAGGTAGAGACACAGCTGTCTTAGTGGGCACTCCGACTGTTTCATGGCAAGCAAGACTTGCTGTCAGTGCTGATCAACTGACTACTGGTGACAACAAGCCCTGGTGCGATTGGCTGTGCTGCAAAAGTTTGCAAATGGAACTGCTCGTTCTGCCCGGACACTGAAATCCAGCTTTGAGGGCCTTCTGGCTGTCCCCTCATTCTGAGAAGCGAGGCTACAGGGAACCAGGCAGAGGGCCTTCTCGGTAATGGCGCCCGTTCTGTGGAACGTCCTCCCATCAGATGTCAAGGAAATAAACAACTATGACTTTTAGAAGACACCTGAAGGCAGCCCTGTATAGGAAAGTTTTTAATGTGTGATGTTTTACTGTTTGGTGGTTAATTTGCTAGAAGCCACCCAGAGTGGCTGGGGCAAGCCCACCAGATGGACAGTATATAAATAATAAAGTATTATTATTATTATTATTATTATTATTATTATTATTATTATTATTATTTCACATGACCCAAATCACCAGAAGTTGTCATGTTGAATGACTGATGGGGTGGCTGACCCTCCCACCTCCATTGGCCAAAGCCCGCTTCCTGCTCCTGCAAGCAGTTTCAAAATATGATTTACATGTATTATAGCTATACAGCTATACAGTATTACATGTATATACTAGCTATACAGTGGTACCTCGGGTTACATACGCTTCAGGTTACATACACTTCAGGTTACAGACACCGCTAACCCAGAAATAGTACCTCGGGTTAAGAACTTTGCTTCAGGATGAGAACAGAAATTGTGCTCTGGCGGCGCAGCAGCAGCAGCAGCGGGAGGCCCCATTAGCTAAAGTGGTGCTTCAGGTTAACAACAGTTTCAGGTTAAGAACAGACCTCCGGAACGAATTAAGTACATAACCAGAGGTACCACTGTATAAGTTCCCAGATACTTCATTTTAGAAGTCAAACTAGCTTCCAAGTATGAAACACACTGAAGATAGTACTCTGATCACCGAGGTCATGACATGCGAGTTACAAGCAATCCGGCTACAAAAAGGTCCTATGGCAAGGATCCTAAAGAGATGCATTTTCCTTCTTTGAACAGCAGGTACATTTGCCATACTTTTGCCATACATTTGTCTGATTTGAAAGTCCTCTCAATTTCAAAGTCATTTGCCTTTGGAAGTTGCTTGTTTGAAAAACATAAGGCCAAAATCCCTTTGGGTGCACAGAAATAGTTGCACCGCTCTTTGGATTTCAGCCATGGAGGGGGGAAGAAAGCCAAGGATTAATTGCTTAGAAAAATCAGAGAAGCACAAATATGCCTTGGATCTCAAGTTTCACTGGGGGGGGGGGGCGGACAATTTTCTTCTAACAATTATATGTAATCACTTTTTTGTAAAGCTTTATTGGAGTGTTGTGCATTTTTACCTTGCGAAATTCGTCTAGGATAATGTCAAACTTCTGTTTTTCATGTACCGCTCTAGCTGTGTTTGTTCGATCAAAAGGTTCTGGAAAGGTTAAAAGAGCATTACCAGTGATGTAGCTTTCACTAGGGTTTGTTTGGTGTGTTTTTTTATTCTAAAGCAGCAGTCCTAAAACTATTCACTTAGGAAAAATTACACTGGAATCAACAAAGCTATATGAAAGTATAGGATGGTGATCTTACATTTACTATATTTTCTGAGAGAGGGGTAGTCAAAGTGAAATATTTTTCCACTGCAGTTTATTTTTTGCATTGCAAGGGCCATAATCTGAGCAAATCACAAAACCCTCGCAATCATGAAGTTGTGTTGAGCCATATGAACATATTCCTCTGCAAACTACAATTTCAGTGAACAATTATGTACGCTTATCGTAATGAAACTGATACAAAGGGTTAGATCCACCTTATGGGAGTATTTTTTTCAATTTTAGTAGAAATTATTACTTGAATGAATGAATGCAAATAACAGCTGCATGTTCCTGAGAATCTCCAGGCTTTGCACAATTCTTCAGGATTTTCTTAAATACATACATGTTTACAGCAATTTTCAAAAGGAGAGAGCAAGCAAAAACTACACCAATAGGTGAAAAAGAGAACTGACTACACAGGCTCAAGGCAGCTTTTCGGCAGGTCACTGCTAGGAAAACATTGATTTCTTTATATGATTTCTTACCCACTTTTCACGACACCTCTGTGGAGCGGAAATTCTGCAGCTTAGGGACTGCTCTTCCAAGCTGCAACCCTCAGATGTCAGGGGGTAGGAGAACTACTCAAGGGCCCCACCCACCCCATAGCATCTGAGGAGGTCTATGGGTAAGGAAGCTATCTTTCAGAGGACTGAGTAATGGTTGTTCCAAGATGAAAAGAATGAAATACTCATATTTAAATTATGGTGAAATATATCTCTCACGATACTTAATACGCAGCAGGGAATGATTCCGTGGATAAATCATTCTCTATTTTTATTCTCTCTTTGTAAAAACAACAATAGTAGTGAGAGGCTTTGTAAGAATGGTACAACCGTTAACTGAGTAAGAACAATGACGTACTGACAAACTAAACACTGTATCTTTATTGTTAGCTGCCCTGAGCCCGGCTTCGGCTGGGGAGGGCGGGATATAAATAAAATTAATTATTATTATTATTATTAATTATTATTATTATGATGCAGTGGGGCTGTTCACACTTAACGCCAAACTTTAGCTTAGAGCATGGGTGGTAGATGCTGTGGACTACAACTTCCATCAGCTTCCACTAGTTGAGTTGTAGCCCAACAACATTTGGAGACCACCACATTGGCTACCCCTAGTTTCGACTTATGAAAACAAGCTTTGGGCTTCCATGCACCCATCCTCTGAACATCAATATGCAATTTCTAATCCCCACGTGCAAAAAACATTCATTAGCCTACTTGGACAAAATAGCAAAGGATGCTTTGCAACAAACCAGAAATTGGCATTGTATTTAAAAAGCCCCAGTACTGCTTAAATGTTCTCAGCTTGCAGAAAAACACTCTTCACTCCAACAGATTATATATGTATAACAGTTAAGTTACAAAAAAGCTTCAGAATTTACCTTCTACACAAATGAATTTGTTTCTCCATTCAACACCGTCAGGTCTTGGAATGGCCTTGGCTTCACGAACTGAAATCATTTGACTGCTCCAACTAGCAAAGAGAAAACAATTGTAATAAACTTTTACAATTTGGTGTTATTTTTTAAAGTTATTGTGTAATGATCCTTATTTATTTGGTA